>NC_066617.1:3699036-4421706 GCF_025201925.1 Gopherus flavomarginatus | reverse complement strand
TGCTGCAGATTAACCCATGTCCCTAACAGGGAGCTGTCTCTTTAAGAGCTCTCTGGTGTGGGCAGGGTGGATAGGAGCGAGTTGTGTCTGGGTCGTTGTTGCTAGGCAGATTTCGCACTCCCCAGCCAGAAGCTTCTGGAATTGGTTGCGGTCGTTTAGGGGCTGCTCCAATCGGTTCCCTGGTGCTGGGATCAGACCCCATGAGGGCAGCAGTCAGGGCAGCTGCTTTGTGCCAGGCCCTGTGCTCTGTGCGGCAGGGAGAAGCTGGGCCCAGGAGCAGGAAACAGGCTGTTTGCTCAAACTCGGAAGCATGTTGCAGCAGGTCAGTGATTTTGTTACAACCCTCCAAGAGGGAAGCCTGAGGAATGTAAATTACAGGGGAAACTGGGAGGGAAAAGTAATTCCTTTTATTTTAATTATATACTTTGAATTTTTTATTTTAGCCAAACACTTTTAATTAAATTGTCTCAACGTGTGTGAGTCACCAACTTTTCTGTAAATGTAATCGTAGGGAAGAGTCATTTATATTTTGCTGTTTTCAGTTTTGCATTGACTTGTAACAGAGTTGGGTTTTTTTTAAAATCTATATACTTAATGGGGTAGTTGGTTAATCAGTTATCTGATTGGCTAACAGTGTTTTCAGCAGAGGAGGAGAATGAGTCTGCCTGGATTCCAACGGAAGATTCCTGAAAACAATTGGAAGGAAGATGTTGCTTTTGACTCAGCAGACTGTGTAGATTTAGTGATCAGAGACTTTAACTGAGACTCCAGAGAAGTCAGCCTAAGCTTTAGGGAACCCAAGATCCTTTTCAGCTATATTACCACCTAACCAGTTGTTCCCCATTTTGTAATTGTGCTGTGATGCTGGTAAACCAAGTGTCAGCTGAGAACTGACAAACTCACAGCTGGAAGCCAGGCCAGTTCACTTGTGTATAAGTATAAATGAAAGTGATTGTTCAATATCTAAGAATCTATTTGGTGTTTAAACATCCTGACAACTAATGGGATGGTGCATGCATTGTTTTCACTTACCTGTACCCAGTTAGAAGGTAATAGCAAACATTTACATTGTATATAGCCCTGTAACTAAATCACCCATCCAATGAGAAAGAAGTCTTGTGTAATGCAAATGAAGAAATTTAACGGGAAGGTGGGAATTCTTGTGCATTTGAAGATAAGTGGTCACTGTGTGTGCTGATCAAAGACCTTAAATGCATCCTTCTCCCTCTGCCAGAGAAGGAGCCCACATCAATAGTGACTCAATGAGCTTCTTTATCTGAGAAGAAACTATAAGTATGGACACAAGGGAAAATTCTTCATCTCTGGGCTGGTTGGATTCTCACAGGCAGAATAACCGAATGAGAAGAAGAGTTACTCTGAGGAGCCTGAAAAGACTTTTGGGAAACTACCAGTTTCCCAAATCTCTGCTGCCTTTAGGAATTCTAGACTGTGACTAACCTGTACATATATTTTTTATCTGCTTTAACATCTCAATAACTCTCATTCCTTTCTCTTAGCTAGTAACTTTAGTTAGTTTAGTGTCGAATTGACTATCAATGTTATCATGTGAGATCTGGGATGCAAATTGAGCTGGGTGAGTGTGGAACTAGATACAATGTGACTATTTTCTTGATTTTTGCAGGAAGTCACCACCATTTAGCACACATTCCAGCTTGCCGGCAAGGCAAGACAGACTGGAGTGTGTAAGAGGACCGTCTGTCACTCCATTGTCAAACTATTATAGTACTTTGGAAGTTTCACACTTGATACTTATAATTATAGACATAGCACCAGCTAGGAACTCTGCCCTGGTTTTTGACAGTCTACCCTGAGGACCAGGAGTCTCTCCAGACAGTGTCTCATGTGCACTGGATTTTTTTCCTAAGTGAAGTACTTTGCACTTGTATTTACCTTTCTCCTTTTCCCTCTCTTTAATCAGAGTCTGCTGATGGCTGCTCTGAGAAAACCGTCTCTCTGTCCCTGCCTCCCTCAGGTCTTCAGCGAGAGCCTGCCCCAGAGACCATCTGATCACCTGCAGAGTCTCGGGCTCCTCGTTCCCCAGCCACATGCAAGCAGGGCAGATGACCAGGAGAACACCCCATGATGGGTTTGGTCACAGAGACCTCCTTGGGATTGTCGTCTGATTTGCTGAAATTAGCTTTGATCCCATTTTCCCTGTCAGCTTGGGACTTCCAGAGCCCTGTCTTGTTGAGCCAGAGACACTAGCCTGCTGCAACCCAGATCCAGCGTCTGGTCTATATCCCCAAAGCTGCAGACTTCACTGAAAACAGCTCAGCAACTTATTTGTCTCAAGCCTCAAGCCATGCAGTTGCCAATGTACCTCAGTCCAGTTCCATACACTTCAATGATATTCTGTGCCCTACAATTATGGAGAGGCATTTTATGCTGTTCAGGTTAGAAGAAATCCTGGCGAGGGTCAATTTTGCACTTTGAAATCATTCTAATTCTGGCTGAAAAACTTTGTCGGAGAAGGGACTTCCAGAATGCCCTAGGTTGATCAGACTTGCAATTAATCCCACTGCAATCTGACCATTGAAGAAGTTCCCCTTAACTCAGTCCTTTTCTTTATTAGCTGAAGTCTCTCACAAGACCCAGTTCTCTTGGCTGCCCATGCATGGAGATGCAATGGCTGATGGTTCCCATTGATTTCACTGTATATTAGATATGAGCAGCTGAAGGTGGAGGTGCAGAAAGGTTTTCTCTAATCCAAGGAGGGTAAGGTGCCTTCCTTCAATCTCAGATGGATGGAACTGTCCTCCTTTCCGCTGGTTCAGCATCTACCCTTCAACTGTCAAATATATATAAATGGGAAATGCAAAGTTTCATTGAATGAAAATCAAAGAGCCCCAATTTCAGAGGCTAAGACTCATGAACTGAGCACTGGAATGACATCTGAGACCTTGACATGCATCTTTAAAGAGAATCTCATCTTCATTATTGGAACATTTAATCCCATTAAAAAGTTACTACTATTATAATAATATATATATATTACATCTCTTTGGCCTTATAAAACATGATGTGTGTTTGTAAAGTGCTTTGAAATGCTTAGATCAGAGGACACTTCAGATGATGCACCCTGCATATTACAATTATATCTGTTTACCATGGCACATTTTAGTGAAGGTCAGACAGGGAGTGATTGGCAGTGTCAAAAATGAACCCCCACTTCTTCAGTGGCATCGTCTAACATGTCTACTCCTCTAATACATTACATTTCATGGCTTCCAAATAAATCACTAACCTGAGAGCAACTCTTAGAGAGGCTCATTCTGGATTTTTTCTTAATTTTTTTTTATGGTTTTTTGGAGGATGCTTGTAGTGAAAGATCTTCTCATGTAAGAGTGAACAACAATCAACCACCTAAAGTCTTGCCATGGACTTTAATTCTCTTTATCTGAAGATTTAGCCTCAGTGGTGGGTATTTACACTTCAGCAGACACATTGTATTGTCCCCAAAATTTTTCTGTTTGAATTCTATATTGAGATTTGTATTCCTATACTGCATATGAACAAGCTTGAATTCCATTGGACAATTATTATCCTCATATGTAAGGAAGGAAATATTACTGAGATAACCTACCCTGTGCCTCGTTTCACAAACCTAGAAGAATTCATTACCATTGCGTTCCTGTGACCCATTAGAGAGACGTGTTTGCAAGGAAAGAAAAAGTAGCGCACATAGACCACCTCCCAAACAACATTCTGGATCTAAATCCACACAATCTGGTGCTATTTAATTTTCATTCAAATGTAGTTTTGCATGTGGTATTTTGTGAAACATTTTTATTTGAAAGTGCAGGCTCTCTCTTGGTGTAAATCAGCACAGTTGCTCCAACTTCAAAGATGTTCAAGCCCTTAAAATTAAAGGAGGATCCTTCTGCCCTCTTCCCTGGCTGTGGAAGCCTCTCTTGGGGATATCTTTTACGTTCTAAACAATATTCTGGTTCAGAGAGAAATGCTTTCTGCAATTTAAACCTTATCTACAGAAGAGGATTGAATCCTTTCACTCGCCATCATCCCTACTTTGACCCGTGAGCAAATCTGTTCTAGGCAGCCCTTTGTGACCTCATTAGTGACACAAGTGGAGGTCCAACATTAGGTAAAGTTTTACTCACCGTAGAGTAAGATTCACCCCTGGCAGACGACCATCACAAAGGCCCATGCTCCGCTTAGGTCCCTGCTAAGTTTCAGTTTGAAAGTGTAGTGGGACTAAAATTGTTCATAGGGCATTTTACTATACCCCTGCCAACAGGTGAATTTCCAATGTAAGGTCCTGACAGGAAACATGCTGGAGGAATTGGAATGATTCCAATTGACTTCAAAAGGAATTGGATCTGACCCAGTGAGATGGAGAAAGGTGAGAATGCAGAAAAATGGCTCCCTCCTTCCTAGCAGGTTTACAATGAATGACCCAAAGCCCCTAACCACGATCAGCATGAATTGAAAGGACCAACCTGGATTCCTTCCGTCAGAGCCAGTTGTGCTATTGAGGCCGCTCAAAATCACCTTCACATTCATTCTCACTGCAGCCACAAAAAAGTCAGTAAAATGACACAAGGAATGCAGTTGGCCCATACAATTTTAAGATGAAAGAAAGATGAAGAGTGCAATGTGCATGTCACACCCTCTGAGGCTGAGATTGGCCCAATGATCAAAGCCCCTCAGGAAAACAGCTCCATCCAAAGGAGGAGATAGCAAGACAATCAAGTTTGTTTTGTAGCTAATTAGGACCATCACCACAAACAGCATCCCAGATGCTCCAGGCAGTCCTAGGGACTGTAGAAAAGTGCTCACGACTCAGGGCTCTTCTAATCACTTCTCCAGACTTCATCTCCTCAGTGAACTCGGTAAGTCCAATTACACTCAATTGCTTTCGAACTCTAGAGATGTGACAGTAGGGGCTATTTTCATTGAAGACTGAATCTTGCTTTTACTTATGTGATTTTTATGAGGGATCAGGATGGTCTTCCATAATTATCTTGTGTAGGTATTTAGTTTCAGGCACTAGTGGATTCATGGGAAACATATTTCCTATTAACCGGAAAAAGAATTAGGACATTTCAATCTATTCAGTAACTTGAGAAAGTCACTTAACCATATTTCACTTATCTGAATTATGAATACATTTCCCTAGGTTAGTAGAGAAAGGGCCAGTTCAGTGCTCTCCTACTTTATTCTGAACCAGCTGTTACTCCTCACTATTGAAGACATAAGCTGAAGTCTTTGACCGGCACTTGTACCTTCTTTTGACTCTAGTCCCTGTTGTGCGTTTGAGGTTTACCTCCATCCCAGAAAGATGACTTTCTCCAGCCTGTGCTATCCAGAATGTAGGGGTGGCCCGACCCAGTCCAGTTACTGGCACCTGCAACGAGCCATGCGTTAGGCAGTGCTCTGACACTGAAGTGGTGATCAGACCCTCACCGGTTGTCGTGACCCTCCCTGGACCAATTCTCAGCAATTTCCCTCAACACAGTGGAGTGGGAGCTGTAGGAGCACCTGCGGTCGCACCTGGTTTTGGAGGCTCATCCGGTTGGGGGGATCATACGGCTATGGAGTTTAGGGGGTTATATGGTTACAGTGGCCATTACGGTTACGGGGGATTATTGGGCCATGGGGGATACGGCGGTTACCCAGGTCTTTATGGTTATGGGGGATTATGGGGATATGGGGGATATGGCCGTAGGTATCTTGGTGGATACTGTGGGCCATGCTAAACCCAGCAGCAACATCCGTGGAAGAAGGAAGAACCAGGAAATGAACTGCCAGATACAGATTCACCCCTGATCTTTTGGGCATGGCTTTCAGAAGTCCTGGGCAAACAGGGCTCCAGTTGAACTCGGTGGGAGCTGTGTGTGCTCAGCACCTTGGGCTGATAGCCATGCTGCATTTCTAATGTTATGCTTTAGGACTCTTTCTGCCAAGGCTTTCTCAACCATGTGCTGATGCTTTTATTTCCATGTGGGCTCATTCTGAATTACACGCAGGCTGTTTACACTAACCCCACCGTATAAAGGGAGTCTTAAGATGGATATCACTTACATATATTGTTAGTTTAAGTCCCTTTAGAAAGGAAAAAGAGACCTTGGTGTCAAGGAGAATTAGGCCCCACATGTTCTTTCCTTTCCATCACCACGTATCTTTAGCATCTCATTTTGACCTTCTCTGTGGCCGACATACAGGGAGAAGTTGCATAATTCTCTGTTCTTATTTTGTTTTGTCTCATTTCTCAGCAACTTGGGTAAAACAAGGATCTTAAAGTGGTTGTAAAGGGGACTTGTTTGTGAACCTCTGCAGCTGCACCAATGCAAACAGAAAATCTTGTCTGAAATACACCCATTGAGGCCTGCGATCAGTCATGGCCCTTCTTGAAATACTGGAAATATATTCTTTCTGCTCTGTAGTATTACTTCCTGAAACTGTGTACTGCCAATTTCATTTGCATTAAAAACTCTGCTGCATCATAATATCGGTCTTCTGGTTCTCCTTGTTCCTCCCTCTTTGCTTAAAAATTGCAAAATTCCTCCCTGTGGAACCGGCAGCACCGGGCATTTCTCCAGTTGCAATTTTCAAAGATCTGGAGTGATGGGAGAATCCGACCTTTGGAGTGGCTGATAGCTTTCTGCAGGCCCTGGGTACCAGGGTGCAGTTCCTCCTAGCATTACCTATATTAGCACAGACTCTTTTCCTGGAAATACCTAGACCGATCTTCACTTCAAGAATATAAGTTTTTCCTTTGGTATCAAGAAGACTAACCATATGGTTCATGGTGAGCATCTGGGTGAATCATTGAAGGACAATGACCCAGGTTTTTGTAAGTGTCACCTGGCCTCAGTGGGTCACAGCTGAGAATATCAGATTCAGGACAAACTGCTGAGGGATATGGCAGACTCACCCCATGCTGGTGGTTATTCTGACGTTAGATACCAAGCTAGTAAAGAAGTAAATTTCTGTCTCATCACAGTGGTTAACAAGAACTCAAAAATGCAGTCTCCAGCCCTTATTTCACACCGCAACACTTTATGATGACTGGTTATTAAAAACCAATTTCACCATATAGAAGGTTCTGCTTATCCTAAGGGATCAGCCACATAGCCAGGCCAATATATAGCTCAGATCTAAAGCAGTTCCCCACCAATGGGAGGAGCAGAGTCAGCGCTGAGGGTGGGGGCAGTGTGCAGAGCCCACTATTCCTTCCCCGAGGGCTGCCGGAATATGCTGGATGCTTCCTGGAGTGGTGCAGGGCCAGGGCAGGCAGGGAGCCTGCCTTAGATTCACTGTGTCACCTACCGGGAACTGCCTGAGGTAAGGCCAGTCGGAGCCCACACCCGTTATCCCCCCTGCGCCCCTGCTCCAGCCCAGAACCCCCTTCTGCATGGAAACCCCCCCACACACACTCTGGAGCGCCATCCTGCACACAAATTCCCTTCCAGTGCTTGTACCCCGCATCCCTACTGCACCCCAGCCCCCTGCCCCAGGTTTAGTCCCTTCCCATGCTCCCATCCCCTCGGCCGCAACAGAGCCTGCATCTGCTCCAGTACCCCAACTCCCAAGCTCAGCCCCATCAAAGTGAGTGATGGAAAAGGAAAGCAAGTCATAGAAGGAGGGAGGATGGTGTGAGCGGGGTACAGCTTCAGGGAAGGAGTGAAGTGGGGAATGGGGCATTGGGGAAGGGGCAGGGGTAGGGCAACAGTGTTTGGATTTGTGTGACTGGACAGTTGACAACCCTGTTAGGAGCCCTCTTACCAAACGAAACCCCATTTCCATCATCACCGCTCTTCCCGGCACTAAGGGTAAATGTAAAAACCAATGTATCTCTGGCATGTCATTTGAGAGCATTTTGAATAATAAATTCTCAAACAGAGACTCTGCGTAAACGTAATTATGGAGTCAGCAACCGTCTCTGAATAATTCTTCTTTTTCCAGAACATTCTTCTCTTCTCCTCTGATGTCCAGTGACATGGAGCATGTAGCATCCATCTGGAAAGCCGTCTTTTAGGGCAATCTACTGTGTGTGGGTGAGGGCGGAGGTTAAATTCAACTGAGTGAGGGCCTTGACATGAGCTTTGAACTTACTTTGCAATGGTGGAGCTGTAGGACAATGGGGCAGAAATAGATCAGCCTCATATTGAGATTTTTTTGATTTCATTGCACCAATATAACTCAATGAAATTAATCTTCCTCTCATTCTTTGCCCTGATGTGTTCATCAACTGGTTAGCAGCAATCTCCACTCTTTGCTCAAATGACACGAACAAAAGTTGATTTCACAAGTATGTTGCAAACACGCCTTTTCTTTTCTTTAAATTGGAATGGCTAGGAAATCTCATCCTTTGAATTCCAGGGAGAGCATTTCACACAAGAATTCAGACCTAAGAGAATTGCACTTGGGCTAAATAAGACAAAAGTCCAATGATTTCACTTCTGGATGGAGCTAAGCCAACCTCTTTCCAAAGGCGCCATTGATTTTATATAAAAGCCCATTTTTCTGAAGTGCTGAGTACTCAAAAGTCCCACTGAAGGAAACCAGAGCAGTTCATGCTCAACATTTATTTATAACAGGCTACAAGGTTTCCTGAGTGGTGCGCGAACACTGGAGGTATCCAAACCTGGAGGACATTTTTGGCCAAACGATATCGAAGCCTTTGGTGATAGGAAAAGATAATGAATGGAAGAGCAATTAAATTAGAAGACCAGTAGTATGAGGTAGTATATATTTGAATTTGGAATAAAGGGGAGTTAAAAATTGTCAAAATAAAGAAAGAAAGCAGAATAGCAAAACTAGATTTCCATGGTTTCAAGAAAGGCCGTGTGCTATCACCAGCTCCAAACTGATGTATTTCTCACACAGTTCTCTTACTTTTTTATTGCTGTTGCAGAGTTTGACAATCAAGTCTGTCTGCCACCATTTTTAATTACTTATTTCACTCTGGTCAGTCTCAACTAAAGCAAAACACAGTAAAAGAAAAAGTTGAAAAACTTCTCCGTTATGCAGCTTCTGTTAGTAATTTAAAAGGCAGAAACGATCCGTATTCATGGATAGGAGATCACCTAGCATCATTCTGATTGACAAAGATCTGCACCTAGCATTACTCCTGTGCATAAGAAGGTAGCAGTTGCCATGCTAGAAGAGAAGAATGGCCCACCTAATGCAGTATCCTGTCTCAATGAATGTCATTCACCAGCTGCTTTAGAAGAAAGCAGAAGAACAATGAATTGTTTTTTTATGGAGGAAACATGGAATTTTGTTGGATCTAGTTAAAATATAAAAGAATAAAAGTAGAATATAGTTGTTAAAAGAAATGTCTGTCTTAGAGACTTGAATTTCTCTCTGTTCTCTGCTGAAATTTGTTGAATGAATCTTTGTAAGAAGCCCAAGGACAAAATACCAATTATCTAAGGCCTGTAGACGGATTGAATATGCAAGTAACTGATAAGAATGCTGTTATGCTTTGTAAATCTTTTAGCAATAAAAAGAGGGAGAGAAGAATTAAATCATACCTAGTAAATCTGGATGTAAGAATGCTGAGTGCATGGGAGTGTGTGTTTGTGACAGGTAGATAATCGATCAGAAACTAGTACCAGCTGAAACCTAAGACTCACAACCATCAACGGGCTGAAGATAATGCAGGGAGGATTCACGAATTCAGCATGATGAAGCAACTTCCATAGACATACATTGAGGCAAAGACCTATAAGAACAGGACCAGGGCACTGAGCTCTTTGAGTCTGGTTCTGCAACCATCCTCCAGGAGCATCAGATGTACATCTGGCAAGGACTCGGCTCCACCCTCGTGTGCAGGCTACCTGGCAAGTACTCTGCCATGAGCAACCTCTAGGCTGGTAACTATAGCAATCATTGCAGAACCTGTGTGAATGTTTGTGTGAGTGAATGATTATAAAAGCTATCAAAACTATTTTCCTGAGGGCCTAATTAGCTACAAACAAATCTTTGATAACGCCGTCAATTGATATAATTTTTTTCTCTTTGTTTTTGATGATTAATTTTTTCTAGGGTTGTCGATTAATTGCTGTTAACTCACGTGATAATCTGAAAAAAATAATCGCGATAAAAAAAATTGCCATTTTAATAGTATTGTTAAACAGTAGAATAAGAATTGAAATTTATTATATATTTTTGATGTTTTTCTACAGTTCAAATATATTGATTTCTATGGCATCACAGAATACAATATTATTTTTGATCACATATATTTGCACTGTAAGAATGGAAAACAAAAGAAATAGTATTTTTCAATTCACCTCATACAAGTGCTATAGTGGAATCTCTTTATCTTGCGATGCCGGCTACAACAATGCCATGTGAATGCCTGTTTTCACTTTCAGGTGATATTGTAAACAAGGAGTGGGCAGCGTTATCTCCTGCAAATGTAAATGACCTTATTTATCTGAGCAATTGCCAGAACTAGAAGTAGGACTGAGTGGACTTGTAGGCTCTAAAGTTTTACATGGTTTTATTTTTGAATGCAGTTATTTTTTGTGCATTATTCTACCTCTGTAAATTCAAGTTTCATGATAAAGAGATTGCACTATGGCACTTGTATTAGGCGAACTGAGAAATACTATTTGTTTTGTTTCTTTTTTACAGTGCAAATATTTGTATTCAAAAATAATAATATAAAGTGGGCATTGTACACTTCGTGTTCGATGTTGTAATTGAAATAAATATATATGAAAATATAGTAAACATACACAAATATTTAAATAAATGGTACTCTATTATTGTTTAACAGTGTGATTCACCTCCATTAACTTTTAAAGTGTTTGACAGCCCTAATTTGTTCCTAACTCTACGTGGTGTAATGTACACGCAGGACCGACCCTAGACCAAATGGTGCCCTGGGTGAGGAGCACCTTTGGTGCTCCCTCCTCCAATTTTTAAACTTTTGAATACCATTTGTAGCCCATTTCATGACCTTGCTGTATGATTTGTATGCAATGATTTTTCCCTGTCACATAAGACTATGTATTTGCATGCTATGATCTGTAAATCTATATTTATTCATGCCATATATAAGCAAATAAAGAAAGTCACTTTCTCTAAGCTTATAGATTTTTTTTTTTAATTTTAAGTATAACTGAACTGTACTAACATCCAGCAATTGAACTGTGCACCAACACTGGCTAGACCAGTATTAAATAGTATTACTGCAGGTGACAGCCTTAGAATGTTACCCTAGTCCTTTAGTTCAGAAGGTCGCTTTTCTCACCCTTGCTCTTGCAAACTGTAGCACAGCATCAGAGAGATCCAAATGCTGGCCAATGGCATTTTCAAGTGATAAAAGAGCAAGCAATGTTAGTCTCTTATCGGCCATCATCGATTGAAGATATGTTTTAATGAGCTGGAGCTTGGAAAAACTGCACTCATCCCTAGCCATTGTGACTGGCAGTGTGAGCAGAATCCTCAAAGCTGTCCACACATTAGGAAAAGTGTCCTTCAGCTCTTCATTCTGAATGAATTGGAGAAGTTGGAGTGGAGAGTGCTTCCCATGTGGCAAAATATGATGGATCTTGTCCAATTCGACACACAGGTCTTTATCATTGAGGTCAGAATATTCCCCATGCGTCAGCATTCATTGATGATCTGTACAATTGATCAAGAGTCTTTTTGTGTCTGTTGGCAGCTTATTAAGAGCATACAAAAAAACCCAGGTCTTTTTGCTGTGCTTCATTTGTCTGAACCTTTCTTTGATGAACACTTGAGCAGTCTTGACGAGGGAGCAAAAAAAACTCCCTCTTGAAGTTTTCTTTGAGCTTCCCATCACCTCGTCTCTGCACTCATAACCAAACTGTCTCTTCTTCCAATGAATACGAATTTCCTTGAAGACTGTTCAGCTCCTAAGTTTTCTGCCATTTCTTTGGCAACAGTGAGGACCTCTTCAAATCTGTTGTCTCTGTAGGCCACAACGAAATCAAGACAGCATCTCATCAAAGTAGTAGTGGTCATGATGTCCATCAACTGAGTTTTTATTGTCTTTCTTACAACGTTTCCTGGGAATGGGATATTGTGCTAAACCAGTGAAATCAGTGATCTGGTTTGCCAACTCTTGCACCTCATGTTGGATTCCGGCCTGTGAAAGAAGCTGATTGGAACATCTCTGAGGGTGAAATTTGCTTGTACTCAGTTTCTTAATGTATTAGGCTTAGACTTGCATCTTTTGTTTTACTTTTGCTTGGTAACTTACTTAGACCTGTCTGTTATTACTTGGAATCACTTAAATCCTACTTTTTATGCTTAATAAAATCACTTTTAAACCAGAGAAAGTGATTACTAGCTGGGGGAGCAAACAGCTGTGCATATCTCTCTACCAGTGTTATAGAGGGCGGACAAGTTATGAGTTTACCCTGGATAAGTTTACACAGAGTAAAAGAGATTTATTTGGGGTTTGGATCCCATTGGAAGCTGGCTGCTGGCTGCTGGAGACAGGAGCACTTCCTAAGCTGTTTTCAGTTAAGTCCACAGCTTTGGGGACGTGGTTCAGACCCTGGGTCTGTTTTGCAGCAGACTTGTGCGCCTGGCTCTACAAGACAGGGTACTGGAATTCCCAAGCTGGCAGGGAAAATGGGCTCAGAGGTAGTCTCAGCACATCAGGTGACAGTCCCAAGGGGGTCTCCGTGACCGAACCCGTCTCAGTGTTCCTTTACTTGGACACAACTCTCTTCCTCATCCTTACTGTAAATGACATCTTTTCCCTGTGACTAATGTTGAGAGTCCAGTCCATTATTACGGCATAGTACTTTACTTTGCTGAGTCGTATCAATGTTATCAAGCACCTTCCTTGCCATAAGATCAATCGATTTGTTTTGAATTGTTCTCCTGCAGTAATGGTCCATAATTTTTCTATGAACTAAATGACTTAGCTGGTCACACATTGCCTTATTTTCTACAGAACTCTACCACATCAAGGAAACTACTTTTAGAGAATAAGACTGAGAATATATTATTGCCCTTCTATAAATCCATGGTATGCCCACATCTCGAATACTGTGTACAGATGTGATCTCCTCACCTCAAAAAAGATATCCTGGCATTAGAAAAGGTTCAGAAAAGGGCAACTAAAATGATTAGGGGTTTGGAGAGGGTCCCACAAGAGGAAAGATTAAAGAGACTAGGACTCTTCAGCTTGGAAAAGTGGAGACTAAGGGGGGATATGATAGAGGTATTTAAAATCATGAGTGATGTGGAAAAAGTGGATAAGGAAAAGTTATTTACTTATTCCTATAATACAAGAACTTGGGGTCAGCAAATGAAATTAATAGGCAGCAGGTTTAAAACAAATAAAAGGAAGTTCTTCTTCACGCAGTGCACAGTCCACTTGTGGAACTCCTTGCCTGAGGAAGTTGGGAAGGCGAGGACTATAACGGCGTTTAAAAGAGAATTGGATACATTCATGGAGGTTAAGTCCATAAATGGCTATTAGCCAGGATGGGTAAGGAATGGTGTCCCTAGCCTCTGTTTGTCAGAGTGTGGAGATGGATGGCAGGAGAGAGATCACTTGATCATTGTCTGTTAGGTTCAGTCCCTCTGGGGCACCTGGCATTGGCCACTGTCGGTAGACAGGATACTGGGCTAGATGGACCTTTGGTCTGACCCAGTAAGGCCCGTTCTTATGTTCTTATGTTCATCGAACAACTTACCCGATGAGCTCTGGCAAGCCAAATTATTCTTTTCAAGGAAGAGGGTAGTTGAGATCAGACACTTGAGCACATTCCTCCAATGCTGGGTTTCTACATTAATAATGTACTAGTTTTCTGTGTCTATGCATTTGTTCAGCTTGGGCCTGGACTTTACCTCCATCCGTTTGGAGTAGGCCATAACATGGCCGGGTGACTTTTCATGTTGCTTCAGAACATCAGCTAAGTTATGCCAGTAATTGTATCTGAAAAACTCAAGCAGAGATTTGGCATTCTTGTCAACTATTTTGCAACAAAAGCGGAAGACACTGTCAGTTCATTTTGAGTAACTAGCCCAGGCCAAGTTGGTTTCTCACCATTGGTGAGTATTCTTTTGCTCTGTGATCTGCCCATTTACTGGAAACATATCCTCCATTTTGCCAGGGCCCTTCAAAACTGTGTGATCAATATCAGTAGAGATTAGGATCGCTGATGATAAAACAGGATCTGATTCATTGATTTGATAAATGAAGCACATTACATTTGTCCTTATTGAATTTCATCCTATTTACTTCAGACCATTTCTCCAATTTGTCTAGATCATTTTGAATTTTAATCCTATCCTCCAAAACTCTTGCAGCATCTACTACTAGGTTAGTATCATCCACAAACTTTATAAGTGTACTCTCTATACCATGATCTAAATCATTGCTGAAGATATTGAACAGAACCGGATACAGAACTCATCCCTGCGGGACCCCACTCATTATGCCCTTCCAACATGACTGCGAACCACTGATAATTATCATCACTCTCCTTTATTCTGCCAGGAAAACTGGATGATTCTCCGTCACTTTCCTCACATTTGCATTCCTTATCTTCAGCTAGATCTGCTCATTCCTTAGTAATAGGACTTTCCTCATTTATGCTTTGCTCTTTGATTTCTTCTGCACTGGGAAGATGGCTAGTGTCCGGTCTATGCTGTTCTGTTTCAGATATTTTCCCATCAAATTTGCCCCTTTCTGCAGACTAGATTGTAACTGAGCTTTTTGCTTCCTCTACTGAGCACCTGAAGGCTTCTTCGGGGGCATCTTTTATTTTCTCTGAAGGAAAACAGTGAGTATTAGGGAGAGCAAAGGTCTATGTTCTGCAGTCTTAGAATGTCATCAAACATTACATGTTAGGTATGGCAAAAGAAGTAATGGTATTTTTTTATATTGTTGCGTAGAGAAGGGTTCGATAGATACCACATGCGTCTAGTTAAATATGTCCTCTATTAGTCACTACTTACACCCTTCACCTCTTAAAACACAAGTACATTTTCACAATGACACAATAAAAAAAGGTTGACAGTATCGCAGCTGGGCTCTCACTTTGCTTCGTTCTTATAGCTCACTGCCTGACTAGCAAGACCCCACCCCTTATACACCCATGAGGGCCTGGCTGACAAGATTGTAGAAGGTTTGAGGAAAACATAGTTCTGAGGAGGTTAGTGAAAATGAATCCACATTTGGAATACCTGAAGCATTTTACTTCAAACATTCTACTTTCTGCTGATAACAACCAAAACAACACCCCAAGCCCTGCACCTCCCAAACCCGGCACCCCAAGTGGCCACCTGGGTCATCTGCCCCTAAATCCAGCCCTACATGTACATTATATCCTGCAGTTATGAGCCAGCTACATTCCTGAGATCATTCTACTGATTTCACTCATGCTGCAGTCGGATATTTGGGAGCCTTGAATGGGAACTGTCCAATGCAGTTCAGGAGCAGTGGTGAACATGGGGTGAGTAATCACTATGATTGGTTTTTTTGCTGACTCTACCACTTGCTCCCATGTAACCTTCAAGTCAATGTACCTGTTCACCTCAACATAAACCAGATCTCTTAGTGATATTATGCTTGCCAATCGGAGGCTTCCTCAAATCAAAGGACTTCAAAGCACTTGAGGCTCATTGAAGTTGTCTGTGTGCACAGGCTCATTAAAGATATCTGTGTTATGTGAGGAAATAACTGGGTCTGTGGATGAGGGGAAAGCAATGGATGTGTTATTCCTTGACTTTAGCAAAGCTTTTGATACGGTCTCCCACAGTATTCTTGCCAGCAAATTAAAGAAGTATGGACTGGATGATTGGACTATAAGGTGGGTAGAAAGTTGGCTAGATCGTCGGGCTCAACGGGCAGTGATCAATGGCTCCATGTCTAGTTGGCAGCCGGTTTCAAGTGGAGTGCCCCAAGAGTCAGTCCTGGGGCCGATTTTGTTCAATATCTTCATTAATGATCTGGAGGATTGCGTGGATTGCACTCTCAGCAAGTTTGCAGATGACACTAAACTTTGGAGGAGTGATAGATATGCTGGAGGGTAGGGATAGGATACAGAGAGACCTAGACAAATTAGAGGACTGGGCCAAAAGAAACCTGATGAGGTTCAACAAGGACAAGTGCAGAGTCCTGCACTTAGGATGAAAGAATCCCATTCAGTGTTACAGATTAGAGACCGAATGGCTAGAAAGCAGTTCTGCAGAAAAGGACCTAGGGGTTACAGTGGATGAGAAGCTGGATATGAGTCAACAGTGTGCCCTTGTTGCCAAGAAGGCTAATGGCATTTTGGGCTGTATAAGTAGGGGCATTGCCAGCAGATCGAGGGATGTGATCACTCCCCTCTATTCGACACTGGTGAGGCCTCATCTGGAGTACTGTGTCCAGTTTTGGGCCCTACACTATAAGAAGGATATGGAAAAATTGGAAAGAGTTCAGCGGAGGGCAACAAAAATGAGTAGCTGGAGCACATGACTTATGAGGAGAGACTGAGGGAACTGGGATTGTTTAGTCTGCAGAAGAGAAGAATGAGGGGGGATTTGATAGCTGCTTTCAACTATCTGAAAGGGGGTTCCAAAGAGGATGGATCTAGACTGTTCTCAGTGGTACCTGATGACAGAACAAGGAGTAATGGTCTCAAGTTGCAGTGGGGGAGGTTTAGGTTGGATATTAGGAAAAACTTTTTCACTCAGAGAGTGGTGAAGCACTGGAATGGGTTCCCTAGGGAGGTGGTGGAATCTCCTTTCTTAGAGGTTTTTAAGGTCAGGCTTGACAAAGCCCTGGCTGGGATGATTTAGTTGGGAATTGCTCCTGCTTTGAGTAGGGGGGTTGGACTACATGACCTCCTGGGGTCCCTTCCAACCCTGATATTCTATGATTCTCTGATTCTAGGGCTGCATTATTTTAATAGTAGATTTTTTCCCTTTGATTAGATGCCCCCAAATTATGGATTAGGATTCAAGGGTTCTCACAATAATTTTTTGGGTGGTTACTGACAAACCTGACTCTCTGTCCCTGCCTCACAGACCCTTTCAGCGAGAGCCTGCCCTGGAGACGTGCGTTGGGAACTCACTGGCCACCTGTGGAGTCCCAGGCTCCCCATGCTGTGACTGGGTGGGAGTGGGGCTGTCATAAACAGATAGCTAAGGGTTAATGTCTCTTTCACCTGAAGCACCTGACCAGAGGACCAATCAGGAAACAGGATTTTTTTTTCAACTCTGGGTGGAGGGAAGTTTGTGTCTGAGTCTTTTGTCTGTCTGCCTGCTTTCTCTGAGCTTTGGAGAAGTAGTTTCTACTTTCTAGTCTTCTGTTTCTAAGTGTAAGGACAAAGAGATCAGATAGTAAGTTATATGGTTTCTTTTCTTTGATATTTGCATGAATATAAGTGCTGGAGTGCTTTGATTTGTATTCTTTTTGAATAAGGCTGTTTATTCAATATTCTTTTAAGCAATTGACCCTGTATTGTATCATCTTAATACAGAGAGACCATTTGTATGTATTTTTCTTTCTTTTTATATAAAGCTTTCTTTTAAGACCTGTTGGAGTTTTTCTTTACTTCAGGGAAATTGAGTCTGTACTCACCAGGGAATTGGTGGGAGGAAGAAATCGGGGAGATCTGTGTGTTGGATTTGCTAGCCTGATTTTGCATTCCCTCTGGGGGAATAGGAAAGTACTTTTTGTTTCCAGGATTGGGAACAGAGAGGGGGAGTCACTCTGTTTGGATTCACAGAGCTTGTGTCTGTGTATCTCTCCAGGAGCACCTGGAGGGGGGAAGGGAAAAAGGATTATTTCCCTCTGTTTTGAGACTCAAGGGATTTGGGTCTTGGGGTCCCCAGGGAAGGTTTTTCAGGGGGACCAGAGTGCCCCAAAACACTCTAATTTTTTGGGTGGTGGCAGCAGGTACCAGGTCCAAGCTGGTAACTAAGCTTGGAGGTTTTCATGCTAACCCCCATATTTTGGACGCTAAGGTCCAAATCTGGGACTAAGGTTATGACAGGGGCACCTCCCCAAGGGCTCACCCCAGTGACTGGATGCTGCATCTGCCTTCACTGACGAAAGGATGCTGAGCTAGTGTACATCAGTACAGCTCCATAGACTTCAGTGATATTCTGTGCCCTACAATTGAGGGGAGGCATTTTCTGGTGTTCAGGTTAGAAGAAATCCTGGCAAGGGTCAATTTTGCACTTTAAAAAGATTCTAATTCTGGCTGAAAAACTTTGTCGGAGAAGGGACTTGCAGGATACCCTAGGCTGATCAGACTTAATCCAGTCTCATCCCACAGCAATCTGACTGTTGAAGAAGTTCTCCTTAACTCTGCAAGTCTTCTGCTTCGGCCTTTTCGTTATTAGCTGAAGTTTCTCACAAGACCCAGTTCTCGTGGCTACTCATGGATGGTGATGCAATAGCTGATGTTTCCCATTGATTTCACCGTATATTAGATATTAGCAGCTACGGGTGCAGGTGCAGACTATGCTCAGAAAGATACACTCCAAACAAGGTTGGGTAAAGCACCTTTCTTCAATTTGAAGTTGATGGAACTATCCTCCTTTACACTAGTTCAGCATCTACCCTTCAACTTTAAAATAGGTATTAGGACTGTTGATTAATCACAGTTGACTCACTCGATTAACTCAAAAAAAATTAATTGCAATTTAAAAAATTAAGCATGATTAATCACAATTTTAATCGCACTGTTAAGCAATAGAATACAAAGTAAAATGTATTAAATATTTTGGATGTTTTTCTACATTTTCCTATAGATTGATTTCACTAAGAACACAGAGTCCAAAGTGTACAGTGCTGACTTTATATTATTAATTTTGATTTGTATTTGCACTCTAAAAATGATAAAAGAAATAGTATTTTTCGATTCACCTCATAGAAGCACTGTAGTGCAATCCCTTTATCGTGAAAGTGCAACTTGCACACATTGATTTTTTTGTTACATACCGCACTCACTATTGGAGGCAGGAGAATGGATGAAGTTGACAAGTGATGTCATCCAGTCTAGCAATTCCTATGTTCTTCTGAGCAGAAATACCCATGAAAAGTTCTTCTTCTCAGTTGGTGTAATTGAGTGTTGCTCCATGGAAGTCAGTGGACCTGATCTCTCTTTTCCCCTGCTGAGGCGCTTGTCCTTAGTGATTTCTTTGGAGAAAAGTAAAGTTTTCTGTTTATTCATCAGCAAGTTTTGTTGACTTTCAAGCTTTGAAAAATCAAAGAACTACACTGGGATATCAGACTGCACTGGTTTACAAGCAGACGTTAAATCCTAAATTAAGGAAGTGATTACCATGATCCCAGCAATATTCTATATCAGAAATGTCTAACATGGACACAGAATCTCAGATATCCAGGAAAGAAATAATGACATTTATTCTCATTGGTGTTTTTCAGACAAAGCCATTAAGAGAGACCAGTTGAGAGGGAAGTTTAGTGCGAGTGGACAAGAGGTGTAGGAAAAGGCTATAGAAAGAAAGATAGAAATTGACAGACACGTAATTCCTTTGGAGAAGTATTATATTCACATGTAAGGACAGTGAAAGTCGATCACAACATTAGCCAGCTTTTTATTGTTGATGCTTAAATCCAAGGATGCAACCATATTTTAACCAGACATATTACTAACCCTGTCTTGTAACACGGTGTAACAGGGATCAACCTGGTGCTCAGCCCATGGTAGGAGGAGTCGAAAGGATTGAGCTGTGTTTTTTTCTGCAACTGACCCCCATTTGTGACCTTCACCTCAACATGCCTCTTTTTCCAGGCCTATCAACCACAGAGAGTAAGCGTATTAAGGCTGGAAGTTCTTCAGTGTACTCCAAACTCAAGAGTTCAAAGCACCTCACAAACACTCGCTGGTGTTTCACACGTGGAAATGGTTTTCTTCTTAGAATATTCATAGATTGTTGTTGGAATTAGACATCTCTGCACTGAGTCCTGCAATCACTTTAGACAAAATGGAGGCCAACCTCTCATATCATACTGTTAATAAAGTCATAACTTAAAGCCACACAATCTGGGGATGTTTCATTTTCATTTGAATGTAGTTTTGAATGCATAAAAAATATTATCAATCTAAAATTACATCACTTGTCAACTTCATCCATTCTCCTGCCTCCAATAGTGAGAAGTAACAGCTACTTCAGGTGAAAATAAAAGACCACTGAATTAGCCCTTTCTGGACTAACCTGGGAAAGTTTCTTCTAATCCAGCTAAATAAGAAATGTCGAAATGACTTTCTAAAGTTACTGAAAAGATTTCAATGCCCTAAATCTAGTTCCAGTTAATAGGAAATATGTTTCCTAATTGGATAGATTGCTCCTAAAAGACCCCTATTAGTTCCAAAACACGAATCCACCAGCTCCTGTAACTGAATCACTACACAAAGTATTTATGGGAGAACATCCTCATCCCTAATAAATATCACAGTGAGGACATGCAAGATTCCATCTTAAATGAAAAGAGCCCCTACTGTCACATCTCCAGAATTGAAAAGTGATTGAGCTGAATTGGATTTACCAAGTTCACTATGGAGATGAAGTCTGGAGAAGTGTTTAGAAAAGGTGTGAGTCCTGAGCGCTTTTATACAGTTCCTAGGACTGCCTGGAGGATCTGAGATGCTGTTTGTGGGGTAGGTCCTAATTGGTTACCAAACAAACTTGATTGCCTTGCAAAATCCTCCTTTGGATGGAGCTGTTTTCCTCAGCGTTGGTGATTGTTGGGATAATCTCAGCCTCAGAGGTTGTGACATGAACGTTGCACTCTTCATCTTTCTTTCATCCTTAAATGGTATGAATCAACTGCATTTCTCGTGTCATTCCACTGACTTTATTGGTGCTGCAATTATAATGAATGTCAAGGTGATTCTGAGTGGCATCAGTAGTACAACTGGCTATCATAAAGGGAATCCAGTTTGATCCTTTCAATTCATGCTGGTCATGCTTATGGGCACTGGGCAGTTCATTCTAAACTGGCCAGTAAGGAGGGAGCCATTTTTCTGCATTCTCTCCACCTCCTTTACCAACAGGTTGAGCCAATTTCCTTTGAAGTCAATGGGCATCATTCCATTGCCTCCAGCATATTTCCTGTCAGGACCTTGAATTTGAAATTCACTCTTTGGCAGGGGGGATAGTACAACCTCTGTAGACAATTTTAGTCCCACACTGAACTTATAACTAGGTCTTAGCGGGGATTTAAGTGGAGCAGGGGCCTTTGTGATGGCCCTATGCTCTCGGGTCAGTATCATTGTATGGTGAGTAAAACCTGATCTACAACTGGACTTGGGTCACCAATGCCGTCTCAAAGGGCTGCCTAGAGCAGATTTGCTGATGGATCAAGGGGAGAGATGGCAGAGAGGGAAAGGAAGCAGTGCTCATATATGGAAAGGGTTTGAGGTAATTCTTGAAGCCTGTACTCTATCAGAAACTTTCACTCCATCCATGAGAAGCCAGGAATAGAATGTCTTGTGAGACAATGCAGCTGCCTGAACCCAGCAATGAGCCCCAGCAAGAAGCCAAAGAGAGATGAAAATTGCCCCTTCTTGAGGAAAGAGGAAGTGGCTATGGGATGAGATTTTACATAAATGCTGCACAGCCATAGGGCATGTTGCAGAAAACACTTCTTCCACAATCAGAATGTTGTTTAGAGTGAAAGTTCCCCACCAAAGAAAAACTCCAACAGGTCTTAAAAAGAAAGCTTTATATAAAAAGAAAGAAAAAATACATAAAAATGGTCTCTCTGTATTAAGGTGACAAATACAGGGTCAATTGCTTAAAAGAAATATAAATAAACAGCCTTATTCAAAAAGAATACAATTCAAAACACTCCAGCAACTATACATATGTAAATACAAAAAAAAACATATAAATCACTATCTGATCTTTTGTACTTACAACTGGGAAACAGGAGATTAGAAAGGCAGGAGACAGAAAAATCATTTCTCATAGCCGAGAGGGACAGATACAAGACAAAGAATAAAGGACTCACACACAACTTCCCTCCACCCAGATTTGAAAAAGTCTTGTTTCCTGATTGGTCCTCTGGTCAGGTGTTTCAGGTTACTCCTTTCCAGGTGAAAGAGACATTAACCCTTAGCTATCTGTTTATGACAGTTATGGAGGATTGTATGGTTTAGGGGGATACGGTGGTTAGGGTCGCCGTTACAGTTATGAGGGATTATGTGGCTATGGGGGATTAGGCAGTTATCTGGGTGGTTATGGTTATGGTGGATTGTGTGATTCCAAGGTATCTTGCTATAGTTATCTCAGTGGAAGCTGTGGGCCATGCTAAAGCCAGCAGCAACATCCGTGGAAGAAGGAAGAACCAGGAAATGAAAAGCCAGATACAGATTCACCCCTGATCTTTTGGGCATGGCTTTCAGAAGTGCTGGGCAAACAGGGCTCCAGCTGAACTCAGTGGAGTTGTGTGTGCTCAGCACCTTGGGCTGACAGCCGTGCTGCATTTCTAATGTTACGCTTTATGACTCTTTCTACCAAGGCTTTCCCACCCGTGCGCTGATTCTCGCTTTCATGTGTGGACTCATTTTGATTTACATGCAGGTTGTTTACACAAACCTCACAGTTTAAAGGAAATAGGGGCCTTAAGACAGGCATCAGTTATATTTATTATGATTTTAAGTCTCTTGAGAGTGGGAAAAAGAGACCTTGGTGTGAAGGAGAACTAGACCCAGTCTGTTCTATTCTTTCCATCAATACCTATCTGTAGCCTTTCACTTTGACCTTCCCTGAGGCAAATGTTTAACTGAAGCGGCGTAGTCCTCTGCTTCTGTTTTGCTTTCTTGCTCTTCCGTCCAACTCGAGTAATAAAAATAACTGAAAATGGTTGCAAAGGGAACTTGTTTGTCAACATTTGCAGTAGCAAAAAAAAAAAAGAACATCTTGTGTAAAATAGAGCCATTGAGGTGGGGGATTGGTCCCAATCCTTCTACTGAAAATATGTTCTTTCTGCTCTAGTATTTTTCTTGTCCTGTGTACTGCAAATGTCACTCACATTAAAAACTCTGATGCATCACAATATCTGTGTGCTGGTTCTCCTTATTCCTCCCTCCTTCTTTAAACATTGCCCTGGACAAAATTCATCCCTGAAGAACCAACAGCATCAGGCACGTCTGAAGATGTCATGCCTTGAATGGCAGAGCAACTTTCAGGACAAGATGCCTTTGCTTCTAGAGCGCTTTGAAAGTTTCCTGTTCACTAGAAAGCTCTTCCCAACATGCACTTGTCAAATTACCCTCCCTGCTCTATGGAGCTTCCCTTCCCCAGGGTTTGGGTGTTTCAACAGGGATTATTCATACAGACGAATGCTGGGAAAACTTGACTCACCTGACCATTTGTTATGGGTACTTTATCTGGAGCCGTCAGACCAAACCAAATATCATTTCCATCACTACCTCTCCTCCCAGTGCTAAGGATGAATGTTTAAACCAATGGATCTCTGGCATGTCATTTGAGAGCATTTCCAATAATAAGCTCTCCAAGAGAGACTCTGCTAAAACATCACTATGGAGTCAGCAGCCCTTTTTTAGAATAATCCTCCTTTATCCAGGACATTCTTCTCTTCTCCTCTAATGGAACCTCCAGTAACATGTAGCACGTAGCATCCAGCTAGGAAGCAGCCTTTTAGGACAATTAAGTGAAAAGGGTAAATTCTAGCACCTCTGCTCCCTGACACCAACTTTGCACTCACTTTGCATTGTTGGAGATGAGCTGAAATTTAGGGCAGCTTCACATTGAGATTTTGGATTTCATTGAGTCAATAAATCTCAGTTAATCTTCTGACTCTTTGCCCGCACTTGTTCATCTACTGGCCAACAGAAATGCCCACTCCCTGGGTTTTTTTTCCTGCCTGTCTCTTTATTGTCAGTTTTACAAACTCTTGATCAGCATTCTGCTCCGTCTGTGGACAGGCCTCCTTTGTGAAGCGGGTAATACCCAATACACACAAGACCCGCTCAAGAGTGAGAGAACCAGGTCTCTTCCCTCCTGCCTGACTGGAGCAACTTCATCCCTTTGTGTGACCTGCCTTAACTCCCAGACCTTAAGCACATGATTTCCAGTACAGATACATAATTATCTGTGCAATGATCTGATAATTAAACATTATCTGTCTGTACACTTTGCAATGATTATGATGACCAGAGGGCATTTGGTTTTGGGCAGAGCGTGCACATAGCACCCGTTGTAAACTTAACCTGTACACATCTGATCCCAGGGTATCTCTGTAAAACGCGGTGCAACTCTGTGTCTGCTGAAAGTCCTGGGTCACACCTCACCCCTTACACTCTCTCTGCTACTAGCTAATCTGTATGCGTCAGCTTGGAACCCTCTTGCCCAGACAGTGCATCTGCCACCACATTTTCTTTGCCTTGAATATGGACAATTTCCATATCATATTCCTGTAGTGCTGTGCTCCAGGGCATCAGTCTGGAGTTGGTAACTTTTCTGCTGTGTAGCTGTATCAAAGGAGGACGATCTGTAAGGGTCTCCCTTGGAAGCTTGTTCCAATACTCAACTATCATTACAGTTAGCAAGGTTTCCCTAATATCTCACCTAAATCTCCTATGCTGCAGGTTAAGTTTGTGCCATCGGATGTTACCGATGTGGTGCTCTGCTCTTGTCCAATGTTGATATCAGTCGGCTGTGTGTGTGTTCCCTCTATGTGCTGCCCCAGCTCTGCAGATCGCTGGCACAGCAGACCCCGAGAGACCCCCAATGACCACAGACGCTGATAAGGTATGAAGGCACCCGCCCAGGTTTATTGTCAAATGAAGCACAGTAATAGTTCCCAGCAGACTCTACTGGACATACTACAAATATGTGCCGCCTGCCAAGGGACCGGTTCAGTCAGTGGCAGGACTCTCCACTGCCCCCTCAGCAAGATAAAGACATCCACTCAGGGATGCATTCATACACACAGGTACAAACAAGTTACACATCACTCCTGATGTAGGGAGGTACAACCCCTCTCCGTGTTGGGGTGCTGCCTCTCTCCTAGTACATGTTGGTTGGAACAAAAAACTCATTCCATCATATTACCCTTTTGACCCTGTCTTTTAGGCTGGGTCAGCCTATTCCTTATTATCTCTGAGGAATGCGTTCGTACAGGATGGTTTTGGTGCCATCCTGGCCCATGTTTATCTTATTAGTGCTTGATACCCTTTAGATATGTGTATACGTCCAATTAGCAGCCTTCTTCTTGCCAACATAAGAAAATGACGCAAAATTCAGGACTATGCCTATAAAATTGGGACATCTGGTCACCCTAGGCTCACAGTTGAACTTTGCTTTTTGTTAGCAAACTCTTGACCATTCCTTTGGCTCAGGCTCAGGCCTCATACCAGGTCACTGATACCAGGGGTTCAGGTTTCAGGGCCTCATCTTACTACAGGTTGTATTGTCTGGGAGAGGCTGAGCAGTCAGGACATCCATTTCTGGGGGAAATAGAAGACTGGGTCTGTGCTGGCGTCACCCTGCAGTATGAACAAGGCTGGTAAGAGCTGAGCTGTGCCTGGCTGCAGATCACACACGCACCAAGCTGGAAGTGGTTGACGTGCTGGAGCCTGTTGGGGAGCACCCAGGACTGGAGGCTGCAGAAGCAGAGCAGTGTGCAGGGCACCCCAGGTTAGAGCCCGGGTGACACAGCTACTCACTAGTCTAGACTGTGCCCTGGGTCTGCTGTTCAGGTACCATTACAATAGGAGACGCCCAGGGGCTTTCTGACTCAGGGATTACCGCCGTTCCACGCAGGCTTTCCACCTCCTCCAGAACTTGTTGCTGCATTTCCCCTCCAGCCGGGGATGCTCTGCTAGGAGAGGGCAGGGCCCTGAGGTTTGCCTGGAGTCTGCAGTCTTGGCAGTTAAAGCTGGCGAGGAAAATCCTGTTTGTGGTGCTTGGAAAGGGCCGGCGTATCCTGCTTTGGGGGTGGATCTAAACCCGCCCTGAACTCAGGGCTTTCCAGGGGATTCTCTGCCCTGCTCTCCCTGACCAAATCCATTAAAGGGATGGAGACAGTTTCTTCATCAACACAACAAATCAAATTTACTGCCATCTCCCTTGGTGGGTAAGTTTTACTCTATTGATATGCACAGTTTGCACCATTCTTCTGCTGCTGGGCTTCCTTACATCAAATGTGACGACCTTCACCCCTTCAATCTCCTTCCAATATTCTCCCTATAATCCTGCCTTTTGTTTCCCCTCACTGGGGTGAGCGCTAACAGCAACTCTGTAGTGTCAAATGATCTTTCTGCAGTTCGCCGATCGTACCAAGTGTGCTGAGTTCCCTGACCTTTTTCAAGGGTCTGTCTCCCTCAATTCCTCATTACCTGTAAATTCTCCTTAAAACGAGTGACATTCTCCACTACAGGCTGTCCTCTTTCCTCAGTGCTGCCCTC
Organism: Gopherus flavomarginatus; assembly: GCF_025201925.1. Taxonomy (NCBI): domain Eukaryota; kingdom Metazoa; phylum Chordata; order Testudines; family Testudinidae; genus Gopherus; species Gopherus flavomarginatus. The sequence goes on along the minus strand of NC_066617.1, from coordinate 4,395,319 downwards.
TCCAGAGCCTCCAGTCAAATCTAACGGGTCCCCTAACCTGCTTCCCATACAGGAGATCAAAGGGGGCAAACCCAGTAGATTCTCGAGGAACACATCTGTCCGCAGTGAGCAAATAATGACATAAAACCTCCCCATCATTCTCATGCCTGGTGATGTACGTTCTTAGCACAGCTTTTGAAGTTCTAATAATCTTTCTACTAACCCAATAGTTTGCGAGTGAAAGGGAGCAGCCTTTATATGCTTTGCTCCACGTCATTCCCATGACTTTTGAAAGACTACAGACATGGAATTTCCACCACAGTCTGTCAAGATTTGTCTGGGAAAAACTAATCGGCTAAAAATGGTGGATAAAGCTGTAGCCACTGGTTAGCCTATTCCAGAGCTTAATTACCCTTAGAGTTTTTCCTGATATCTAACCCAGTGGTCTCCAACCTTTTTATGCTGAAGATCACATTTTGAATTTAAGAGCAACCCAGGATCTACTCCACCCCTTCCCCAAAGCCCTGCCCCACTCACTCCATCCCCCACCCACCATTCACTGTCCCCCACCTTCAATCACTTTCACCAGGCTGGGGCAGGGGGTTGGGTTGCAGGATGGGGTACGGGGTGCTGACTCTGGAAGGGAGCTCAGGGTGGGGGGTTGGGATGAAGGAGGGGGTTTGGGGTGCAGGAGGGGTATGGGGTGCTGGAGGGCTGGGGGTTGGGGTGTGGCCTCCCGCTGGGTGGCACTTAATTTGGGCAGTTCCTCATTGGCTGCGCAGCGAGGCTAAGGCAGGCTCCCTGCCTACCCTGGCCTCATGCCACTCACAGAAGGGCCAATGCACCCCTGCAGCCCCAGATGGGGGAGGCAGGGAGTACATGGCTCCACGCACTGCCCCTCTCTGCATCCACCACCTCCACAGCACCCATTGGCCACAGCTTCCCGATCCCAGCCAATGGAATCTGTGGGGGCGGTATGTGGGACCGGGGACCTCCCGCAGGCAAGCCGACAAATTCGCGGGACCAGGGACCTCCCACAGGCAAGCCGCCGAAAGCAGCCTGCCTGCCGTGCTTGGGGCGACAATAGTGCTAGAGCTTCCCTGGCATTCCAGTGCTCAGTTCATGATCCCTAGCCTCTGAAATTGGGATTTGTAGTGAGGCGGACAGACCTCCCTCCTCCAGAGTGAGTGAGGGAGTGTTACATGCCCCTTGGAGGGCGGAGCCTAGGCCACTCCGCCTCCCCTCGCCGGAAGAACAGGGGCGTGGCCAGCAGTATAAAAGACCAGACCTGCAGCCCGTTCAGGGGGAAGCCTACAGAGGGGAAGGATGTCCCGCTGGTCCTGGAGCAGCACGGAGCAGATCCCCCGCCTGGTCAGCCCCAGCCCTGGATGAGGATGACAACTGGCCCGGAGTGCCTGCTGCCGCTTACCCGGAGGAGCTGGACAACGAGTGGATGCCAGACGTACCCACCCCAGGGGAGGCAGGAAGCGTCCCAGGGGCAGCCCCAGGAGGACTGGTTGCAAAGCCACGAGCCCCCACGTTGGCGTGTTGCAGTCGCATCCCCGCTGGCCCTGGGACATCTGATTTAGCCCCTACCAGGGCCCTGGGCTGGGACGCAGTGGAGTAGGGAGGGCCCACGTTCTTCTGACCCCCCACGTGGCCGGCCCTTGTGCCTCTGCAAGGGGCTCTTGCTCTGAAGACAAGTGGCATCAGCCCCCTTGAGACTGTGTTGTTTGCTGGCTGCTGGAGCCCCACCCAGGTTATAGCCAGCCCCCCGAGACCGTTGTTTGCTGGCTGCCAAAGCCCTGCAAGCCCAGGCCCAGGTAAACTGAGACAAGAGTGGAGATAGGCTACCACCAGCCTTAAGTGACCTCCTTCCTCCCGACTGAGTGAGGGAGTGTTACATGTGGTACCAGTAGTGGGGATCGATCCCCTCCCTCTGAGACAAGGGGAAGCCCTGATAGCCAAGGGGTTTAGAAGCCTCCCCTCTTCCAAGAGACGCAGAAGATAGAGGTGCAGGATTAAATGGCTCGTCGAAAGCCAACAGCAGCAGCTGGGGCCCCAGAACCGTGAGCAGCAGCAACAATATCTGCATCAACTCATGGCCCTGTGATCGACCCCAGGACCTACCAGTCCCAGCACGGTCTCAGGACCCCCAGACCCCGTCGTACCCGTGCGTCTGACCAAGATGGGGCCTGAAGATGACCCTAAGACCTTCCTAGTCACCTTTGAGAGGGTGGCCTCCTCCGCTAATGACTGATGGCCCAATGGACCACATTACTAGCACCGTACCTAACCAGCCCGACCCAGATCACCTACAGGGCACTTCCAGTGGCCGAGGACCATGACTATGAGCAGGTGAAGGCTGCGATCCTCAACACCCTGAAAATCACCTCTGAAATCTTCTGGCAACAACTCCACGAGAAGTTCTACTCTCCCGGAGCTCACCCAAGGTGATAGCCCAGCAGATGAAAGAGGCCTGCTGGTGATGGCTACAACCAGACCAACATACTGATGTTGAGGTAGCGGAACAGGTGGCACTGGAGCATTTTCTGCATATCCTGCCAGCTCGCAGGAGGACTTGCATCATGCACCATCGGCCGGCAACGCTGACGCAAGCTGTAGTCCTGATGGAAGACTTCCTAGTGGCAGAGACCCTCATAGGACTGGGGCACTGGCATCCAGCCGCCGTGCCCATCCAGCCCCATGGGAAGAAGGCTTGAGACAAGAGGAGTGAGCCCCAACCGGACCTACAACTCTTCAAAGAATGGGTCATTGGCAAAGCCCGATGAGTAGTCTGGAGGGAACGGGGGCCACAGGTTGATGCCTCTCCAAGGGGCCAACCCACAACCGTGGAGACGTCCACCATGATACCTACAGTGTCGGACCAGCTCCAGTGCCTGTAGATGGGCCCGTCTTTCACTTGCGGCCACTTTGGACACCTCCACTGGGAGTGCCCCATGATGGACTGCAGTTTTGGGGAGGTCTGCTTGAGAGAGAACCATGCTCGTAATCAACCTGTGGGAAAACGGACTATCTTCATTTTGCTGAATGAAGCCCCCATCTCAGCCCTTGTAGATACAGGGTGTGGTCACCACCAGAGCCCGGTCCTGCTCCCTGCCCTGCCACTGGGGGTCATCCAGCTCTGGTGCATACATGGGGATGTGACACCTTACCCCAAGGCCACTGTAACCAAACCCATAAAGGGAAAGACCCAGACCCTGACGGTCGGGCTGGCCCCGAGGCTGGCATATCCAGTCATCCTGGGGCAAGTCTGGAGGGGCTTTGCGAAGATCCTCTGGGGCACACAAGGCAGGGCCCAACTGTGAAGGAGGGTCCTCAAGGGGGAACCCATAGCGGGAGCCGACGTGAACTCGGCAGACCCCAATTGGGAGGACTCAAAGGCAGGCATCCCAAACCCCGACTGCCTGAAAGAAGATGGGGAATACAAACAGCCTAGCCACGAGGGGGTGGATTTCAGTCACAACCAGTGGGAGGATCCGACCCTTAGTCAGGCCTTTGAACAATTAGTAAGGGTTAACAGAACCCTGATAGTGCCCCATCAGGCCACCACTTACCCTCATTTTGAGTGATGGCGGACTGCCTATATTGGATCACCTGAGAATCCCAAACAAATGAGGCTCGAGCCCAGCTGGTGGTTCCCCGCTGCCACTGCCGAGGGATTTTACAGCTGGCTTACGATGTCCCCAGAGCACCCACAAGAAAACCTTAGCCCGGATCTTGGCCCGATTCTACTGGCCTGGGGTGCATAGGGAAGTCGGAGACTTCTGTGACTCGTGCTCTGACTGCCAATGAGTGTCTCCAAAGGGAATACCAAAGGCACGTCTCATCCTGCTGCCCGTCATGAGCACTCCATTCGAGCAGATCGCCGTGGACATCATGAGGCCCCTGCCTAAGAGCATTGCAGGGCTCCAGTACATCCTGGTGGTTCTGGAGCCATTCTGCTTCAGAGTATCACCACCTGGACATTTGCTGCTGAGCTCCTGAAAATCTTTGCTTGAGTCGGCCTCCCTTGAGAAATCCTGATGGACCAGGGAATGAACTTTAAATCCAAGTTCCTCCACCAGGTCTGCGACCTCCTGAGGATAAAAAAGTTGCAGACATCCATCTACCAACCCCAGACCGACGGGCTAGTGGGGCACTTTAATCGAACATTAAAAGACATGCTGCGGAAGTTCCACCCGAAAGAGATGAGCCAGGGGGACCAGCTGATCCCCTCCCTGTTATTAGCCCTCCAGAAAGTACCACTGTCCTCCACCAAGTTCTCCCACTTTGATCTCTTCTATGGTCGGTAGCCCAAAGGGCTACTGGACCTCATGGGGAAGAACTGGGAGTAAATGCCATCTCCCACGCACAATCTCCTCCAGTACGTCCTTCAGCTCCAGGGGCGACTGACAGTGGGTTGGGGACCTGGCAAGGGGAAACTTACAGAAAGTACAGGAGGCCTAGGAACGGACTTACAATAAGGGGTTCTGGGAAAGGACCTTTGCGCCAGGAGACAGGATCTTGCTCCTCCTCCGGGAGGAATCGAAGCTGCTAGCATGTTGGCAGGGACCATACAACATTCTTTGCCAGGTCGGACCCATCATGAATGAGGTATCCCAACCTGAACAGAAAAAGAAAAAACAGATATACCACGTCAATCTCTTAAAGGCCTGGTGGGAGTGCGAAGAGCTCTTTATCACCCCGTCCCCCACCCAATCCAAGTTGGGACCAGAATTGCCAGGTCCCACCGACTCAGAAGAGCCATGGTTGGGGGATATCCTAACCGAGGAACAACTGAAATAGGCCAGGGCCCTAGTAAAGTCCTTCCCGAAAACTTTCACCACAAAGCTAGGTCAAGCTGCTTTGGTACAACATGAGATACAGACTACTCCAAAGGATGTTATATGTGAGACCATTAGGCTGTTACCACACCGAATGCGGGACCTCATCGAACAGGAGGTACAAACCATGCTCGAGCTGGAAGTCATGGAAAAATCGCAAAGTGACTGGTGCAGCCCCATCATCCTGATCCCCCAAAACCAGATGGGATGGTCCGATTCTACATCGATTTTAGAAGGGTCAACAATATTTCAAAGTTCGACTCCTACGCAATGCCGCAGGTCGATGAGCTTCTAGATCGTCTTGGAGATGCCCAGTATATCAGCACGCTGAACCTCACAGAAGGATACTGGCAGATCCCTCTGAGTTCGAGCGCCCGAGAGAAGATGGCCTTCGCAACCCCAACCGCATTGTATCAATTTACTCAAATGCCTATCAGCCTTCATGGCACCCCTGCCACCTTCCAGAGGCTGATGGACAGGATCCTCCCGCCGCATCAAGCCTATGCGGCAGCCTATCTCAATGACGAGATGATTTACAGCCGCAATTGGGGGGATCACCTCAACCAAGTTGCCGCCATCTTATGAGCCTTGCGGGATGCTGGACTGACCGCCAATCCTAAGAAGTGTAAGATTGACTGGTGGAAGACCACCTATCTGGGGTACACCCTAGGGCGGGGCCAAGTACAACCCTTAGTGGGGAAGGTGCAGATGCTACTATCTCCTAGGCAGCCCCTTCGTGCTGATCACAGACCACGCACCCCTTAGGTGGCTACACACAGCCAAGGAAATGAACCAATGAATTATGCGTTGGTATCCAACCCTGCAGCCTTATGCCTTTACTATCTGGCATCGGGCCAGAAAGGACCATGTGAATGCGGACTTTTTCTCCCGTTTTAGGGAACGAGGAAGGAGCCGTCTTTGGTTTCCCAGAGACGGACTTAAGGGGCACGTGTGTAGTGAGGCAGACAGACCTCCCTCCTCCGGAGTGAGGGAGGGAGCATTACATACCCCTTGGAGGGAAGAGCCTAGGCCGCCCCGCCCCCTTCACCAGAAGGACAGGGGCGTGGCCAGCAGTAAAAAAGACCAGACCTGCAGCCCATTCGGGGGGAAGCCTGCAGAGGGGAAGGACGTCCTGCCGCTTCCGGAGCAGCACGGAGCGGATCCCCTGCCTGGTCAGCCCCAGCCCTAGACACGGATGACAACGGGCCCGGAGTGCCTGCCGCCGCTTACCCAGAGGAGCCAGATGACGACTGGATGCCAGAGGTACCCACCGAGGGGAGGCAGGAAGTGGCCCGGGCTAACCCCCGGAGGACGGACTGCAAAATTTACCCTCACCAGGATTTCTTCTAACCTGAACAGCATAAAATGCCTCCCCTCAATTGTAGGGCACAGAATATCATTGCAGCAGATGGAACTGTACTGATGTACCCTAGATGAGACTCCTTTACAAAGCAATGTTTGTTAAGGAAAGGGAAATGCAAAGCTTTCTTGAATGAAAGACTAAACAGCCCCAAATTCAGAGGCTAGGAATCATGAACTGACGACTGGAACGACATCAGAATCTTATCATGCACTTGTAAAGTTCATCTCATCCAGCATTTCTCAAATGCAGCCACCAATGGAGTTTCTTGCAGCCTCCTAAGCATGGGCAGGGGTTGGGGGCAGGGAAAGCAGCCGTCCCTCCCTGCAGTGCCCAGCTGTTGCTGCTTGTTAAGGGTCTTCCGTTTGCCCTGTTCCTGGTTCCTGTCATGCAGACAGAAAGCTGAGAACGGGAAGTCTGAAGTGCAGGCAAGGTGATGTTTACTGGATTCATTCAAGCAAGCATGTCCATAGCTCCGTGCCCTGGAAGAATCCTTTTTCCCAGTGGATCAGTTAGAAGGCATCGTTATACCTGTAGTGCCCGCACTTGTCTCACCTCTTCCAATTTGTGGGAAGTGTTGGGTCTGGGGGCTTCGGTGTCACCTTTTCTGTATCCCCAGGCAGGGGGAAGGAGTGAGGTTGTGCTTCAGTCAGAGACAGGTATTTCTTTGGCTTTTTAGTGTTTCCTATCACCATCCCACTCCAGACAGGCTGCTTGACCTTATCTCAGGAGAGGAGTTTGAAGTGGGACTGTCCTTCAAGTGTACACTCAGAGGTTACATTCCCAGCATACCCAGCAACACTTTTGTCATAAACCTAGTCCCAGATTTGGACCTTAGCGTCCAAAATATGGGGGTTAGCATGAAAACCTCCAAGCTTAGTTACTTAGCTTGGACCTGGTAAAGCTGCCACCACCCAAAAAATTAGAGTGTTTTGGGGGACTCTGGTCCCCCTGAAAAACCTTCCCTGGGGACCCCAAGACCCAAATCCTTTGAGTCTTACAACAAAGGGAAATAAACCTTTTCCCTTCCCCCCTCCAGGTGTTCCTGGAGAGATACACAGAAGCAAACTCCGTGAATCCAAACAGAGGGAGTCCACCCTCTCTATTTCCAGTCCTGGAAACACAAGCACTTCCCTCTTCACCCAGAGGGAATGCAAAGTCAGGCTAGTAAATCTAACACACACAGATTTCCCCCTGACTTCTTCCTCCCACCAGTTCCCTGGTGAGCTGCAGACTCAATTCCCTGGAGTTCCCCACTAAAGAAAAACTCCAACAGGTCTTAAAAGAAAGCTTTATATAAAAAGAAAGAAAAATACATAAAAATGGTCTCTCTATATTAAGGTGACAAATACAGGGTCAATTGCTCAAAAGAAATATGAATAAACAGCCTTATTCAAAAAGAATACAATTCAAAACACTCCAGCAACTGTAGACATGTAAATACAAAACAACAAACCATCTTTGTACTCACAACTTGGAAACAGAAGATTAGAAAGCAGGAAATAAAAAAATTCACTCCTCATAGCCGAGAGAGTAAAGGCAGAAGACCCAAGAACAAAAGGCTCCCACACAAACTTCCCTCCACACAGATCTGAAAAAATCTGGTTTCCTGATTGGTCCTCTGGTCAGGTGTTTCAGGAACTTCTTTCTAGGTGTAAGAAGCATTAACCCTTAGAGGAGTTTGAGGTGGGACACTGGACTGAACTCGTTCGTCCATAGAGATTATGGGCTAACAAGGAAACTAGCACTATTAATGCTATTCCAGCCATGTCCTATGTGACATTTTTTTAAGGGACTGGAAATCCCAAGCTGTGATAAAGGAAGGGGCGGGCGGGGGGGGGGGTGTAGCTCCCTTTTATGGACACCCCACCAACCAGGAGCTATAAAATGCCTCTAAGTAGCTGATCTCTAATTTATCTCCCTAAAAAGGGTAAAAAAGTCTCACTGCTCTGCATAGGTAAAGAGAAGTGAGTGGACACCTGGCGAAAAGAGCCAATGGAAAGGTTAGAACTTTTACAAATTGAAACAAGACTCCCTCTTTTCTCTGTTCGTTGTTGTTCTCAGGGAGAGGCAGACAGGGGACAGTTATGCTGTGAGAAGCTTGGGCCAGGTATGAAAAATCATCAGTATCATACCTAGAAACTATTCATCTAAACCCCCAGATATGTAATTAGATCAGGAAATGTCTAGTATGACACAATTAGGTTTGTCGATTTTATTTCTTTTTGGCCTGTAGATTGCTCAGTGCAAACCCCAAGTGCTTTTGTTTTACTCGAAACCTTTAGTCTGGCTCTCAAGAGCTATTCCTGATGCATAATCTTTGTAGTTGTGGTTTTTTTTTAAATCGAGCGAAAACCTGAGTTCCCAGATGTATTTTCTTCTTTTTTATTAATAAAATGTGTCTTTTTTAAAGAACAAAATTGGATTTTTAAGTGTTAAGAGGTTTGTGCACATGTTGTTTAATTAGATGATGGCAACAGCTGATTTCCCTTTTTTTCTCCTCAGTTCTTCCCAAGAGGTCTTGAGAGTATCCCACAGGAAGGAATTCCAAGTGCGCCTTCCCGGGTTTTCAAAGCGGTTTTGCTTTGTCAGTTGTGATTGAAACATACTTTGACCAAAGAGTGGGTGTTTCTGCTGGCCAGTAGATGAGCACATGTGGGCAAAGAGCCAGAAAAAGATTAATGTCACTGAGTTACATAAAGCTAAAGCTAAAGATACATATTGGTGGAAAGGATAGAGCAGACGGGGTCTAACTCTCCTTCCTAGCAAAGTCTCTTTCTTCCCACTCTCAAGCGATATAAAATAATAATAAATGGACCTGATTCCCATCTTAAAGCCCTATTTCCTTTAAACTGCGGAGTGACTGTTAACAGCCTGCCTATAATTCAGGTCGAGTCCACAGGTGAAAGCGAGAATCAGCATGCGAGTGGGAAAGCCTTGGCAGAAAGAGTCATAAAGCGTAACATTAGAAATGCAGCACGGCTGTCAGCCCAAGCTGCTGAGCACACACAGCTGCCACTGAGTTCATCTGGAGCCCTGTTTGCCCAGCACTTCTGAAAGCCATGCCCAAAAGCTCAGGGTTGAAGATGTATCTTGCTGTTCATTTCCTGGTTCTTCCTTGTTCAACAAATATTCCTGATAGGTTTAACATGGCCCACACTTTCCACGGAGGTACCTATGGCAAGATACGCCAGAGCACATAATCCCCCATAACCATAACAGCCGCTGTAACCAGCGTATCCCCCTAAACCATACAATCATCCGTAAAGGCGTCAATAGCCATACAATCCCCCATGACTGAATGAGCCCCTGAAATCAGGTACTATCACAGGTGCTCCTACAGCTTCCACTTCACTCTCCTAAGAGAAATGGTTGAGAATTGGTCCTGGGAGGGTCATGACAACCGGTGAGGGTCTGATCACCACTTCGGAGACAGGGCACTTCCTAACACGTGGTTTGTTGGAGCTGCCAGTGACTGGACTGGGGCGGGCCACCCCGCCTTCTGGATAGCACAGGCTGGCGAAAGTCGTCTTTCTCGGATGGAGGTAAACCTGAAACACACAACAGGGACTAGAGTCAAGAGAAGGTACAAGGGCTGGTGGAAGAAAGGCTTCATAGCTCGGGGTGGCCCAAGAGAGAAAGGAAGAGTGGACTATGTCCTCTGTGTTCATGGCCATGTCTTTCTTTCTATAGCCTCTTTCTACACCTCTTGTCCACTCGCACTAAACTTCCCTCCCAAACGTCCCCCCTTGTACCCCTTGAAACGGCTTGGTCTGAAAACGTTGAATCAACACACAGGTGGGAAAGCCTTGGCAGAATCCCCTCTGTAAAATCGGGACGGTAAGTACTCAATGGAATAGCATGAGGAATGCAGTTGGCCAGTACCATCTGATGATGAAAGAAAGATGAAGGGTGCAACATGCATGTCATGCCCTCTGAGGCTCAGATTCAGCCTAGAATCGCAACTCCTGAGGAAAACAGCTGCATCCAAAGGAGGATTTTGCAAGACAATCAAGTTTATTTGGTAATGAATTACAACCGCCTCCACAAACACAATCCCAGAACCTCCAGGTAGTGCTATGAACCATGTAAAAGCACTCATCACTCTGGGCTCTTCTACACCCTTCTCTGGACTTCAGCTCCTCATTGAACTGGGTAAGTCCAGTTCAACTCAATCGCTTTTGAACTCTAAGGATGTGATAGTAGGGGTTATTTTCAGGGATAATCGAGTCTTACATGTAGTCATGGTGATATTAATCAAGGATCAGGGTGTTCTTCCATAATTATCTTGGTGTAGTGATTTAGTTACAGGAGCTGGTGGATTCATGATTTATTTTAGAGCAACATATGCAATTGGGAAAACTATTTCCTCTTAACTGGAAATAGATTTAGGGTACTGAAACTTTTTCATAACTTTAGAAAGTTAAAGCTTTAGAAAGTCATTGAGCCATTTTCACTTAGCCATATTAGGAAGAAAGTTTCCCAGGTTAGTGCAGAAAAGGACTCTTCGGAGGTCTTTTACTTTCTCAGATGGCAGTTGTTACTGATCACTATTGGAGACAGGAGAATGGATTAAGCTGACAAGTGGTGAGATTCAGTCTAGCAATTCTTATGCTCTTTTCAGCAGAAATACCCATTGAAGGTGCTTTTCCTCAGATGGTGTAATTTAGTGTCCCTCCATGGAACTCAGTGGACCTGAACCCACCAACTGAGGAGCTTGTCCTTAGTGATTTCTTTGGAGAAAAGTAAAGCTTTCTGTGTGTTGATTGACAAGTACTGTTGACTCACAAGCTTTGGAAACTCAAAGAAACAACGCTGGGATACCAGACTCAACTGGTTTGCATGCAGAGGTTAAATCCTCAGACGAAAGGATACAATTACCATTATCCCGGTAATGTTCTCTTTGAGAAATGTCTAAAATGGGCACAGAATCCCTGGAGTCCAGCATAGAAATAGTGACACTTATTCCAGTCAATGTTTTTCCGACCAAGCCATTTCAAGGAGCACAAGGGGACCGGTTGGGAGGGAAGTTAGTGCGAGTGGACAAGAGGTGTAGAAAGAGGCTATAGAAAGAAAAGACATGGCCATGAACACAGAGACATAGTCCACTCTTTCTTTCTCTCTTGGGCCGCACCGAGCTTTGAAGCCTTTCTTCCACCAGCTCTTGTACCTTCTCTTGACTCTAGTCCCTGTGTGTGTTTCAGGTTTACCTCCATCCCAGAAAGACGACTTTCTCCAGCCTGTGCTATCCAGAAGGCGGGGTGGCCCGACCCAGTCCAGTTACTGGCAGCTCCAACGAGCCACGTCTTAGGCAGTGCCCTGACTCTGAAGTGGTGATCAGACCCTCACCTGTGGTCGTACCTGCTTTCAGGGGCTCATTCGGTCATGGGGGATTGTATGGCTATGGATGCCTTTATGGATGATTGTATGGTTTAGGGGGATACGCTGGTTATGGCGGCGGTTATGGTTATGGGGGATTATGTGGTTATGGGGGATTAGGAGGTTACCCGGGCGGTTATGGTTATGGTTATGTTATGGTGTATAGGGAGCCTCCCAGGGGAAAGAAGAATTCCCAAACGGCGGCTCGCAAACAGCTTGTGGTACCGGAGAGTTGCCGCAATGAGTTGTTAAAGTTGGCTCATGATGGTCCATTTGCAGGACATCTGGGAATAGGCAAAATGTGTGACAGGCTGGAGCAAAATTTCTACTGGCCTCACCTCTTTGAGACGGTGAGAGATTACTGCGAAAGCTGTAAACTGTATCAAAACATAGGAGGTTGAAGGGACCTAGCAAGGTGCCCCTCCAGTCTCTGCCCATTATAGGGGAGGCTTTTGCCAGAGTGGCTGTGGATATTGTGGGGCCATTCCCAAAACCTTCCAAGAATGGGAAAAAATACATCCTGGTACTGGTAGACTTTGCTACCCGATATCCTGAGGCTGTAGCCTTGGCTAACATTGAGGCAGAGACAGTGGCAGTGGCCTTGTTCTCTGTTTTTAGCAGAATGGGTTTTCCCAAGGAAATACTGTCTGATCGTGGGTCTAACTTCATGTCTGTGGTTTTCAGGCAGTTGTGGGAATTATGTGGGGTGAAGCACCTGAAAGCTGCTCCCTACCACCCCCAGACTAATGGCCTAGTGGAAAGGTTCAATGGGATCCTGAAGTCTATGTTGAAAATGTACATGGATAGATGCCAGAATGACTGGGATGTTCTACTGCCATATCTATTGTATGCATACAGGAGTGTACCCCAAGAGTCTACAAGGTTTGCTCCCTTTGAACTGCTCTACAGAAGGCAGGTCCGGGGGCCCCTAGATTTGGTTCGTGACTCATGGGAGGGTCAGGTGGAGGATACAGAGCAGCCGGTGGCTGAGTATGTGGCTCAGTTCAAGGAGAGTTTGCAGCAGATGATGAAGTTGGTTGAGCAAAATCTGAAAGAGAGCCAAAGATGCTCAGAAAGCCTGTTATGACAGAGATGCTTAGGAGATAGCATTTGAAATAGGGGGTATGGTGTTGGTGCTAGATCCTGTCCGGAGGAACAAAATGAAGGATGTTTTGACTGGATCCATGGAGGTAGTGGAAAGAATTAATGAGGTAACCTACCTGGGTCAAAAGGTGGGCAATGGGCGACTGCGCCCTGAGCCTTCAAAGGTGGAGGCCATTAAGAACTGGCCTATCCCAAGAACTAAGAAACAGGTCCAATCATTCATTGGTCTAGCCAATTATTACAGGAGGTTTGTTCAGGGATTCAATGACATTGTTGCGCCCATCACAGACCTAACGAAAAAGGAAAAACCAGACCGGGTGCAATGGACGGAGGCCTGTGAGCAGGGATTTCAAAGCATAAAAAGTGCTTTGGCCAAAGAGCCTGTGCTGGCCAACCCAGATTTCAAAAAAACTTTTTTGCTATGTACAGACGCTTCCAATATTGGGCTGGGGGCAGTGCTAATGCAAGAGGGGGCGGGGGGTAAGAGGCATCCCATGGCATACTTAAGCAAAAAGTTATCCCCCACTGAGCAAAATGACGATACCATTGAGAAGGAATGTTATGTCATTGTCTGGGCTGTCAAGCAACTTAAGCCCTATTTGTACAACCAAAAATTCACGATGTTGAGTGATCACGCCCCTCTGGTCTGGCTGCACAGGGCCAAAGGTACCAACTCGAGGTTGCTGCGCTGGAGTTTAGCCCTTCAAGAGTATGAAATGGACATAATCCACATAAGGGGGAAGGAAAATATTGTAGCTGATGCATTGTCCCGAATAGGGAATCCTTAGGATGCAGTCAGAGATGTCTGTGTCATCCCTTCCTGCATCAATTTTGCATTGGAGGTATGAAGTTATTGATATAAACTGGGACCATACAGAACATGGTTTGCAACCAAGGTCCTGTAGTGGCACCATATCTTATGTAAAGGGGGTCATATAAGGTGTCTAAGACCAAGTTATGACTTACTGATTATGATTATGCTGTCTGTATATCTGTATCATTTTGTAGTTGAAGTTATGAATATTGGCCGTATACTGTCTATATTTCAAACTTGTGCTGTGTTACTGCGAGAGATCCCAGAAAAGTTGGTGTTAGCTCTCCTTAGCCTGCTTGATGGCCCATTAAGGACCATCAGCTACACAACTGACCCATTGAGAGGAGGCAGATACGCCTTGTGACTCAGCAGGGTGTGCAGAAACTGGCCCATGTGACTCCAAACTCCATTTTGCTGTAATTTTCCACAGTAAGAACAAAGAAGTGTTCTTACACTTGGAAGTGCCTATATAAGGCTGATGCCTCATCTCCATCTTGTCTTCAATCCTGCTTCCTACCTCTGGAGGGACTTTGCTACAAGCTGAAGCTCTACACAAAGGACTGATGACCCATCCCAGCAGGAGATGTTCTCCAGAGACTTGATTTAAACCTGCAGTTTACTCCATCACTGCTACAAGCCTGAATGAAGAACTTTGCCATTACTGTATGGAATTGATTCCATTTAACCAATTCCAGCTCTCATCTCTATCTTTTTCCTTTGATGAATAAACCTTTAGATTTTAGATTCTAAAGGATTGGCAACAGCGTGATTTGTGGGTAAGATCTGATGTGTATATTGACCTGGGTCTGTGGCTTGGTCCTTTGGGATCGAGAGAACCTTTTTCTTTTACTGGGGTGTTGGTTTTCATAAGCATTCATTCCCAGGACGGGTGGCACTGGTGGTGATACTGGGAGACTGGAGTGTCTAAGGAAATTGCTTGTGTGACTTGTGGTTAGCCAGTGAGGTGAAACCGAAGTCCTTTTTGTCTGGCTGGTTTGGTTTGCCTTAGAAGTGAAAAAACCCCAGCCTTGGGCTGTGACTGCCCTGTTTGAGCAATTGGTCCTGAATTGGCACTCTCAGTTGGGTCCCGCCAGAACCGCATCGTCACAGTGTCGTGCTCTCTTATTTGTCAGTGTCTGATTTTGCAAAGGGACACATTTCTGTTTAGCCAAAGTGAGCAGAGATGCCTCATACTTGTGTGAAGAGTGCAGATAACATCTGCTATGTTTGTGGTGAAGTGACTTTTGCATCACAAAAGCGCAGTCTAACCACTATGGTTAAGAAAGCCTTTCACCTTTCTTTTGGCTGCAAAATTGGAGATCGGGACAAGAGGTGGGCCCCACACATATGCTGCAACACTTGTGCAACAAATCTTCGCCAGTGCTTGAACAGGAGAAGGAAATCTATGCCTTTTGCAGTGCCAATGATTTGGAGAGAGCCAACAGATCATACCAGCAATTGTTACTTCTGCATGGTGCCTCCAGTTGGGAAAGGTGTGTCAAAGAAGAAAAAGTGGACTGTGCGTTATCCAAACATTCCATCAGCTATATGCCCAGTACACCACGGAGAAGGACTGCCGGTTCCTGATGCACCAGAATCCTTCTCACTTGAGTCAGACGAGGAAGAGGAAGAGGATGAAACTTCTGGTCCTGAACCATCAGTGACACAGGACCCACATTTTCTCCCATCCTCCTCCTCTGAAGCACACCTCAGAACACAAGGTGAACTGAATGACCTTGTCAGGGATTTGGAACTACCCAAGAGTAAGGCAGAGCTGTTGGTCTCCAGGCTACAGCAGTGGAATCTCCTGGCAGGCTCTCAGGGCAAATGGAGCCCATCAATGCTTGCAGACTATTGCTGGACAGTGACAAGAGATGCTCCATTTAATGAATACAAGAGACAAGCCAAAAAGCGCCAAGTAGACACTGAATAGGACTAAACTATGTACATAATAGTTTTTTGCCTTTTGTTTCATAATAAATTTTATTGTTATAACCCTTTTGCTGATTTTTAAAGTGTTACATAAACAGGACAGGTGAAATATTATCATGTATAGCAACCATAAACACATGAAAAGACCTAGGTTTACAATTTATGATTAAAACTCTACTATCTATACAATAGACATAGACATAAAATGTAAAAACTTAAATATCTTAGAAACAGTAGGCAATCAGTTGTTTTAATTGTCATATTTGAATTCAGCACTTCAAAATACATAATAAATATCACATTTTATCTCTGAAGCAGATGACTTCTCAAAAATTGTAGACCAGTGCTATCAGTGAGCTCCCAGCTGCTTCAGTCCACGGTTTGCCAATCAGTGTGGTATGGGGCGTGTCCCCCCTCTCCATGCTCCAATATTATCCTCCCTCTTTGTTTCATGTCGATATTCTCCAGAGAAGGCAGGGAAATGGACCTATCGCTCCGCGCCCATCTATTCGCTCGCCTCGCGCATGAAGGAGTTTGCGAATGACCAGACTCCAGGTAGGAGAGCTCATGACCTAGCTCCTGCCCCCATCGCCCCACTGCATCACTGGCCAAACACCTCGAGGTTCCCAGGCACAAATCAGTGACCGATGGCTCAGACATTTGTCTGGATTTGTCCCCATCCTCCCCTTCCCATTCCCGGGAGCTCTGGCTCCCGCACGTGCCTATCTCCGCACGCAGGGACCCTAGAGCCAGTTCACTGCTTTTCCAGCCTCTTATCCAAAGTGGGTGCTACTGGGCAGGGTGGCAAGAGACTGTCAGAGGGGGGGATCAACCCACTGGTTTGGGGTGCGAGTGGACCCTGAACCTGGCAACTGCTACTGAATGCTGAACAGAGGCCAGAGCCGCTGGCTACCTGAAAGGGGGTCCAAAGAGGATGGATCTACACTGTTCTCAGTGGTACCAGATGACAGAACAAGGAGTAATGGTCTCAAGTTGCAGTGGGGGAGGTTTAGGTTGGATATTAGGAAACACTATTTCACTAAGAAGGTGGTGAAGCACTGGAAGGGGTTTTACTTGACTAACTTAAACTTAAAATTCAAACCTAATAAACAAAGTAAGAACAAAACTTAGGGAAACCGAGCTCTGCTTAGTTTTTTTTAAACTTAAAGTTTCAGAAGAACAAGTGCAGCCTCCTAATAGTAGTAGTTCTTGTAGCTAGATAGACTCACTAGAGATCAAGTAGAAATAGAATGGAAGTGAGAATGACAGAGCAGAGCGCTGTAGCGAGGTGAGTTACCTTTTCTACAGGGCACATGTGCTGGGGGAAAAAATTATGCCCAAAGTTTACTTTTTAGCCACAAAATGTTGGGGTGCATTTACCCCATAGGCTAGTATGTTTGTGTGTATTGATGACATGTACATACACACAGAAGTGTCCTTGGGGTGCACCAGTTAAGTTTGTGGGTACAACATTGAAACCCCCTGTGCCATTTTTCATTGTTTATTGGTCTAGATAAAAGGTCACAGACATTGGCGGGGGTACTTATCTACTTAGGTAACAAGCTGTAGGTTCACTTTAATTTTTGAGTAAAAGGTTTTATTATCGATATGCTCACTTTGTCTTACCTTAACATACAGGAAATGGCCTGTAGGTTTTTTGCATTACCGCCAAACCTACTTTAATATAAATTTATAAACCTATTACAATGCATCAAACACTTAAACTATAAGAAAAAAAAATATATATATATATGCAACCAAGCAGGTTAGTCCTATAGGCTACACTTCCTCGTCTCATCTCACTCCTGCCCTCCCCACCCCTCCCCATTCTCTTCTGCCCTCAGCCCCCCGAGCCCTGCCCCTCTCCGTCTCACCTCACTCCTGCTCTCCCCACACATCCCACCCTTCTCCTTCTGTCCTCACCCCCACTGAACCCTGCCTCTCCCCAGTCTCACCTCACTCCTGCCCTCCCCACACATCCCACCCTTCTCCTTCTGTCCTCACCCCTAGTGAACCCTGCCTCTCCCCAGTCTCACCTCACTCCTGTCCTGCCCTCCCCTGCCCTCCCCCGCTCCCTAGAGCAGCCCTGTCAGATTTCTGATTTGTCCAAAGTGGTGGTTGAATGTCAGTTCTTTCCCTCGCTGACCCCTCTTCCCCCATCCCAGGGCCTGCCGCCTACGGGGTCCCCCCAGTGATCGGGCCCAAGGTTGTCGGCAAGAGCTCTGCCCCAAACTATTCCCTCCTGGGACGCAGCTTGCTTGGCAGCTTCTATGAGGACCTGAGCAAGGTGAGAGGTAGCCGCGGAGCTGGGGAGGGGGGTACTCAGATGGAAGGGGGTGAGGGAATGGGGTGGGGGACACACTGGTGATGGGGAATGGGGGTGTAGGATGCCAGCTGGGTTGTGGCTCGGCCTGCTTGGGGGGAGCACCCCTGGGAATGGACTGTTGGCGACTGAGCTCTGCTCTCCTTGTGTGCAGACGCCAGGGCCCTGTAACTACCGTGTGGTGGAACCCAGCGTGTACAAGACCCGGGCCCCCCAGTACAGCATGCTTGCCCGCAACATGCTCCCTGGGGACAACACGCAGAAACCAGGGCCCGGGGCACACAGCCCGGAGAAGGTGAGGTGGGGGCCGGGACCCACACACACATGGGCTCACAAGAGTTGTTGTGACAGGGAGGTGCTGAGAACGTGTTGGCTGGGGGAGAGACTGGAGATCTCATGGAGAGATTTCCCTGGCAGTGAACAACCCGTGTGTGTGTGTGGGGGGGGCGATGCAGTATGTGCGGGGGTGATGCAGTGTGTGTGTGGTGGGGGGTGATGCAATGTGTGTGAGGGGGTGATGCAGTGTGTGTGTGGGGGTGATGCAGTGTGTGTGTGTGGGGGCGATGCAGTATGTGTGGGGGTGATGCAGTGTGTGTGTGGTGGGGGGTGATGCAATGTGTGTGAGGGGGTGATGCAGTGTGTGTGGGGGGGGTGATGCAGTGTGTGTGTAGGGGTGATGCAGTGTGTGTATGAGGGGGTGATGCAGTGTGTGTGAGTGCATGTGTGTGTAGCGGGAGAGCTAAGGTCTCACACAGGATTGTAGTCATGGGGGATGTTGAGATCTGATGGGGGGCACGTGTGTTTATAACATGGGGGGATGTATGTGTGGGATGTAGTGTATGTGAGAGGGGGGATGCAGTGTGTGTGTGTGTGTGTGCGCATGTGTAGTGGGGGAGCTAAGGTCTCATGAAGGATTGTAGTCGTGGGGGAGCATTGAGCTCTGATGGGGGGGGCGGGGGGAGTGTGTGTTTCTAACGTGGAAGCCAGGATCTCCGTAGGGTGCCAGCAGGTGCTGGGGGGAGGAGCTGAGATCTCATGCGCTGATCCTGCGGTGTTCTGCTCCCTCTCCCTGCAGTACGTCCAGCAGCGTGGCCAGACCTTTGGGATCCGCCACTCCGACTACCTGGCGCCCCTTGTCATAAACAGATAGCTAAGGGTTAATGTCTCTCTCACCTGAACCACCTGACCAGAGGACCAATCAGGAAACAGGATTTTTTTCAACTCTGGGTGGAGGGAATTTTGTGTCTGAGTCTTTGTCTGTCTGCCTGCTTTTCTCTCAGCTTTGAGAAGTGATTTCTGTTTTCTAATCTTCTGTTTCCAAGTGTAAGTACCAAACATGGTTTTGTTGTTTTTGTATTTACATGTCTATAGTGGCTGGAGTGCTTTGATTTGTATTCTTTTTGAATAAGGCTGTTTATTCAATATTCTTTTAAGCAATTGACCCTGTATTTGTCACCTTAATACAGAGAGACCATTTTTTATGTATTTTTCTTTCTTTTTTATATAAAGCTTTCTTTTAAGACCTGTTGGAGTTTTTCTTTACTTCAGGGAAATTGAGTCTGTACTCACCAGGGAATTGGTGGGAGGAAGAAATCAGGGGGAGATCTGTGTGTGTTGGATTTGCTAGTCTGATTTTGCATTCCCTCTGGGTGAAGAGGAAAGTGCTTTTGTTTCCAGGACTGGAATTACAGAGGGTGGACTCCCTCTGTTTAGATTCACAGAGCTTGTGTCTGTGTATCTCTCCAGGAGCACCTGGAGGGGGGAAGGGAAAAAGAATTATTTCCCTTTGTTGTGAGACTCAAGGGATTTGGGTCTTGGGGTCCCCAGGGAAGGTTTTTCAGGGGGACCAGAGTGCCCCAAAACACTCTAATTTTTTGGGTGGTGGCAGCAAGTAGCAGGTCCAAGCTGGTAACTAAGCTTGGAGGTTTTCATGCCAGCCCCCATATTTTGGATGCTAAGGTCCAAATCTGGGACTAATGTTATGACACCCCTCATCGTGGACGTAGTGGATTAAGCGAACGCGGTCGGAGAAGCAGAGGGAGCGACTGGTTGTGGGCGTTAGAGAGAGGGACGGACTGGACAAGAATTTTGCATTTGAAAATCTTTGCTGACTTAACACTCTGTTCAGTCGCCTTTGGCAAGTCAGCCTCCAGCTCCTCAGGCCCTGGGAGATCCGGGGAGCTTGGGCCTGGCATCTTCCCAGACCCTCAAACTACATTTCCCTTTGTGCAGTTTGAGCCCACTCCTCCATATCACCCTCCCCCTTTATCATGCTGATTCCTCTCCCTGTTCTCCTGCTGCCCCTTGGTTATCCCTTAGCCAGCCTCGGCAGGGTTAGTGCTTTCAGCTTCCCCACCCCACAACTCAGTGGCCCCTGGCCCTCAGCAGTGTATCTGCTCTTATCTGAGTTCCTGCCACTGTGTTCACATCTTTTTGGCGCTCAGATCCCTGGAGCTGAGCACAAGCTGGGCTCTCCCTGGAGCTGCGCAGAGAGGGCCCCTGCCTGCATTTGGATGAGAGGCCCAGAGCTGAGCGTTTCTCCTGCTGAGCTGCGTTTGCAACTCCCTGTCCCATTCTGATTTCCATGTGCTGAACCTTTTCTGTCTTCCTTGTGTCGGGACGGATCCCATTGCAATGTGCTGCACGGTCTGTGCTCCATGCTGAGGTCACTCAGGATAGAACTTGGATCCTCCTGCTCCAAAAACACAGACTGCACCCACGTGAGCTACAGGAGAATCACCCCTTAGCTGTCCCTGTAATGGGCTCACCACACGCTATTGTGCAATTCTGATTCTGTCCAGTAGAGGGCAGTGCTCTCGCCATCATTCTCTGTGTCACACACTAGTTAGTTCATTACAGACACTATATATTTATACCCAGATGTGGTTATAATAACCACATCCCCATCTCTGCAGGGAAACTGAATGCAAAAACGAGCTCCAGGCGAGGCACAAACCACCTTAGAGGGTTCTGGAGAGGCAGAACCTGCTCTAGCTCACAGAGCAGTGGGGTTACCTAGGCCCAGATGCTAGAGAACAGACAGCTCAGTCTGGAGTGGGAAGTTACAAATATTCCATGAGAGCAGACTCCCACTCCTTCCCTGGGAGACAATTCACCAGCCCCATAGATCATAAACATTAAGACCAGAAGAGACCCAGCCTCATGCAATTGTTTCTGCCTCACGCCCAGATCTCCTGATTGAGCTGATGCATATCCTTTAGAAAGGCATCCAGGTTTGACTCACTGCGTCCCTAGGTCAGATTTTCCAATGGTTAATTACCCTCACTGTGAAAACATGGCAGCTTATTTCTAGTCTGAATCTGTCTGCCTTCAGGTTCCTCCTTTGTCTGCCAGCTTAAATAACTGTTGACAGCTAGAAATGTCTTCCCCTTGGGGGTAATTGTAGATCATGGTCAAGTCCCCTCTTAACCTACCCTTGGATAAACTAAAGCGGACACGTTTCCTTAGTCTCTCACTATAAGCCAGATTGTCCAGAGCTGAGATCCTTTTCCTGGCTCTTTGTTGAACTTTCTCCAATTTTTCAACATGTTTTTTGAAGTGTGAACACAGAACTGAGCACAACATGCACTAAGGTGGAGAAGCCATGACTGTATCTGCCATGGGTCAGCATCCTGCCTCCTCAGCCGTGGGCAACACAAATCCCCCCCTCTCAGCCTACGCAGGCTCCGCTGTCCCTCTGCTGGTTAGCAACAGGCACACCTCAACCTCTGAGCCCTCCGAGGGGCTTCTTGGAGCATCCCGCCCTGCTCCACTGGACACTCACAAGATTCACTGCTCCCGAAAGAACAGCCCAGCCCACCTCACCAGCTCCACCTGAGATCTCAGCACCATTGCTTCACACGCAGCCCTTGGGCACGTTTAGCTTGAAAACAAGCCGAGTTTATTTAACAAAGAGAATCAAATGGTAGCAAATAGAAATCCTGGAAACAAATGGTTACATATAAAATAAAAGCAGAACCTGCATTGTGAAACCTGGATGTATTTAACTAACGCTCACCCAAAGACCTTGCAGTGCTCTGCAGCCAGGCCGTGCTGTGCTCTGTTTTTCACGAGGGAAGCCACACTACCAGCTTGTCTCCTCGGTGAAGGGTGCCGGAGGGGAGGGGTAACCTCTGCCCCCCTGGAATGCTCCAATGCTCCCTTCTCTTTACTCATTGACAGGGTGCTGCCCTGCTGGTTGCTGGAGGCTTTTTCCCTGCGTGTCTCTTTCTTGTCGGTTTGACAAACTCTTGATCAGCATTCAGCTCAGTCTGTGGACAGTCTGTGAACAGGCCTCCTTTGTGAAGCGGGCAATACCCAATACCCAATACCTGCCTGAACTCCCAGACCTTAAGAATATGGTTTCTGGTACAGATACGTAATTCCAGAAACAGTATCTGTCCGTACGCTTTGCAATGAGTATGATGACCAGCTCTGGGCAGAGCCCTCACATGCCACCCTTTGGTAAATTTAACATGTACACGTCCAACCCAAGGTATCTCTGTAAAACACCATGCAACTCCGTGCCTGCTCAGGCTCCTGGATCACACCTCCCCTCCTACGCTGACTCTTGATTCTGCCACTGGCTAATGTATATGTCAGCTTGGAACTCTCTTGCCCAGACAGTGCATCTGCCACCACATTTCCTTTGCCTTTAATATGGACAATTTTCATATTATATTCCTGCAGCGCTGTGCTCCAGGGCATCAGCCTGGAGTTGGACCTTCAGCCCTGTGTACCTGTACCAAAGCAGAGGGGGCTCCTTTGGAAGCTTATTCCAATACTCAACTATCTTTATAGCTAGCAGGTTTTTCCCAATATCTCACCTAAATCTCCCTTGCTGCAAATTAAGCTTGTATTGTCCAGGAGAAGCTGAGCAGTACAGGACATCCATTTCTGAGGGAAATAGAAGACTGGGTCTGTGCTGGCGTCACCCTGCAGTATGAACAAGGCTGGGAAGAGCTGAGCTGTGCCTAGCTGCAGATCACACACGCACCAAGCTGGAAGTGGCTGACATGCTGGAGCCTGTTGGGGAGCAGCCCAGGACTGGAGGCTGCAGAAGCAGAGCAGTGTGCAGGGCACCCCAGGTTAGAGCCCGGGTGACACAGCTACTCACTAGTCTAGACTGTGCCCTGGGTCTGTCACACTCTCATGGCTTTGTCCTGTTCAGGTACCATTACAATAGGAGAGGCCCAGGGGCTTTCTGACTCAGCGATTACCCCCGTTTCACGCAGGCTTTCCACCTCCTCCAGAACTTGTTGCTGCATTTCCCCTCCAGCCGGGGATGCTCTGCTAGGAGAGGGCGGGGCCCTGAGGTTTGCCTGGAGTCTGCAGTCTTGGCAGTTAAAGCTGGCGAGGAAAATCCTGTTTGTGGTGCCTGGAAAGGGCCGGCGTATCCTGCTTTGGGGGTGGATCTAAACCCGCCCTGAACTCAGGGCTTTCCAGGGGATTCTCTGCCCTGCTCTCCCTGACCAAATCCATTAAAGGGATGGGGACAGTTTCTTCATCAACACAACAAATCATATTTACTGCCATCTCCTTTGGACGGTAAGTTTTACTCTATCGATATGCACAATTTGCACCATTCCTCTGCTGCTGGGCTTCCTTACATCAAATGTGACGACCTTCACCCCTTCAATCTCCTTCCAATGTCCTTCCTATAATCCTGCCTTTTGCTTCCCCTCACTGGGGTCAGCACTAACAGCAGCTCAGCAGAGTCAAATGATCTTTCTGCAGTTCGCCCATCGTACCAAGTGTGCTGAGTTCCCTGACCTTTTTCAAGAGTCTGTCTCCCTCAATTCCTCATTACCTGTAAATTCTCCTTAAAACGAGTGACATACTCCCCTCCAGGCTGTCCTCTTTCCTCAGTGCTGCCCTCCCCAGAGCCTCCAGTCAAATCTAAGGGCTTCTTGACACTGGCACTTTTCAGCACTGCAACTTTCTCACGTAATGGTGTGAAAAAACACCCCCTTGAGCGCAGCAAGTTTCAGCGCTTAAAGCGCCAGTGTAAACAGTGCACCAGTGCTGGAAGCGCGGCTACGCACCTCATTGAAGTGGCTTTTTAGAGTTGCCAGTGTAAATTAGCCCTAAGGGTCCCCTCGCCTGCTTCCCACACAGGAGATCAAAGGGGGAAAGCCAGTAGATTCTCGGGGAACACTTCTGTCCACACTGAGCAAATGATTAATTAAAATGTCCCAATCATTCTCATGCCTAGTGACGTACGTTCTTAGCACAGCTTTTACAGTTCCAAGACATCTTTCCGTTAACCCATTTGGTTCTGGGATATAGGGAGCAGCCTTTATATGCTTTGCTCCACGTCAGTCCCGTGACTTTTGAAAGACTACAGACGTTGAATTTGCACCACAGTCTGTCAAGATTTGTCTGGGAAAACTAATCAGCTAAAAATAGTGAATAGAGCTTTACCCACTGGTTAGCCTATTCCAGAGCTTAATTACCCTTACAGTTAGGTTTTTCCTGATAGCTAACCCAATGGTCTCCAATCTTTTTACACCCAAGATCACTTTTTGAATTAAAGGGCAATGCAAGATCTACCCCGCCCCTTCCCTGAGGCCCCGTTCTTTCTGCAAAGCCCTGTCCTGCTCACTCCATCCCTGCCTCTCTCCGTCGCCTACTATCCCCCACCCTCACTCACTTTCACCAGGCTGGGGAGGGGGTTGGGGTTTGGGAGGGGTGCGGGCTCTGGTTTGGGCCTGAGGGATTCCCTGTGTGCACTGAGCCTGGGGCAGAGGGTTGGGGTGCAGGAGGGGGTGAGGGACTCAAGCTCTTGGAGGGAGTTTGGGTGCAGGAAGGGTCTCCAGGCTGGGGTGGGGGGTTGGGATGAAGAATGGTTTACAGGGTGCTGGCTCCAGGAAGGGTCTCAGCGCTGGGCGTTGGGATGTGGCCTCAAGCCGAGCAGCTCTTACCTTGGGCGGCTCCCGGTTGGCTAAGGCACCCTGCCCCCCACACCCCTGGGGCCTCGCTGGCCACATATAGGAACAGTATGGGGCCAGGGTAGGCAGGGAGCCTGACTTAGCAGCAGCCCTGCTGCGCCACGAGAGTGCGCAATTGACTGGCAGATCCTTAGGATTGAGCAGTCCATCACCATGGACCAGTTGGTGACCCCTGATCTAACCTAATCCTCCCTTGCTGCAGATTAACCCATGTCCCTAACAGGGAGCTGTCTCTTTAAGAGCTCTCTGGTGTGGGCAGGGTGGATAGGAGCGAGTTGTGTCTGGGTCGTTGTTGCTAGGCAGATTTCGCACTCCCCAGCCAGAAGCTTCTGGAATTGGTTGCGGTCGTTTAGGGGCTGCTCCAGTAGGTTCCCTGGTGCTGGGATCAGACCCCATGAGGGCAGCAGTCAGGGCAGCTGCTTTGCGCCAGGCCCTGTGCTCTGTGCGGCAGGGAGAAGCTGGGCCCAGGAGCAGGAAACAGGCTGTTTGCCCAAACTCGGAAGCATGTTGCAGCAGGTCAGTGATTTTGTTACAACCCTCCAAGAGGGAAGCCTGAGGAATGTAAATTACAGGGGAAACTGGGAGGGAAAAGTTATTCCTTTTATTTTAATTATACACTTTGAATTTTTGATTTTAGCCAAACACTTTTAATTAAATTGTCTCAACGTGTGTGAGTCACCAACTTTTCTGTAAATGTGATCGTAGGGAAGAGTCATTTATATTTTGCTGTTTTCAGTTTTGCATTGACTTGTAACAGAGTTGGGTTTTTTTAAAATCTATATACTTAATGGGGTAGTTGGTTAATCAGTTATCTGATTGGCTAACAGTATTTTCAGCAGAGGAGGAGAATGAGTCTGCCTGGATTCCAATGGAAGATTCCTGAAAACAATTGGAAGGAAGATGTTGCTTTTGACTCAGCAGACTGTGTAGATTTAGTGATCAGAGACTTTAACTGAGACTCCAGAGAAGTCAGCCTAAGCTTTAGGGAACCCAAGATCCTTTTCAGCTATATTACCACCTAACCAGTTGTTCCCCATTTTGTAATTGTGCTGTGATGCTGGTAAACCAAGTGTCAGCTGAGAACTGACAAACTCACAGCTGGAAGCCAGGCCAGTTCACTTGTGTATAAGTATAAATGAAAGTGATTGTTCAATATCTAAGAATCTATTTGGTGTTTAAACATCCTGACAACTAATGGGATGGTGCATGCATTGTTTTCACTTACCTGTACCCAGTTAGAAGGTAATAGCAAACATTTACATTGCATATAGCCCTGTAACTAAATCACCCATCCAATGAGAACGAAGGCTTGTGTAATGCAAATGAAGACATTTAACGGGAAGGTGGGAATTCTTGTGCATTTGAAGACAAGTGGTCACTGTGTGTGCTGATCAAAGACCTTAAATGCATCCTTCTCCCTCTGCCAGAGAAGGAGCCCACATCAGTAGTGACTCAATGAGCTTCTTTATCTGAGAAGAAACTATAAGTATGGACACAAGGGAAAATTCTTCATCTCTGGACTGGTTGGATTCTCACAGGCAGAATAACCAAATGAGAAGAAGAGTTACTCTGAGGAGCCTGAAAAGACTTTTGGGAAACTACCAGTTTCCCAAATCTCTGCTGCCTTTAGGAATTCTAGACTGTGACTAACCTGTACATATATTTTTATCTGCTTTAACATCTCAATAACTCTCATTCCTTTCTCTTAGCTAGTAACTTTAGTTAGTTTAGTGTCGAATTGGCTATCAATGTTTTTCATGTGAGATCTGGGATGCAAATTGAGCTGGGTGAGTGTGGAACTAGATACAATGTGACTATTTTCTTGATTTTTGCAGGAAGTCACCACCATTTAGCACACATTCCAGCTTGCCGGCAAGGCAAGACAGACTGGAGAGTGTAAGAGGACTGTCTGTCACTCCATTGTCAAACTATTATAGTACTTTGGAAGTTTCACACTTGATACTTATAATTATAGACATAGCACCAGCTAGGATCTCTGCCCTGGTTTTTGACAGTCTACCCTGAGGACCAGGAGTCTCTCCAGACAGTGTCTCGTGCACTGGATTTTTTTCCTAAGTGAAGTACTTTGCACTTGTATTTACCTTTCTCCTTTTCCCTCTCTTTAATCAGAGTGTGCTGATGGCTGCTCTGAGAAAACCGTCTCTCTGTCCTTGCCTCCCTCAGGTCTTCAGCGAGAGCCTGCCCCAGGGACCATCTGATCACCTGCAGAGTCTCGGGCTCCTCGTTCCCCAGCCACATGCAAGCAGGGCAGATGACCAGGAGACCACCCTGTGATGGGTTTGGTCACAGAGACCTCCTTGGGATTGTCATCTGATTTGCTGAAATTAGCTTTGATCCCATTTTCCCTGTCAGCTTGGGACTTCCAGAGCCCTGTCTTGTTGAGCCAGAGACACTAGCCTGCTGCAACCCAGATCCAGCGTCTGGTCTATATCCCCAAAGCTGCAGAATTCACTGAAAACAGCTCAGCAGATTATTTGTCTCAAGCCGCAAACCGTGCAGTTGCCAATGTACCTCAGTCCAGTTCCATACTTCAGTAATATTTTGTGCCCTACAATTATGGAGAGGCATTTTATGCTGTTCAGGTTAGAAGAAATCCTGGCGAGGGTCAATTTTGCACTTTGAAATCATTCTAATTCTGGCTGAAAAACTTTGTCGGAGAAGGGACTTCCAGAATGCCCTAGGTTGATCAGACTTGCAATTAATCCCACTGCAATCTGACCATTGAAGAAGTTCCCCTTAACTCAGTCCTTTTCTTTATTAGCTGAAGTCTCTCACAAGACCCAGTTCTCTTGGCTGCCCATGCATGGAGATGCAATGGCTGATGGTTCCCATTGATTTCACTGTATATTAGATATGAGCAGCTGAAGGTGGAGGTGCAGAAAGGTTTTCTCTAATCCAAGGAGGGTAAGGTGCCTTCCTTCAATCTCAAATGGATGGAACTGTCCTCCTTTACGCTGGTTCAGCATCTACCCTTCAACTGTCAGATATATATAAATGGGAAATGCAAAGTTTCATTGAATGAAAATCAAAGAGCCCCAATTTCAGAGGTTAAGACTCATGAACTGAGCACTGGAATGACATCTGAGACCTTGACATGCATCTTTAAAGAGAATCTCATCTTCATTATTGGAACATTTAATCCCATTAAAAAGTTACTACTATTATAATAATACATCTCTTTGGCCTTATAAAACATGATGTGTGTTTGTAAAGTGCTTTGAAATGCTTAGATCAGAGGACACTTCAGATGATCCACCCTGCATATTACAATTATACCTGTTTACCATGGCACATTTTAGTGAAGGTCAGACAGGGAGTGATTGGCAGAGTCAAAAATGAACCCCCACTTTTTCAGTGGCATCGTCTAACATGTGTACTCCTCTAATACATTACATTTCATGGCTTCCAAATAAATCACTAACCTGAGAGCAACTCTTAGAGAGGCTCATTCTGGATTTTTTCTTAATTTTTTTTGATGTTTTTTTGGAGGATGCTTGTGGTGAAACATCTTCTCATGTAAGACTGAACAACAATCAACCACCTAAAGTGTTGCCATGGACTTTAATTCTCTTTGTTTGAAGATTTAGCCTCAGTGGTGGGTATTTACACTCCGGCAGACACATTGTATTGTCCCCAAAATTTTTCTGTTTGAATTCTATATTGAGATTTGTATTCCTATACTGCATATGAACAAGCTTGAATTCCATCGGACAATTATTATCCTCATATGTAAGGAAGGAAATATTACTGAGATAACCTACCCTGTGCCTCGTTTCACAAACCTAGAAGAATTCATTACCATTGCGTTCCTGTGACCCATTAGAGAGACGTGTTTCCAAGGAAAGAAAAAGTAGCGCACATAGACCACCTCCCAAACAACATTCTGGATCTAAATCCACACAATCTGGTGCTATTTAATTTTCATTCAAATATAGTTTTGCATGTGGTATTTTGTGAAACATTTTTATTTGAAAGTGCAGGCTCTCTCTTGGTGTAAATCAGCAGAGTTGCTCCAACTTCAAAGATGTTCAAGCCCTTAAAATTAAAGGAGGATCCTTCTGCCCTCTTCCCTGGCTGTGGAACCCTCTCTTGGGGATATCTTTTACGTTCTAAACAATATTCTGGTTCAGAGAGAAATGCTTTCTGCAACTTAAACCTTATCTACAAAAGAAGATTGAATCCTTTCACTCGCCATCATCCCTACTTTGACCCGTGAGCAAATCTGTTCTAGGCAGCCCTTTGTGACCTCATTAGTGACACAAGTGGAGGTCCAATATTAGGTAAAGTTTTACTCACCGTAGAGTAAGATTCACCCCAGCAGACGACCATCACAAAGGCCCATGCTCCGCTTAGGTCCCTGCTAAGTTCCAGTTTAAAAGTGTAGTGGGACTAAAATAGTTCATAGGGCATTTTACTATACCCCTGCCAGCAGGTGAATTTCCAATGTAAGGTCCTGACAGGAAACATGCTGGAGGAATTGGAATGATTCCGACTGACTTCAAAAGGAATTGGATCTGACCCAGTGAGATGGAGAAAGGTGAGAATGCAGAAAAATGGCTCCCTCCTTCCTAGCAGGTTTACAATGAACGACCCAAAGCCCCTAACCACGATCAGCAAGAATTGAAAGGACCAACCTGGATTCCTTCCATCAGAGCCAGTTGTGCTATTGAGGCCGCTCAAAATCACCTTCACATTCATTCTCACTGCAGGCACAAAAAAGTCAGTAAAATGACACAAGGAATGCAGTTGGCCCATACAATTTTAAGAGGAAAGAAAGATGAAGAGTGCAATGTGCATGTCACATCCTCTGAGGCTGAGATTGGCCCAATGATCAAAGCCCCTCAGGAAAACAGCTCCATCCAAAGGAGGAGATAACAAGACAATCAAGTTTGTTTGGTAACTAATTAGGACCTTCACCACAAACAGCATCTCAGATGTTCCAGGCAGTCCTAGGGACTGTAGAAAAGTGCTCACGACTCAGGGCTCTTCTAGTCACTCCTCCAGACTTCATCTCCTCAGTGAACTCGGTAAGTCCAATTACACTCAATTGCTTTCGAACTCTAGAGATGTGACAGTAGGGGCTATTTTCATTGAAGACTGAATCTTGCTTTTACTGATGTGATTTTTATGAGGGATCAGGATGTTCTTCCATAATTACCTTGTGTAGGTATTTAGTTTCAGGCACTAGTGGATTCATGGGAAACATATTTCCTATTAACCGGAAAAAGAATTAGGGCATTTCAATCTATTCAGTAACTTGAGAAAGTCACTTAACCATATTTCACTTATCTGAATTATGAATACATTTCCCTAGGTTAGTAGAGAAAGGGCCAGTTCAGTGCTCTCCTACTTTATTCTGAACCAGCTGTTACTCCTCACTATTGAAGACATAAGCTGAAGTCTTTGACCGGCACTTGTACCTTCTTTTGACTCTAGTCCCTGTTGTGCATTTCAGGTTTACCTCCATCCCAGAAAGATGACTTTCTCCAGCCTGTGCTATCCAGAATGTGGGGTGGCCCGACCCAGTCCAGTTACTGGCCCCTGCAACGAGCCATGCGTTAGGCAGTGCTCTGACTCTGAAGTGGTGATCAGACCCTCACCGGTTGTCGTGACCCTCCCTGGACCAATTCTCAGCAATTTCCCTCAACACAGTGGAGTGGGAGCTGTAGGAGCACCTGCGGTCGCATCCAGTTTTGGAGGCTCATTCAGTTGGGGGGGATCGTACGACTATGGAGTTTAGGGGGGTTATATGGTTACAGTGGCCATTACGGTTACGGGGGATTATTGGGCCATGGGGGATACGGCGGTTACCCAGGTCTTTATGGTTACGGGGGATTATGGGGATATGGGGGATATGGCTGTAGGTATCTTGGTGGATACTGTGGGCCATGCTAAACCCAGCAGCAACATCCGTGGAAGAAGGAAGAACCAGGAAATGAACTGCCAGATACAGATTCACCCCGATCTTTTGGGCATAGCTTTCAGAAGTCCTGGGCAAACAGGGCTCCAGTTGAACTCGGTGGGAGCTGTGTGTGCTCAGCACCTTGGGCTGACAGCCATGCTGCATTTCTAATGTTACGCTTTAGGACTCTTTCTGCCAAGGCTTTCTCAACATGAATTACACGCAGGCTGTTTACACTAACCCCACCGTATAAAGGGAGTCTTAAGATAGATATCACTTACATATATTGTTAGTTTAAGTCCCTTTAGAAAGGAAAAAGAGACCTTGGTGTGAAGGAGAATTAGGCCCCACATGTTCTATCCTTTCCATCACCACGTATCTTTAGCACCTCATTTTGACCTTCTCTGTGGCCGACATACAGGGAGAAGTTGCATAATTCTCTGTTCTTATTTTGTTTTGTCTCATTTCTCACCAACTTGGGTAAAACAAGGACCTTAAAGTGGTTGTAAAGGGGACTTGTTTGTCAACCTCTGCAGCTGCACCAATGCAAACAGAACATCTTGTCTGAAATACACCCACTGAGGCCTGCGATCGGTCATGGCCCTTCTTGAAACACTGGAAATACATTCTTTCTGCTCTGTAATATTACTTCCTGTAACTGTGTACTGCCAATTACATTTGCATTAAAAGCTCTGCTGCATCATAATATCGGTCTTCTGGTTCTCCTTGTTCCTCCCTCTTTGCTTAAAAATTGCAAAATTCCTCCCTGTGGAACCGGCAGCACCGGACATTTCTCCAGTTGCAATTTTCAAAGATCTGGAATGATGGGAGAATCCGCCCCTTGGAGTGGCTAATAGCTTTCTGCAGGCCCTGGGTACCAGGGTGCAGTTCCTCCTTGCATTACCTATTTTAGCACAGAGTCTTTTCCTGGAAATACCTAGACCGATTTTCACTTCAAGAATGTAAGCTTTTCCTTTGGTATCAAGAAGACTAATCATATGGTTCATGGTGAGCATCTGGGTGAAGCATTGAAGGACAGTGACCCAGGTTTTTGTAAGTGTCACCTGGCCTCAGTGGGTCACAGCTGAGAATATCAGATTCAGGACAAACTGCTGAGGGATATGGCAGACTCACCTCATGCTGGTGGTTATTCTGACGTTAGATACCAAGCTAGTAAAAAAGTAAATTTCTGTCTCATCACAGTGGTTAACAAGAACTCAAAAATGCAGTCTCCAGCCCTTATTTCACACCCCAACGGTTTATGATGACTGGCTATTAAAAACCAATTTCACCGTATAGAAGGTTCTGCTTATCCTAAGAGATCAGCCACGTAGCCAGGCCAATATATAGCTCAGATCTAAAGCAGTTCCCCACCAATGGGAGGAGCAGAGTCAGTG
Source organism: Gopherus flavomarginatus (assembly GCF_025201925.1). Classification (NCBI taxonomy): domain Eukaryota; kingdom Metazoa; phylum Chordata; order Testudines; family Testudinidae; genus Gopherus; species Gopherus flavomarginatus. The sequence goes on along the minus strand of NC_066617.1, from coordinate 4,363,311 downwards.
CTGAGGGTGGGGGCAGCGCGCAGAGCACCCTGTTCCTTCCCCGAGGGCTGCCGGAATATGCTGGATGCTTCCTGGAGTGGCGCAGGGCCACGGGCAGGCAGGGAGCCTGCCTTAGATTCACTGTGCCACCTACCGGGAACTGCCTGAGGTAAGGCCAGTCGGAGCCCACACCCATTATCCCCCCTGCGCCCCTGCTCCAGTCCAAAACCCCCTCCTGCATGGAACACCCCCCACACACAGTCTGGAGCGCCATCCTGCACACAAATTCCCTTCCAGTGCTTGTACCTCGCATCCCTACTGCACTCCAGCCCCCTGCCCCAGGTTTAGTCCCTTCCCACGCTTCCATCCCCTCGGCCGCAACAGAGCCTGCATCTGCTCCAGTACCCCAACTCCCAAGCTCAGCCCCATCAAAGTGAGTGACGGAAAAGGAAAGCAAGTCATAGAAGGAGGGAGGATGGTGTGAGCGGGGTACAGCTTCAGGGAAGGAGTGAATTGGGGGATGGGGCATTGGGGCAGGGGTAGGGCAACAGTGTTTGGGTTTTTGTTACTGGAGAGTTGACAACCCTATTAGGAGCCCTCGTACCAAATGAAACCCCATTTCCATCATCACCGCTCTTCCAGACACTAAGGGTAAATGTAAAAACCAATGTATCTCTGGCATGTCATTTGAGAGCATTTTGGATAATAAATTCTCCAACAGAGACTCTGCATAAACGTAATTATGGAGTCAGCAGCCGTCTCTGAATAATTCCTCTTTTTCCAGAACATTCTTCTTTTCTCCTCTGATGTCCAGTGACATGGAGCATGTAGCATCCATCTGGAAAGCCGTCTTTTAGGGCAATCTACTGTGTGTCGGTGAAGGCGGAGATTAAATTCAACTGAGTGAGGGTCTTGACATGAGCTTTGAACTTACTTTGCAATGGTGGAGCTGTAGGACAATGGGGCAGAAATAGATCAGCCTCATATTGAGATTTTTTTGATTTCATTGCACCAATATAACTCAATGAAATTAATCTTCCTCTCATTCTTTGCCCTGATGTGTTCATCAACTGGTTAGCAGCAATCTCCACTCTTTGCTCAAATGACACGACCAAAAGTTGATTTCACAAGTATGTTGCAAACACGCCTTTTCTTTTCTTTAAAGTGGAATGGCTAGGAAATCTCATCCTTTGAATTCCAGGGAGAGCATTTCACACAAGAATTCAGACCTAAGGGAATTGCACCTGGGCTAAATAAGACAAACGTCCAATGATCTCACTTCCGGATGGAGCTAAGCCAACCTCTTTCCAAAGGAGCCTTTGATTTTATATAAAAGCCCATTTTTCTGAAGTGCTGAGTACTCAAAAGTCCCACTGAAGGAAACCAGAGCAGTTCATGCTCAACATTTATTTATAACAGGCTACAAGGTTTCCTGAGTTGTGCGCGAACACTGGAGGTATCCAAACCTGGAGGACATTTTTGGCCAAACGATGTGGAAGCCTTTGGTGATAGGAAAAGATAACGAATGGAAGAGCAATTAAATTAGAAGACCAGTACTATGAGGTAGTATATATTTGAATTTGGAATAAAGGGGAGTTAAAAATTGTCAAAATAAAGAATAAAGAAAGAGAGCAGAATAGCAAAACTAGATTTCCATGGTTTCAAGAAAGGCCGTGTGCTATCACCAGCTCCAAACTGATGTATTTCTCACACAGTTCTCTTACTTTTTTATTGCTGTTGCAGAGTTTGACAATCAAGTCTGTCTGCCACCATTTTTAATTACTTATTTCACTCTGGTCAGTCTCAACTAAAGCAAAACACAATAAAAGAAAAAGTTGAAAAACTTCTCCATTATGCAGATTCTGTTAGTAATTTAAAAGGCAGAAACGATCCGTATTCATGGATAGGAGATCACCTAGCATCATTCAGATTGACAAAGATCTGCACCTAACATTACTCTTGTGCATAAGAAGGTAGCAGTTGCCATGCTAGAAGAGAAGAATGGCCCACCTAATGCAATATCCTGTCTCAATGAATGTCATTCACCAGCTGCTTTAGAAGAAAGCAGAAGAACAATGAATTGTTTTTTTATGGAGGAAACATGGAATTTTGTTGGATCTAGTTAAAATATAAAAGAATAAAAGTAGAATATAGTTGTTAAAAGAAATGTCTGTCTTAGATACTTGAATTTCTCTCTGTTCTCTGCTGAAATTTGTTGAATGAATCTTTGTAAGAAGCCCAAGGACAAAATACCAATTATCTAAGGCCTGTAGACGGATTGAATATGCAAATAACTGATAAGAATGCTGTTATGCCTTGTAAATCTTTTAGCAATAAAAAGAGGGAGAGAAGAATTAAATCATACCTATTAAATCTGGATGTAAGAATGCTGAGTGCATGGGAGTGAGTGTTTGTGACAGGTAGATAATTGATCAGAAACTAGTACCAGCTGAAACCTAAGACTCACAACCATCAACGGGCTGAAGATAATGCAGGGAGGATTCACGAATTCAGCATGATGAAGCAACTTCCATAGACATACATTGGGGCAAAGACCTATAAGAACAAGACCAGGGCACTGAGCTCTTTGAGTCTGGTTCTGCAACCATCCTCCAGGAGCATCAGAGGCACATCTGGCAAGGACTCGGCTCCACCCTCGTGAGCAGGCTACCTGGCCAGTACTCTGCCACGAGCATCCTCTAGGCTGGTAACTATAGCAATCATTGCAGAACCTGTGTGAATGTTTGTGTGAGTGAATGATTATAAAAGCTATCAAAACTATTTTCCTGAGGGCCTAATTAGCTAGAAACAAATCTTTGATAACACCATCAATTGATACAATTTTTTTCTCTTTGTTTTTGATGATTAATTTTTTCTAGGGTTGTTGATTAATTACTGTTAACTCACGAGATAATCTGAAAAAAATAATCGTGATAAAAAAATTGCCGTTTTAATAGTACTGTTAAACAGTAGAATAAGAATTGAAATTTATTACATATTTTTGATGTTTTTCTACAATTCAAATATATTGATTTCTATGACATCACAGTATACAATATTATTTTTGATCACATATATTTGCACTGTAAGAATGGAAAACAAAAGAAATAGTATTTTTCAATTCACCTCATACAAGTGCTATAGTGGAATCTCTTTATCTTGCAATGCCGGCTACAACAATGCCATGTGAATGCCTGTTTTCACTTTCAGGTGATATTGTAAACAAGGAGCGGGCAGCGTTATCTCCTGCAAATGTAAATGACCTTGTTTATCTGAGCAATTGGCAGAACTAGAAGTAGGACTGAGTGGACTTGTAGGCTCTAAAGTTTTACATGGCTTTATTTTTGAATGCAGTTATTTTTTGTGCATTATTCTACCTCTGTAAATTCAAGTTTCATGATAAAGAGATTGCACTATGGCACTTGTATTAGGCGAACTGAGAAATACTATTTGTTTTGTTTCTTTTTTACAGTGCAAATATTTGTATTCAAAAATAATAATATAAAGTGGGCATTGTACACTTTGTGTTCGATGTTGTAATTGAAATAAATATATATGAAAATATAGTAAACATACACAAATATTTAAATAAATGGTACTCTATTATTGTTTTACAGTGTGATTAAGCTCCATTAACTTTTAAAATGTTTGATAGGCCTAATTTGTTCCTAACTCTACGTGGTGTAATGTACACGCAGGACCGGCCCTAGACCAAATGGTGCCCCGGGTGAGGAGCACCTTCGCTGCTCCCTCCTCCAATTTTTAAACTTTTGAACACCATTTGTAGCCCATTTCATGACCTTGCTGTATGATTTGTATGCATGATTTTTCCCTGTCACATAAGACTATGTATTTGCATGCTATGATCTGTAAATCTATATTTATTCATGCCATATATAAGCAAATAAAGAAAGTCACTTTCTCTAAGCTTATAGATTTTTTTTTTAATTTTAAGTATAACTGAACTGTACTAACATCCAGCAATTGAACTGTGCACCAACACTGGCTAGACCAGTATTAAATAGTATTACTGCAGGTGACAGCCTTAGAATGTTACCCTAGTCCTTTAGTTCAGAAGGTCGCTTTTCTCACCTTTGCTCTTGCAAACTGTAGCACAGCGTCAGAGAGATCCAAACGCTGGCCAATGGCATTTTCAAGTGATAAAGAGCAAGCAATGTTAGTCTCTTATCGGCCATCATCGATTGAAGATATGTTTTAATGAGCTGGAGCTTGGAAAAACTGCACTCATCCCTAGCCATTGTGACTGGCAGTGTGAGCAGAATCCTCAAAGCTGTCCACACATTAGGAAAAGTGTCCTTCAGCTCTTCATCATGATTGAACTAGAGAAGTTGGATTGGAGAGTGCTTCCCATGTGGCAAAATGTCATGGATGTTGTCCAATTCGACACACAGGTCTTTATCATTGAGGTCAGAATATTCCCCATGCGTCAGCATTCACTGATGATCTGTACAATTGATCAAGAGTCTTTTTGTGTCTGTTGGTAGCTTATTAAGATCATACAAAAAGCCCCAGGTCTTTTTGCTGTGCTTCATTTGTCTGAACCTTTCTTTGATGAACACTTGAGCAGTCTTGACGAGGGAGCAAAGAAAACTCCCTCTTGAAGTTTTCTTTGAGCTTCCCATCACCTCGTCTCTGCATTCATAACCAAACTCTCTTCTTCCAATGAATACGAATTTCCTCGAAGACTGTTCAGCTCCTAAGTTTTCTGCCATTTCTTTGGCAACAGTGAGGACCTCTTCAAATCTGTTGTCTCTGTAGGCCACAACGAAATCAAGACAGCATCTCATCAAAGTAGTGGTGGTCATGATGTCCATCAACTGAGTTTTTATTGTCTTTCTTACAACGTTTACTGGGAATGGGATATTGTGCTAAACCACTGAAATCAGTGATCTGGTTTGCCAACTTTTGCACCTCATGTTGGATTCTGGCCTGTGAAAGAAGCTGATTGGAACATCTCTGAGGGTGAAATTTACTTGTACTCAGTTTCTTAATGTATTAGGCTTAGACTTGCATCTTTTGTTTTACTTTTGCTTGGTAACTTACTTAGTCCTGTCTGTTATTACTTGGAATCACTTAAATCCTACTTTTTATGCTTAATAAAATCAGTTTTAAACCAGAAACAATGATTACTAGCTGGGGGAGCAAACAGCTGTGCGTATCTCTCTACCAGTGTTATAGAGGGCGGACAATTTATGAGTTTACCCTGGATAAGTTTACACAGAGTAAAAGAGATTTATTTGGGGTTTGGATCCCATTGGAAGCTGGCTGCTGGCTGCTGGAGACAGGAGCACTTCCTAAGCGGTTTTCAGTTAAGTCCACAGCTTTGGGGACGTGGTTCAGACCCTGGGTCTGTTTTGCAGCAGGCTTGTGTGCCTGGCTCAGCAAGACAGGGTACTGGAATTCCCAAGCTGGCAGGGAAAATGGGCTCAGAGGTAGTCTCAGCACATCAGGTGACAGTCCCAAGGGGGTCTCCGTCACCGAACCCGTCTCAATGTTCCTTTACTTGGACACAGCTCTCTTCCTCGTCCTTACAGTAAATGACATCTTTTCACTGTGACTAATGTTGAGAGTCCAGTCCATTATTACGGCATAGTACTTCACTTTGCAGAGTCGTATCAATGTTAGCAAGCACCTTCCTTGCCATAAGGTCAATCGATTTGTTTTGAATTGTTCTCCTGCAGTAATGGTCCATAATTTTTCTATGAACTAAACAACTTAGCTGGTCACACATTGCCTTATTTTCTACAGAACTCTACCACATCAAGGAAATTACTTTTAGAGAATAAGACTGAGAATATATTATTGCCCTTCTATAAATCCATGGTATGCCCACATCTCAAATACTGTGTACAGATGTGGTCTCCTCACCTCAAAAAAGATATCCTGGCATTAGAAAAGGTTCAGAAAAGGGCAACTAAAATGATTAGGGGTTTGGAGAGGGTCCCACAAGAGGAAAGATTAAAGAGACTAGGACTCTTCAGCTTGGAAAAGTGGAGACTAAGGGGGTATATGATAGAGGTATTTAAAATCATGAGTGATGTGGAGAAAGTGGATAAGGAAAAGTTATTTACTTATTCCTATAATACAAGAACTAGGGGTCACCAAATGAAATTAATAGGCAGCAGGTTTAAAACAAATAAAAGGAAGTTCTTCTTCACGCAGTGCACAGTCCACTTGTGGAACTCCTTGCCTGAGGAGGTTGGGAAGGCGAGGACTATAACAGCGTTTAAAAGAGAACTGGTTACATTCATGGAGGTTAAGTCCATAAATGGCTATTAGCCAGGATGGGTAAGGAATGGTGTCCCTAGCCTCTGTTTGTCAGAGTGTGGAGATGGATGGCAGGAGAGAGATCACTTGATCATTGTCTGTTAGGTTCACTCCCTCTGGGGCACCTGGCATTGGCCACTGTCGGTAGACAGGATACTGGGCTAGATGGACCTTTGGTCTGACCGGGTAAGGCCCGTTCTTATGTTCTTATGTTCATCGAACAACTTACCCGATGAGCTCTGGCAAGCCAAATTATTCTTTTCAAGGAAGAGGGTAGTTGAGATCAGACACTTGAGCACATTCCTCCAGTGCTGGGTTTCTACATTAATAATGTACTGGTTTTCTGTGTCTATGCATTTGTTCAGCTTGGGCCTGGACTTTACCTCCATCCGTTTGGAGTAGGCCATAACATGGCCGGGTGACTTTTCATGTTGCTTCAGAACATCAGCTAAGTTATGCCAGTAATTGTATCTGAAAAGCTCAAGCAGAGATTTGGCATTCTTGTCAACTATTTTGCAACAAAAGCGGAAGACACTGTCAGTTCATTTTGAGTAACTAGCCCAGGCCAAGTTGGTTTCTCACCATTGGTGAGTATTCTTTTGCTCTGTGATCTGCCCGTTTACTGGAAACATATCCTCCATTTTGCCAGGGCCCTTCAAAACTGTATGATCAATATCACTAGAGATTAGGATCGCTGATGATAAACCAGGATCTGAATCATTGATTTGATAAATGAAGCACATTACATTTGTCCTTATTGAATTTCATCCTATTTACTTCAGACCATTTCTCCAATTTGTCTAGATCATTTTGAATTTTAATCCTATCCTCCAAAATTCTTGCAGCCTCTACTAGGTTAGTATCATCCACAAACTTTGTAAGTGTACTCTCTATACCATTATCTAAATCATTGCTGAAGATATTGAACAGAACCGGATACAGAACTCATCCCTGCAGGACCCCACTCATTATGCCCTTCCAACATGACTGCGAACCACTGATAATTATCATCACTCTCCTTTATTCTGCCAGGAAAACTGGATGATTCTCCGTCACTTTCCTCACATTTGCATTCCTTATCTTCAGCTAGATCTGCTCATTCCTTAGTAATAAGACTTTCCTCATTTATGCTTTGCTCTTTGATTTCTTCTGCACTGGGAAGATGGCTAATGTCCAGTCTATGCTGTTTTGTTTCAGATATTTTCCCATCAAATTTGCCCCTTTCTGCAGACTAGATTGTAACTGAGCTTTTTGCTTCCTCTACTGAGCACCTGAAGGCTTCTTCGGGGGCATCTTTTATTTTCTCTGAAGGAAAACAGTGAGTATTAGGGAGAGCAAAGGTCTATGTTCTGCAATCTTAGAAAGTCATCAAATATTACAGGTTAGGTATGGCAAAAGAAGTAATGGTATTTTTTTATATTGTTGCGTAGAGAAGGGTTCGATAGATACCACATGCGTCTAGTTAAATATGGCCTCTATTAGTCACTACTTACACTCTTCACCTCTTAAAACACAAGTACATTTTCACAATTACACAATAAAAAAAGGTTGACAGTATCGCAACTGGGCTCTCACTTTGCTTCGTTCTTATAGCTCACTGCCTGACTAGCAAGACCCCACCCCTTATACACCCATGAGGGCCTGGCTGACAAGATTGTAGAAGGTTTGAGGAAAACATAGTTCTGAGGAGGTTAGTGAAAATGAATCCACATTCGGAATACCTGAAACATTTTACTTCAAACATTCTACTTTCCTTTCTGCTGATAACAACAAAAACAACACCCCAAGCCCAGCACCTCCCTAACCCGGCACCCAAGGTGGCCACCTGGGTCATCTGCCCCTAAATCCAGCCCTACATGTACATTATATCCTGCAGTTACGAGCCAGCTACATTCCTGAGATCATTCTACTGATTTCACTCATGCTGCAGTCGGATATTTGGGTGCCTTGAATGGGAACTGTCCAATGCAGCTCAGGAGAAGTGGTGAATATGGGGTGAGTAATCACTATGATTGGTTTTTTTGCTGACTCTACCACTTGCTCCCATGTAACCTTCAAGTCAATGTACCTGTTCACCTCAACATAAACCAGATCTCTTAGTGATATTATGCTTGCCAATCGGAGGCTTCCTCAAATCAAAGGACTTCAAAGCACTTGAGGCTCATTGAAGTTGTCTGTGTGCACAGGCTCATTAAAGATATCTGTGTTATGTGAGGAGATAACTCGGTCTGTGGATGAGGGGAAAGCAATGGATGTGTTATTCCTTGTCTTTAGCAAAGCTTTTGATACGGTCTCTCACAGTATTCTTGCCAGCAAATTAAAGAAGTATGGACTGGGTGATTGGACTATAAGGTGGGTAGAAAGTTGGCTAGATCGTCAGGCTCAACAGGTAGTGATCAATGGCTCTATGTCTAGTTGGCAGCCGGTTTCAAGTGGAGTACCCCAAGAGTCAGTCCTGAGGCCAATTTTGTTCAATATCTTCATTAATGATCTGGAGGATTGCGTGGATTGCACTCTCAGCAAGTTTGCAGATGACACTAAACTTTGGAGGAGTGATAGATACGCTGGAGGGTAGGGATAGAATACAGAGAGACCTAGACAAAGTAGAGGACTGGGCCAAAAGAAACCTGATGAGGTTCAACAAGGACAAGTGCAGAGTCCTGCACTTAGGATGGAAGAATCCCATTCACTGTTACAGACTAGAGACCGAATGGCTAGGAAGCAGTTCTGCAGAAAAGGACTTAGGGGTTACAGTGGATGAGAAGCTGGATATGAGTCAACAGTGTGCCCTTGTTGCCAAGAAGACTAATGGCATTTTGGGCTGTATAAGTAGGGGCATTGCCAGCAGATCGAGGGATGTGATCACTCCCCTCTATTTGACACTGGTGAGGCCTCATCTGGAGTACTGTGTCCAGTTTTGGGCCCTACACTACAAGAAGGATATGGAAAAATTGGAAAGAGTCCAGCGGAGGGCAACAAAAATGAGTAGCAGGAGCACATGAGGGGGGATTTGATAGCTGCTTTCAACTATCTGAAAGGGGGTTCCAAAGAGGATGGATCTAGACTGTTCTCAGTGGTACCTGATGACAGAACAAGGAGTAATGGTCTCAAGTTGCAGTGGGGGAGGTTTAGATTGGATATTAGGAAAAACTTTTTCACTCAGAGAGTGGTGAAGCACTGGAATGGGTTCCTTAGGGAGGTGGTGGAATCTCCTTTCTTAGAGGTTTTTAAGGTCAGGCTTGACAAAGCCCTGGCTGGGATGATTTAGTTGGGAATTGCTCCTGCTTTGAGTAGGTGGGTTGGAGTACATGACCTCCTGGGGTCCCTTCCAACTCTGATATTCTATGATTCTAGGGCTGCATTATTTTAATAGTAGATTTTTTCCCTTTGATTAGATGCCCCCAAATTATGGATTAGGATTCAAGGGTTCTCACAATATTTTTTTGGATGGTTACTGACAAACCTGACTCTCTGTTCCTGCCTCACAGACCATTTCAGCGAGAGCCTGCCCTGGGGACGTGGGTTGGGAACTCACTGGCCACCTGTGGAGTCCCAGGCTCCCCATGCTGTGGCTGGGTGGGAGTGGGGCACCTCCCCAAGGGCTCGCCCCAGTGACTGGATGCTGCATCTGCCTTCACTGACGAAAGGATGCTGAGCTAGTGTACATCATTACAGCTCCATAGACCAGCGATATTCTGTGCCCTACAATTGAGGGGAGGCATTTTCTGGTGTTCAGGTTAGAAGAAATCCTGGTGAGGGTCAATTTTACACTTTAAAAAGATTCTAATTCTGGCTGAAAAACTTTGTCGGAGAAGGGGCTTGCAGGATGCCCTAGGCTGATCAGACTTAATCCAGTCTCATCCCACAGAAATCTGACTGTTGAAGAAGTTCTCCTTAACTCTGCAAGTCTTCTGCTTCTGCCTTTTCTTTATTAGCTGAAGTTTCTCAAAAGACCCAGTTCTCGTGGCTACTCATGGATGGTGATGCAATACCTGATGTTTCCCATTGATTTCACTGTATATTAGATATTAGCAGCTACGGGTGCAGGTGCAGAGTATGCTCAGAAAGATACACTCCAAACAAGGTTGGGTAAAGCACCTTTCTTCAATTTGAAGTTGATGGAACTATCCTCCTTTACACTAGTTCAGCATCTACCCTTCAACTTTAAAATAGGTATTAGGACTGTTGATTAATCACAGTTGACTCACTCGATTAACTAAACAAAAATTAATTGCAATTTAAAAAATTAAGCATGATTAATCACAATTTTAATCGCACTGTTAAGCAATAGAATACAAAGTAAAATTTATTAAATATTTTGGATGTTTTTCTACATTTTCCTATAGATTGATTTCACTAAGAAAACAGAGTCCAAAGTGTACAGTGCTGACTTTATATAATTAATTTTGATTTGTATTTGCACTCTAAAAATGAAAAAAGAAATAGTATTTTTCGATTCACCTCATAGAAGCACTGTAGTGCAATCCCTTTATCGTGAAAGCGCAACTTGCACACATTGATTTTTTTGTTACATACCGCACTCACTATTGGAGGCAGGAGAATGGATGAAGTTGACAAGTGATGTCATCCAGTCTAGCAATTCCTATGTTCTTCTGAGCAGAAATACCCATGAAAAGTTCTTCTTCTCAATTGGTGTAATTGAGTGTTGCTCCATGGAAGTCAGTGGACCTGATCTCTCTTTTCCCCTGCTGAGGCGCTTGTCCTTAGTGATTTCTTTGGAGAAAAGTAAAGTTTTCTGTTTATTCATCAGCAAGTTTTGTTGACTTTCAAGCTTTGAAAAATCAAAGAACTACACTGGGATATCAGACTGCACTGGTTTACAAGCAGACATTAAATCCTAAATTAAGGAAGAGATTACCATGATCCCAGCAATATTCTATATCAGAAATGTCTAACATGGACACAGAATCTCAGATATCCAGGAAAAAAATAATGACATTTATTCTCATTGTTGTTTTTCAGACAAAGCCATTGAGAGAGACCAGTTGGGAGGGAAGTTTAGTGCGAGTGGACAAGAGGTGTAGGAAGAGGCTATAGAAAGAAAGATAGAAATTGACAGACACGTATTTCCTTTGGAGAAGTATTATATTCACATGTAAGGACAGTGAGAGTCGATCACAACATTAGCCAGCTTTTTATTGTTGATGCTTAAATCCAAGGATGCAACTATATTTTAACCAGACATATTACTAACCTTGTCTTGTAACACGGTGTAACAGGGATCACCCTGGAGCTCAGCCCGTGGTAGGAGGAGTCAAAAGGATTGAGCTGTGTTTTTTTCTGCAACTGACCCCCATTTGTGACCTTCACCTCAACATGCCTCTTTTTCCAGGCCTATCAACCACAGAGAGTAAGCGTATTAAGGCTGGAAGTTCTTCAGTGTACTCCAAACTCAAAGAGTTCAAAGCACCTCACAAACACTCGCTGGTGTTTCACACGTGGAAATGGTTTTCTTCTTAGAATATTCATAGATTGTTGTTGGAATTAGACATCTCTGCACTGAGTCCTGCAATCACTTTAGACAAAATGGAGGCCAACCTCTCATGCCATACTGTTAATAAAGTCATAACTTAAAGCCACACAATCTGGGGATGTTTCATTTTCATTTGAATGTAGTTTTGAATGCATAAAAATATTATCAATATAAAATTACATCACTTGTCAACTTCATCCATTCTCCTGCCTCCAATAGTGAGAAGTAACAGCTACTTCAGGTGAAAATAAAAGACCACTGAATTAGCCCTTTCTGGACTAACCTGGGAAAGTTTCTTCCTAATCCAGCTAAGTAAGAAATGTCTAAATGACTTTCTAAAGTTACTGAAAAGATTTCAATGCCCTAAATCTAGTTCCAGTTAATAGAAAATATGTTTCCTAATTGGATAGATTGCTCCTAAAAGACCCCTATTAGTTCCAAATCATGAATCCACCAGCTCCAGTAACTGAATCACTACACAAGATATTTATGGGAGAACATCCTCATCCCTAATAAATATCACAGCGAGGACATGCAAGATTCCATCTTAAATGAAAAGAGCCCCTACTGTCACATCTCCAGAATTCAAAAGTGATTGAGCTGAATTGGATTTACCAAGTTCACTATGGAGATGAACTCTGGAGAAGTGTTTAGAAAAGGTGTGAGTCATGAGCGCTTTTATACAGTTCCTAGGACTGCCTGGAGGATCTGAGATGCTGTTTGTGGGGTAGTGTCATAAACAGATAGCTAAGGGTTAATGTCTCTTTCACCTGAAGCACCTGACCAGAGGACCAATCAGGAAACCGGATTTTTTCAACTTTGGGTGGAGGGAATTGTGTGTCTGAGTCTTTGTTTTCTGGCTGCCTGCTTTCTCTGAGCTTTGGAGAAGTAGCTCTACTTTCTTATTTTCTGTTTCTAAGTGTAAGGACAAAGAGATCAGATAGTAAGTTCTATGGTTTCTTTTCTTTGGTATTTGCATGAATATAAGTGCTGGAGTGCTTTGATTTGTATTCTTTTTGAATAAGGCTGTTTATTCAATATTCTTTTAAGCAATTGACCCTGTGTTGTATCATCTTAATACAGAGAGAACATTTGTACTTATTTTTCTTTCTTTTTATATAAAGCTTTCTTTTAAGACCTGTTGGAGTTTTTCTTTACTTCAGGGAAATTGAGTCTGTACTCACCAGGGAATTGGTGGGAGGAAGAAATCAAGGGGAGATTTGTGTGTTGGATCGCTAGCCTGATTTTGCATTCCCTCTGGGGGAATAGGAAAGTACTTTTTGTTTCCAGGATTGGGAACGGAGAGGGGGAGTCCCTCTGTGTAGTTTCACAGAGCTTGTGTCGGTGTATCTCTCCAGGAGCACCTGGAGGGGGGAAGGGAAAAAGGATTATTTCCCTTGGTTGTGAGACTCAAGGGATTTGGGTCTTGGGGTCCCCAGGGAAGGTTTCTCAGAGGGACCAGAGTGCCCCAAAACACTCTAATTTTTTGGGTGGTGGCAGCAGGTACCAGGTCCAAGCAGGTAACTAAGCTTGGAGGTTTTCATGCTAACCCCCATATTTTGGACGCTAAGGTCCAAATCTGGGACTAAGGTTATGTCATGGTGGCAGCGGTGGGATATAGATAGAATCCAGAAGCCAGTAGGAATATTATATTTTTCTTTTCTCTGCTAAGGGCTTTTTAGCAGAGAGAAACAGTTGGTTTTAAAAGGGAACCAGAGAGAATTTTTTTTTTCTGCTCTCTCTCGCAGTTTGTGGCTTGCATGTTAAGGGTCTTTTGTCATGCAATAGCCCTCCCATTAGGAGGCAAGTACCAGCACTTATAGGCATGCAAATAAAGTGGTTTTTCTGGTTTCCCTTCATTGAACATTAGCTAGAGAGAGAAAAGGAAAATTAGCTAAAGGCACTGTTGCTAGGCAGCCTTCAGGAGGCAACAGAGAACCTGCAGTTCAGAAGATAAACACCGGAGGGCACCCCAACACAAGAAAACAGGAACCATGACTTCTAAGGCAAAAATTGGCGCCGAAGAACAAATCAAAAAAGCTGAACACAGGCAACAACTGGAAATAAAACAAAAAGAGATGGAGATGAAAGAAAGAGAAGAACAGATCAAAGAGGCAGCCTACCAAAGAGAACAGGCAGCCAAAGAGGCAGCCAAAGAGGCAGCACACAAAAGAAAACTAGAAGAAGAAGAGGTGGCCTACCGAAGGAAACAAGCAGAAGAAGAGTTGGCCCACAGAAGAAAGCAAGAAGAAGAAGAGGCGGCCCACCACCGAGAAATGGAAAAACAACAAAAAGAGAATGAAGAGAAGGAAAAACAGAGAAAACATGAACTGGAGTTGGCAAAAGCTGGGCTGCCTGTGCCAGCCAACCCTAACAACCCGGCGCCAAATATTGCTCCACAGCCCAGGAAATTTCCCACCTACAAGGCAGGTGATGACACCGAGGCCTTCTTGGAAAATTTTGAAAGAGCCTGTCTTGGGTACAGCATTCCCGAAGACCAGTACATGGTAGAATTGAGGTCACAGCTCAGTGGACCTTTAGCAGAGGTGGCAGCTGAAATGCCTAAGCACCAAATGAATGACTATAAACTTTTTCTAACCAAGGCCAGATACAGGATGGGGATAACCCCAGATCATGCCCGTCGGCGCTTCAGAACCCAAAAGTGGAAACCAAAGGTGTCATTTCCCAAACACGCCTACTACATTGCAAAAAACTATGAGGCCTGGCTAACAGGAAACAACATTCAAACCTTGGAAGAACTGCACCTCCTCATACAAATGGAGCAGTTCTTGGATGGTGTTCCTGAAGACATCACACGGTACATACAAGATGGAAACCCCAAGAATATCGCTGAGGCGGGGGAGATTGGAGCCAAATGGATGGAACTAGCAGAAAGCAAGAAAGCTACTGTCAAGGGGAACGATTACCCCAGGGGGCACACAGACCATAAACCCTACAACCGAGGACAGCCAAAGACCCCACATACCACCCAAGTAAAGCCACAGATACCCTACCCTTCAACCTCACCAGTCTCCAGTAACTCACCTCGGCCCAGTGACCCATCAGATGGAAGATGCTTTAAGTGTAATGAACTGGGACATATCAAGGCCAAGTGTCCCAAGAACACCATGCGAGTGCAATTCATTACACCACCATCACACCAAAGATCCCCTGGCCCAGATGCCTCTCAAATACCCTTGGAGCGAAGGGAAAATTTGAGAGTGGGCGGAAAGAAGGTTACTGCGTGAAGAGACACGGGGGCACAAGTGTCAGCTATCCACCAATCCTTCGTTGACCCCAAATTCATCAACCCAAAGGCCAAAGTTACAATTTACCCCTTCATGTCACAAGCTGTAGACTTGCCTACAGCTCAACTGCCTGTCCAGTACAAAGGCTGGTCAGGAATGTGGACTTTTGCAGTCTATGACAATTATCCTATCCCCATGCTACTGGGGGAAGACTTGGCCAACCAGGTGAGGCGGGCCAAGAGAGTGGGAATGGTTACACGTAGCCAAACCAGGCAAGCTTCCAGACCCATTCCTGTTCCTGAACCGTCCACAGAGGCCCCGTCTGTGTTACCAGAGACCCAGACAGAGGTAGTGGACCCGGATTCCATGCCTACCACTGAAACAGCCACAGCATCTCCAGTCCCAGGCCCGGAACTGGAACAACAACCAGCACCAGCAAGTGCAACTACATCTTCAAACTCAACGCCAGAGGGCGCCAGCGAGCCAAAACTGGCAGAAGCAACAGACAGCCATACCCAAAAGGCTCAGCCAGAGCCTGAAATACCCTCAGGTGCACCAGCGGAGAGCGGTTCACCAGCAACGGAAACAACCCCATCACCTACATCGCTTCCAGAGGGACCAAGCCCAAGTCCACAGTCTGAGGAAGAACTGGTGACCCCAGCCTCAAGGGAACAGTTCCAGGCTGAGCAGGAAGCGGATGACAGCCTTCAGAAAGCTTGGGCAGCGGCACGGAGCACCCCACCGCCTCTCAGCTCTTCTAATCGATCCCGGTTTGTTATAGACCAAGGACTTTTATACAAGGAAATTCTTTCTGGTGGACACCGGGAAGAATGGCAGCCGCAAAAACAGTTGGTGGTTCCAACTAAGTACCGGGAGAAGCTCTTAAGCTTAGCCCATGATCATCCCAGTGGCCATGCTGGGGTGAACAGAACCAAGGACCGGTTGGGGAAGTCCTTCCACTGGGAGGGGATGGGCAAGGATGTTGCCAAGTATGTCCGGTCTTGTGAGGTATGCCAAAGAGTGGGAAAGCCTCAAGACCAGGTCAAGGCCCCTCTCCAGCCACTCCCCATAATTGAGGTCCCATTTCAGCAAGCAGCTGTGGATATTCTGGGCCCTTTCCCAAAAAAGACGCCCAGAGGAAAGCAGTACGTACTGACTTTAGTGGACTTTGCTACCCGATGGCCAGAAGCAGTAGCTCTAGGCAACACCAGGGCTAACACTGTGTGCCTGGCCTTAACAGACATCTTTGCCAGGGTAGGTTGGCCCTGCGACATCCTTACAGATTCAGGGTCTAATTTCCTGGCAGGGACCATGGAAAAACTGTGGGAAACTCATGGGGTGAATCACTTGGTTGCCACCCCGTACCACCATCAAACCAATGGCCTGGTGGAAAGGTTCAATGGAACTTTGGGGGCCATGATACGTAAATTCATCAACGAATTCTCCAATAATTGGGACCTAGTGTTGCAGCAGTTGCTGTTTGCCTACAGGGCTGTACCACATCCCAGTTTAGGGTTTTCACCATTTGAACTTGTGTATGGTCACGAGGTTAAGGGGCCATTACAGTTGGTAAAGCAGCAATGGGAGGGGTTTACGCCTTCTCCAGGAACTAACATTCTGGACTTTGTAAGCAACCTACAAAGCACCCTCCGACACTCTTTAGCCCTTGCTAGAGAGAATCTAAAGGATGCTCAGAAAGAGCAAAAGGCCTGGTATGACAGACATGCCAGAGATCGGTCCTTCAAGGTAGGAGACCAGGTTATGGTCTTGAAGGCGCAACAGGCCCATAAGATGGAAGCATCATGGGAAGGGCCATTCACGGTCCAAGAGCGCCTGGGAGCTGTAAACTACCTCATAGCATTTCCCAATTCCTCACTAAAGCCTAAAGTGTACCATGTTAATTCTCTCAAGCCTTTCTATTCCAGAGATTTACAGGTTTGTCAGTTTACAGTCCAGGGAGATGATGCTGAGTGGCCTGACGGTGTCTACTACGACGGGAAAAAAGACGGTGGCGTGGAAGAGGTGAACCTCTCAACCACCCTGGAACGTCTGCAGCGGCAACAAATCAAGGAGCTGTGCACTAGCTTCGCCCCATTGTTCTCAGCCACCCCAGGACGGACTGAACGGGCATACCACTCCATTGATACAGGTAATGCTCACCCAATCAGAACCCCACCCTACCGAGTGTCTCCTCATGCCCAAGCTGCTATAGAACGGGAGATCCAGAACATGCTACAGATGGGTATAATCCGCCCATCTACCAGTGCATGGGCATCTCCAGTGGTTCTGGTACCCAAACCAGATGGGGAAATACGCTTTTGCGTGGACTACCGTAAGCTAAATGCTGTAACTCGTCCGGACAACTATCCAATGCCACGTACCGATGAGCTATTGGAAAAGTTGGGACGTGCCCAGTTCATCTCTACAATAGACTTAACCAAGGGGTACTGGCAAGTACCGCTAGATGAACCTGCCAAGGAGAGGTCAGCATTCGTCACCCATGCGGGGGTGTATGAATTCAATGTCCTTCCTTTCGGCCTTCGAAATGCACCCGCCACCTTCCAGAGGCTGGTAGATGGTCTACTAGCTGGACTGGAAGAATTTGCAGTTGCCTACCTCGATGATGTGGCCATTTTTTCAGACTCCTGGCCCGAACACCTACTACACCTGGAAAAGGTCTTTGAGCGCATCAGGCAGGCAGGACTAACTGTTAAGGCCAAAAAGTGTCAAATAGGCCAAAACAGAGTGACTTACCTGGGGCACCAGGTGGGTCAAGGAACCATAAACCCCCTACAGGCCAAGGTGGATGCTATCCAAAAGTGGCCTGTCCCACGGTCCAAGAAGCAGGTCCAATCCTTCTTAGGCTTGGCCGGATACTACAGGCGATTTGTACCCCACTACAGCCAAATCACTGCCCCACTGACCGACCTGACCAAAAAGACCCAGCCAAATGCAGTTAAGTGAACTAATAAGTGTCAAAAGGTTTTTACCCAACTTAAGGCAACGCTCATGTCTGACCCTGTGCTCAGGGCCCCGGATTTTAACAAGCCATTCCTAGTAACCACCGATGCATCTGAGCGTGGTATAGGAGCAGTGCTCATGCAGGAAGCAACAGATCACAACTTCCATCCTGTCGTGTTTCTCAGCAAGAAACTGTCTGAGAGGGAAAGTCACTGGTCAGTCAGTAAAAAGGAATGCTATGCCATTGTGTACGCCCTGGAAAAGCTACGCCCATATGTTTGGGGACGGCGGTTCCAACTACAAACTGACCATGCTGCACTAAAGTGGCTTCATACTGCCAAGGGAAACAACAAAAAACTTCTTCGTTGAAGTTTGGCTCTCCAAAATTTTGATTTTAAAATTCAACACATCACAGAAGCTTCTAACAAAGTAGCTAATGCACTCTCCCGTGAGAGTTTCCCAAAATTCAGTAGTTAAAAAGTGTTCTTAAAATGTAAAAGTCTATTAGTTATATACTTAGTAGTATATGTAAAGGTGCATGTGTTGTAGTAATCTGTTTATTTTCAAGTTCTAGAAGGAAATCGCCGCCAGTGAGCTTCCCCACTGTCTGCAATTTGGGGGGCGTGTCATAAACAGATAGCTAAGGGTTAATGTCTCTTTCACCTGAAGCACCTGACCAGAGGACCAATCAGGAAACCGGATTTTTGGAGGGAATTGTGTGTCTGAGTCTTTGTTTTCTGGCTGCCTGCTTTCTCTGAGCTTTGGAGAAGTAGCTCTACTTTCTTATTTTCTGTTTCTAAGTGTAAGGACAAAGAGATCAGATAGTAAGTTCTATGGTTTCTTTTCTTTGGTATTTGCATGAATATAAGTGCTGGAGTGCTTTGATTTGTATTCTTTTTGAATAAGGCTGTTTATTCAATATTCTTTTAAGCAATTGACCCTGTGTTGTATCATCTTAATACAGAGAGAACATTTGTACTTATTTTTCTTTCTTTTTATATAAAGCTTTCTTTTAAGACCTGTTGGAGTTTTTCTTTACTTCAGGGAAATTGAGTCTGTACTCACCAGGGAATTGGTGGGAGGAAGAAATCAAGGGGAGATTTGTGTGTTGGATCGCTAGCCTGATTTTGCATTCCCTCTGGGGGAATAGGAAAGTACTTTTTGTTTCCAGGATTGGGAACGGAGAGGGGGAGTCCCTCTGTGTAGTTTCACAGAGCTTGTGTCGGTGTATCTCTCCAGGAGCACCTGGAGGGGGGAAGGGAAAAAGGATTATTTCCCTTGGTTGTGAGACTCAAGGGATTTGGGTCTTGGGGTCCCCAGGGAAGGTTTCTCAGAGGGACCAGAGTGCCCCAAAACACTCTAATTTTTTGGGTGGTGGCAGCAGGTACCAGGTCCAAGCAGGTAACTAAGCTTGGAGGTTTTCATGCTAACCCCCATATTTTGGACGCTAAGGTCCAAATCTGGGACTAAGGTTATGTCAGGTAGGTCCTAATTGGTTACCAAACAAACTTGATTGCCTTGCAAAATCCTCCTTTGGATGGAGCTGTTTTCCTCAGCATTGGTGATTGTTGGGATAATCTCAGCCTCAGAGGTTGTGACATAAACGTTGCACTCTTCATCTTTCTTTCATCCTTAAATGATATGAATCAACTGCATTTCTCGTGTCATTCCACTGACTTTATTGGTGCTGCAATTATAATGAATGTCAAGGTGATTCTGAGCGGCATCAGTAGCACAACTGGCTATCATAAAGGGAATTCAGTTTGATCCTTCAATTCATGCTCGTCGTGCTTATGGGCACTGGGCAGTTCATTCTAAACTGGCCAGTAAGGAGGGAGCCATTTTCTGCATTCTCTCCACCTCCTTTCCCAACAGGTTGACCCAATTTCCTTTGAAGTCAATGGGCATCATTCCATTGCCTCCAGCATATTTCCTGTCAGGACCTTGAATTTGAAATTCACTCTTTGGCAGGGGGGATAGTACAACCTCTGTAGACAATTTTAGTCCCACAGTGAACTTATAACTAGGTCTTAGCGGGGATTTAAGTGGAGCAGGGGCCTTTGTGATGGCCCTATGCTCTCGGGTCAGTATCATTGTATGGTGAGTAAAACCTGATCTACAACTGGACTTGGGTCACCAATGCCGTCTCAAAGGGCTGCCTAGAGCAGATTTGCTCATGGATCAAGGGGAGAGATGGCAGTGAGGGAAAGGAAGCAGTGCTCATATATGGAAAGGGTTTGAGGTAATTCTTGAAGCCTGTACTCTATCAGAAACTTTCACTCCATCCATGAGAAGCCGGGAATAGAATGTCTTGTGAGACAATGCAGCTGCCTGAGCCCAGCAATGAGCCTCAGCAAGAAGCCAAAGAGAGATGAAAATTGCCCCTTCTTGAGGAAAGAGGAAGTGGCTGTGGGATGAGATTTTACATAAATGCTGCGCAGCCATAGGGCATGTTGCAGAAAACACTCCTGCCACAATCAGAATGTTGTTTAGAGTGTGACAGATACCCCAAGGGTGGGGGTCCATATTCAGGGAATGAAGCAGAGGAGTCCATCTTTGATTATGAGGCCCTGAACCTCTGTGAAGTTGAAGCAACTGTGCTGATTTACACCAAGCAGCACCTTCATTTTCTAATACATTTTTAAAAATATATTTCAAAGACATGCTCATGAACACAGCGACTTAAACTACTCTTCCTTTCTCTCATGGGCCGCATCGAGCTTTGAAACCTTTCTTCCACCAGCCCTTGTACCTTCTCTTTACTCTAGTCCCTGTTGTGTGTTTCAGGTTTACCTCCATCCCAGAAAAATGACTTTCTCCAGCCTGTGCTATCCAGAATGTGGCGTAGCCCGACCCAGTCCAGCAGTGCCCTGACTCCGAAGTGGTGATCAGACCCTCACCGGTTGTCGTGACCCTTCCAGGGCCTGTTATCAGCCATTTCCCTCAGGAAAGTGCAGTGGAAGCTGTAGGAGCACCTGTGGTCGGACCCAATTTTGGGGGCTCATTCGGTTAGGGGGGATTGCATGGCTATGGAGGCCGTTATTGTCATAACCTATTCCCAGATTGGGACTTTAGCGTCCAAAATATGGGGGTTAGCATGAAAACCTCCAAGCTTAGTTACCAGCTTGGACCTGGTAAAGCTACCACCACCCAAAAAATTAGTGTGTTTTGGGGCACTCTGGTCCCCCCAAAAACCTTCCCTGGGGACCCCAAGACCCAAATTCCTTGAGTCTCACAACAAAGGGGAATAAACCATTTCCCTTCCCTTCTCCCTTCCAGGTGTTCCCTCCCTGGGTTCCTGGAGAGATACACAGAAGCAAGCTCCGTGAATCTAAACAGAGGGATTCCACCCTCTCTATTTTCAGTCCTGGAAACAGAAGTACTTCCCTCTTCACCCAGAGAGTATGCAAAGTCAGGCTAGTAAATCTAACACACACAGATTTCCCCCTGACTTCTTCCTTCCACAAATTCCCTGGAGTTCCCCACCAAAGAAAAACTCCAACAGGTCTTAAAAAGAAAGCTTTATATAAAAAGAAAGAAAAAATACATAAAAATGGTCTCTCTGTATTAAGGTAACAAATACAGGGTCAATTGCTTAAAAGAAATATGAATACACAGCCTTATTCAAAAAGAATACAATTGAAAACACTCCAGCAACTATACACATGTAAATACAAAAAAAAACATATAAATCACTATCTGATCTTTTCTACTTACAACTGGGAAACAGAAGATTAGAAAGGCAGGAGACAGAAAAATCACTTCTCATAGCCGAGAGGGACAGATACAAGATAAAGAATAAAGGACTCACACACAACTTCCCTCCACCCAGATTTGAAAAAGTCTTGTTTCCTGATTGGTCCTCTGGTCAAGTGTTTCAGGTTACTCCTTTCCAGGTGAAGGAGACATTAACCCTTAGCTATCTGTTTATGACAGTTATGGAGGATTGTACGGTTTAGGGGGATACGGTGGTTACGGCCACCGTTACAGATTATGTGGCTATGGGGCATTAGGCAGTTATCTGGGTGGTTATGGTTATGGTGGATTATGTGGTTCCAAGGTATCTTGCCATAGGTATCTCAGTGGAAGCTGTGGGCCATGCTAAAGCCAGCAGCAACATCCATGGAAGAAGGAAGAACCAGGAAATGAACAGCCAGATACAGATTCACCCCTGATCTTTTGGGCATGGCTTTCAGAAGTGCTGGGCATACAGGGCTCCAGTTGAACTCAGTGGGAGCTGTGTGTGCTCAGCACCTTGGTCTGACAGCCATGCTGCATTTCTAATGTTACGCTTTAGGACTCTTTCTGCCAAGGCTTTCCCACCCGTGTGCTGATTCTCGCTTTCATGTGTGGACTCATTTTGAATTACATGCAGGTTGTTTACACAAACCTCACAGTTTAAAGGAAATAGGGGCCTTAAGACAGGCATCAGTTATATTTATTATGATTTTAAGTCTCTTGAGAGTGGGAAAAAGAGACCTTGGTGTGAAGGAGAATTAGACCCAGTCTGATCTATTCTTTCCATCAATACCTATCTGTAGCCTTTCACTTTGACCTTCCCTCAGGCAAATGTTTAACTGAGAAGCGGCGTAGTCCTCTGCTTCTGTTTTGCTTTCTCGCTCTTCCGTCCAACTCGGGTAATAAAAATAACTGAAAATGGTTGCAAAGGGAACTTGTTTGTCAACATTTGCAGTAGCAAAAAAAAAAGAACATCTTGTGTGAAATAGAGCCATTGAGGTTGGTGATTGGTCCCAATCCTTCTTGAAAAACTTAAAATATGTTCTTTCTGCTCTAGTATTTTTCCTGCACTGTGTACTGCAAATGTCACTCACATTAAAAACTCTGGTGCATCTCAATATCTGTCTGCTGGTTCTCCTTGTTCCTCCCTCCTTCTTTAAACATTGCCCTGGACAAGATTCATCCCTGAAGAACCAACAGCATCAGGCACTTCTCAAGATGTGACTTTTTTGAAGCCCTGGAGTGACAGGAGAATTCAGCCCTTGAAGTAGTTTACAGCATTCTGAGGGGCTTCCACACTGGGGTGCAGTTCCACCTTGCATTAACTGCTCTAACAAAGTAAAGGTAACTCTGGCCCGAACTCCTTGAATGGCAGAGCAACTCTCAGGACAAGATGCCTTTGCTTCTAGAGCACTTTGAAAGTTTCCTCTTCACTAGAAAGCTCTTCCCAACATGCACTTGTCAAATCACCCTCCCTGCTCTATGGAGCTTCCCTTCCCCAGGGTTTGGGTGTTTCAACAGGGATTATTCGTACAGATGAATGATGGGAACAACTTGACTCACCTGAACATTTGTTATGGGTACTTTATCTGGAGGCGTCAGACCAAATCAAATATCATTTCCATCACTACCTCTCCTCCCAGTGCTAAGGATGAATGATTAAACCAATGGATCTCTGGCATGTCATTTGAGAGCATTTCCAGTAATAAACTCTCCAAGAGAGACTCTGCTAAAACATCACTATGGAGTCAGCAGCCCTTTTTTAGAATAATCCTCCTTTATCCAGGACGTTCTTCTCTTCTCCTCTAATGGAACCTCCAGTAACATGTAGCACGTAGCATCCAGCTAAAAAGCAGCCTTTTAGGACAATTAAGTGAAAAGGGTAAATTCAAGCACCTCTGCTCCCTGACACCAACTTTGCACTCACTTTGCAGTGTTGGAGATGAGCTGAAATTTAGGGCAGCTTCACATTGAGATTTTCGATTTCATTGAGTCAATAAATCTCAGTTAAATTAATCTTCTGACTCTTTGCCTGCACTTGTTCATCTACTGGCCAACAGAAATGCCCACTCCCTGGTGAAATGACATGACCAAAAGTTGATTTCACAAGGATGTTGCAAACACAACTGACTGCCTCCATTCTACCCTCCTCAGTTCTGCCCTTATAGAAAAACTATACTACACTAAAGGCATCTGTAGGAGTCATGAAAGACAATGGAGCAAATAATTGAGGAATCAATTTGCGGGCTGCTAGAAGATAATAAGGTGATAAGTAACAGCATGGAGATATGAAAAACAAAATCTGTTGTAACAATCTCATAGATTTCTATCACTGGATAACAAGCCTTGTGGACAGTGGGCAAGCAGTAGATGTGGTATAGCTTAATTTTTACTAAGGCTTTTCATACTTTCTTGCCTGACCTTTACTATAATATGGAGATACATCCATCTCCTAGAACTGGAAGGGACCCTGAAAGGTCATTGAGTTCACTCCCCTGCCTTCACTAGCAGAACCAAGTACTGATTTTACCCCAGATCCATAAGTGGCCCCTTCAAGGATTGAACTCACAACCCTGGGTTTAGTAGGCCCCTTTTTATGAAATATTGAGTTCTCAACACTCACTGAACTGATGGGAGCTGTTTGCACTCAACATTTTTTGAGAACAGGCCACAAGCTTTCCTGAGTTGTGCACAAACCCTGCAGGTATCCAAAACTGGTAAAATGACGAGGAAGCCTTTGGCGATATATAAAGATAACAAATAAAATAGCAAGTAAATCAGAAGACCAATAGTATGAGGTAGTATAAAAAAAAAGGGAGTGGAAAATGGTCAAAAGAAAGAAAGAAAACAGAGTAGCAAGACTATATTTCTGTGGTTTCACGAAGATCTGCATCCTATCCCCAGTTCCAAAGTGGTGTATTTCCCACACAATGCTCTTACTTCTTTAATGCAGCTGTAAAGTTTGACACTCAAGTCTGTTTACCACCATTTTTAATTCCTTGTGCCACCCTGGTCAGTCTCAACTAAAGCCAAACACAATAAAAGCAGAAGTTCAAAAACCTACTCCATTATGTAGCTGCTGTTAGAAAGTTAAAAGGCAGAAAGAAACGGTCCATATCCATGGACAGGAGATCACCTAATTGAATTCGCAATGACACTAAAGGATTTTGACACTGCTCTGGCATGGGAGAGAGGCATTCCAATTAATGTAGATGTAGGCAACAGCCTCCTTTTGGTTCCTGCTCCATTTGCACTTTACAGAGAGGTGTAATACCCATCATGTAGTTGAGAGTCAGGCCCACTGGACTGATAATGGAGGAAGCCCATAGCCAGGAAGGCATTTGACAAAACCCATCAAGGGTAACATGGGAAACATGAGGAATGTTTGCAGAGGTGCTGATAAAATGAAGCTCTCTCGTTATATCACACTGAGTTCGGGGTACTCTACAGTTCTCAAAGTGCAGCCTACGAACTCAGACGTGAATCTGTATCCTGCCATTCATTTCCTGGTTCTTCCTTTTCCCATAGACATGCCTGCTGGGTTTAACATGGTCCACAGCCTCCTCATTGAGCTAGTGCATATCCTTTAGAAAGTCTTCAAGACTTGACCGACCATGTCCCTAGCTCAGCTGTTCCAATGATTAACTACCCTCACTGTGAAAACATGGCATCCTATTTCCAGTCTGAATTTGTCTGCCTGGCAGCTTAACAGGGTGCTGCCCTGCTGGTTGCTGGGTTTTTTTTCCTGCCTGTCTCTTTATTGTCAGTTTTACAAACTCTTGATCAGCATTCTGCTCCGTCTGTGGCCAGGCCTCCTTTGTGAAGCGGGTAATACCCAATACACACAAGACCCGCTCAAGAGTGAGAGAACCAGGTCTCTTCCCTCCTGCCTGACTGGAGCAACTTCATCCCTTTGTGTGACCTGCCTTAACTCCCAGACCTTAAGCACATGATTTCCATTACAGATACATAATTATCTGTGCAATGATCTGATAATTAAACATTATCTGTCCGTACACTTTGCAATGATTATGATGACCAGAGGGCGTTTGGTTTTGGGCACAGCGCGCACATAGCACCCGTTGTAAACTGAACCTGTACACATCTGATCCCAGGGTATCTCTGTAAAACGCCGTGCAACTCTGTGTCTGCTGAAAGTCCTGGGTCACACCTCACCCTTTACACTCTCTCTGCTACTAGCTAATCTGTATGCGTCAGCTTGGAACCCTCTTGCCCAGACAGTGCATCTGCCACCACATTTTCTTTGCCTTGAATATGGACAATTTCCATATCATATTCCTGCAGTGCTGTGCTCCAGGGCATCAGTCTGGAGCTGGTAACTTTTCTGCTGTGTAGCTGTATCAAAGGAGGACGATCTATTAGGGTCTCCCTTGGAAGCTTGTTCCAATACTCAACTACCATTACAGTTAGCAAGGTTTCCCTAATATCTCACCTAAATCTCCTATGCTGCAGGTTAAGTTTGTGCCATCGGATGTTACCGATGTGATGCTCTGCTCTTGTCCAATGTTGATATCAATCGGCTGTGTGTGTGTTCCCTCTTTGTGCTGCCCTAGTTCTGCAGATCGCTGGCACAGCAGACCCCGAGAGACCCCCAATGACCACAGACGCTGATAAGGTACGAAGGCACCCGCCCAGTTTATTGTCAAATGAAGCACAGTAATAGTTCCCAGCAGACTCTACTGGACATACTACAAATATGTGTCGCCTGCCAAGGGACCGGCTCAGTCAGTGGCAGGACTCTCCACTGCCCCCTTGGCAAGATAAAGATATCCACTCAGGGACGCATTCTTACACACAGGTACAAACAAGTTACACATCACTCCTGATGTAGAGAGGTACAACCCCTCTCCGTGTTGGGGTGCTGCCTCTCTCCTGGTACATGCTGGTCGGAACAAACAACTCATTCCATCATATTACCCTTTTGACCCTGTCTTTTAGGCTGGGTCAGCCTATTCCTTATTATCTCTGAGAAATGCGTTCGTACAGGATGGTTTTGGTGCCATCCTGGCCCATGTTTATCTTATTAGTGCTTGATACCCTTTAGATATGTGTATACGTCCAATTACCAGCCTTCTCCTTGCCAACATAAGAAAATGACGCAAAATTCAGGACTATGCCTATAAAATTGGGACATCTGGTCACCCTAGGCTCACAGCTGAACTTTGCGTTTTGTTAGCAAACTCTTGACCATTCCTTTGGCTCAGGCTCAGGCCTCATAACAGGTCATTGATACCAGGGGTTCAGGTTTCAGGGACTCATCTTACTACAGGTTGTATTGTCCGGGAGAAGCTGAGCAGTCAGGACATCCATTTCTGGGGGAAATAGAAGACTGGGTCTGTGCTGGCGTCACCTTGAAGTATGAACAAGGCTGGGAAGAGCTGAGCTGTGCCTGGCTGCAGATCACACACACACCAAGCTGGAAGCGACTGACGTGCTGGAGCCTGTTGGGGAGCAGCTCAGGACTGGAGGCTGCAGAAGCAGAGCAGTGTGCAGGGCACCCAAGGTTAGAGCCCGGGTGACACAGCTACTCACTAGTCTAGACTGTGCCCTGGGTCTGTCACACTCTCATGTCTTTGTCCTGTTCATGTACCATTACAATAGGAGAGGCCCAGGGGCTTTCTGACTCAGCGATTACCCCGTTCTACGCAGGCTTTCCACCTCCTCCGGAACTTGTTGCTGCATTTCTCCTCCAGCCGGGGATGCTCTGCTAGGAGCAGGGCGGAGCCCTGAGGTTTGCCTGGAGTCTGCAGTCTTGGCAGTTAAAGCTGGCGAGGAAAATCCTGTTTGTGGTGCTTGGAAAGGGCCGGCGTATCCTGCTTTGGGGGTGGATCTAAACCCACCCTGAACTCAGGGCTTTCCAGGGCATTCTGTGCCCTGCTTTCTCTGACCAAATCCATTAAAGGGATGGGGACAGTTTCTTCATCAACACAACAAATCAAATTTACTGCCATCTCCCTTGGAGGGTAAGTTTTACTCTATTGATATGCACAGTTTGCACCGTTCCTCTGCTGCTGGGCTTCCTTACATCAGATGTGACGACCTTCGCCCCTTCAAACTTCTTCCAATGTCCTTCCTGTAATCCTGCCTTTTGTTTCCCCTCACTGGGGTCAGCGCTAACAGCAACTCAGCAGTGTCAAATGATCTTTCTGCAGTTCGCCGATGGTACCAAGTGTGCTGAGTTCCCTGACCTTTTTCAAGGGTCTGTCTCCCTCAATTCCTCATTACCTGTAAATTCTCCTTAAAACGAGTGACATTCTCCACTACAGGCTGTCCTCTTTCCTCAGTGCTGCCCTCTCCGGAGCCTCCAGTCAAATCTAACGGGTCCCCTAACCTGCTTCCCATACAGGAGATCAAACGGGGCAAACCCAGTAGATTCTCAGGGAACACATCTGTCCGCAGTGAGCAAATAATGACATAAAACCTCCCCATCATTCTCATGCCTGGTGACGTATGTTCTTAGCATAGCTTTTGAAGTTCTAATAATCTTTCTACTAACCCAATAGTTTGTGGGTGATAGGGAGCAGCCTTTATATGCTTTGCTCCACGTCATTCCCATGACTTTTGAAAGACTACAGACATGGAATTTCCACCACAGTCTGTCAAGATTTGTCTGGGAAAAGCTAATCGGCTAAAAATGGTGGATAAAGCTGTAGCCACTGGTTAGCCTATTCCAGAGCTTAATTACCCTTAGAGTTTTTCCTGATATCTAACCCAGTGGTCTCCAACCTTTTTATACTGAAGATCACATTTTGAATTTAAGGGCAACCCACGATCTCCCCCATCCCTTCCCCAAAGCCCTGCCCCGCTCACTCCATCCCCCACCTTCAATCACTTTCACCAGGCTGGGGCAGGGGGTTGGGGTGCAGGATGGGGTGCGGGGTGCTGACTCTGGGAGGGAGCTCAGGGTGGGGGTTGGGATGAAGGAGGGGGCTTGGGGTGCAGGAGGGGTATGGGGTGCTGAAGGGCTGGGGGTTGGGGTGTGGCCTCCCGCTGGGTGGCACTTAATTTGGGCAGTTCCTCATTGGCTGTGCAGCGAGGCTAAGGCAGGCTCCCTGACTACCCTGGCCTCATGCCACTCACAGAACGGCCAATGCACCCCTGCAGCCCCAGAGGGGGGAGGCAGGGAGTACATGGCTCCACGCACTGCCCCTCTCTGCATCCACCGCCTCCACAGCACCCATTGGCCACAGCTTCCCGATCCCAGCCAATGGAAGCTGCGGGGGCGGTATGTGGGACCGGGGACCTCCCGCAGGCAAGCCGACAAATCCGCGGGACCAGGGACCTCCCACAGGCAAGCCGCCGAAGGCAGCCTGCCTGTCGTGCTTGGGGCGACAAAAGTGCTAGAGCTGCCCTGGCATTCCAGTGCTCAGTTCATGATCCCTAGCCTCTGAAATTGGGATTTGTAGTGAGGCGGACAGACCTCCCTCCTCCAGAGTGAGTGAGGGAGTGTTACATGCCCCTTGGAGGGCAGAGCCTAGGCCACTCCGCCTCCCCTCGCCGGAAGAACGGGGGCGTGGCCAGCAGTATAAAAGACCAGACCTGCAGCCCGTTCAGGGGGAAGCCTACAGAGGGGAAGAACATCCCGCTGGTTCTGGAGCAGCACGGAGCAGATCCCCCGCCCGGTTGGCCCCCGCCGTGGATGCGGATGACAACTGGCCCGGAGTGCCTACTGCCGCTTACCCGGAGGAGCTGGACAACGAGTGGATGCCAAACGTACCCACCCCAGAGGAGGCAGGAAGTGGCCCAGGGGCAGCCCAGGAGGACTGGTTGCAAAGCCACGAGCTCCCACGTTGGCGTGTTGCAGTCGCATCCCCTCTGGCCCTGGGACATCTGATTTAGCCCCTACCAGGGCCCTGGGCTGGGAAGCAGTGGAGTAGGGAGGGCCCACGTTCTTCTGCCCCCCCAGGTGGCCGGCCCTTGTGCCTCTGCCAGGGGCTCTTGCTCTGAAGACAAGTGGCATCAGCCCCCTTGAGACTGTGTTGTTTGCTGGCTGCTGGAGCCCCACCCAGGTTATAGCCAGCCCCCCGAGACCGTTGTTTGCTGGCTGTCAAAGCCCTGCAAGCCCAGGCCCAGGCCCAGGTAAACTGAGACAAGAGTGGAGATAGGCTACCACCAGCCTTAAGTGACCTCCTTCCTCCCGACTGAGTGAGGGAGTGTTACACGTGGTACCAGAAGTGGGGATCGATCCCCTCCCTCTGAGACAAGGGGAAGCCCTGATAGCCAAGGGGTTTAGAAGCCTCCCCTCTTCCAAGAGACGCAGAAGATGGAGGTGGAGGATTAAATGGCTCATCGTAAGCCAACAGCAGCAGCAACAGCAGCTGCTACAACAGCTCGGCAGCCAACAGCAGCAGCTGGGGGCCCAGAACCGCGAGCAGCAGCAACAATATCTGCATCAACTCATGGCCCTGTGATCGACCCCAGGACCTACCAGCCCCAGCACGGCCCCGGGATCCCCAGACCCCGTCGTACCCGTGCGTCTGACCAAGATGGGGCCTGAAGATGACCCTGAGACCTTCCTAGTCACCTTTGAGAGGGTGGCCTCCTCCGCTAATGACTGATGGCCCAATGGACCACATTACTAGCACCGTACCTAACCAGCCCGACCCAGATCACCTACAGGGCACTTCCAGTGGCCAAGGCCCATGAATATGAGCAGTTGAAGGCCGCGATCCTCAACACCCTGAAAATCACCTCTGAGATCTTCTGGCAACAACTCCACGAGAAGACCTACCCTCCCGGAGCTCATCCAAGGTGATAGCCCAGCAGATGAAAGAGGTCTGCTGGTGATGGCTACAACCAGACCAACATACTGATGTTGAGGTAGCGGAACAGGTGGCACTGGAGCATTTTCTGCATATCCTGCCAGCTCGCAGGAGGACTTGCATCATGCACCATCGGCCGGCAACGCTGACCCAGGCTGTAGTCCTGATGGAAGACTTCCTAGTGGCAGAGACCCTCATAGGACTGGGGCCCTGGCATCCAGCCACCGGACCCATCCAGCCCCAGGGGAAGAAGGTTGAGGCCAGAGGAGTGAGCCCCAACCGGACCTACAACTCTTCAAAGAATGGGTCATTGGCAAAGCCCGATGAGTAGTCTGGAGGGAACGGGGGCCACAGTTTGATGCCTCTCCAAGGGGCCGACCCACAACCGTGGAGACGTCCACCATGATACCTACAGTGTCGGACCAGCTCCAGTGCCTGGAGATGGGCCCGTGTTTCACCTGTGGCCACTTTGGACACCTCCTCTGGGAGTGCCCCATGATGGACTGCAGTTTTGGGGAGGTCTGCTTGGGAGAGATCCATGCCCGTAATCAGCCTGTGGGAAAACAGACTATCTTCATTGTGCTGAATGAAGCCCCCATCTCAGCCCTTGTAGATTCGGGGTGTGGTCACCACCAGAGCCCGGTCCTGCTCCCTGCCCTGCCACTGGGGGTTATTCAGCTCTGGTGCATACATGGGGATGTGACACCTTATCCCAAGGCCACTGTAACTAAACCCATAAAGGGAAATACCCAGACCCTGACAGTCGGGCTGGCCCCGAGGTTGGCATATCCAGTCATCCTGGAGCAAGTCTGGAGGGGCTTTGCGAAGATCCTCTGGGGCACACAAGGCAGGGCCCAACTGTGAAGGAGGGTCTTCAAGGGGGAACCCATAGCGAGAGCCGACGTGAACTCGGCAGACCTCAATTGGGAGGACTCGAAGGCAGGCATCCCAAACCCCGACTGCCTGAAAGAAGATGGGGAATACAAACACCCTAGCCACGAGGGGGTGGATTTCAGTCACAACCAGTGGGAGGATCCGACCCTTAGTCAGGCCTTCAAACAATTAGTAAGGGTTAACAGAACCCTGACAGTGCCCCATCAGGCCACCACTTACCCCCATTTTGAGTTGATGGGGGACCACCTATATTGGATCACCTGAGAATCCCAAACAAATGAGGCTCGAGCCCAGCTGGTGGTTCCCCGCTGCCACTACTGAGGGATTTTACAGCTGGCTTATGATGTCCCCGCAGCAGCCAACAAGAAAACCTTAGCCCGGATCTTGTCCCGATTCTACTGGCCTGGGGTGCATAGGGAAGTCGGAGACTTCTGTGACTCGTGCTCTGACTGCCAATAAGTGTCCCCAAAGGGAATACCAAAGGCACGTCTCATCCTGCTGCCCGTCATGAGCACTCCATTCGAGCAGATCGCCATGGACATTGTGGGGCCCCTGTCTAAGAACATTGCAGGGTTCCAGTACATCCTGGTGGTTCTGGAGCCATTCTGCTTTGGAGTATCACCTCCTGGACATTTGCTGCCGAGCTCCTGAAAATCTTTGCTTAAGTCGGCCTCCCTTGAGAAATCCCGATGGACCAGGGAATGAACTTTAAATCCAAGTTCCTCCACCAGGTCTGCGACCTCCTGAGGATAAAAAAGTTGCAGACATCCATCTACCAACCTCAGACTGACAGGCTAGTGGGGCACTTTTATCGAACATTAAAAGACATGCTACGGAAGTTCCACTCAAAAGAGATGAGCCGGGGGACCAGCTGATCCCTTCCCTGTTATTAGCCCTCCAGAAAGTACTACCGTCCTCCACCAAGTTCTCCCCCTTTGATCTGTTCTGTGGTTGGTAGCCCAAAGGGCTACTGGACCTCATGCGGGAGAACTGGGAGTAAATGCCATCTCCCACGCACAACCTCCTCCAGTACGTCCTTCAACTCCAGGGGCGACTGACCTGGGTTGGGGACCTGGCAAGGGGAAACTTACGGAAAGCACAGGAGGCCCAGGAATGGACTTACAATAAGGGGTTCTGGGAAAGGACATTTGCGCCAGGAGACAGGATCTTGCTCCTCCTCCGGGAGGAATCGAAGCTGCTAGCATGTTGGCAGGGACCATACAACATTCTTCGCCAGGTCGGACCCATCATGAATGAGGTATCCCAACGTGAACAGAAAAAGAAAAAACAGATATACCACGTCAATCTCTTAAAGGCCTGGTGGGAGTGCGAAGAGCTCTTTATCACCCCATCCCCCACCCAACCCAAGTTGGGACCAGAATCACCAGGTCCCACCGACTCAGAAGAGCAATGGTTGGGGGATATCCTAACCGAGGAACAACTGAAATAGGCCCAGGGCCCTAGTAAAGTCCTTCCCGAAAACTTTCTCCACAAAGCCAGGTCAAGCTGCTTTGGTACAGTATGAGATACAGACTACTCCAAAGGATGTTATATGTGAGACCACTAGGCTGTTACCACACCGAATGCGGGACCTCATCGAACAGGAGGTACAAACCGTGCTCGAGCTGGAAGTCGTGGAAAAATCGCAAAGTGACTGGTGCAGCCCCATCATCCTGATCCCCCAAAACCAGATGGGATGGTCCGATTCTACATCGATTTTAGAAGGGTCAACAATATTTCAAAGTTTGACTCCTACCCAATGCCACAGGTCGATGAGCTTCTAGATCGTCTTGGAGATGCCCAGTATATCAGCACGCTGAACCTCACAAAAGGATACTGGCAGATCCCTCTGAGTTCGAGCGCACGAGAGAAGATGGCCTTCGCAACCCCAACTGCATTGTATCAATTTACTCAAGTGCCTATCGGCCTTCATGGCACCCCTGCCACCTTCCAGAGGCTAATGGACAGGATCCTCCGGCCGCATCAAGCCTATGCGGCAGCCTATCTCAATGACGAGATGATTTACAGCCGCAATTGGGGGGATCACCTCAACCAAGTTGCCGCCATCTTATGAGCCTTGCGGGATGCTGGACTGACCGCCAATCCTAAGAAGTGTAAGATTGGCTGGTGCAAGACGACCTATCTGGGGTACACCCTAGGGTGGGGCTAAGTACAAGCCATAGTGGGGAAGGTGCAGATGCTACATGCCTACACCGCGCCCACAACGAAGAGGCAGGTGAGGCAGTTCCTGGAGTTAACTGGCTACTATCACCACTTTGTTCCCAGGTTTGCCTCCATAGCCGTTCCACTAACCAAACTCCTGAAAAAAGACAGCCCCCAGCGTATCCGGTGGACCCCCGAGTGTCAACAGGTGTTCCAAACCCTTAAAGACCGGTTGTGCCAGCCCCTGATGCTCTTCAGCCCTAATTTTGACCGGGAGTTCCTCCTACAAACCGACACCTCGGATATGGGCCTGGGGGTGATCCTTTCACTGGAGGCAAATGGTGAGGAACGCCTCTTATTATATATCATTCTGAAGTTGTTTACCCAAGAGCAACACTACATCGTGATTGAAAAGGAAGCTCCGGCCGTAAAATGGGCTATGGACGTCCTATGATACTATCTCCTAGGCAGCCCCTTCGTGCTGATCACAGACCACGCACTCCTTAGGTGGCTACACACAGCCAAGGAAATGAACCAATGAATTATGCGTTGGTATCCAACCCTGCAGCCTTATGCCTTTACTATCTGGCATCGGCCAGAAGGGACCATGTGAATGCGGACTTTTTCTCCCGTTTTAGGGGACGAGGAAGGAGCCGTCTTTGGTTTCCCGGAGACGGACTTAAGGGGCACATGTGTAGTGAGGCAGACAGACCTCCCTCCTCCGGAGTGAGGGAGGGAGCGTTACATGCCCCTTGGAGGGAAGAGCCTAGGCCACCCCACCCCCCTCACCAGAAGGACAGGGTCGTGGCCAGCAGTAAAAAAGACCAGACCCGCAGCCCATTTGGGGGGAAGCCTGCAGAGGGGAAGGACGTCCTGCCGCTTCCGGAGCAGCACAGAGCAGATCCCCTGCCTGGTTGGCCCCAGCCCTAAACACGGACGACAACGGGCCCAGAGTGCCTGCTGCCACTTACCCAGAGGAGCCAGATGACGACTGGACGCCAGAGGTACCCACCCAGGGGAGGCAGGAAGTGGCCCGGGGCAGCCCCTGGAGGACTGACTGCAAAATTTACCCTCACCAGGATTTCTTCTAACCTGAACAGCATAAAATGCCTCCCCTCAATTGTAGGGCACAGAATATCATTGCAGCAGATGGAACTGTATTGATGTACCCTAGAGGAGACTTCTTTACAAAGCAATGTTTGTTAAGTAAAGGGAAATGCAAAGCTTTCTTGAATGAAAGACTAAACAGCCCCAAATTCAGAGGCTAGGAATCATGAACTGATGACTGGAACGACATCAGAATCTTATCATGCACTTGTAAAGTTCATCTCATCCAGCATTTCTCAAATGCAGCCACCAATGGAGTTTCTTGCAGCCTCCGAAGCATGGGCAGGGGTTGGGGGCAGGGAAAGCAGCCGTCCCTCCCTGCAGTGCCCAGCTGTTGCTGCTTGTTAAGGGCCTTCCCTTTGCTCTGTTCCTGGTTCCTGTCACGCAGACAGAAAGCTGAGAACCGGAAGGCTGAAGTGCAGGCAAGATGATGTTTACTGGGTTCATTCAAGCAAGCATGTCCATAGCTCTGTGCCCTGGAAGAACCTTTTTTCCCAGTGGATCAGTTCCCCCTTCCTTAGAAGGCATCGTTATACCTGTAGTGCTCGCACTTGTCTCTCCTTTTACAATTTATGGGAAGTGTTGGGTCTGGGGGCTTCGGTATCACCTTTTCTGTATCCCAAGGCAGGGGGAAGGAGTGAGATTGTGCTTCAGTCAGGGACAGGCATTTCTTTGGCTTTTTAGTGTTTCCGATCCCCATCCCCCTCCAGGCAGGCTGCTTGACCTTATCTCAGGAGAGGAGTTTGAGGTGGGACTGTCCTTCAAGTGTACACTCATAGGTTACACTCCCAGCATAGCCAGCAACACTTTAGCTCCATCTCTTCCCCCTGCCATCTGCTTGTGGGTAGATGTAACACACAGTGTCTTTATTGACACATATTGGTAAGAATATAAAAAATATCAAAATTCAATGAGCAAAAAAGACCCAAAATTCTCTCTAGGCAAATAAACAGGACTGAATACAACATTATCATCACTATCACATTAACACTGCTGAAGAGCTGTTACCAAGGGCAGTGAGATGTGCCACCTTGTTGTTTGCACTGGTGCATCCAGCATTGATCAGCACCATACACTGTGCAGCTTCCTCAGGGACTCTGGGCAGTGCCTGTGGGTACATGTGGGGCCAGTGTGCATGGCACCGGAGGCAGCTCTTATGGCATT
This sequence comes from Gopherus flavomarginatus, assembly GCF_025201925.1. Lineage (NCBI taxonomy): Eukaryota > Metazoa > Chordata > Testudines > Testudinidae > Gopherus > Gopherus flavomarginatus. The sequence goes on along the minus strand of NC_066617.1, from coordinate 4,327,492 downwards.
TGGTTGCTGGGTCTTCTCCTGGCCTCCTGCCCTGCTGGCACCTGGCTGGGGCACAGGGAGCCTGGGACTCTGCAGGTGATCAGATGGTTCCTGGGGTGGGCTCTCGCTGAAGGGCCGGGGGAGGCAGGGACAGAGAGACAGTTTTGTCAGGGCAGCCATCAGCAAGAGTGAGTGGCTGCACTCCGAAGTGGCAAATGCACCAATTATTTCTACCAGCCAGAGGTTTGTTTAGGGTATTACTTTCAGCTGTCTTGCTGGTCATGGTTCACAGTTGTATTGTGAAAGAGACAGCTTGGCTGGTTAAGCCAGAATTCTTTTAAAGAGGGCAAAAGGAAAAAGGTCAAGACAAGTGCAAAGTACTTCATGTAGAAAAAAATCAAATGGACATGAGACGCTGCCTGGAGAGACTCATGGTCATGAGTGCTGTCCTCAGGGCAGGCCGTCAAAAAGCAGGGCAGGGACTCTAACTGGCACTATGCTCTATAGTTAGATTTCTCCATCCCAGTACCAAGTGTGAACTTCCAAAGCACTACAATAGTTTTATACCAGAGTCACAGGAATCCCCTTAGACACTGCAGTCTGTCTAACTTCCCAGCCAAGCTGGAGTGTGTGATAAATGATGGTCAGTTCCAGCAAAATTCACAAAATAGTCATGTTCCACCCAGTCCCACACTCACCCAGGTCGATTTGCATCCCAGATCTCCCACCCAACAAAACACTGATACTCAATTCTACGGTAAACTAACTAAAGTTCATTAGCTAAGAAAAAAGAATGAGAGTTACTGAGATGCTAAAGCAGATAAAAATATATGTGCAGGTTAGTCACAGTCTATAATTCCTAAAAGTGGCAGAGATTTGGGAAACTGGTACTTTTCCAAAAGTCTTTTCAGGGTCCCTGGAGTAACTCTCCTTCTCATTCGGCTATTCTGCCTATTAGAATCCAACCAGTCCAGAGATGAAGAATTGTTCCTTGAGTCTATACTTATAGTTTCTTCTCACTGAATAGAAGCTGACAGAGTCACTGCTGATGTGGGCTCCTTCTCTGATGGCAGAGACGGATACATTTCAAGGCTTTGATCAGCACACACACTGACCACATGCCTTCAAATGCACAAGATTTCCCACCTTCCTGTTAAATTTCTTCATTTGCATTACACAAGACTTCTTTCTCATTGGATGGGTGATTTAGTTACAGGGCTGTATACAATGTAAATGTTTGCTATTACCTTCTAACTGGGTACAGGTAAGTGAAAACAATGCATGCACCATCCCATTAGTTGTCAGGACGTTTAAACACCAAATAGATTCTTAGATATTGAACAATCACTTTCATTTATACTTATACCACAAGTGAATTGGCCTGGTTTCCAGCTATGAGTTTGTGAGTTCTCAGCTGACACATGGCTTACCAGAGCTGTCTCTTGGCTTACCAGCGTCACAACACAACTATACAATGAGGATAACTGGCTAGGCAGCAGTATGGCTGAAAAGGATGCTGGGTTCCCAAAAGCTTAGATTGAGTCTCAGTTAAAGTCTCTGATCACTAAATCTACACAGTCTGCTGAGTCAAAAGCAACATCTTCCCTCCACTTGCTTGCAGGAATCTTCCGCTGAAATCCAGGCAGACTCATTCTCCTCCTCTGCTGAAAACACTGTTAGCCAGTCAGATAACTGATTAACCAACCATCCCAACTCTGTTACAAGAAAATGCAAAACAGAGAACAGCAAAATATACATGACTCTTCCCTACGATTACATTTACAGAAAAGTTGGTGACTCACACACGTTGAGACAATTTAATTAAAGCAGTTTGGTTAAAATCAAACAACATTCAAAGTGTACAATTAAAATAAAAGGAACAACTTTTCCCTCCCAGTTTCCCCTGTAATTTGCATTCCTCAGGCTTCCCTCTTGGAGGATTATAACAATATCACTGACCTGCTGCAAAATGCTTCCATGTTCAGGCAAACAGCCTGTTTCCTGCTCCTGGTCCCAGCTTCTCCCTGCCGCACAGAGCAACAGGGCCTGGCGCAAAGCAGCTGCCCTGACTGCTGCCCTCATGGGGTCTGATCCCAGCACCAGGGAACCTACTGGAGCAGCCCCTAAACTACCACACCCAATTCCAGAAGCTTCTGGCTGGGGAGTGCGAAATCTGCCTAGCAACAACTATCCAGACACAACTCGCTCCTATCCACCCCGGCCCCTACCACAAACCTCTTAAAGAGACAGCTCCCTGTTAGGGGAGGTTTAGGTTAGATCAGGGGTCACCAACTGGTTGATCGCGATACGTGGTCGATCCTAGAGAATTTCCTAATTGATTGCGATCTTCGGTGGTGTAGTGCGGCTGCTCCTACGGCAGGATCCCTGCCTGCCCCAGCTTCACACCACTTCTGGAAGTAGCGAGTGCAGCCCATGGGCCCCAGGGGCAGGGCTCTCCCTCTGCTGCTCCTGTCTACAAGCATCATCCCTGCAGTTCCCATTGGCCAGGATCGGGAAGCTGACCCCAGTGAAGGAAAACAAAAGGCAGGATTAAAGGAAGGACCTTTTAAAGAGATTGAAGGGGTGAAGGCCATCACAGCTGATGTAAGGAAGCCACTTGTCTCTTCTAGTCTGGCAATTTCTACACTCTTGTGTGCAGAAGTAAATCTAAGTGCAGAGCCTCGTCTGCTCCAAGTGTGGCTCCAGCGAAGCCGGTAGAACAGAGCAGATTTACACCAGGGCATTTATATTTTGTTTGGGTCAAAAAATTCCACCTTTGTTATTTCTTCAGCAACTGTTGGTGACTTGCTGAGGTTTCCAAACCAAAGTACCCATCTTATGACGCTGGATTGAACTCATTCGTCCATAGAGATTATGGGCTAACAAGGAAACTAGCACTATTAATGCTATTCCAGCCATGTCCTCTGTGACATTTTCTTTAATGGACTGGAAATCCCAAGCTGTGATAAAGGAAGGGGCGGGTGGGGGGGGGGGTATAGCTCCCTTTTATGGACACCCCACCAGCCAGGAGCTATAAAATCCCTCTAAGTAGCTGATCTCTAATTTATCTCCCTAAAAAGGATAAAAAAGTCTCACTGCTCTGCATCGGTATAGAGAAGTGAGTGGGCACCTGGCCAAAAGAGCCAATGGAAAGGTAGAACTTTTACAAATTGAAACAAGACTCCCCCTTTTGTCTGTCTGTTGTTGCTCTCGAGGAGAGGCAGACAGGGGACAGTTATGCTGTGAGAAGCTTGGGCCAGGCATGAAAAATCATCACTATCATACCTAGAACCTATTCATCTAAACTCCCAGATATGTAATTAGATCAGGAAATGTCTAGGAAGACACGATTAGGTTTGTCGGTTTTATTTCTTTTTGGCTTGTAGATTCCTCAGTTCAAACCCCAAGTGCTTTTGTTTTGCTTGTAACCTTTAGTCTGGCTCTCAAGAGCTATTCCTGATGCATAATCCTGGTAGTTGTGGGTTTTTTTTTAAATCGAGCAAAATCCTGAGTTCCCAGATGTATTTTCTTCTTTTTTATTAATAAAATGTGTCTTTTTAAAGAACAAAATTGGATTTTTAAGATTTAAGAGGTTTGTGCACATGTTGTTTAATTAGATGGTGGCAACAGCTGATTTCCTTTTTTTTTTCCCTCAGCTCTTCCCAGGAGGGCTTGAGAGTATCCCACAGGAAGGAATTCCCAAGTGCACCTTCCCGGGTTTTCAAAGCGGTTTTGCTTTGTCAGTTGTGATTGAAATATACTTTGACCAAAGAGTGGGTGTTTCTGCTGGCCAGTAGATGAGCACATGTGGGCAAAGAGTCAGAAGAAGATTAATGTCACTAAGTTTTACTGGTGCAATGAAATCCAGAATCTCCGTGTGAAGCGAAACTAATTTTGCCCCATTGCCGTAAATCTTGTCAGCTCATCTCCAGCAATGCAAAGTGAGTGCAAAGTTGATGTCAAGGAGTAGAGCTGGTTGAATTTACACCTCTCCCTAGGTTGTCATGAAAGCCTGCTTCCGAGATGGGTGCTACGTGCTACATGTCACTGGAGGTCTCATCAGAGGAGAAGAGAAGAACGTCCTGGATAAAGGAGAATTGTTCTAAAAAAGGGCTGCTGACTCCATAATGATGTTTCAGCAGAGACTTTGTTGGACAGTTTATTATTGGAAATGATCTCAAATGACATGCCAGGGATCCATTGGTTTAAACATTCAGCCTTAGCATCTGGAGGAGCAGTAGAAATGGAAATGGATTTGATTTGATCTGATGGCTCCAGATACAGTACCCATAACAAGTGGTCAGGTGAGTACAGTTTTCCCAGCATTCGCCTGTATGGATTGAAACCCCCAAATACTGGAGAAGGGAAGCTCCATAGAACAGGGACGAGGATTTGTGTAGTGCACGTTGGGAAGAGTTTTCTAGCGAAGAGCCAAACTTTCAAAGCGCTCTAGAAGCAAAGGCATCTTGTCCTGAGAGTTGCTCTGCCATTCAAGGAGTTTGGGCCAGAGTTAACTTCACTTTGTTAGAGCAAGTAATGCAAGGTGGAACTGCACCCTAGTGTGGAAGCCCCTCAGAATGCTGTAAACTACTTCAAGGGTTGAATTCTCCTGTCACTCCAGGGCTTCAAAAAGTCACATCTTGAGAAGTGCCTGATGCTGTTGGTTCTTCAGGGATGAATTTTGTCCAGGGCAAGGTTTAAAGAAGGAGGGAGGAACAAGGAGAACCAGAAGACAGATATTGTGATGCATCAGAGTTTTTAATGCGAGTGACATTTGCAGTACACAGGACAGGAAAAATACTAGAGTGGAACAAACAGATTTTCACTTTTTCAAAAAGGGCTGAGACCGATCACCCACCTCAGTGGGATCTATTTCACACACAATGTTTTTTGTTGTTGTTGCAGCTGTAGATGTTGACAAGTCCCCTCTGCACCCATGTTAAGCTACTTTTATTGCCCCAGTCAGTGAGAAGTGAGACAAAGCAAAACAGAAGCAGAGGACTAGGCCGCTTCTCAGTTAAACATCTGCCACAGAGAAGGTCAAAGCAAGACGCTAAAGAAACGTATTGGTGGAAAGGATAGAGCAGACGGGGTCTAATTCTCCTTCCTAGCAAAGTCTCTTTTTCCCACTCTCAAGCGATATAAAATAATAATAAATGGACGTGATTCCCATCTTAAGGCTTTTATTTCCTTTAAACTCCGGAGTGACTGTAAACAGCCTGCCTGTAATTCAGATTGAGTCCACAGGTTGAAAGCGAGAATCAGCACACGGGTGGGAAAGCCTCGGCAGAAAGAGTCCTAAAGCGTAACATTAGAAATGCAGCACGGCTGTCAGCCCAAGCTGCTGAGCACACACAGCTCCCACTGAGTTCAGCTGGAGCCCTGGTTGCCCAGCACTTCTGAAAGCCATGCCCAAAAGATCAGGGGTGAAGATGTATCTTGCTGTTCATTTCCTGCTTCTTCCTTGTTCAACAAATATTCCTGATAGGTTTAACATGGCCCACACTTTCCACGGAGGTACCTATGGCAAGATACCCCATAACCACATAGTCTCCCATAACCATAACAGCCGCTGTAACCAGCATATCCCCCTAAACCATACAATCATCCGTAAAGGCCTCCATAGCCATACAATCCCCCATGACAGAATGAGCCCCTGAAATCAGGTACGATCACAGGTGCTCCTACAGCTTCCACTTCACTCTCCTAAGAGAAATGGTTGAGAATTGGTCCTGGGAGGGTCATGACAACCGGTGAGGGTCTCATCACCACTTCGGAGACAGCGCACTTCCAAACACGTGGCTCGTTGGAGCTGCCAGTGACTGGACTGGGGCGGGCCACCCCCCCTTCCGGATAGCACAGACTGGTGAACATCATCTTTCTGGGATGGAGGTAAACCTGAAACACACAACAGGGACTAGAGTCAAGAGAAGGTACAAGGGCTGGTGGAAGAAAGGCTTCATAGCTCGGTGTGGCCCAAGAGAGAAAGGAAGAGTTGACTATGTCTCTGTGTTCATGTCCATGTCTTTCTTTCTATAGCCTCTTTCTAAACCTGTTGTCCACTCGCACTAAACTTCCCTCCCAAACGGCCCCCTTGTACCAATTGAAATGGCTTAGTCTGAAAAACATTGACTGGAATAAGTGTCACTATTTCTATGCTGGACACCAGGGATTCTGTGCCCATTTTAGACATTTCTCAAAGAGAACATTACCAGGATCATGGTAATTGCATCCTTTCGTCTGAGGATTTAACCTCTGCATGCAAACCAGTTGAGTCTGGTATCCCAGCGTTGTTCTTTGAGTTTCCAAAGCTTGTGAGTCAACAATACTTACCAATCAATACACAGAAAGCTTTACTTTTCTCCATAGAAATGACTAAGGACAAGGTCCTCAGCTGGAGGGATCAGGTCCACTGACTTCCATGGAGGGACACTCTGATTCTTGATTAATATCACCATGATTAGTAAGACTCGGTTTTCCCTGAAAATGACCCCTACTGTCACATCCCTAGAGTTCAAAAGCGATTGAGTTGATTGGACTTACCCAGTTCAATGAGGAGCTGAAGTCCACAGAAGGGTTTAGAAGAGCCCAGAGTGATGAGTGCTTTTACACGGTTCGTAGGACTGCCTGGAGGTTCTGGGATGCTGTTTGTGGAGGCGGTTGTAATTCGTTACCAAATAACCATGATTGTCTTGCAAAATCCTCCTTTGGATATAGCTGTTTTCCTCAGGAGTTGAGATTCTAGGCTGAATCTGAGCCTCAGCGGGCATGACATGCATGTTGCACCCTTCATCTTTCTTTCATCATCAAATGGTACTGGCCAACTGCATTCCTTGTGCCATTCCATTGACTTTATTGGTGCTTCAATGAGAATGAATGTCAAGATGATTCTGAGCGGCGTCAGTGGCACAAATGGGTGCCATGAAAGGAATCCAGTATGGTCCTTTCCATTCATGCTGGCCATGGTTCAGGGCATTGGGCACTTCATCCTAACCCCTTCAGGACGGAGGCAGCCATGTTTCTGCATTCTCAACGGCTCAGACCCCCAATTGACTTTGAAGTTAATGGGAGTCATTCCAGTGCCTACGTGCATATTTCTTGTCAAGGCCTTAAGTCTGAATTTCACCCTTTGGCTGGGGGATGATACGATGCCTATGAACAATTTGAGTCCAATTTTTAACTTTCAAACTGAGTCTTAACAGGGTCTCAAGTGCAGTAAGGCCTTTTGTGATGGCTGTTTGCGCAGGGATAAATCTTCCCTTATGGTGAGTAATACTTGCCCTAACATTGGACCTCCACTTGGGTCACCAATGTCGTCTCAAAGGGTTGCCTAGAGTAGATTTGCTCCTAGGTCAAGGGAAGGGATGGCGGACTGGGAAAGGAAGCAGTGTTCTTTCGTGTCAGGATCTCTCCAACCATGAGCAGCCAAGAAATGGACATCTTGTTAGGCAATGCAGATGACTGAGCCCAGCAAGAAGTGGAGGACGGATGAAAATCACCCCTTCTTGAGGAAGGAGGAGGTGGCTGTGGGATGAGATTTGACATAAATCCTGCACAGCCGTAGGGCATGTTGCAGAAGAGATTCCTGCCAGAATCCGAATATTATTTAAAGTATGACAGACATCCGCAAGGGCGGGGTCCATATCCAGGGAAGGAGGCAGAGGAGTCTACTTTTGATTATGAGGCCCTGAACCTCTGTGAAGTTGAAGCAACTGTGCTGATTTACACCAAGGGGCACCTTCATTTTCCAGTTAAAATATTTCAAAAACTACCAAATGAAAAACTACATTCAAATGAAAGGAAAACAGCCCCAGATTGTGTGTCTATAAGTTATGATGCGCTTAACAGAAGGACAAGGGAGCGTGGCCTCCATTTTGTTTAATGTGACTGTATTACTCAGTACAGAGGTGTCTAATCTCCACAACAACCTATTACTATTCTTAGGATAGAACCCTCTGCAGGTGTGAAACTCCAGTGAGCGTTTGTGAGGGGCTTTGAAATCTGGAGTTCTGAGGACCCTGAAGAACTTTCAGCTCCAACGCCCTGACTCTCTATGACTGAGAGGTGTAGAAAGAGAGGGAGGTAGAAATGACCTGGGGGTCAGTGGCAGGACCAGAAGTAGAACCCAATACTTCCGACTCCTCCTACCACAGGCAGGGCTGTCACTAGAGAGGGGTGAGGGGGTCAGATGCTCAGGGTGTAGAGCTACTAGAGTGCAGAAATGGGGCAGGTCAAGGGTAGTGGCCTCCCCTGTCCCGCAGGATCGGACCCAGCCATGTCCAGGTGGAGCTCAGGGTTCACGGGCCACCGGGCCCAGACAATTGGAGGCTCCCAGGAACTAGGACACTGATGGGGTGGCAGGAATGGTGCTGAGCACTGTTTGGCTTCTACTGAGTGTCACGGAGTCCCCGGGCGATGCTCTGGAACAGCTCCCCACCAAGCCAGTCAGGACTTTGGGGAGCCTCCTCTTCCTTGGAGCAGACTTGTTCAGGGCAAGAAACTCACACGGCTTCACCTCCTGGGTCTCTCCTTGGAGCATTCAGCATCCTCTGCCCCTCCGTGCGCTTCCCACAGCGAGTCCACCCCAGCGGGGTCCTGGGGAAGCCACAGGGTCCTGCACCCCCACTTTGCAGTCAGACGTGACTCAGCCAGCCAGTAAAACAGAGGTTTATTCGATGACAGGAACAGGGTCTAAAACAGAGCTTGTAGATACAGCGAACCAGACCCCTCGGCTGGGTCCATTCTGGGGGGCAGTGAGACAGACCCCCAGGTCTGCCCTCCACCCTTGACCCCAGCCAGCTCCCGACTAACAACCCCTCCCCCCTCCTCTCTTCTCAGCCCCTTTCCCGGGCCAGGAGGTCACCTGATCCCTTTGTCTCCAACACCTTCAGCTGGCACCTTTGCAGAGGAGGGGCCCAGGCCATCAGTTGCTAAGAGACAGAGTGTCAGGCATTTAGGTGCACTGGCCCTTTGCTCTGCCAGATACTTAAGAACTGCCATGGGGACACTGAGGCACCAACACAGTATTCAGAGAAAACATTAAGAACTTTCCCAGTTCGTCACACTGAGCATGCTCACTGCTCAGTAACATCTGCTGAAGCAGCTGCACTTACTGGTGATTAAAATGGTGAAAGGGTGCAAGGCAATTGGGGGGGATGGGCAGTGTCTGAGCAGGGGGATCAAACAGCTGGAGGCAAGGGCAGAAGGGGACCAAGGAGCAAAATTGGAACGGGGGGGGAGTAGGAGCCAGGGTTCAGTCTAGGGGGGAGGGTCTGGCAGAGGGCAAAGCTCCGGCAGAGCGTGGGGCAGAGGGGGTAACAGATACCCCCATAGGCTGAGACGCCTGCCCTGTTGGGGGGTGCGGGCAGTCGGCCTCCCAGGCTTAGCAGGAAGTGTTCAGACAGGAGAAATGAAGCAGCCCTGGCCGTCTTAGTCAGCACTCAGCAGGGCTAAAACACGCCCTGCTCCCCCGCTTAGCTCAGTGTTTCTGTTACTGGGACCTCCAATTCCTTGTTGCCGCCCCAGCCTGATTCAATCCTTATTACAGAGAGCAGAGTAAGGAGCCTCCCTCCGACTCCTGGGATAACGCTCCATTAACTGGCCAGCGAGGTGCATTGACACATCAGAGAATTAACAGCTTTAGCGCAGCCTGCCTCACGATGCTGATCACGCCCAGGCATTTCTTTTAAAAGGCCTCTAATTTGGGGCTAGGGACAATTTTCAGTTGTGTCAAGTCAGCTAAAAATCCAGGCTCCTGAGTGTCCAGGTGAAGAGACCATTGTGGAAATCTGCACTGTAGACAGTAGTCTATCTAAAGGTGCATGTGTCTTGTTAATTCTGTTTTCTCCTAGAGTTCCAGGAAGAAATCACAGCCGGTGTGAAGCAGGCTGTCCAGCACTGTCTATGATTCAGGGTCGGAGGGGCATCTCAGAAAGATATAGCTAAGGGTAGCATAAAATCCCTCTTTCCTCTGTAAGGGGTTAATTCCTCTTTTACCTGTAGAAAAGGGTGAAGAAGCTCAGGTAAGCTGGCCGACAGCTGACCAAAAGGATCAATAAGGGGACAAGATACTTTCAAATCCTGGGGCGGGGGACAGGAGAGGCATTATCTGTCGGTTCTCTGTGCTTGTTGGGCACCTCAAGGAAGCAAGCAATCGTTATTGAGCAAGGAAATGCGTTAGTTTACTTTTCTTTTGGCTTGTGCTTTTCTTTGTGTAAGAGGGAGGTTTATACCGGGTTTTGTAACTTTAAGGTTTTGCCTAGAGGGGAGCTCCTGTGTTTTCTTGAGTCTTTTGTTATTCTGTAAAGTACTTACCGTCCCGATTTTACAGAGGGGATTCTTTTACCTTTTCTTTTATTAAAATTCTTCTTTGAAGAACCTGATTGATTTTTCATTGTTTTAAGAGCCAAGGGTTTGGGTCTGTGTTCACCTGAAGCAATTGGTGAGGAGATTATTCTCCAGCCTCTCCAGGAAAGCAGGTGTAGCAGTTTGGGGGATTATTCTCAAGCCTGCCCAGGAAAAGAGGTAGAGGGACTTGGGGTGATATCTGGGGAAGGTAGGGCTCCAAGTGGCCTACCCTAAATGTCTTTCATGTGGGTCCCCACGTCTGTACCCTAAAGTTCAGAGTGGGGAAGGTACCTTGACAGGAGCTAAGGCTTGAATTTTCAGAGTAAGACATGGAGTTGGGACACTAGAGCCTACTAATGTGAGTAGGAACTTTGGCATTCAAATCCCTTCGATAAGTGTGAAAAATCTCCCTCCTCCCCCCAATTTTTAATTGAAGGTTTCAGACGAAATTGTCTAAATTTCCTCCATAAAGGATGATTTCGTTATTTTTCTGCTACCTTCTGAAGCAGCTGGTAAGTGATACTCAGTAAGACAGGATACTAGATTTGATTCGCCACTTGTCTCTTCCAGCCTGGCAATTGCTACACTCTCATGTGCCTAAGTAATTCTAGGTGCCGATCTTCCTCCCGTCTAAATTAGTGTATCTCTAATGAAGCCCGGGGAACAATGTAGATTTACACCAGGGGAGGATGTGGTGGTTTGCTTTGAGTAAACAAACCCACCACTTTTGTTTAGTCATCAGTGAGTGTTGGTGACTTTCTAAGCAGGTGCTGTTTAGCTGGGCTGGCTCCAGGCACAAGTGAAGCAAGCACGTGCCTGGAGCGCCACATGCTAAGGGGCGATGTAGATGTGCGGACTCACCCCTGCAGCGCCTCCCGCTGGTTGTCCTGGGGAATTAGCTCTTTCCAGCTCCAGAGCACCCTCTGCAGGACAGTGATATTCCTATCCTCTGCCCCCTGTGTCCCTCCCTGGACCCGGTGCCCTTTTACCTGGGGTGCTGCCCCCTGGCAGTAACCCCCCAGTCTTAGGGTCTCCCCTCCCCGGGGAACCCTCACCCACTATCCCCACCTTGCCTCAATAGACGGCTACTGCCAGTCATTGTCTAGCCCCACGCCCTGGGGCAGACTGCAGTATCAGCCACTCATCACTGGCAAGGGTGGGTCTGGACCTGCTGCCTTGGCTTACCCTGGGCTGCCCTCTGCAACCCCCAGGACCCCTTGGCCTCTGCTAGGACGCAGCCTGGAGCTTTCCAGGCTAGAGCTCCCCAGCTCCTCAGCCCTGCTTCACTCAGGTACTTTGTCTCTCACTCCTTGCAGACAGGCCCTTCTCCCTCTGCAAACAGAGAGAGACTGTTTGCTCCTGGCTTCCCTGGCCACCTTCTAAGGCCCTGTTGCTCAGTTTGGGGCATGGCCCAAATGCAGCTCTAGTAAGAGGAGACCCTGAGATAGAAACCTTGGTATCAGAGGCCCGGTTTGAGGCCTGAGGCCTGAACTAAAGTAATGGTCAAGACTTTGCTAAGAGAAAGCACAGTGAAGCTGTGAGTCAGAGGCAGGCCCTGCTCACACAAGCTGCCAAGGAAAGGGCTGATGCTGCAGAGAGAGACATAGCTGAAAGGTACTGGACACCAGATAGCAGAACATTCGCATACTTGTACAGTCCACAGAGATAACAAGGAACAGACTAACCCATCCCAATGACAGGGGCAAAAGAGTAATATGATGGCTAGAGTTCTTTTCTTCAAAGCAACATGTACAAGGTGAGAGGCGGCACCTTAATACATAGAGGGGTTGTACCTTGCTACGTAGAGGGTTGCACCTCATACGTCAGGAGTGATGTGTAGCTTGTTTGTACCTGCGTATAAGAATGTATCCCTGGGGCGGTGTCTTTGTCCAGCTGAGGGGGCAGTGGAAAGTCCCGCCACTGACTGAGCTGAGTCCATTGCCGGGGGGCACATACTCGTAGTATGTCCTGTAGAGTAAAAATCTAGAGGGAACTATCATTGTGCTTCGTTTGACAATAAACCTGGCCGACGTGCCTTCGTACCTTACTAGACTCTGTGGTCATTGGGGCTTTTCTCGAGATCTGCTGTGTCAGCTATCTGCGCAGAGCTGGGACAGCACACAGAGGGAACACACACACGCAGCCGAGTGCTATCAACATTGAAGACAGCAGAGCACCGCCGGTAGCATCTGACAACAGCAGCCACTTCCTCCAGTCAGCCAGAGACAGCCACTTCCCCCTTGCCCTCTGTAGGGCTTTTCCAACCCCTTCCACGCTGTCGTGCGTGGTCACCCCGCTACAGGCAGCATTCTGTCCACTCGTGGGGTGGCAGAGTCCGAGTGGGTTTTTTTTTTTTTATTTTTTTCCCCCTTCTTCTGCAGTTCGGGTGGCGGCAGTCCAAGCCGGCTTTTTTTTATTTATTTTTTTTTGAATGGCACAGGAAAAATGGTAGAGCCAGGCCTGCTACTTAGTGTTTGCTTTTGATTAACCCCCCCACACACTTTTGTTTAGTCATCAGCAAGTGACTTGCTAAGGTATACTTTAGGCCAAAGAGATTAAGAAGGATTCAAAAGACCTAGCTGATCCAACCACCACTGGCTGTCATGTCCTTCCCAGGAGCCATTCTCAGCTCTTTCCCTCATCTCCCTGGTTATGGGAGATTATACGGTTATGGGGGCTCACACGGTTAGGAGGGGCTTTATGGTTATGAGGCCCTTATTGTTGTGGGAGATTATATGCTCACAGCGGTGCATATGGTGGTGGGGGAATGTAGAGTTAGGGGTGGATGGCCATGGGGCCATTGGTACCTTAATGGAAACCATGGGCCATGTTATTCTAAGCAGGTTTGGGAAAAGGAAGCTCCATGAAATGAAAGGCATGATAGAATTAGTGAAAATGTTATTAGATGGACAGGTGATCCAACACCTGTGTTCTAGTGGGTTTCTTGCACCTCCCTGTGAAGCCTCTAGGACCACCCACTCTGGGAGAGAGGCCTGGTCTTCTGTAGCAATGCCTATGTTCTTCTGTAGGAATAGTCTGATCTAGAAGACTAGAGCTGCATTGCTGATAAATCAAACCCAGAGCCAGATGGCTAAATCTCCCCTCACCACCTGACTATTTTATCATGTCCGGAACAAGGTAGGCTGATCTGGATACATTTTTCCTTTTGTGTAGTCAGATCAAAACACTGATTGGTGGAGTAGGTTCATCTTCTGGGAATGGGAACCCCCCAAAATGTTAAAGAAATATGTGGTAGGACGTGCAATCTTTTTATCTGTTGTTCCTGCAATATGAAGTCATGGTTCAAAAAGGGATTTAGATAGAAGAATGACAGAATCATAGAAGTGTAGGACTGGAAGGGACCCCGAGAGGTCTTCTAGTCCAGTCCCCTGCCCTCAAGGTACGACTAAGTATTATCCAGACCATCCATGACTGGTGCTTGTCTAACCTGCTCTTAAAAATCTCCAATGATAGAGTTTCCACTACTTTCCTAGGCAATTTCTTTCACCGCTTAGCTGCTCTGCCAGTTGGCAAGTTTTTCCGATTGTCCAACCTAAACTGCCCTTGCTGCAATTTAAGCTCATTGCTTCTTCGCAGCCAGTCATTTTCCATTTGGTATGTGTGAAACTGATTCTTTCTTCCTAAGCGGAGTAGTCTGCATTTCTTGTGATTGAATTTCCTCCTATTTACTTCACATCATTTCTCCAGTTTCTCCAGCTCAGTTTGGATTTTAATCCTAATCTCCACAACACCTGCAACCCCTCCCATCTTGGGATCATCTGCAAACTCTAGGACTTTACTCTCTCTGGCATCATCTAAATCACTGAGTAAGATATTGAACAGAATCGAACCCAGAACTGATCCCTGTGGGACCTATCTTGCTATACCCTTGACTCTGGACCTGTGATAACAACTCTCTGGCAATGGTTTACCAAAAAGTTATGCACTACCTTTTAGTAGCTCAATCTACATTGCATTTTGCTAGTGTATTTATCAGAAAGTCAGGCAAGAAAGTATCAAAAGCTTATTACAACTAAGATATACCACATCTACAGCTACCGCATGTCCCCTATCCACAAGGCTTGTTACCCTGTCGAATAAGCTCTCAGTTTTTTTGAAACAATTTGTTCTTGATAAATCCATGTTGACTATTACTTATCATCTTATTATCTTCTGGGAATCTTCAAATTGATCCCTTCATTATTCGCTCCATTGTCTTTCTTGCCTCCTACAGATGACTTTGGGGTAGTGTAATTTGTCTCTATGGGCAGAACAGATAGAGCCAGCTGTATTTGTAATATCCTTCTGAAATCAACTGTAGGTCATGTCATTTGACCAAGGAGAGGACATTGCTGCTGACTAGTTGATGAACCCATATGGGCAGAGATTTGGAAGGTTAATTGAATTGAGTTGTGCTGGTGCAATGGAATCCAAACTCCCAATATGAAGCTGACCTATTTCTGCCCCATTGCCCTCGATCTTCCCAGCTCATCTCCAGCATTGCAAAGTGATTATAACATTGGTGTCAAGGAGCTGGATTCTAAAGGCTATATTTCACTGGGGGTCCCAGCAGAGCAGAAGATTAGAATGTCCTCGAAAAAGGAGAACTATGCTGAAAGAGGGCTGCTGGCTCTATAATTCAGTTCCTGCAGAGTTCCACAGGTTGACTGAGAGTTGTGTGAAGAATTACTTCTTTCTGTTTGTTTTAAATCTGCTGCCTATCAATTTCATTTGGTGACCCCCTAGCTCTTGAGTTATGAGGTGGAGTAAATAAGACTTCCTTATTTATTTTCTCAACACCAGTCATGATTTAATAGACCTCTATCATATCGCCTCTTCGTCGTCTTTCTTCCAAGGTGAAAAGACCAGTCTTATTAATATCTCCTCATAGGAAAGCTGTTCCATACCCTTA
This sequence comes from Gopherus flavomarginatus, assembly GCF_025201925.1. Lineage (NCBI taxonomy): Eukaryota > Metazoa > Chordata > Testudines > Testudinidae > Gopherus > Gopherus flavomarginatus. The sequence goes on along the minus strand of NC_066617.1, from coordinate 4,312,254 downwards.
CTGCTTTTTTGAGATGGGGCAACTACATCTGCATGCAGTATTCAAGGTGTGGGCAGGGTCATGGATTTCTCTAGAGGCTGATAGGGAAACTCCCCCTCCCCCGACCCTACTTTACCCAAGGCCCCAGGCTTTTTGCTGAGAATAGAGTAAAAGTAGGCCTAAAAGCCTTTAGCTAGGAGCAAAAGTTTTAACTTCTGCTAAATTTGTTTTTTTGTATAAAGGGCATGCTGAGGCAGAAAGATGTGGTCAGGGCCCCAAAAAAGAGGAACTAGCTTGATACTAATTGCCCCGGCGTGGCCCAGGCAGCATTGGTACACCACACTCCTCAACCTGTCGGTGACCACACCAATTCCTCTTCTGCTGTGGCAGGACCTGATCACCCAGGAGCACGGCCAACTGTGTCATCCAGACCTACAATCCCTCCATCTCACAGCATGGATGCTGCATGGCTAACTCAGTCTGAGCTCCGTTGCTCCCGCTCAGAGCAGCATGTTCTCTGGGGTAGCAGAAAGCCCTCTACTAGGACCACGTATCTGGCCAAATGGAAGCGCTTCTCCTGCTGGTGCACTCTGAGCAATACTGCCCCTCTGGAGGCGTCAGTACCTACCATCTTAGACTATCTCTTGTCCTTGCAATAGCAGAGTCTAGCAGTTTCATCCATCAGAGTACACCTAGCAACGATTTTGGCCTTCCACCCAGGCGAAAATGGGTGCTCGGTCTTCTCCAATCCTATGGTCCGCAGGTTCCTCAAGGGATTAGAACATCTGTAACCGCACGTTCAGCATCCGGTCCCTACGTGGGACCTCAATCTGGTCCTATCCAGACTCACGGGTGCTGCATTCAAGCCAATGACCACCTGCTCGCTTCTCTACCTTTCCTGGAAAATAGCTTTCCTTGTTACTATTACCTCGGCAAGACCTGTGTTGAGCTTCGAGCCCTCACTTCAGACCCGCCGTATACGGTGTTTCATAAGGACAAGGTACAGCTGCAACCACACCCCGCCTTCCTTCCTAACATGGTGTCTGCCTTCCATGTCAAGACATCTTCCCTCCGGTCTTCTATCCGAAGCCGCACGCTTCTCAACGGGAACAACAGCTGCACTCCCCAGATGTTCGCAGGGCCCTCGCCTTTTACATCGAGCGAACTAAACCTTTCAGAAAGGCAACCCAGCTATTTGTGGTGGTGGCAGACAGGATGAAGGGCCTCCCAGGCTTCACGCAGCTTATCTCGTCCTGGATTACCTCATGCATCTGGGCACGCTATGACTTGACTGGCGCCCCAACTATGCACGTTACTGCCCATTCAACTTGGCCTCAAGCCTTGTCCTGCACTTTCCTGGCTCATGTGCCTATATAGGAGATCTGTAGGGTGGCAACTTGGTCTTTAGTCCATATCTTCCCTTTCCACTATGCGATAGCGCAGCAGTCCAGGGATTATGCTGTATTTGGTTCAGTGGTCCTGCGCTCCACGATATCTTTCTCCGACCCCACTGCCTAGGCAAGGCTTGGGAGTCACCTATTTGAAAACGCTATGAGCAAGCACTTGAAGAAGAAAAGATGGTTACTCACTTTTGTAACGGTTGTTCTTCGAGGTGTGTTGCTCATATCCATTCCAAACCCGCCCTCCTTCCTCTTTGTCGGACTGGCCGGCAAGAAGGAACTGAGCGGGCACCGGGTTGACAGGGGCATCTATCCGGTGCCATAAGGGCGCCACTCCAGGGGGCGCCTCAGCCGACCCACCGAGTCCTGCTAGGGTAAAAATCTTCCCATGATCTTGCACACGGCGCGAACACTCCTAATTGGAATGGATATGAGGAACACCTCTAGAGAACAAGAGTTACAAAGGTGAGTAACCATTTCTTTATACACAGTAACAGAGTCCTGTGGCACCTTAAAGGCTAACTGATATCTTGGAGCACAAGCTTTCATGGGTGAATATCCACTTTGTCAGAGGCATCTGACGTGTAAGGATTCACCCACGAAAACTTATGCTCCAATACCTCACTTAGTCTTTAAAGTGCCCCAGGACTCTCTGTTCCCTTTTACAGATCCAGACTAACACGGCTACCCCTCTGATGCTTTTTTTAGAGAGTTTTTTAGGCTGCTGGAGGACTTGAGAGGCCCTTTGTTCCTGAAGGCCCAATTAGTTACAAACCAAACTTTGACAACTCCTCCTATTCATGGAATTTTTTTCCTCTGTGTTTTTGATGATTTGTTTGTTCCTAACTAGATGAGCTCCTGAGGTCTCTTCCAAGCATCTTATTCTATGACTCTATGATTCTAATTGCACATGGGGTGAGGAGCACATTACACCCTGCAGCTGTCTTTCCTCTGAAAACTTTCTGGGCCAGCTACATTCCTGCAATCATTCTCCTGATTTCACTGACGCAGCAGTCGAATATTTGGGAGCCTTGAATGGGAACTGTCCCATGCAGATCAGGAGCAGTGGTGAGCATGGGGTGAGTAAACACCGTGACTGGTTTTATTGCTGACTGTCCCACTTGCTTCCTGTGTAAACTTCCCCTCAATGGGCTTGTTCACCTCCACATAAACCAGACCTAATAGTGATACTATGCTCTATGATCAGAGGCTTCTTGAAATCAAAGGACTTTGATTAAAGTCTCCTTCAAATTGTGTGGCTGCACAGAGCTGTATTATTTTCATAGTACATTTTTCCTGGGATTAGGTGCCCTCAAGCTGTGGATTAGAATTCAAAGTCTCTCTGAACAATTTTTTTGGTTTCCTTTTGAAAATCCCGTCTCTCTCTCCCTAGCTACTGCACCCCTTCAGTTCAGAGCGAGCCCACCCTGGAGAAGGTGGGTTGGGAACGCACCCGGCTGCCAGTGGAGTCCCTGGCTCCCTGTGGCCTGGCCAGATGGGAACAGGGAAGCTGAGCATGAGAGAGCCCCATCCATCGAATACTACAACTGACACCACAGACAAAACAGACAGCACCTCTGGCTCTGCGCACGCTGACCCCACATGTGTCTGGTCTCTGCAGGAAAAGACTCTTTGCTAAAACAGGGAATGCAAGGAGGAACTCCACCATTGTACAGACAGCCCTCATAACGCTATGAACACTTCAATGGTTCCTCTCACTCCATTGCTTAGAAAAGGTGCAGCTTGAGAAGTATCTTGTGCTGCCTTCTGCACAAGGATGAATTTCCTCCGGCGCGATTTTTAAACATGCTGGGAGGAACAAAGAGAACCAAAAGACTGATATTATGATGCAGCAGAATTTTTAATGCAAATGAAATCGGCAGTACACAGTTACAGGAAGAAATATTACAGAGCAGAAAGCATTTATATCAAGTGTTTCAAGGAGATCCGCGACCGATCACAGGTCTCAGTGGGATGTAGTTCAGACCCAATGTTCTCTTTGTGTTGGTGCAGCTGCAGAGGTTGACAAACAAGTCCCCTTTGAAACCCTTTTAAGTGTATTGCTTTACCACGGTCGGTGGGAAAGGAGACAAAGCCAAGGAGAAACAGAGACTACGCAGCTTCTCCATCAGACGTCTGCCGCAGCAAAGGTCAAAGCAAGTCAGTAGAGGTATGTAGTGATGCAAAGGATAAAACATATAGGACCTCACATGAGTGAGAAAGCCTTGGCAGAAAGAGTCCTAAAGCGTAAGATGAAAAATGCAGCACGGCTGTCAGCCCAAGGTGCTGAGCACACACAGCTCCCACTGAGTTCAGCTGGAGCCCTGTTTGCCCAGCGCTTCTGAAAGCCATGCCCAAGAGATCAGGGGTGAATCTGTATCTTGCTGTTCAATTCCTTCCTTCTTCCACGGATGTTGCTGCTGGCATTAGCATGGCCCACAGCTTCCACTGAGGTACCTATGGCAAGATACCCCAGAACCACCTAGTCCCCCGTAACCATAACCACCCAGGTAACCACCTAGTCCCCCATAACAGCCTAATCCCCCATAACCATAACGGCTGCCGTAACCACCATATCCGCCTAAACCGTACAATCCTCCGTAACCACCATAGCCGCCTAAACCGTACGATCCTCCGTAAAGGCCTCCATAGCCCCCCCAACCGAATGAGCCTCCGTAACCGGGTCCGACCACAGGTGCTCCTGCAGCTCCCACTGCACTGTGTTGAGGGAAATTGCTGAGAATTGGTCCTGGAAGGCTCACCACAACCGGTGAGGGTCTGATCACCACTTCGGAGTCAGGGCACTGCCTAACGCATGGCTGGTTGGCGGCACCAGTGACCGGCCAGGGCCGGGCCACCCCGCATTCTGGATAGCACAGGCTGGATGAAATCATCTTTCTGGGATGGAGGTAAACCTGAAACGCACAACAGAGACGAGAGTCAAAAGACTGTACAAGTGCAAACAGGATGTTAGGAATCATTAAAAAGGGGATAGAGAATAAGAAGGAGAAGATGTTATTGCTCTTCAATAAATCAATGGTATGCCCACATCTCGAATACTACGTAGAGATGTGGTCTCCTCATCTGAGAAAAGATATAGTGGCATTAGAAAAGGTTCAGAAAAGGGCAGCTAAAATGATAAGGGGTTTGGAAAGGGTCCCACATAAGGAGAGATTAAAGAGGCTGGGACTCTTCAGCTTGGAACAGAGGAGACTAAGGGTAGATATGATAGAGGTGTATAAAATCATGAGTAGTGTGGAGGAAGTGGATAAGGAAAAGTTATTTACTTATTCCCATAATACAAAAACTAGGGGTCACCAAATGAAATTAATGGGCAGCAGGTTTAAAACAAATGAAAGGAAGTTCTTCTTCACGCAGTGCACAGTCAACTTGCGGAACTCCTTGCCAGAGGAGGTTGTGACGGCTGGACTATACCGACGTTTAAAAGAGAACTGGATCAATTCATGGAGGTTAAATCCATTAATGGCTATTAGCCAGGATGAGTAAGGAATGGTGTCCCTAGCCTCTGTTTGTCAGAGGGTGGAGATGGATGGCCGGAGAGAGATCACTTGATCCTTGCCTGTTAGGTTCACTCCCTCTGGGGCACCTGGCATTTGCCACTGTCGGTAGACAGGATACTGGGCTAGATGGACCTTTGGTCTGACCCGGTACAGCCGTTCTTATGTTCATAAGTGCCGGTGGAAGAAAGGCTTGAAAGCTTGGTTACTATTGCAGCCAATAGGGGCCCGAGAGAGAGAGGAGAAGTGGCCTTAGTCCCTATGTCCGTGGCTATGTATTTCTTCCTGAATCCTCTTTCTATGCCTCTTGTCCACTCGCACTAAACTTCGCTCCCAACAGGACCCTTTGAGCCCCTCTCAAGGACTTTGTATAAAAACGTCGCCTGGAATAAGGGTCACGATTTCTACACTGGACACCAGGGATTCTGTGTCTATTTTGGACATTTCTCAAAGAGAACCTGATCGGGATCATGGTAATTGCATCCTTTCGTTTGAGGATTTCACCTCTGCATGCAAACCAGTTGAATCTGGATTCCCGGCGTTGTTCTTTGAGTTTCCAAACTTGGGGAAGAACAACAAGGAGTCCTTGGGGCACCTTAGAGACTAACAAATTGACTTGAGCATAAGCTTTTGTGGGCTAAAACCCACTTCATCAGATGCATGGAGTGAAAAACACAGAGGCAGGTAAAAATAAACAGCACATGAAAAGATACCTATCTCTGTTTTTTCCACTATATGCATCTGATGAAGTGGGTTTTAGCTCACAGAAGCTTATGCTCAAGTCAATTTGTTAGTCTCTAAGGTACCACAAGGACTCCTCGTTGTTTTTGCTGATACAGATTAACACGGCTTCCACTCTCAAACCGTGGGAGTCATCAATACTTGCTAATGAAGAAGCAGAGACTTTGCTTTTCTGTAAAGAAATCACTAAGGACAAGCTTCTCTGCTGGGGTAAAATGGCTTCAGGTCCTCTGGCTTCCACGGAGTGACACTAAATTACACCATCCGAGGAGAAGCACCCTCAATGGGTATTTCTGCTCAGAAGAACATAGGACTTGCTAGATTGGATCATACGACTTGTCAGCTTCATGCATCCTCCTGTCTCCAATAGTGAGGAGTAACAGCAGCATCAGCATGAAGGAGAAAATCACTGAATAGGCCCTTCCTGGACTGTCCTGAACAAGTTCCTTCCTTATCCAACTAAATGAAAAATGGCTAAGGGACTTCCTAAAGTAACTGAGAAGATTTAAACGTCCTAATTCTATTTCCAGTTATTTGGAATTATGTTTCCCAATGGAATATGCTGCTCCTAAATTCCCCGAGCAGCTTCAAATCGAGAATCCTGTAACACCTGCTACTGATTAACTGCACAAGACAATTATGGAAGAGAACCCTGATCCCTCATAAAAATCACAGCCAGTAAGTGCAAGATTCAGTCCTAAATAGAAATGGACCTACCGCCACATCTCTGGGGTTAGAAAGAAATTGATTCCAAATGGACTTACCTAATTGACCGAGGAGATGAAGTCTGAAGAAGCGTTTAGAAGAGTGCTGATTCTTGTGTGCTTTTATACAGTCTAGGACTGCCTGGAGGATCTGCGATGTCATTTGCAGAGGAGGTCCTCATTAGTTACCAAACAAACTTGATTGTCTTGCTATGTCCTTCTTTAGATGGAGATGTTTTCCTCAGGTGTTGCAATGTTTGGGCTAATGGCAGCCTCAGAGGGTGTGAAGTGCAGGTTGCACGCTTCATCTTTCTTTCATCTTAAAATTGTACAGGCCAACTGCATTCCTTGTGTCATACCACTGACTTTATTGGAGCTACAATGAGAATGAATGTCAAGATGCTTCTGAGTGGCGTCAGTAGCACAACAAGCCCTGATGAAAGAAATCCAGGTTGGTCCTTTCAATTTATGCTGGTTGTGGTTAGGGGCATTGGGCAGTTCATTGTAAACCTGCTAGGAAGGAGGGAGCCACTTTTCTGCATTCTTATCGGCTCCATCGCCAGTGGGTCAGTTGGGAGGGAAGTCTTGTAGGACAATGCAGCTGACTGAGACTAGCAACAGGATGAAGAGAGATGAAATCATCCATTCTTGGGGAAGGAGGAGATGGTTGTGCGATAAGATTTCACATACAATCTGACTAACCATAGGGCATCTTGCAGAAAACATTCCTGCCTAAACCAGAGTGTTGTTTAAAGTGTAAACTGTGTCCTCAAGAGGGGGTCCCATTTGCAGGAAAGAAGTATCTTCCTTTGATTTTAAGGAACCACTTGAAGCTCTGTGAAGTTTACATAACCATGCTGATTTACTCCAAGAGAGCACCTTCATTTTCTAATAAAAATCTTTTGAAAAATACCAAATGCAGAACTCTATTTGAATGAAATGGAAACAGCCCCAAATTGTGTGGCTTTTGTGATACTAGAGACCTCAGCCTCTATTTTTTTTAGAATGACTCTGTTACTCAATGCAGAGGTGTCTAGTCCCAACAATAATGTATTAATATTCAGAAGAACTTCCAGCCTTAACATCCTTACCCTCCCTGGTTGATAGGCCTTGAAAAAGAGGTACGTTGAGGTGAAGGTCACTTGCGGGTCAGTTGCAGAAACAGAAATACAACACCATATTTCTGACGCATCCTACCGAAGGCTGAGCTCAAGGTTAATCCCTGTTATGCTGTTTTACAAGACAAGGTTTGTAACATGTCCTGTTAAAAAATGTTTGGTTTTTTGGATCTAATTATCAACAATTACAAAAAATAGCTCATGTTGTGATCCACTTTCACTATGTTTTCTTAAACATGAGGATAATACTTCTCCACAGGAATTACATATCCAGAAATTTTCAGGAAATAGAGAGTAGTATCCGCATGAGCAGTCCAACCCATTCGGGTTTTTTCTGACTCTGCCAATCACTCCTGTCTGACCTCCAACAGAGTGTGTCTCCGTTGACCTCCGGTAATAGATTTGTAATTCTCATGGTGCATGATCTGAGGCTTCCTCTAATCTTAGCATTTCAAAGCACTTTACAAACATTCATTAAGTGTTATATGGCGAAAGAGCTGTATTTATTATAGCCATAATTACATTTTACTGGCATTAGATGTTCCAACACTGAAGATTATTAGATTGACTTCAAGTTCTCAGATGTCATTCCCATATTCAAAGTTTAAGGGTAGATGCTGAGCCAGGGAAAGCAATGGAAAAAATCAGCTACTGCATTTTTACTGAGGAGTGGCCAAGAGCACTGGAAAGAAGCACAAGACAGATAGAGATAAGGAGAACTTCTTCAAGGGTCACATTGCTGTGGGATTAGACCCCATTAATTGCGAGACTTCCCAACCTACAGAATTCTGTAAGATTCTTCTCTGACAGAAAGCTTTTCAGCCATTATTAGAATGAATTTTTCAAGTGGAAAGTACTCCTTCAGCAGGATTGGTTCTAACGCAAGCAGCATAAAATGTCTTAGCTCAGTTTTAAGACATGGAAATCAATGAAGTCTATGGAGTTCTACTAATGTCCAGTGGCTCAGCATCTGCCCCTGAGCATTACAAGGGACTGTTTGTTAGGAATTGGGAATATAAAACTTTTTTGAATGAAAATCAAATAGCCCCAAAATCTGAGGCGAGGAATCATCACTGAGTGTTGGTATGCCATCAGAAAGCCTAATGAGCATTTGTGAAGTTCATATCTTCATTTAATCCAGTGTTACTCAGTAGAGGTCACTAGGGAAATTTTTTGCAGCCATGATGGCCAAGAAATGACGGACAGAGATCGGGGTGGGAGGAGGAGCAAAGCAGCAGTGGCTCCCTGCAGCGTCCAGCTGTTAATGTGAAATAGCTGCTACCAAGGTCCGTGAGATGCGCCGCCTTGATGCTTGTGCTGATGTCACCAGCAGGGGCAGGCCCCCTGCACCGCGCAGACTCCTCGGGACCTCTGGGCAGCGCCGCTGGAGACACATGGGGCGAGCCAGAGGTGCTGTCTGTCTCCTCTATGAAGGAGGGACAGAGGTAGATAGAGATAAGGAGAACTTCAACTGCAGTCACATTGCTGTGGGATTAGACGTGATTAATTGCAAGACTGACCAATTTACAGAATTCTGTAAGACTCTTCTCTGACAGAAAACTTTCAGTCAGCAATAAATCCAGTCATAGTGATTACTCATCCCCATAATCACCACTGCTCCTGAACTGCATTGGACAGTTCCCATTCAAGGCTTCCGAATATCCCACTGAAGTATCAATGACGTCACTAGAATGATCGCAGAACTGTAGCTGGACCATAAAGCAGAGCGCCCCCCGCGGCTTGCCGCCTCAAGCACCTTGAGCTCAGCCTTTAGTAGGATGCGTTAGAAATATGGTGTTGTATTTCTGTTTCTGCAACTGACCCGCATGTTACCTTCACCTCAACGTACCTCTTTTTCTAGGCCTATCAACCAGGGAGGGTAAGGATGTTAAGGCTGGAAGTTCTTCTGAATATTAATACATTATTGTTGGGACTAGACACCTCTGCATTGAGTAACAGAGTTATTTTAAAAAAAAATAGAGGCTGAGGTCTAAAAGCCACACAATTTGGGGCTGTTTCCATTTCATTCAAATAGAGTTCTGCATTTGGTATTTTTCAAAAGATTTTTATTAGAAAATGAAGGTGCTCTCTAGGTGCAAATCTCCTCATCCTGTTGCTGGTCTCAGTCAGCTGCATTGTCTTCCAAGACCTCCATTTCTTGGCTGCTCATGAATAGAGAGATGGTTTCTGACAGAGAATAGGTTCCAAGACTTAATTCAAACCCTTTCTACAAAAGAGCACTGCTGTCCTTCACTCTCCGCCATCCCTGGACTTGACCTATGAGGAAATCTGCTGGAGGAAGCCCTTTGAGACAGCATTGGTGACCCAACTGGAGGTCCAGTGTTAAGCCAAGATGTACTCACCACAGGGTGAAATTCACCCCTGCACAAAGGATCATCACAAAGGCCCATGCTCTACTCAAGTCCCTCATGAGACCTAGTTTATAAGTTCAATGTGGGACTAAAGTTCTCTATAGGCATCGTACCATCCCCTGTGCCAAAGGATGAATTTCAGATGTAAAGGTCTGACAGGAAATACACTGGAGGCAAGGAATGATTTCCATTAACTTCAAAGGGAAATGGATCTGACCCACTGGTGATGGAGCCGGTAAGAATGCAGAAAAGTGGCTACCTCCTTCCTAGCAGGTTTACAATGAACTGCCCAATGCCCCTAACCACGACCAGCATAAATTGAAAGGACCAACCTGGATTTCTTTCATCAGGGCTTGTTGTGCTACTGACGCCACTCAGAAGCATCTTGACATTCATTCTCATTGTAGCTCCAATGAAGTCAGTGGAATGACACAAGGAATGCAGTTGGCCCGTACAATTTTAAGATGAAAGAAAGATGAAGCGTGCAACCTGCACTTCACACCCTCTGAGGTTGCCATTAGCCCAAACGTTGCAACACCTGAGGAAAACATCTCCATCCAAAGGAGGACATAGCAAGACAATCAAGTTTGTTTGGTAACTAATGAGGACCTCCTCTGCAAATGACATCGCAGATCCTCCAGGCAGTCCTAGACTATATACAAGCACACAAGAATCAGCACTCTTCTAAACGCTTCTTCAGACTTCATCTCCTCGGTCAATTAGGTAAGTCCATTTGGAATCAATTTCTTTCTATCCCCAGAGATGTGGCGGTAGGGTCCATTTCTATTTAGGACTGAATCTTGCACTTACTGGCTGTGATTTTTATGAGGGATCAGGGTTCTCTTCCATAATTGTCTTGTGCAGTTAATCAGTAGCAGGTGTTACAGGATTCTCGATTCGAAGCTGCTCGGGGAATTTAGGAGCAGCATATTCCATCGGGAAACATAATTCCAAATAACTGGAAATAGAATTAGGACGTTTCAATCTTCTCAGTTACTTTAGGAAGTCCCTTAGCCATTTTTCATTTAGTTGGATAAGGAAGGAACTTGTTCAGGACAGTCCAGGAAGGGCCTATTCAGTGATTTTCTCCTTCATGCTGATGCTGCTGTTACTCCTCACTATTGGAGACAGGAGGATGCATGAAGCTGACAAGTCGTATGATCCAATCTAGCAAGTCCTATGTTCTTCTGAGCAGAAATACCCATTGAGGGTGCTTCTCCTCGGATGGTGTAATTTAGTGTCGCTCCGTGGAAGCCAGAGGACCTGAAGCCATTTTACCCCAGCAGAGGAGCTTGTCCTTAGTGATTTCTTTACAGAAAAGCAAAGTCTCTGCTTCTTCATTAGCAAGTATTGATGACTCCCACGGTTTGAGAGTGGTAGCCGTGTTAATCTGTATCAGCAAAAACAACGAGGAGTCCTTGTGGTACCTTAGAGACTAACAAATTGACTTGAGCATCAGCTTCTGTGAGCTAAAACCCACTTCATCAGATGCATATAGTGGAAAAAACAGAGATAGGTATCTTTTCATGTGCTGTTTATTTATACCTGCCTCTGTGTTTTTCACTCCATGCATCTGATGAAGTGGGTTTTAGCCCACAAAAGCTTATGCTCAAGTCAATTTGTTAGTCTCTAAGGTGCCACAAGGACTCCTCGTTGTTTTTCCCCAAGTTTGGAAACTCAAAGAACAACGCCGGGAATCCAGACTCAACTGGTTTGCATGCAGAGGTGAAATCCTCAAACGAAAGGATGCAATTACCATGATCTCGATCAGGTTCTCTTTGAGAAATGTCCAAAATGGACACAGAATCCCTGGTGTCCAGTGTAGAAATCGTGACCCTTATTCCAGGCGATGTTTTTTTATACAAAGTCCTTGAGAGGGGCTCAAAGGGTCCTGTTGGGAGGGAAGTTTAGTGCAAGTGGACAAGAGGCATAGAAAGAGGATTCAGGAAGAAATACATAGCCACGGACATAGGGACTAAGGCCACTCCTCCTCTCTCTCTCGGGCCCCTATTGGCTGCAATAGTAACCAAGCTTTCAAGCCTTTCTTCCACCGGCACTTATGAACATAAGAACGGCTGTACCGGGTCAGACCAAAGGTCCATCTAGCCCAGTATCCTGTCTACCGACAGTGGCAAATGCCAGGTGCCCCAGAGGGAATGAACCTAACAGGCAAGGATCAAGTGATCTCTCTCCGGCCATCCATCTCCACCCTCTGACAAACAGAGGCTAGGGACACCATTCCTTACCCATCCTGGCTAATAGCCATTAATGGACTTAACCTCCATGAATTGATCCAGTTCTCTTTTAAACGTCTTTATAGTCCAGCCTTCACAACCTCCTCTGGCAAGGAGTTCCGCAAGTTGACTGTGCACTGCGTGAAGAAGAACTTCCTTTCATTTGTTTTAAACCTGCTGCCCATTAATTTCATTTGGTGACCCCTAGTTTTTATATTATGGGAATAAGTAAATAACTTTTCCTTATCCACTTCCTCCACACTACTCATGATTTTATACACCTCTATCATATCTACCCTTAGTCTCCTCTGTTCCAAGCTGAAGAATCCTAGCCTCTTTAATCTCTCCTTATGTGGGACCCTTTCCAAACCCCTTATCATTTTAGTTGCCCTTTTCTGAACCTTTTCTAATGCCACTATATCTTTTCTCAGATGAGGAGACCACATCTCTACGTAGTATTCGAGATGTGGGCATACCATTGATTTATTGAAGAGCAATAACATCTTCTCCTTCTTATTCTCTATCCCCTTTTTAATGATTCCTAACATCCTCTTTGCACTTGTACAGTCTTTTGACTCTCGTCTCTGTTGTGCGTTTCAGGTTTACCTCCATCCCAGAAAGATGATTTCGTCCAGCCTGTGCTATCCAGAATGCGGGGTGGCCCGGCCCTGGCCGGTCACTGGTGCCGCCAACCAGCCATGCGTTAGGCAGTGCCCTGACTCCGAAGTGGTGATCAGACCCTCACCGGTTGTCGTGACCCTTCCAGGACCAATTCTCAGCAATTTCCCTCAACACAGTGCAGTGGGAGCTGCAGGAGCACCTGTGGTCGGACCCGGTTACGGAGGCTCATTCGGTTGGGGGGGCTATGGAGGCCTTTACGGAGGATTGTACGGTTTAGGCGGATATGGTGGTTACGGCAGCCGTTATGGTTATGGGGGATTAGGCTGTTATGGGGGACTAGGTGGTTACCTGGGTGGTTATGGTTACGGGGGACTAGGTGGTTCTGGGGTATCTTGCCATAGGTACCTCAGTGGAAGCTGTGGGCCATGCTAATGCCAGCAGCAACATCCGTGGAAGAAGGAAGGAATTGAACAGCGAGATACAGATTCACCCCTGATCTCTTGGGCATGGCTTTCAGAAGCGCTGGGCAAACAGGGCTCCAGCTGAACTCAGTGGGAGCTGTGTGTGCTCAGCACCTTGGGCTGACAGCCATGCTGCATTTCTAATCTTACGCTTTAGGACTCTTTCTGCCAAGGCTTTCTCACTCATGTGCTGATTCTCGCTTTCACATGTGGACTCATTCTGAATTACACTTTGGCTTTTTACACCAACCCCGCCTGGTGAAGGCAACGGGGGCATAGAGATAGGCAGTATTTTTGTTTACTGTCATTTTAAGTCCCTTGAGAGTGAGAAAAAGAGACCTTGCTGTCAAGGAGAATTAGGTCCTATATGTTCTAACCTTTGCATCACTACATACCTCTACTGACTTGTTTTGACCTTTGCTGTGGCAGACGTCTGATGGAGAAGCTGCGTAGTCTCTGGTTCTCTTTGGCTTTGTCTCCTTTCCCACCGACCGGGGTAAAGCAATACACTTAAAAGGGTTACAAAGGGGACTTGTTTGTCAACCTCTGCAGCTGCACCAACGCAAAGAGAACATTGGGTCTGAACTACATCCCACTGAGACCTGTGATCGGTCGCGGATCTCCTTGAAACACTTGATATAAATGCTTTCTGCTCTGTAGTATTTCTTCCTGTAACTGTGTACTGCCGATTTCATTTGCATTAAAAATTCTGCTGCATCATAATATCAGTCTTTTGGTTCTCTTTGTTCCTCCCTACTTGTTTAAAAATCATACCGGAGGAAATTCATTCTTGTGCAGAAGGCAGCACCAGGTACTTCTCAAGCTGCAACTTTTCTAAGCAATGGAGTGAGAGGAACCATTGAAGTGGTTCATAGCGTTATGAGGGCTGTCTGTACAATGGCGGAGTTCCTCTTTGCATTCCCTGTTTTAGCAAAGAGTCTTTTCCTGCAGAGACCAGACACATGTGGGGTCAGCGTGCACAGAACCAGAGGTGCTGTCTGTCTTGTCTGTGGAGTCAGTTGTAGTATTCAATGGATGGGGCTCTCTCATGCTCAGCTCCTCATACCCATCTGGCCAGGCAACGGGGAGCCAGGGACTCCACTGGCAGCTGGTGCATTCCCAACCTACCTTCTCCAGGGTGGGCTCACTCTGAACTGAAGGGGTGCAGTAGGTAGGGGGAGAGAGACGGGATTTTCAAAAGGAAACCAAAAAAATTGTTCAGAGAGACTTTGAATTCTAATGCACAATTTGAGGGCATCTAATCCCAGGAAAAAAATCTACTATGAAAATAATACAGCTCTGTGCAGCCACAAAACTTTAGGGAGACTTTAATCAAAGTCCTTTGATTTCAGGAAGCCTCTGATCATAGAGCATAGTATCACTATTAAGTCTGGCTTATGTGGAGGTGAACAAGCCCATTGAGGGGAAGGTCACACAGGAAGCAAGTGGCACAGTCAGCAATAAACCCAGTCACGGTGATTACTCACCCTATGCTCACCACTGCTCCTGATCTGCATTGGACAGTTCCCATTCAAGACTCCCAAATATTCGACTGCTGCGTCAGTGAAATCAGGAGAATGATTGCAGGAATGTAGCTGGCCCAGAAAGTTTGCAGAGGAAAGAGAGCTGCAGGGTGTAATGTGCTCCTCACCCCATGTGGAGTAAGAATCATAGAGTCATAGAATATGATGGTTGGAAGAGACCTCAGGAGCTCCTCTAATTAGAAACAAACAAATCATCAAAAACACAGAGGAAAAAAATTCCACGAATAGGAGGAATTGTCAAAGTTTGGTTTGTAACTAATTGGGCCTTCAGGAACAAAGGGCCTCTCAAATCCTCCAGCAGCCTAAAAAACTCTCTAAAAAAAGTATCAGGGGGTAGCCGTGTTAGTCTGGATCTGTAAAAGGGAACAGAGAGTCCTGGGGCACTTTAAAGACTAAGTGAGGTATTGGAGCATAAGCTTTCGTGGGTGAATACTTACACGTCAGATGCATCTGACAAAGTGGGTATTCACCCATGAAAGCTTGTGCTCCAAGATATCAGTTAGCCTTTAAGGTGCCACAGGACTCTGTTACTGTCTAAAAAGAGATGGTTACTCACCTTTGTAACTGTTGTTCTTCTAGAGGTGCTGCTCATATCTATTCGAATTAGGAGTGTGCGCGCCGTGTGCATGATCGTCGGAAGATTTTTACCCTAGCAGGACTCGGTGGGTCGGCTGAGGCGCCCCCTGGAGTGGCGCCCTTATGGCACCGGATAGATGCCCCTGTCAACCCGGTGCCCACTCAGTTCCTTCTTGCCGACCACTCCGACAAAAAGAGGAAGGAGGGCGGGTTTGGAATGGATGTGAGCAACACATCTCGAAGAACAACAGTTACAAAGGTGAGTAACCATCTTTTCTTCTTCAAGTGCTTGCTCATAGCGTTTTCAAATAGGTGACTCCCAAGCCTTGCCTAGGCAGTGGGGTCGGAGAAAGATGTCGTGGAGCGCAGGACCACTGAACCAAATAAGGCATAATCCCTGGACTGCTGCGCTATCGCATAGTGGGAAGGGAAGGTATGGACTGAAGAGCAAGTTGCCACCCTACAGGTCTCCTATATAGGCACATGAGCCAGGAAAGTGCAGGACAACGCTTGAGGCCGAGTTGAATGGGCAGTAATGTGCATAGTTGGGGCGTCAGTCAAGTCATAGCGTGCCCGGATGCATGAGGTAATCCAGGACGAGATAAGCTGCGTGAAGACTGGGAGGCCCTTCATCCTGTCTGCCACCACCACAAATAGCTGGGCTGTCTTTCTGAAAGGTTTAGTTCACTCGATGTAAAAGGCGAGGCCCCTGCGAACATCTGGGGAGTGCAGCTGTTGTTGTATCCGAAGCCGCACGCTTCTTGACGGGAAGACCGGAGGGAAGATGTCTTGACATGGAAGGCAGACACCATGTTAGGAATTTGAATGAAATGGAAACAGCCCCAAATTGTGTGGCTTTTGTGATACTAGAGACCTCGGCCTCTATTTTTTTTAGAATGACTCTGTTACTCAATGCAGAGGTGTCTAGTCCCAACAATAATGTATTAATATTCAGAAGAACTTCCAGCCTTAACATCCTTACCCTCCCTGGTTGATAGGCCTTGAAAAAGAGGTACGTTGAGGTGAAGGTCACTTGCGGGTCAGTTGCAGAAACAGAAATACAACACCATATTTCTGACGCATCCTACCGAAGGCTGAGCTCAAGGTTAATCCCTGTTATGCTGTTTTACAAGACAAGGTTTGTAACATGTCCTGTTAAAAAATGTTTGGTTTTTTGGATCTAATTATCAACAATTACAAAAAATAGCTCATGTTGTGATCCACTTTCACTATGTTTTCTTAAACATGAGGATAATACTTCTCCACAGGAATTACATATCCAGAAATTTTCAGGAAATAGAGAGTAGTATCCGCATGAGCAGTCCAACCCATTCGGGTTTTTTCTGACTCTGCCAATCACTCCTGTCTGACCTCCAACAGAGTGTGTCTCCGTTGACCTCCGGTAATAGATTTGTAATTCTCATGGTGCATGATCTGAGGCTTCCTCTAATCTTAGCATTTCAAAGCACTTTACAAACATTCATTAAGTGTTATATGGCGAAAGAGCTGTATTTATTATAGCCATAATTACATTTTACTGGCATTAGATGTTCCAACACTGAAGATTATTAGATTGACTTCAAGTTCTCAGATGTCATTCCCATATTCAAAGTTTAAGGGTAGATGCTGAGCCAGGGAAAGCAATGGAAAAAATCAGCTACTGCATTTTTACTGAGGAGTGGCCAAGAGCACTGGAAAGAAGCACAAGACAGATAGAGATAAGGAGAACTTCTTCAAGGGTCACATTGCTGTGGGATTAGACCCCATTAATTGCGAGACTTCCCAACCTACAGAATTCTGTAAGATTCTTCTCTGACAGAAAGCTTTTCAGCCATTATTAGAATGAATTTTTCAAGTGGAAAGTACTCCTTCAGCAGGATTGGTTCTAACGCAAGCAGCATAAAATGTCTTAGCTCAGTTTTAAGACATGGAAATCAATGAAGTCTATGGAGTTCTACTAATGTCCAGTGGCTCAGCATCTGCCCCTGAGCATTACAAGGGACTGTTTGTTAGGAATTGGGAATATAAAACTTTTTTGAATGAAAATCAAATAGCCCCAAAATCTGAGGCGAGGAATCATCACTGAGTGTTGGTATGCCATCAGAAAGCCTAATGAGCATTTGTGAAGTTCATATCTTCATTTAATCCAGTGTTACTCAGTAGAGGTCACTAGGGAAATTTTTTGCAGCCATGATGGCCAAGAAATGACGGACAGAGATCGGGGTGGGAGGAGGAGCAAAGCAGCAGTGGCTCCCTGCAGCGTCCAGCTGTTAATGTGAAATAGCTGCTACCAAGGTCCGTGAGATGCGCCGCCTTGATGCTTGTGCTGATGTCACCAGCAGGGGCAGGCCCCCTGCACCGCGCAGACTCCTCGGGACCTCTGGGCAGCGCCGCTGGAGACACATGGGGCGAGCCAGAGGTGCTGTCTGTCTCCTCTATGAAGGAGGGACAGAGGTAGATAGAGATAAGGAGAACTTCAACTGCAGTCACATTGCTGTGGGATTAGACGTGATTAATTGCAAGACTGACCAATTTACAGAATTTTGTAAGACTCTTCTCTGACAGAAAACTTTCAGTCAGCAATAAATCCAGTCATAGTGATTACTCATCCCCATAATCACCACTGCTCCTGAACTGCATTGGACAGTTCCCATTCAAGGCTTCCGAATATCCCACTGAAGTATCAATGACGTCACTAGAATGATCGCAGAACTGTAGCTGGACCATAAAGCAGAGCGCCCCCCGCGGCTTGCCGCCTCAAGCACCTTGAGCTCAGCCTTTAGTAGGATGCGTTAGAAATATGGTGTTGTATTTCTGTTTCTGCAACTGACCCGCATGTTACCTTCACCTCAACGTACCTCTTTTTCTAGGCCTATCAACCAGGGAGGGTAAGGATGTTAAGGCTGGAAGTTCTTCTGAATATTAATACATTATTGTTGGGACTAGACACCTCTGCATTGAGTAACAGAGTTATTTTAAAAAAAAATAGAGGCTGAGGTCTAAAAGCCACACAATTTGGGGCTGTTTCCATTTCATTCAAATAGAGTTCTGCATTTGGTATTTTTCAAAAGATTTTTATTAGAAAATGAAGGTGCTCTCTAGGTGCAAATCTCCTCATCCTGTTGCTGGTCTCAGTCAGCTGCATTGTCTTCCAAGACCTCCATTTCTTGGCTGCTCATGAATAGAGAGATGGTTTCTGACAGAGAATAGGTTCCAAGACTTAATTCAAACCCTTTCTACAAAAGAGCACTGCTGTCCTTCACTCTCCGCCATCCCTGGACTTGACCTATGAGGAAATCTGCTGGAGGAAGCCCTTTGAGACAGCATTGGTGACCCAACTGGAGGTCCAGTGTTAAGCCAAGATGTACTCACCACAGGGTGAAATTCACCCCTGCACAAAGGATCATCACAAAGGCCCATGCTCTACTCAAGTCCCTCATGAGACCTAGTTTATAAGTTCAATGTGGGACTAAAGTTCTCTATAGGCATCGTACCATCCCCTGTGCCAAAGGATGAATTTCAGATGTAAAGGTCTGACAGGAAATACACTGGAGGCAAGGAATGATTTCCATTAACTTCAAAGGGAAATGGATCTGACCCACTGGTGATGGAGCCGGTAAGAATGCAGAAAAGTGGCTACCTCCTTCCTAGCAGGTTTACAATGAACTGCCCAATGCCCCTAACCACGACCAGCATAAATTGAAAGGACCAACCTGGATTTCTTTCATCAGGGCTTGTTGTGCTACTGACGCCACTCAGAAGCATCTTGACATTCATTCTCATTGTAGCTCCAATGAAGTCAGTGGAATGACACAAGGAATGCAGTTGGCCCGTACAATTTTAAGATGAAAGAAAGATGAAGCGTGCAACCTGCACTTCACACCCTCTGAGGTTGCCATTAGCCCAAACGTTGCAACACCTGAGGAAAACATCTCCATCCAAAGGAGGACATAGCAAGACAATCAAGTTTGTTTGGTAACTAATGAGGACCTCCTCTGCAAATGACATCGCAGATCCTCCAGGCAGTCCTAGACTATATACAAGCACACAAGAATCAGCACTCTTCTAAACGCTTCTTCAGACTTCATCTCCTCGGTCAATTAGGTAAGTCCATTTGGAATCAATTTCTTTCTATCCCCAGAGATGTGGCGGTAGGGTCCATTTCTATTTAGGACTGAATCTTGCACTTACTGGCTGTGATTTTTATGAGGGATCAGGGTTCTCTTCCATAATTGTCTTGTGCAGTTAATCAGTAGCAGGTGTTACAGGATTCTCGAGTCGAAGCTGCTCGGGGAATTTAGGAGCAGCATATTCCATCGGGAAACATAATTCCAAATAACTGGAAATAGAATTAGGACGTTTCAATCTTCTCAGTTACTTTAGGAAGTCCCTTAGCCATTTTTCATTTAGTTGGATAAGGAAGGAACTTGTTCAGGACAGTCCAGGAAGGGCCTATTCAGTGATTTTCTCCTTCATGCTGATGCTGCTGTTACTCCTCACTATTGGAGACAGGAGGATGCATGAAGCTGACAAGTCGTATGATCCAATCTAGCAAGTCCTATGTTCTTCTGAGCAGAAATACCCATTGAGGGTGCTTCTCCTCGGATGGTGTAATTTAGTGTCGCTCCGTGGAAGCCAGAGGACCTGAAGCCATTTTACCCCAGCAGAGGAGCTTGTCCTTAGTGATTTCTTTACAGAAAAGCAAAGTCTCTGCTTCTTCATTAGCAAGTATTGATGACTCCCACGGTTTGAGAGTGGTAGCCGTGTTAATCTGTATCAGCAAAAACAACGAGGAGTCCTTGTGGTACCTTAGAGACTAACAAATTGACTTGAGCATCAGCTTCTGTGAGCTAAAACCCACTTCATCAGATGCATATAGTGGAAAAAACAGAGATAGGTATCTTTTCATGTGCTGTTTATTTATACCTGCCTCTGTGTTTTTCACTCCATGCATCTGATGAAGTGGGTTTTAGCCCACAAAAGCTTATGCTCAAGTCAATTTGTTAGTCTCTAAGGTGCCACAAGGACTCCTCGTTGTTTTTCCCCAAGTTTGGAAACTCAAAGAACAACGCCGGGAATCCAGACTCAACTGGTTTGCATGCAGAGGTGAAATCCTCAAACGAAAGGATGCAATTACCATGATCTCGATCAGGTTCTCTTTGAGAAATGTCCAAAATGGACACAGAATCCCTGGTGTCCAGTGTAGAAATCGTGACCCTTATTCCAGGCGATGTTTTTTTATACAAAGTCCTTGAGAGGGGCTCAAAGGGTCCTGTTGGGAGGGAAGTTTAGTGCAAGTGGACAAGAGGCATAGAAAGAGGATTCAGGAAGAAATACATAGCCACGGACATAGGGACTAAGGCCACTCCTCCTCTCTCTCTCGGGCCCCTATTGGCTGCAATAGTAACCAAGCTTTCAAGCCTTTCTTCCACCGGCACTTATGAACATAAGAACGGCTGTACCGGGTCAGACCAAAGGTCCATCTAGCCCAGTATCCTGTCTACCGACAGTGGCAAATGCCAGGTGCCCCAGAGGGAATGAACCTAACAGGCAAGGATCAAGTGATCTCTCTCCGGCCATCCATCTCCACCCTCTGACAAACAGAGGCTAGGGACACCATTCCTTACCCATCCTGGCTAATAGCCATTAATGGACTTAACCTCCATGAATTGATCCAGTTCTCTTTTAAACGTCTTTATAGTCCAGCCTTCACAACCTCCTCTGGCAAGGAGTTCCGCAAGTTGACTGTGCACTGCGTGAAGAAGAACTTCCTTTCATTTGTTTTAAACCTGCTGCCCATTAATTTCATTTGGTGACCCCTAGTTTTTGTATTATGGGAATAAGTAAATAACTTTTCCTTATCCACTTCCTCCACACTACTCATGATTTTATACACCTCTATCATATCTACCCTTAGTCTCCTCTGTTCCAAGCTGAAGAATCCTAGCCTCTTTAATCTCTCCTTATGTGGGACCCTTTCCAAACCCCTTATCATTTTAGTTGCCCTTTTCTGAACCTTTTCTAATGCCACTATATCTTTTCTCAGATGAGGAGACCACATCTCTACGTAGTATTCGAGATGTGGGCATACC
This sequence comes from Gopherus flavomarginatus, assembly GCF_025201925.1. NCBI lineage: Eukaryota > Metazoa > Chordata > Testudines > Testudinidae > Gopherus > Gopherus flavomarginatus. Next base: position 4,290,894 of record NC_066617.1, on the reverse strand, counting down.
ATTGATTTATTGAAGAGCAATAACATCTTCTCCTTCTTATTCTCTATCCCCTTTTTAATGATTCCTAACATCCTCTTTGCACTTGTACAGTCTTTTGACTCTCGTCTCTGTTGTGCGTTTCAGGTTTACCTCCATCCCAGAAAGATGATTTCGTCCAGCCTGTGCTATCCAGAATGCGGGGTGGCCCGGCCCTGGCCGGTCACTGGTGCCGCCAACCAGCCATGCGTTAGGCAGTGCCCTGACTCCGAAGTGGTGATCAGACCCTCACCGGTTGTCGTGACCCTTCCAGGACCAATTCTCAGCAATTTCCCTCAACACAGTGCAGTGGGAGCTGCAGGAGCACCTGTGGTCGGACCCGGTTACGGAGGCTCATTCGGTTGGGGGGGCTATGGAGGCCTTTACGGAGGATTGTACGGTTTAGGCGGATATGGTGGTTACGGCAGCCGTTATGGTTATGGGGGATTAGGCTGTTATGGGGGACTAGGTGGTTACCTGGGTGGTTATGGTTACGGGGGACTAGGTGGTTCTGGGGTATCTTGCCATAGGTACCTCAGTGGAAGCTGTGGGCCATGCTAATGCCAGCAGCAACATCCGTGGAAGAAGGAAGGAATTGAACAGCGAGATACAGATTCACCCCTGATCTCTTGGGCATGGCTTTCAGAAGCGCTGGGCAAACAGGGCTCCAGCTGAACTCAGTGGGAGCTGTGTGTGCTCAGCACCTTGGGCTGACAGCCATGCTGCATTTCTAATCTTACGCTTTAGGACTCTTTCTGCCAAGGCTTTCTCACTCATGTGCTGATTCTCGCTTTCACATGTGGACTCATTCTGAATTACACTTTGGCTTTTTACACCAACCCCGCCTGGTGAAGGCAACGGGGGCATAGAGATAGGCAGTATTTTTGTTTACTGTCATTTTAAGTCCCTTGAGAGTGAGAAAAAGAGACCTTGCTGTCAAGGAGAATTAGGTCCTATATGTTCTAACCTTTGCATCACTACATACCTCTACTGACTTGTTTTGACCTTTGCTGTGGCAGACGTCTGATGGAGAAGCTGCGTAGTCTCTGGTTCTCTTTGGCTTTGTCTCCTTTCCCACCGACCGGGGTAAAGCAATACACTTAAAAGGGTTACAAAGGGGACTTGTTTGTCAACCTCTGCAGCTGCACCAACGCAAAGAGAACATTGGGTCTGAACTACATCCCACTGAGACCTGTGATCGGTCGCGGATCTCCTTGAAACACTTGATATAAATGCTTTCTGCTCTGTAGTATTTCTTCCTGTAACTGTGTACTGCCGATTTCATTTGCATTAAAAATTCTGCTGCATCATAATATCAGTCTTTTGGTTCTCTTTGTTCCTCCCTACTTGTTTAAAAATCATACCGGAGGAAATTCATTCTTGTGCAGAAGGCAGCACCAGGTACTTCTCAAGCTGCAACTTTTCTAAGCAATGGAGTGAGAGGAACCATTGAAGTGGTTCATAGCGTTATGAGGGCTGTCTGTACAATGGCGGAGTTCCTCTTTGCATTCCCTGTTTTAGCAAAGAGTCTTTTCCTGCAGAGACCAGACACATGTGGGGTCAGCGTGCACAGAACCAGAGGTGCTGTCTGTCTTGTCTGTGGAGTCAGTTGTAGTATTCAATGGATGGGGCTCTCTCATGCTCAGCTCCTCATACCCATCTGGCCAGGCAACGGGGAGCCAGGGACTCCACTGGCAGCTGGTGCATTCCCAACCTACCTTCTCCAGGGTGGGCTCACTCTGAACTGAAGGGGTGCAGTAGGTAGGGGGAGAGAGACGGGATTTTCAAAAGGAAACCAAAAAAATTGTTCAGAGAGACTTTGAATTCTAATGCACAATTTGAGGGCATCTAATCCCAGGAAAAAAATCTACTATGAAAATAATACAGCTCTGTGCAGCCACAAAACTTTAGGGAGACTTTAATCAAAGTCCTTTGATTTCAGGAAGCCTCTGATCATAGAGCATAGTATCACTATTAAGTCTGGCTTATGTGGAGGTGAACAAGCCCATTGAGGGGAAGGTCACACAGGAAGCAAGTGGCACAGTCAGCAATAAACCCAGTCACGGTGATTACTCACCCTATGCTCACCACTGCTCCTGATCTGCATTGGACAGTTCCCATTCAAGACTCCCAAATATTCGACTGCTGCGTCAGTGAAATCAGGAGAATGATTGCAGGAATGTAGCTGGCCCAGAAAGTTTGCAGAGGAAAGAGAGCTGCAGGGTGTAATGTGCTCCTCACCCCATGTGGAGTAAGAATCATAGAGTCATAGAATATGATGGTTGGAAGAGACCTCAGGAGCTCCTCTAATTAGAAACAAACAAATCATCAAAAACACAGAGGAAAAAAATTCCACGAATAGGAGGAATTGTCAAAGTTTGGTTTGTAACTAATTGGGCCTTCAGGAACAAAGGGCCTCTCAAATCCTCCAGCAGCCTAAAAAACTCTCTAAAAAAAGTATCAGGGGGTAGCCGTGTTAGTCTGGATCTGTAAAAGGGAACAGAGGTCCTGGGGCACTTTAAAGACTAAGTGAGGTATTGGAGCATAAGCTTTCGTGGGTGAATACTTACACGTCAGATGCATCTGACAAAGTGGGTATTCACCCATGAAAGCTTGTGCTCCAAGATATCAGTTAGCCTTTAAGGTGCCACAGGACTCTGTTACTGTCTAAAAAGAGATGGTTACTCACCTTTGTAACTGTTGTTCTTCTAGAGGTGCTGCTCATATCTATTCGAATTAGGAGTGTGCGCGCCGTGTGCATGATCGTCGGAAGATTTTTACCCTAGCAGGACTCGGTGGGTCGGCTGAGGCGCCCCCTGGAGTGGCGCCCTTATGGCACCGGATAGATGCCCCTGTCAACCCGGTGCCCACTCAGTTCCTTCTTGCCGACCACTCCGACAAAAAGAGGAAGGAGGGCGGGTTTGGAATGGATGTGAGCAACACATCTCGAAGAACAACAGTTACAAAGGTGAGTAACCATCTTTTCTTCTTCAAGTGCTTGCTCATAGCGTTTTCAAATAGGTGACTCCCAAGCCTTGCCTAGGCAGTGGGGTCGGAGAAAGATGTCGTGGAGCGCAGGACCACTGAACCAAATAAGGCATAATCCCTGGACTGCTGCGCTATCGCATAGTGGGAAGGGAAGGTATGGACTGAAGAGCAAGTTGCCACCCTACAGGTCTCCTATATAGGCACATGAGCCAGGAAAGTGCAGGACAACGCTTGAGGCCGAGTTGAATGGGCAGTAATGTGCATAGTTGGGGCGTCAGTCAAGTCATAGCGTGCCCGGATGCATGAGGTAATCCAGGACGAGATAAGCTGCGTGAAGACTGGGAGGCCCTTCATCCTGTCTGCCACCACCACAAATAGCTGGGCTGTCTTTCTGAAAGGTTTAGTTCACTCGATGTAAAAGGCGAGGCCCCTGCGAACATCTGGGGAGTGCAGCTGTTGTTGTATCCGAAGCCGCACGCTTCTTGACGGGAAGACCGGAGGGAAGATGTCTTGACATGGAAGGCAGACACCATGTTAGGAAGGAAGGCGGGGTGTGGTTGCAGCTGTACCTTGTCCTTATGAAACACCGTATATGGTGGGTCTGAAGTGAGGGCTCGAAGCTTGACACAGGTCTTGCCAAGGTAATAGAGACAAGGAAAGCCATTTTCCAGGAAAGGGAGAGAATCAAGCAGGTGGTCATTGGCTTGAATGTAGCACCCGTGAGTCTGGATAGGACCAGATCGAGGTCCCACGTAGGGGCCGGCTGCTGAATGTGCGGGTACAGATGTTCTAATCCCTTGAGGAACCTGCTGACCATAGGATTGGAGAAGACCAAGGGCCCATTTTCACCCGGGTGGAAGGCCAAAATCGCTGCTAGGTGTACTCTGATGGATGAAACTGCTAGACTCTGCTATTGCAAGGGCAAGAGATAGTCTAAGATGGTAGGTACTGACACCTCCAGAGGGGCAGTATTGCTCAGAGCGCACCAGTAGGAGAAGCTATTCCATTTGGCCAGATACGTTGTCCTAGTAGAGGGCTTTCTGCTACCCAAGAGAACGTGCTGCTCTGAGCGGGAGCAACCGAGCTCAGACTGAGTTAGGCATGCAGCATCCATGCTGTGAGATGGAGGGATTGTAGGTCGGGACGACACAGTCGGCCGTGCTCCTGGGTGATCAGGTCCGGCCACAGCGGAAGAGGAATTGGTGTGGTCACCGACAGGTTGAGGAGTGTGGTGTAGAAATGCTGCCTGGGCCACGCCAGGGCATAGACTCATAGACTCTAGGACTGGAAGGGACCTCGAGAGGTCATCGAGTCCAGTCCCCTGGCCTCATGGCAGGACCAAATACTGTTTAGACCATCCCTAATAGACATTTATCTAACCTACTCTTAAATATCTCCAGAGATGGAGATTCCACAACTTCCCTAAGCAATCTATTCCAGTGTTTAACTACCCTGACAGTTAGGAACTTTTTCCTAATATCCAACCTAAATCTCCCTTGCTGCAGTTTAAGCCCATTTCTTCTTGTTTTATCATTGGAGGCTAAGGTGAACAAGTTTTCTCCCTCCTCCTGATGACACCCTTTTAGATACCTGAAAACTGCTATCATGTCCCCTCTCAGTCTTCTCTTTTCCAAACTAAACAAACCCAATTCCTTCAGCCTTCCTTCATAGGTCATGTTCTCAAGACCTTTAATCGTTCTCTTTGCTCTTCTCTGGACCCTCTCCAGTTTCTCCACATCTTTCTTGAAATGCGGTGCCCAGAACTGGACACAATACTCCAGTTGAGGCCTAACCAGCGCAGAGTAAAGCGGAAGAATGACTTCTCGTGTCTTGTTTACAACACACCTGTTAATGCATCCCAGAATCACATTTGCTTTTTTTGCAACAGTATCACACTGTTGACTCATATTAAGCTTGTGGTCTACTATGACCCCTAGATCTCTTTCTGCCATACTCCTTCCTAGACAGTCTCCTCCCATTCTGTATGTGTGAAAGTGATTGTTCCTTCCTAAGTGGAGCACTTTGCATTTATCTTTATTGAACTTCATCTTGTTTACCTCAGACCATTTCTCCAATTTGTCCAGATCATTTTGAATTTTGACCCTGTCCTCCAAAGCAGTTGCAATCCCTCCCAGTTTGGTATCGTCCACAAACTTAATAAGAGTACTTTCTATGCCAACATCTAAATCGTTGATGAAGATATTGAACAGAGCCGGTCCCAAAACAGACCCCTGCGGAACCCCACTTGTTACACCTTTCCAGCAGGATTGGGAGCCATTAATAACTACTCTCTGAGTACGGTTATCCAGCCACTTATGCACCCACCTTATAGTAGCCCCATCTAAATTGTACTTTCCTAGTTTATCTATAAGAATATCATGTGAGACCGTATCAAATGCCTTACTAAAGTCTAGGTATATCACATCCACCGCTTCTCCCTTATCCACAAGGCTCGTTATCCTATCAAAGAATGCTATCAGATTAGTTTGACACGATTTGTTCTTTACAAATCCATGCTGGCTATTCCCTATCACCTTACCACCTTCCAAGTGTTTGCAGATGATTTCTTTAATTATCTGCTCCATTATCTTCCCTGGCACAGAAGTTAAACTAACTGGTCTGTAGTTTCCTGGGTTGTTTTAATTTCCCTTTTTATAGATGGGCACTATATTTGCCCCCTTCCAGTCTCCTGGAATCTCCCCTGTCTCCCATGATTTCCCAAAGATAATAGTTAGAGGCTCAGATACCTCCCCTATTAACTCCTTGAGTATTCTAGGATGCATTTCATCAGGCCCTGGTGACTTGCAGGCATCTAACTTTTCTAAGTGATTTTTTACTTGCTCTTTTTTTATTTTATCTTCTAAACCTACCCTCTTCCCATAAGCATTCACTATACTAGACATTCCTTCAGACTTCTCAGTGAAGACCAAAACAAAGAAGTCATTAAGCATCTCTGCCATTTCCAAGTCTCGCGTTACTGTTACCCCCTCCTCACTGAGCAGTGGGCCTATCCTGTCCTTGGTCTTCCTCTTGCTTCTAATGTATTGATAAAAAGTCTTCTTGTTTCCCTTTATTCCCATAGCTAGTTTGAGCTCATTTTCTGCCTTTGCCTTTCTAATCTTGCCTCTGCATTCCTGTGTTATTTGCCTATATTCGTCCTTTGTAATCTGATCTAGTTTCCATTTTTTATATGACGCCTTTTTATTTTGTAGGTCACGCAAGATCTTGTGGTTAAGCCAAGGTGGCCTTTTGCCACATTTTCTATCTTTCCTAACCATCGGAATAGCTTGCTTTTGGGCCTTTAATAGCGTCCCTTTGAAAAACTGCCAACTCTCCTCAGTTGTTTTTCCCCTCAGTCTTGATTCCCATGGGACCTTACCTATCAGCTCTCTGAGCTTACCAAAATCCGCCTTCCTGAAATCCATTCTCTCTATTTTGCTGTACTCCCTTCTACCCTTCCTTAGAATTGCAAACTCTATGATTTCATGATCACTTTCACCCAAGCTTCCTTCTACTTTCAAATTCTCAACGAGTTCTTCCCTATTTGTTAAAATCAAGTCTAGAACAGCTTCCCCCCTAGTAGCTTTTTCACCTTTCTGAAATAAAAAGTTGTCTGCAATGCAGTCCAGGAACTTATTGGATAGTCTGTGCCTCGCGGTGTTATTTTCCCAACATATATCTGGATAGTTGAAGTCCCCCATCACCACCAAATCTTGGGCTTTGGATGATTTTGTTAGTTGTTTGAAAAAAGCCTCATCCACCTCTTCCACCTGATTAGGTGGCCTGTAGTAGACTCCCAGCATGACATCACCTGTGTTTTTTACCCCTTTTTAGCCTAACCCAGAGACTCTCAACACTCCCATCTCCTATGTCCATCTCTACCTCAGTCCAAGTGTGTACATTTTTAATATATAAGGCAACACCTCCTCCCTTTTTCCCCTGTCTATCCTTCCTGAGCAAACTATACCCATCCACACCAACATTCCAGTCGTGTGTATTATCCCACCAAGTTTCAGTAATGCCAACAATGTCATAGTTGTATTTATTTATTAGCACTTCCAGTTCTTCCTGCTTATTACCCATACTTCTTGCATTTGTATATAGGCATCTAAGATACTGGTTTGATCTTGCCTCCCAGCTTTGCCCTGACCCTCCTTTCTCTCTGCCATTATAGCCCGTGCTCCCTCCTGTTTCCAACCCATCTCCCAGGTCTTGTTCCCCACTTACCTGTAGGCTTTGCTCACCTGTCCCCGTCGAACCTAGTTTAAAGCCCTCCTTACTAGGTTAGCCAGTCTGTGCGCAAATAAGGCCTTTCCCCTCTTCGAAAGGTGAACACCATCTGTGCCTAGCAGTCCTTCCTCGAATAGCATCCCGTGGTCGAGGAAGCCAAAGCCCTCCTGGCGACACCATCTTCGCAGCCAGGCATTCACCTCCACGATGCATCTGTCTCTGCCCGGGCCCCTACCTTCGACAGGAAGAATCGAAGAGAATACCACCTGCGCTCCAAACTCCTCAACCCGTACTCCCAGAGCCCTGTAGTCACTCTTGATCTGCTCAGTGTCACACCTCACAGTATCATTTGTGCCCACATGGATGAGTAGCATGGGGTAGTAGTCAGAAGGCCGGATAATCTTCGACAATGCCTCTGTAACATCTCGGATACGGGCCCCTGGCAGGCAGCATACCTCCCGGGATGAACAGTCAGGGCGACAGATGGGTGCCTCCGTCCCCCTCAGCAGAGAGTCTCCAACCACCACTACCCTACGTTTCTTATTATCAGTGGTGGCAGCAGACCTCCCAGTCTTAGGGGTACGAGGCTTTGCCTCCTTAACTGTTGGGGGCGATTCCTTCTCTCCTGTATCAAGAAGAGCATAATGGTTATCTATTACCACAGCAGGAGGGTTCGCAGCAGGGGTGGAGCACTGCCTGCTGCCAGAAGTAACCAGCTGGCTGTGTCCACCCTGAGCCATCTCCTCCACTGGTGTGTCAGATACACCCTGAGCCATCTCCTCCTCCACTGGTGTGTCAGTAGGCCTGTGATCTGGGACAGCTACATCAGCTGTCTCCACATGGATACTGTCCAGGAATTGCTCATGGATACGGATGTTCCTCAGCCTAGCCACCTCCTCCTGTAGCTCTCGCACCTGCTGCCTGAGAGATTCCACCAGTAGGCACCTTTCACATTGGATGCCACCCCCCGCCTGGATATCAGTAAGTGGAAATTGCAAATTACAGTCTTTGCAAGCCCACACCAGAATCTGGGTAAAAGCATCCATGCTTTGGTGCTCTGTCTGGCTACAGGCACAGGTGGAGGAGACAGAAGCAGTGCTGGCACAGGTGTTGCGGGTCCTCCTCACCATTGTAAGCCTCCCTCTGTCAAACTCTCTCAAATTCCCGTCTGCAGCTCCCGGTCCGCTCTGCTCTGCTTTAAACAGAAAGGTTTAGGATGGGGCTTGGTTTATAGGTTCAGAGGACCAATGGGTCACGGATGAGACCGACAAGGGACCCCCACTCCCTTCCTACTCCCCTTCCAAACTCCCTTGCAAAACTCCCTGTTAGCAGCTCCTGTTTGCTAAGATCCCTGGTCGCTTGTGCGCAGCTTTATACAGCCCTGGCCTGAGTGAATGCCCCGCCCACTGGTTAAGGCTCAGCCAATTACCAGAGGCTTCTAGCTTTCAAACCTTCCTTGGTAGCTCCGCCTCCAACTGACAGCTACAGCACACGATCCTTCAAACAAACAAACCAAACAGACTGACAAACACAAGCTCAGCACACAGCAAGTAACCCCCAAACACAAACACAAACACACACACTGCAGACAGTCACTTACCCCACAGATGCTGTATGTGCTCCTCCTTCACCTGGAGAACTCCCTTGCGAAACTCCCTGTTAGCAGCTCCTGTTCGCTAAACTCCCTGGTCGCTTGTGCTCAGCTTTATACAGCCCTGGCCTGAGTGAATGCCCCGCCCACTGGTTAAGGCTCAGCCAATTACCAGAGGTTTCTAGCTTTCAAACCTTCCTTGGTATTTAGTATCAAGCTGTCCTTGTCCTTTCACAATTTGAGAAGGACCTTGGGGACTAATGGGAATGGAGGAACGGTGTAAAACAGATGATCCTTCTATGGTATCAGGAAGGCGTCCAACAGGGAGTGCTGGGAGCGCCCCTGGAGAGAGCAGAACACTAGGCACTTCCGATTCTCGCGAGAGGCGAAGAAGTCAACGTGGGGAAATCCCCACTTCTGGAAAACAGAATGGATAACATCCGGGCAAATCGACCACTCATGATCCAGGAAGGATCTGCTGAGGCGATCTGCCAAGGTGTTGTGGACGCCTGGGAGAAACGACGCCACCAGGTGGATTGAGTGAGATATGCAGAACTCCCACAATTTGATGGCCTCCTGACAGAGGGGAGACGATCGCGCTCCCCCTTGCTTGTTGGTGTAAAACACGGCGTTGTGTTGTCCGTGAGGACTGCGACACCACGGCCCTGAAGGTGCTTGTGGAAAACCTGACATGCCAGGCGAACTGCACTCACTTCCTGTACGTTAATGTGTAGGGTTATCTCTCGTGAGGACCAAAGGCCTTGTGTATGAAGGTTCTTCAGGTGAGCGCCCCAGCCCAGAGATGACGCCTCCATGGTCAGGACCAGGGACGGCTGTGGTGCATGGAATGGCACTCCCCCGCATACTAAGCTGGGATTCAGCCACCAAGCCAGGAACAATAAGACCTCCGGCGGTACGGTCAGCACTGTTTCCAAATCGTGCCACCCTGGATGGTAGACGGATTCGAGCCAGGCCTGGGGAGGACAGAAGCGCAGTCAGGCATGTTTGCTCACAAAGGTGCACAACGCCATATGCCCCAGAAGACCGAAACACGTGCGAGCTGTGGAGGTCGGGGAGCTCTGGAGACTGAGGAGAATGGCCACCATGGCCTGGAAGGGGGCTTGTGGAAGGGACGCATGGGGGAGATTTGAATCCAGGACAGCTCCGATGAAGTCTATTCTTTGGGTCGGCTGCAAAGTGGACTTTTGGGCATTGAGCAGCAGGCCCAGGTGTCTAAAACGGCTCATGGTGAACCAACAGGAGATTGCACCGGGAGCGCACAGGAAACACATTCTTTCTGCTCTGTAGTATTTCTTCCTGTAACTGTGTACTGCCAATTTCATTTGCATTAAAATCTCTGCTTCATCATAATATTGGTCTTCTGGATCTCTTTGTTCCTCTGTACTTGTTTAAAAATCGCGCTGAATGAAATTCATCCCTGTATAGGTGGCAGCAGGAGGTACTTCTCAAGTTGCAACTTTTCAACGCCCTGGAGTGGTAGGAGCCACTGAAGTGGTCCACCATCAGAGTGTTTGTGAGTCTTTGCAGAATACTGATCTGGATTTTGGGAAGGAAAAGACAAGCGTGCACGAAATAGCTTGATTAATGCAAGGTTAACTCAAGCCGCAACTCCTTGAATAGCAGAGCAACGTTCAGGACAGGATGACTTTGCTTTTAGAGTGCTTTGAAAGTTTGGCTCTTCATGGGAAAGGTCTTGTCAACCTGAACTCTTCATACCACCCTTCCTATTCAATGGAGCCTGCCTTCCCCAGCCTTTGAGTATTTCATCGGGGAATATTCATACAGACCAATGCTGGGAAAACTTTGCTAACCTGGACAATAGTGATGGGTACTTTATAAGACAGAAAATATCATATTGCCTCTAGAGAAATCCATGACCATGCCCACATCTTGAATACTGCATGCAGATGTAGTTGCCCCATCTCAACAAAGCAGTAGGGGTATGGAACAGCTTTCCTATGAGGAGATATTAATAAGACTAGTCTTTTCACCTTGGAAGAAAGACGACGAAGAGGAGATATGATAGAGGTCTATAAAATCATGACTGGTGTGGAGAAAATAAATAAGGAAGTCTTATTTACTCCACCTCATAACTCAAGAGCTAGGGGTCACCAAATGAAATTGATAGGCAGCAGATTTAAAACAAAAAGAAAGAAGTCTTTCTTCCCACAGCTCTCAGTCAACCTGTGGAACTCTTTGCCAGAGGATGTTGTGAAGACCAAGAATATAATAGGGTTTAAAAAAAAACCCTACATAAATTCATGGAGGATAGGTCCTTCAATGGCTATTAGCCAGGATAAACGGGAATGGTGTCCCTAGTCTCTGTTTGCCAGAACCTGGGCAAGGGAAAAAGGGGATGGATCACTTTCTGATTACCAGTTCTGTTCATTCCCTCTGAAGCACCTGGCATTGGCCATTGTTGGAAGACAGGGTTCTGGGCTAGATGGACCTTTGCTGGGACCCAGTATGCCTTTTCTGATGTTCTTAATTTCTTCTCTGGAGCCCTCAGCCAAAACCAATCCTCGTTTCCATTCCTATCGCTCTGTCAGGGGCTAAGGATGAATATTCAAACCAATGTATCTCTGGCATGTCATTTTGTTGAACATTTTGAAAAATAAATGCTGCAAGAGAGACTATGCAGAAACTGAATTATAAAGCCAGCAGCCCTCTTTCAGAATAGTTCTCCTTTTTCGAGGACATTCTAATCTTCTGCTCTGCTGGGACCCCCAGTGAAATGTAGCCCTTAGAATCCATCTAGAAAGCCATCTTTTATGACAGTCTAGCCGGAGGTGTAAATTGAACCAGGTCAGCTCCTTGAAAACAATGTTATACTCACTTTGCAATGCTGGAAATGAGCTGGGAAGATCGAGGGCAATGGGGCAGAAATAGTTCAGCTTCTTACTAGGAGTTTGGATTTCATTGCACCAGCACAACTCAATTCAATTAATCTTCTAAGTCTCTGCCCACATGTGTTCATCAACTAGTCAACAGCAATGTCCTCTACTTGGTCAAAAGACATGACCTACAGTTGATTTCAGAAGGATATTACAAATACAGCTGGTTCAATCTGTTCTGCCCATAGAGATAAATTACACTACCCCAAAGTCATCTGTAGGAGGCACGAAAGACAATGCGGTAAATAATGAAGAGGTCAATTTGAAGATTCCTAGAAGCTAATATGATGATAAGTAATAATCAGCATGGATTTATCAAGAACAAATTGTTTCAAAAAAACTAAGAGCTTATTTGAGAGGGTAACAAGCCTCGTGGATAGAGGACATGCGGTAGAAGTGGTATATCTTAGTTTTAATAAGTTTTTTATACTTTCTTGCCTGACTTTCTGAAAAATACACTTGCAAAATCCAACGTAGATTGAGCTACTTAAAGGTGGTGCATAACTGGTTGGTAAACCATTCCCAGAGAGTAGTTATCAGAGGTCCACAGTCAAGGGTATAGCAAAATAGGTCCCACAGGGATCAGTTCTGGGTTCGATTCTGTTCAATATCTTACTCAGTGATTTAGATGATGCCAGAGAGAGTACAGTCCTAGAGTTTGCGGATGATCCCAAGACAGGAGGGGTTGCAGGTGTTGTGGAGATTAGGATTAAAATCCAAAATGAGCTGGAGAAATTGGAGAAATGATGTGAAGTAAATAGGAGGAAATTCAATCACAAGAAATGCAGACTACTCCACTTAGGAAGAAAGAATCAGTTTCACATCTACCAAATGGGGAAAATGACTGCCTGGGAAGAAGCAATGATCTTAAATTGCAGCAAGGGCAATTTAGGTTGGACAATCGGAAAAACTTGCCAACTGGCAGAGCAGCTAAGCGGTGGAAGAAATTGCCAGGAAAGTAGTGGAATCTCCATCATTGGAGATTTTTAAGAGCAGGTTAGACAAGCACCAGTCATGGATGGTCTGGATAATACTTAGTCGTGCCTTGAGGGCAGGGGACTGGACTAGAAGACCTCTCGAGGTCCCTTCCAGTCCTACACTTCTATCATTCTATGATTCTTCTATCCAAGTCCCTTTTTGAACCATGACTTCATATTGCAGGAACAGCAGATAAAAAGATTACATGTCCCACCACATATTTCTTTAATATTTTGGGGGGTTCCCATTCCCAGAAGATGAAACTACTCCGCCATTCAGTTTTTTGATCTGACTACACAAAAGGAAAAATGTATCCAGACCAGCCTACCTTGTTCCAGACATGATAAAATATTCAGGTAGTGAGGGGAGATTTAGCCATCTGGCTCTGGGTTTGGTTTATGAGCAATCCAGCTCTAGTCTTCTACATCAGACTATGCCTACAGAAGAACATAGGCATTGCTACAGAAGACAAGGCCTCTCTCCCACAGTGGGCAGTCCTAGAGGCTTCACAGGGAGGTGCAGGAAACCCATTAGAACACAGGTATGGGATCACCTGTCCATCTAATAACTTTTTCACTAATTCTATCATGCCTTTCATTTCATGGAGCTTCCCTTTCCCAAACCTGCTTAGAATAACATGGCCCATGGTTTCCATTAAGGTACCAATGGCCCCATGGCCACCCACCCCTAACTCTGCATTCCCCAACCACCATATGCACCGCTGTGAGCATATAATCTCCCACAACAATATGGGCCCCCATAACCATAAAGCCCCTCCTAACTGTGTATAACCGTATAATCTCCCATAACCAGGAAGATGAGGGAAAGAGCTGAGAATGGCTCCTGGGAAGGACATGACAGCCGGTGGTGGTTGGATCAGCTAGGTCTTTTGAATCCTTGTTAATCTCTTTGGCCTAAAGTATACCTTAGCAAGTCACTTGCTGATGACTAAACAAAAGTGGAGTTTTTTTTAATCAAAAGCAAACACTAAGCAGCAGGCCCGGCTCTACCATTTTTGCTGTCCCATGCAAAAAAAACAAACAAAAAAGAAGCCGGCTTGGACTGCCGCCACCCGAACTGCAGAAGCAGGGGAAAAAAAAAAAATCCCACTCGGACTCTGCCACCCCACAAGTGGATGGAATGCTGCCTGTAGCGGGGTGACCACGCACGACAGCGTGGAAGGGGTTGGAAAAGCCCTGCAGAGGGCTAGGCTGACTGGGGGAAGTCGCTGCTGTTGTCAGATGCTACTGGTGTGGTGCTCTGCTCTTTTCAATGTTGATATCACTCGGCTGCGTGCGTGTGTTCCCTCTGTGTGCTGTCCCAGCTCTGCGCAGATAGCTGACACAGCAGATCTCGAGAAAAGCCCCAATGACCACAGAGTCTAGTAAAGTACGAAGGCACGTCAGCCAGGTTTATTGTCAAACAAAGCACAATGATAGTTCCCTCTAGATTTTTACTCTACAGGACATACTACGAGTATGTGCCCCCCGGTAATGGACTCAGCTCAGTCAGTAGCGGGACTTTCCACTGCCCCCTCAGCTGGACAAAGACACCGCCCCAGGGATGCATTCTTATACGCAGGTACAAACAAGCTACACATCACTCCTGACGTATGAGGTGCAACCCATCTATGTAGCAAGGTTCGACCCCTCTATGTATTAAGGTGCCGCCTCTCACCTTGTACATGTTGCTTCGAAGAAAAGAACTTTAGCCATCATATTACTCTTCTGCCCCTGACATTGGGATGGGTTAGTTTGTTCCTTGTTATCTCTGTGGACTGTACAAGTATGCGAATGTTCTGCTATCTGGTGTCCAGTACCTTTCAGCTATGTCTCTCTCTGCAGCATCAGCCCTTTCCTTGGCAGCTTGTGTGAGCAGAGCCTGCCTCTGACTCACAGCTTCACTTTGCCTTCTCTTAGCAAAGTCTTCACCATTACTTTAGTTCAGGCCTCAGGCCTCAAACCGGGCCTCTGATACCAAGGTTTCTATCTCAGGGTCTCCTCTTTCTAGAGCTGCATTTGGGGCCATGCCCCAAACTGAGCAACAGGGCCTTAGAAGGTGGCCAGGGAAGCCAGGAGCAAACAGTCACTCTCTGTTTGCAGAGGGAGAAGGGCCTGTCTGCAAGGAGTCAGAGACAAAGTACCTGAGTGAAGCAGGGCTGAGGAGCCGGGGAGCTCTAGCCTGGAAAGCTCCAGGCTGCGTCCTAGCAGAGGCCAAGGGGTCCTGGGGGTTGCAGAGGGCAGCCCAGGGTAGGCCAAGGCAGCAGGTCCAGACCCACCCTTGCCAGTGATGAGTGGCTGATACTGCAGTCCGCCCTAGGGCATGGGGCTAGACAATGACTGGCAGTAGCCGTCTATTGAGGCAAGGTGGGGATAGTGGGTGAGGGTTCCCTGGGGAGGGGAGACCCTAAGACTGAGGGGATACTGCCAGGGGGCAGCACCCCAGGTAAAAGGGCACCGGGTCCAGGGAGGGACACAGGGGGCAGAGGATCGGAAGATCACTGGCCTGCAGAGGTCACTCTGGAGCTGGAAAGAGCTAATTCTCTAGGCAACCAGCGGGAGGTGCCGCAGGGGTGAGTCCGCACGTCTACATCGCCCCTTAGCATGTGGCGCTCCAGGCACGTGCTTGCTCCGCTTGTGCCTGGAGCCAGCCCGGCTAAACACCACCTGCTTAGAAAGTCACCGACACTAATTGATGACTAAACAAAAGTGGTGGCTTTTTTTACTCATAACAAACCACCACATCCTCCCCTGATGTAAATCTACATTGTTCCCCGGGCTTCATTAGAGATACACTAATTTAGACGGGAGAAAGATCTGCCCCTAGAATTACTTCTACACATGAGAGTGTAGCGATTGCCAGGCTGGAAGAGAGAAGTGGCTCATCAAATCCAGTATCCTGTCTTACTGAGTATCACTTACCAGCTGCTTCAGAAGGTAGCAGAAGAACAACGAAATCATCCTTTATGGAGGAAATTTAGACAATTTTGTCTGAAACTCTCAATTAAAAAATTGGGTGGAAGGGGGAGATTTTTCACACTTATCGAAGGGATTTGAATGCCAAAGTTCCTACTCACATCATTAGGCTCTAGTGTCCCAACTCCTTGTCTTGCTCTGAAAATTCAAGTCTTAGCTCCTGTCAAGGTACCTTCCCCACTCTGAACTTTAGGGTACAGACGTGGGGACCCACATGAAAAACATTTAGGGTAGACCACTTGGAGCCCTACCTTCCCCAGATATCACCCCAAGTCCCTCTACCCCTTTTCTTGGGCAGACTTGAGAATAATCTGCTCACCAGTTGCTACAGGTGAACACAGATCCAAACCCTTGGCTCTTTAAACAATGAAAAATCAATCAGGTTCTTCAAAGAAGAATTTTAATTAAAGAAAAGGTAAAAGAATCACCTCTGTAAAATCGGGATGGTAAGTACTTTACAGAATAACAAAAGACTCAAGAAGACACAGGAGCTCCCCTCTAGACAAAACCTTAAAGTTACAAAACCCGGCATAAACCTCCCTCTTACACGAAGGAAAGCTCAAGCCAAAAGAAAAGTAAACTAACGCATTTCCTTGCTTGCTTCCTTGATGTGCCCAACAAGCACAGAGAACAGACAGATAAAGCCTCTCCTCTCCCCCACCCCAAGATTTGAAAGTATCTTGTCCCCTTATTGATCCTTTTGGTCAGCTGTCGGCCAGGTTACCTGAGTCTTCTTAACCCTTTTCTACAGGTAAAAGAGGAATTAACCCCTTACAGGGGAAAGAGGGATTTTATGCTACCCTTAGCTATATCTTTCTGAGATGCCCCGTCCGCCCCCAAATCATAGACAGTGCTGGACAGCCTGCTTCACACCGGCTGTGATTTCTTCCTGGAACTCTAGGAGAAAACAGAATTAACAAGACACATTCACCTTTAGATAGACTACTGATTCGGTAAAAATTAACAATATTTTCCACATTTCAAGGACGATTTGAACCAGTGGATTCTGGGAAACTTTCACGGGAGAGTGCATTAACCACTTTGTTAGAAGTTCCCAAAATATGTTGTATTTCAGAATAAAAATTTTGGAGAGTTAAACTCCACCAAAGAAGTTTTTGGTTAGTGTCCTTGATGGTGTGAAGCCACTTTAGCACAACATGGTCGATTTGTAGTTGGAAATGCCGTCCCCATACATATGGACGTAGATTTTTCAGCACGTACACAATGGCGTAACATTCCTTTTCACTGACTGACCAGTGGCTTTCCCTCTCAGAGAGTTTCTTGCTGAGAAAGACGACAGGATGCAATTCCTGATCCAGACCTTCCTGCATTAAAACTGCGCCCACACCATGCTCGGACACATCTGTGATTACTCGGAAAGATTTGTTAAAGTCTGAGTCCCTTAGCACAGGGCCTGACATGAGTGTTGCTTTGAGCTGGTTAAAGGCCTTTTGACACTTTTTAGTCCACTGAACTGCATTTGTCTGTTTCTTTTTGGTTAGGTCTGTCAGTGGGGCGGTGATTTGGCTGTAGTGTGATACAAATTGCCTCTAATATCCGGCCAAGCCTAGGAAGGATTGGACCTGTTTCTTTGACTTTGGGACAGGTGACTTTTGGAGAGCATCCACTTTGGCCTGTAAGGGTTTGATAGTTCCTTGACCCACGTGGTGTCCAAGGTACGTCACTCTGTTTAGGCCTATTTGACACTTTTTAGCCTAAAGAGTTAGTCCTGCTTCGAAGACTTTTTGTAACTGCTCCAGGTGTTCTTCCCATGAATCGGAAAAAATGGCCATATGATCAGGGTGAGCAACAGCAGATTTTCCCAATCCCACTAAGAGATCATCTACAAGTTTCTGGAAGGTGGCAGGTGCATTTTGCAGCCCAAAAGGGAGCACATTAAATTCATACAGCCCTGCATGGGTGAGGAAGGCTGACCTTTCCTTGGTGGGTTCATCTAGCGGTACTTGCCGGTACCCCTTGGTTAAGTCTAAGGTAGAGATGAACTGGGCACGTGCCAGTTTCTCCAATAGCTCATCTGTATGTGGCATTGGGTAGTTGTCTGGGCAAGTTGCAGCATTTATCTTAGGGCAGTCCATGCAAAAGCATATCTCCCCATCTGCTTTGGGAACTAGAACCAATGCAGATGCCCATGAACTGCTAGAGCGGTGGATTACACCCATCTGTAGCATGTCCTGGATCTCCCATTCTGTAGCAGTTTTAGCTTGAGGAGACATCCAGTAAGATTGGGCTCCAGTTGGGTGAGCATTCGCTGTGTCAATGGAGCAATATGCCCGTTTGGTCCATCCTGCGGCTGCTGAGAACATCGGTGAGACACTAGTGCACAGGTCCTTCATCTGCTGTCGCTGCATACATCCAAGGGTCATGAAGAGGTTCACCTCTTCCACGCCACCGTCACTTTTTCCTTCGTAGTAGACACTGTCAGGCCACTCAGCATCATCTCCTCCCTGAGCTGATTGTCATAAACAGATGGTTTAAGGGTTAATGTCTCTTTTACCTGTAAAGGGCTTACTAGTTCAGTAAACCTGGAACACCTGACCAGAGGACCAATCAGGAGACAAGATACTTTCACATCTTGGTGGAGGAAAGCCTTTGTTTGTGGGGGTTTTTTTGTTTTGTTTTTGCTTTGTTCTCTCTTGGGATTAAGAGAAGTCAGACATGTAACCAATTTCTCCAATCTTCTGAAACAGCCTCTATGTTCAGTTTAGTAAGTACCAGTTAGAAAGGCGGTTTAGTCTTTTGATTGTTTTCTTTATTTGCAAATGTGTATTTTGCTGGAAGGATTTTAACTCTGTGTGCTCTACCTTGTAAATTATGTTAGGGGGAGAAGGGTCCCTCTCATCTCTATCAGCTAAAAGACCCTGTAATATTTTCCAGCTTTATTTTACAGAGTTAATATTTACTTTTTTTCTTTCTTTAATTAAAGGCTTTTCCTTTTGAAGAACCTGATTGTTTTTTATTCTTGTGTGAGACCCCAGGGGACGGCGTCTGGACTCACCAGGGAATTGGTGAGGGAAAGGAGAGAAGGGGGGAGGAAAAGCCTGATTTATCTCTGTGTTAGGATCACTGTCTCTCTCTCAGGGAGAGTCTGGGAGAGGGAGAGAAGGGGGTGGGTAGGTGAATTTCCTCTCTGTTTTTAGATTCAAGGAGTTTGAATCACAGTGATCTCCCACTGTAACCCAGGGAGGGGAGAATCTGGGCGGAAGAAAGGAGGGGAATGGTTTATTTCCCTTTGTTTTGAGATCCAAGGAGTTTGGGTCTTGGGGACCCCAGGGAAGGGTTTGGGGGCCAGAAAAAGTCCTAAAACACTATATTTTTAGGTGGTGGCAGCTCTATCATTTCTAAGCTAGTAATTAAGCTTCGAGGGGTTTATGCAGGTACCCCATCTTTTGGACGCTAAGGTTCAGAGTGGGGACTCATACCTTGACAGCTGTAAAGTGGAAAATCTTTAATTCTCTGGAATGAAAGGGCTGTAGAGAATTAACATGGTACACCTTAGGCTTTAGGTTTGAGGTGGGGGATGCTATGAGATAGTTAACAGCTCCCAGGTGCTCTTGGACAGTGAATGGCCCTTCCCATGACGCTTCCATCTTATGGGCTTGGAGTACCTTCAAGACCATGACCTGGTCCCCTACTTTGAAGGAACTCTCTCTGGCATGTTTATCATACCAGGCCTTTTGCTTTTCCTGAGCCTCTTTTAGGTTTTCTTTAGCAAGGGCTAAAGAATTGTGGAGGGTGTTTTGGAGGTCGCTTACAATGTCTAGAATGTTAGTTCCTGGAGAAGGCATAAACCCCTCCCATTACTGCTTCACCAATCGTAATGGCCCCTTAACTTGGTGGCCATACACAAGTTCAAATGGTGAAAACCCTAAACTGGGATGTTGTACATCTCTGTAGGTGAAAAACAACTGCTGCAACACTAGGTCTCAATCATTGGAGTGCTTATTTATGAATTTACATATCATAACCCCCAAAGTTCCATTAAAAATCTCCACCAGGACATTGCTTTGATGGTGGTAAGAGGTGGCAACCAAGTGTTTCACCCCATGATCTTCCCACAGGCTTTTCATGGTCTGTGCCAGGAAATTAGTTCCCCAATCTGTCAGGATATCGGAGGGCCAACCTACCGTGGCAAAATGTCTGTTAATGCCTGGCATACACTTTTAGCCTTGGTGTTGCATAGAGCTACTGCTTCCAGCCATTGGGTGGCAAAATCCATGGAAGTCAGTATATACAGCTTTCCTTTGGGTGACTTTTTCAGGAAAGAACCCAGAATATCCACAGCTACTTGCTGAAATGGAACCTCAATTATGGGGAGTGGCTGGAGAGGGGATTTGACCTGGTCTTGGGGTTTTCCTGCTCTTTGGCACACCTCACAAGACGTAAGTAGAAATGTCGTTGCCCATTCCCTCTCGTTGGAAGGACTTCTCCAAACTGTCTTTGGTCCTGTTCACCCCAGAATGGCCACTAGGATGATTGTTGGCTAAGCTCAAGAGCTTTACCCGGTACTTAGTTGGAATTACCAACTGTCCACCAGAAAGAGCTCCCTTGTATAAAAGTCCTCTTTCCACAACAATCCTGGACTGGTTAGAAGAGCTGAGAGGAGGCGGGTTACTCTGTGCCGCCGTACAAGCTCTGTGGAGGCTGTCATCTGCTTCCTGCTCAGCCTGGAACTGTTCCCTTCATGCGGAAGACACCAGTTCCTCATTGAATTGTAGACTAGTGCTTGTGTAGTAAGAAGGGGCCCCGAGATCGTAAACCTTGGTATCAGAGGCCTGGTTTGAGGCCTAAGGCCTGAAGTAAGGTAATGGTCAGGACTTTGCTAACAGAAAGGAAAGTGAATCTGTGAGCCAGAGGCAGGCCCTCCTCACAGAAGCTGCCAAGGAAAGGGCTGATGCTGCAGAAAGAGACATACCTAAAAGGAACTGGACACCAGATATCAGAACATTCGCATACTTGCACACTCCACACAGATAACAAGGAACAAGCTGACCCATCCCAATGACAGGGGCAAAAAGGTAATATGATGGCTAGAGTTGTTTTGTTCGAAGCAACATATACAAGGTGAAAGGCAGCACCTTACCACGTATAGGGGTTGTACCTTGCTACGTAGAAGGGTTGCACCTCAATACATCAGGAGTGACATGTAGCTTGTTTGTACCTGTGTATAAGAATGCATCCCTGGGGCTGTGTTTTTGTCCAGCCGAGGGGGCAATGGAAAGTCCCGCCACTGACTGAACTGAGTCCATTGCCATGGAGCACATAAGTACTAACTAGCTGCACCTTTCGGGGTTCTCTCGGTTCAGTTTGGTCCCTCAGGAAGTGATGTAGGGGAGGGGGCTATTTCCGGTGAATGTGAACCACTCTCCGCTGGCACACTATGCTGTATTTCAGGCTCCTGTTGAGCCTCTTGCATGGGTTTATCTGCTGCTGCCAGTGCAGACTTGCTGGTGCCCTGTGGCATTGGAGTTGTAGACGAGGTTGCAAGTGCTGGATTCAGGGCTGTTAGTGGTTCTGGTTCATTTAAAACATTGCCCAGCTGACTGGTCACTAGGGAGGGGTGGGTTGCTGGAGATGGGTGTGGTGGGACGATAAGGGGTTTGGCTTTTCCTTGGGATGTAGGTGGGGATTTGGGCTGCTCCCGGTGGTAGGCTTTTGTTTCGGGTTGCCCCTTCTGATAGTCATTCCAACTGCTATTAGTTTTTTTTCTTTTCCGCCACCTCCACCCAACTGGCTCCAATCTCCCCAGCCTTGGTGACAGTTTTGGGCTTCCCATCTACGATATACTTTTCTATTTCCTCAGGAACACCCTCTAAGAACTGTTCCATTTGCATTAGGAAAGACAGACCTTCCAGAGATTTAACGCTTCCTCCTAATATACAGGCATCCCAATTTCTTACAATGTGGCAGGAGTGCTGGGAAAATGCCACATCTGGTTTCCACTTCAGGGCTCTGAACCGCCGACGGGCATGCTTGGGTGTTAGCCCCATTCTAATTCTGGCCTTGTTTTTCAAAAGTTCATAAGTATTCATGTCTTCCTTGGGCATTTCAGCTGCCACCTCTGCTAAGGGTCCACTGAGCTGTGGCCTCAGTTCCAGCATATACTGGATGGTAGAAATGCTATATCCAAGGCAGGCCCTTTGGAAATTTTCTAAGAAGGCCTCTGTATCATGGTCTCCCTTGTAGGTGGGGAACTTTCTGGGATGGGAAGCGGTACCTGGAGAAATATTGCTAGGCTTGTCTGGTATATTCTGCTTATCCCTTTCCCTCTCTAATTCCAGTTCATGCTTCTGAGCCTCGCTCTGAGCCTCCATAGCTCTCTTGTGGGCAGCTTCTTCCCTGGCCATCTGTCTATCATGTTCTTTTATTCTTTCCTCAGCTTCCTATTTAGCTCATTCTAGTTCCTGTTGGACACTGCCTTTCACCACCCTAGCTTATGCCGAGAGTTAGAAAGATAAAATCTTTGTGTGATCTCCATAACAAGAGACATGGTTATGAAATTTCACCAACTTAAAAAAATATGTTTCCAAAGATTTTAGGTATAACAAGGATTTTGTCTTACTAAGGTACTGATTTTGCTGGCGGGTTCTTTTAAAACTAGTTTGTCGGATAGTCAGTAGTAAAGAAAGGGAACTCTTTGTCCAGCTATCTGGAAGGGAAGGACTGTTGTTCCTTTAAGGGCTCTCTTCAGTGGCTAGTGGGGGGAGAAGTGGTGAAGGGATGGACAGAAAGGACAGGAAGACTTGGAAGCACTTTTTTTTAACTATAGTAATTAAAATGTGTATTTTAGATAAGGGAGGTCTTTTGAAGGATTTATTTAAAAAACTATGTCTGAAGATCCACACATTTAAGGCTAAAGATGATTGTGAATCTAAAACTCTATGCAAGCATTTTTTAGAAATGTGATTTTATAATCTTCACCAGCTCACTAATTAAATATTTTAAAGCAAATTTTAAACAAAGGTCCTGTAGACTGACATGTTCTGTGTAAATATTACATTAATGCACAACTGTTCTTGTCAGTAAAGTCAGAAACTGACAGTATAAAAATTTATTTGGGCATAAGCTTTCGTGGACATCTGATGAAATGGGTTCTAGTCCTCAAAAGCTTATGCCCAAATAATTTGTTAGTCTTTGAGGTGAGACAAGGACTCGTCCTTGTTTTTGCTGATACAGACTAACAGGACTACCACTCTGAAACCTGTCAGTATATACCTTGGGGTTGGCAAATGCCTATTAAATGGCTTTATTACCCCTTGAACGTCTCTTTAACAGTTTCAATGTTGTGCTAATAGGTCTGGCAGGCTGGAGGTTTTTTCACTTTTAACTACTAGATTCCCTCCCAAGGAAGATTCACCAGGCTAGAGCAGCCATCTGTGGGAGCCTGCAGGAAGGGTCAGAACAGGGATAGGAAAACAAGAGGGTGGACACTAAGACCCAGTGTTGCCCCAAATTTTCAGGTGCCCTACGCAGCTGCCTATGTTGCCTATGCCTAAGGACGGCCCTGCTTATAGCAACCAGCGCTGCAGTGTGGCCATATTTACAGCACTTGCAGAGCTGTTGGGAGTGGTGCATTGTGGGCAGCTATCCCACAGAGCACCTCATCCCATTTCGGCGCTGTGGCTTGTGGGAAGGGGAAGGAAGTGTAAGTGTCTTTCCGCTTCCTGTTCCAACGCCCCGTGGTGCTTTGCTACACATTCCGAGCAGTTTGGCGGCATTGTGATTCTACAGCGCTTTTTCTGTGATTTTTGTTATAAATGGAGCCTGAGCAGCTGACGACCTTATTGATGAATGTTGCCAGCACATCACGCATGGCAGTGGAGCTATTCCTTCAGCTGCAAAGTGAGAGTGACAGTGACAGTGAGGAGTCAGACGATGATATTGAATCGCCTCACTGTGAAGACAGTAAATTGCTTATGGCAGTAACAGACGTGCTCAGCTCCGTGGACCGGCGCGTTTGGGCTCGGGAAACCAGCACTCAGTGGTGGGATCACATCGTCCTGCAATCCTGCGATGACGAGCAGTGGCTGCAGAACTTTTGGATGAGAAAAGCCACTTTCATGGCACTGTGTGCTGAGCTCGCCCCTACCCTGCGGCGCAGGAACACGAGATTGAGAGCTGTCCTGCCAGTGGAGAAGCGGGTGGCTATTGCAATCTGGAAGCTGGCAACTCCAGACTGCTTCAGATCGGTGGCGAACCAGTTTGGAGTGGGAAAGTCTACTGTTGGAATGCTGCTGATGCAAGTTTGCACAGCCATTAATCGCACCCTGCTAAGAAGAACCGTGACTCTTGGGAACGTGCAGGACATTGTGGATGGCTTTGCAGAAATGGGGTTCCCTAACTGTGGAGGGGCAATAGATGGGATGCATATTCCTATTCTGTCACCACCCCACCTGGCATCAGAGTACGTTAATCGCAAGGGGTATTTCTCCGTGGTTCTGCAAGCGCTCGTGGATCACCATGGGCGTTTCACTGACATTTACTCATGATGGCCTGGAAAGGTGCACGATGCATGCATCTTTAGGAACAGTTCCCTGTTCAGGAGGCTGAGGGCCGGGACTTTTTTCCCAGACCGCAAGATCACAGTAGGGGATGTCGAAATGCCCACTGTGATCCTTGGAGACCCCGCTTACCCCTTAATGCCCTGGCTCATGAAACCATGTACAGGGAAGCTTGACAGGAGCAAGGACCGGTTCAACTACAGGCTGAGCCGGTGCAGAATGACTGTGGAGTGTGCTTTTGGCCGTTTGAAAGCACGCTGGCGCTGTCTTTATGGGAAGCTAGATTTGGTGGAAAGCAGTATCACCGCTGTTATAGCCGTGTGCTGCACCCTCCATAATATTTGTGAAGGGAAGGGTGAAAGATTCAGTGAGGAATGGACCTCCGAGGTTCGATGCCTAGAGGATGAGTTTGCTCAGCGAGAGAGCAGGGCTAATAGGGAGGCCCAAGAAAGGGCTTCAAGGATTAGGGATGCTTTAAGGGAGCAATTTGATGCTGAGAGCCAACAGTAATGTTTGATGCATTTGATGTGCTTTGCTTTACCTTGGTGTATAATATTTACCACTTCCAGCAATAATATAACGTAGTGAAAAAGAAAAAAAACTTTATTCAACATACAGTACATAACAGGCAAGGGGGTTGGGGTGGTGGACTGTACATTCACAGGTTTGAATATGTCCTATTTTGATCACTATTCAATGTCTGCTGCACTTCAGGATTACTATGCTGCAGAATAATGGGGGTGGAGTGAACAGGGTAAGAATTATAGTTATCAGGGCTGGTAGGTGATCGTACAGGTGTTGGGGGCAGCTGGGGATAATAAGGAACTGGCTGCTGGAGAAAGTTGTTTTGTGGAAATACTGGGGAAGAAGGAAGAGGGCTTTGGGAGGGCTGTGGGTTACAACGGTACATATTTGTCTGCATGGCTACAAGAGACTCGAAAGACTCAGTTTGGCGAGCCAGGAGGCTTATCATCTGCTTTGTGGTTTTTTTTTGGCAGACAATTCCTTTCTCCTGCTTTCTGTTTGCCTCCATTCATGTACACTCTGTCTCCATTCATACATCTTCTCTCTCCATTCCTGTGTCTTCCTACTTTCTCTGTTGTAGTGGCTCATAACAGATTTGATCAATTCCTCTTTTGATTTTCTAGGATTCTGTCTCAAGTTCTGCAACCTATGTGAGGCCGGTGATCCGGCTGCAGTAGTCAAGGTCACTAGAAAAAAGAGAGATAGAACCATGTAATACAAAGAGGCTACATTGTTTATTATCACACATTGAAGGACTTTTTAGACTTTTGGTAGCATCCTCCACACATACCTCACATAACACAGAGAGGGCAGGCAAGCTAAGTCATGGCGAGCAATGGGGTGAGTGGTTTTGCCCCGATTTCCCCTTGGGAGTGGGAATTGACCAATGGGTCACTGGGGTTTATCAGCGATGGGTACAGGAAGTAGCTGGTGTCCTGAAGAGGGGACAGTAGTGAACAGGAAGGTGGTGAGCTGCTTGGGGGGCGGGTTCTTTGGTCCGCGTTCACGCCGTCCTGCTGGGGGGGGGAAGCACCGCGGTGCTGGATGCCTGCTAGGAGGGGGGGTGGGAAGCACAGGAGCACACCGCGGTGCTGGATGCCTGCTTGGAGGGGGGGTGGGGAACACAGGAGCACACCGCGGTGCTGGATGCCTGCTTGGAGGGGGGATGGGGAACACAGGAGTGCACCGCGTGGCTGCTTACGTGCTGGGAGGGGGGTGTTAACAGAGCGCCATGGGCTGGGGAAACGCGAACCTGGTGCCCTGCACTCAATTATCCCTAAACTCTCAACAGGGTTTCCTACTGCCAGACATATCACTGCTGCGTGTTACCTGGGAAGAGAGGGAGGGTCTTCTACAGGAATGTGGATACCGCCCTGGCCCCTATGCAGCTTGCCTGTGTGCAGCCATGGTCCCCCCACCCCTCGCTGCACAGTGGATCGGACGAGTTAGTCTGACCGGGACAGGGACCACGCTGGCTCTCCCGATCAACTTGAGAAAGCAAATTGCCAACGCTCTTGCAGCAACTTTTCAAGAGATTACCGAGGCAGATTACAGAGACGTGATAGAGCAAATCAATGAGCTATTCCACGTTTAGGCATGCATGCAGGCAGCCATAACCAAAACCCTCCTCTCCCAAAACATAAAAATCTACTTACCCCAAGCACGATCCACAGCTTCTTCCTCACCATCAACTTCCAGCTGCTGCAACTGGCTAGCCTCCTCCTGGCTTGAGAAGAGCTCCTGGCTGCACGTGTACTGGGACTCCGGGGTGTCTCCCTCCATGCCAGTAGCCTCACTGTCGCCCCACAACCTCCCCCACTTCTCCCGGCTCTGAACTCTCCATCGTGCTCCTAGGATTGGCAGTGGGGTCACACCCAAGTATGGCCTCCAGCTCCTGGTAAAAACGGCAGGTAGTGGGGGCAGCTCCTGAGCGGTGATTTCCCTCACGAGCTTTGCAGTAAGAACTCCTCAGCTCTTTAATTTTGACCCTGCACTGCAACGCGTCCCGTTCATGGCCCCTTCTCAGCAAGGACTGCGATATCTGCCCATAGGTATCATAATTTCTCCTTCTGGAGCGCAGCTGTGCTTGCACAGCCTCCTCTCCCCAAACACTTATGAGGTCCTGCAGCTCTGCATTGGTCCATGCTGGGGCTCGTTTGGTGCGTGGAGGCATGGTCGCTGAGTTATTGATTGGCTTAATTGCACTCCACACCTGGCTAAGCAAACAGGAAGGGGATTTTTTAAATTCCCAGGGCATTTAAAGGAGGGGTCAGGTGAGCCCAGGGCAGTGGAGTTTGCATGATTACCAGAGAGGCTTCTAAGGTATGCTGGGATACCTGCTTATGCCACAGAGGTCAATAAAAACGCTGGTGGGTGTCTACACTTGCTGACCAGCGCTGGGAGTTGCAGCGCTGGCCGTGCTGTGCAAGTGTGTACACCACCTAAGTTGCAGCGCTGTAACCCCCTCACCAGCGCTGCAACTCTGTAGTGTAGACAAGGCCTAACACAGCTACCCATGTGAAACCATGGGAGGCACTAATAATTGCTAATGAAGAAACGTGGACACTTCAATGACTTTATGGCATGAAACATATTCAGAAAGACATAACGTTGCATTTCTGTTTCTAAAAAAGTAATCCTGGTGGTTGGTTTTACGTTGCCCCTCAGGGGGACTCTGGGGAGAATAAACAGCCACCTCTCTTAATGACACATTGCAAAAGAAAAGGGACTCTGGAGTAAAGAAAGAATGAATTTACTGCGGAGGTGGATTCTCTAGCAACTAAATGACCAGCATAGCATCTGACTGTGTCTAAGCAGGAGCCATCCTTTCTCTGGTCTGTGTAAGAGGGACACAGGCATTTCGTGGGAGTACTGTTTGCTCCCTGGTACAATATTAAGGTTGGCTTCTGATCATTTCTCCTGCTGAATCCTGCCAAGCAGATTGCGATTATGCCCCTTTCAAGGTGAAGGATTACGGCAGCCCCAGGGCAAGCTATGTTGGCACAGCTGATAAGAGGTATCCTGCGTCTTGGCAGGGGGTTAGACTAGATGACTCTCAAGGTGTCTTCTAAACCCCTGGTTTGTTGACTTTTGACCTCTGGCCAGGTGGGGCCCCCCACACCAAAGTGTGGAGACAGAAGAAGACTTGTGGCTGTGGTGATTGTGAAATGGGATTATGCTGTGCTTCGGTGTGCAACAACGCCAATGCCACAGTTATGGTGGCTTGATGGGCACAGTGAAGGGTGTCAGGAACAGACTGGCTGGTCACAGCCCTGAATCCTACAAGCACAGGTCACAGTGGACGTGCGTCTTTGCCAGGGTATTCCCCACCAACAGCCCCCATCCAGCTCTGCACCCAGTGCAGATTTCCACAATGGTCTCTTCAGCTGGACACTCAGGGGCCTGGATTTTGAGCTGACTTGGCACAACTGAAAATTGTCCCTAGCCCCACATTAGAGGCCTTTTAAAAGAAAAGCCTGGGCGTGTTCAGCATCGTGGGCCAGGCTGCGCTAAAGCTGTTAATTCTCTGATGTGTCAATGCACCTCGCTGGCCAGTTAATGGAGCGTTTTCTCAGGAGTCGGAGGGAGGCTCCTTACTCTGCTCTCTGTAATAAGGATTGAATCAGGCTGGGGCGGCAACAAGGAAGAGGAGGTCCCAGTAACAGGAACACTGAGCTAAGCGGGGGAGCAGGGCGTGTTTTAGCCCTGCCGAGTGCTGACTAAGACGGCCAGGGCTGCTTCACTTCTCCTGTCTGAACACTTCCTGCTAAGCCTGGGAGGCCGACTGCCTGCACCGCCCAACAGGGCAGGCGGCTCAGCCTATGGGGGTATCTGTGACCCCCTCTGCCCCACGCTTTGCCGGAGCTTTGCCCTCTGCCAGACCCTCACCCCTAGACTGAACCCTGGCTCCCACTCCCCCCCCGCTCCAATTTTGCTCCTTGGTCCCCTTCTGCCCCTGCCTCCAGCTGTTTGATCTCCCTGCTCAGACACTGCCCATCCCCCCCCATTGCCTTGCACCCTTTCACCATTTTAATCACCAGCAAGTGCAGCTGCTTCAGCAGATGTTACTGAGCAATGAGCACGCTCAGTAGGAGCCAAGCAGTGCTCAGCACCCTTCCTGCCACCCCATCAGTGTCCTAGTTCCCGGGAGCCTCCAATTGTCTGGGCCCGGTGGCCCGTGAACCCTGAGCTCCACCTGGACATGGCTGGGCACGATCCTGCGGGACAGGGGAGGCCACTACCCTTGACCTGCCCCATTTCTGCACTCTAGTAGCTCTACTCCCTGAGCATCTGACCCCCTCACCCCTCTCTAGTGACAGCCCTGCCTGTGGTAGGAAGAGTCGGAAGTATTGGGTTCTACTTCTGGTCCTGCCACTGACCCCCAGGTCATCTCTACTTTCCTCTCTTTCTACACCTCTCAGTCATAGACAGTCAGGGCATTGGAGCTGAAAGTTCTTCAGGGTCCTCAGAACTCCAGATTTCAAAGCCCCTCACAAACGCTCACTGGTGTTTCACACCTGCAGAGGGTTCTATTCTAAGAAGAGGGATAGGTTGTTGTTGAGTTTAGACACCTCTGCACTGAGTAATAGAGTCACTTTAAACAAAATGGAGGCCAAGCTCCCTTGTCCTTCTGTTAAGTGCATCATAACTTATAGACACAATATCTGGGGCTGTTTCCTTTTCATTTTAATGTAGTTTTCCATTTGGTAGCTTTTGAAATATTTTAACTGGAAAATGAAGGTGCCCCTTGGTGTAAATCAGCACAGTTGCTTCAAATTCACAGAGGTTCAGGGCCTCATAATCAAAGGCAGACTCCTCTGCCTCATTCCCTGGATATGGACCCCACCCTTGGGGATATCTGTCACACTTTAAATAACATTTGGATACTGGCAGGAATCTCTTCTGCAACATGCTCTGTGGCTGTGCAGCATTTATGTCAAATCTTATCCCACAGCCACCTCCTCCTTCCTCAAGAAGGGGTGATTTTCATCCCTCCTCCACTTCTTGCTGGGCTCAGTCATCTGCATTGCCTCACAAGATGTCCATTTCTTGGCTGCTCATGGTTGGAGAGATCCTGACACGAAAGAGCACTGCTTCCTTTCCCAGTCCGCCATCCCTTCCTTTGACCTAGGAGCAAATCTACTCTAGGCAGCCCTTTGAGACAACATTGGTGACCCAAGTGGAGGTCCAATGTTAGGGCGATAATAACTCACCATAAGGGAAGATTCATCCCTGCGCAGACAGCCATCACAAAAGGCCATACTGCACTTGAGACCCTATTAAGACTCAGTTTGGAAGTTAAAAATTGGACTCAAGTTGTTCATAGGCATCGTATCATCCAACAGGCAAAGAGTGAAATTCAGACTTAAGGCCTTGACAAGAAATATGCACGTGGGCACTGGAATGACTCCCATTAACTTCAAAGTCAATTGGGGGTCTGAGCCGTTGAGAATACAGAAACATGGCTGCCTCCTTCCTGACAGGGTTAGAATGAAGTGCTCAATGCCCTGAACCATGGCCAGCATGAATGGAAAGGACCATTCTGGATTCCTTTCATGGCACCCATTTGTGCCACTGACGCCGCTCAGAATCACCTGGACATCCATTCTCATTGAAGCACCCATAAAGTCAATGGAATGGCACAAGGAATGCAGTTGGCCAGAACCATTTGATGATGAAAGAAAGATAAAGGGTGCAACGTGCATGTCATGCCCTCTGAGGCTCAGATTCAGCCTAGAATCTCAACTCCTGAGGAAAACAGCTGCATCCAAAGGAGGATTTTGCAAGACAATCATGTTTATTTGGTAACGAATTACAACCGCCTCCACAAACAGCATCCCAGATCCTCCAGGCAGTCCTATGAACCGTGTAAAAGCACTCTCTTTGCTCTTCTAAACCCTTCTGCGGACTTCAGCTCCTCATTGAACTGGGTAAGTCCAATACAACTCAATCGTTTTTGAACTCTAGGGTTGTGACATTAGGGGTTATTTTCAGGGAAAACCGAGTCTTACATGTACTCATGGTGATATTAATCAAGAATCAGGGTGTTCTTCCATAATTATCTTGTGTAGTGATTTAGTTACAGGAGTTGGTGGATTCATGATTTATTTTAGAGCAACATATGCAATTGGGAAAATATTTCCTCTTAACTAGAAATAGATTTAAGGTATTGAAATCTTTTCAGTAACTTTGGAACGTCAAAGCTTTAGAAAGTCATTTAGCCATTTTCTCTTAGCCGTATTAGGAAGAAAGTTTCCCAGGTTAGTCCAGAAAAGACCTCTTCGGAGGTCTTTTACTTTCTTCGGACACAGTTGTTACTGATCACTATTGGAGACAGGAGAATGGATTAAGCTGACAAGTGGTGAGATCCAGTCTAGCAATTCTTATGCCCTTTTCAGCAGAAATACTCATTGAAGGTGCTTTTCCTCAGATGATGTAATTTAGTGTCCCTCCATGGAAGTCAGTGGACCTGAACCCTCCAGCTGAGGACCTTGTCCTTAGTCATTTCTATGGAGAAAAGTAAAGCTTTCTGTGTATTCATTGGCAAGTATTGTTGACTCACAATCTTTGGAAACTCAAAGAACAAGGCTGGGATACCAGACTCAACTGGTTTGCATGCAGAGGTTAAATCCTCAGACGAAAGGATGCAATTACCATGATCTCGGTAATGTTCTCTTTGAGAAATGTCTAAAATGGGCACAGAATCCCTGGTGTCCAGCATAGAAATAGTGACACTTATTCCAGTCAATGTTTTTCAGACCAAGCCATTTCAAGGGATACAAGGGGGCCGTTTGGGAGGGAAGTTTAGTGCGAGTGGACAAGAGGTGTAGAAAGAGGCTATAGAAAGAAAGACATGGACATGAACACAGAGACATAGTCAACTCTTCCTTTCTCTCTTCGGCCACACCGAGCTATGAAGCTTTTCTTCCACCAGCCCTTGTACCTTCTCTTGACTCTAGTCCCTGTTGTGTGTCTCAGGTTTGCCTCCATCCCAGAAAGAAGACTTTCTCCAGCCTGTGCTATCCAGAAGGCGAGGTGGCCCGCCCCAGTCCAGTCACTGGCAGCTCCAACGAGCCACGTGTTAGGCAGTGCCCTGTCTCCGAAGTGGTGAAGAGACCCTCACCGGTTGTTGTGACCCTCCCAGGACCGATTCTCAATGATTTCTCTTAGGAGAGTGAAGTGGGAGCTGTAGAGCACCTGTGGTCATACCTGGTTTCAGGGGCTCATTCGGTCATGGGGGATTGTATGGCTATGGAGGCCTTTACGGATGATTGTATGGTTTAGGGGGATACGCTGGTTACGACGGCTGTTATGGTTATGGGGGATTATGTAGTTATGGGGGATTAGGTGGTGTCCCGGGCTGTTATGGTTATGGGGGATTATGTGGCTGTGGGGTATCTTGCCATAGGTACCTCCGTGGAAAGTGTGGGCCATGTTAAACCTATCAGGAATATTTGTTGAACAAGGAAGAACCAGGAAATGAACAGCAAGATACAGATTCACCCCTGAGCTTTTGGGCATGGCTTTCAGAAGTGCTGGGCAAACAGGGCTCCAGCTGAACTCAGTGGGAGCTGTGTGTGCTCAGCACCTTGGGCTGACAGCCGTGCTGCATTTCTAATGTTACGCTTTATGACTCTTTCTGCCGAGGCTTTCCCACCCGTGTGCTGATTCTCGCTTTCAACCTGTGGACTCGATCTGAAATAGAGGCAGACTATTAACAGTCACTCCGCAGTTTAAAGGAAATAGGGGCCTTAAGATGGGAATCAGGTCCATTTATTATTATTTTATATCGCTTGAGAGTGGGAAAAAGAGACCTTGCTGGGAAGGAGAATTAGACCCCGTCTGCTCTATCCTTTCCACCAATACGTATCTTTAGCATCTTGCTTTGACCTTCTCTGTGGCAGATGTTTAACTGAGAAGCTGCCTAGTCCTCTGCTTCTGTTTTGCTTTGTCTCACTTCTCACCGACTGGGGCAATAAAAGTAGCTTAACATGGGTGCAGAGGGGACTTGTCAACATCTACAGCTGCAACAAGAACAAAAAACATTGTGTGTGAAATAGATCCCACTGAGGTGGGTGATCGGTCACAGCCCTTCTTGAAAAACTGAAAATCTGTTTGATCCGCTCTAGTATTTTTCCTGTCCTGTGTACTGCAAATGTCACTCGCATTAAAAACTCTGATGCATCACAATATCTGTCTTCTGGTTCTCCTTGTTCCTCCCTCCTTCTTTAAACATTGCCCTGGACAAAATTCATCCCTGAAGAACCAACAGCATCAGGCACTTCTCAAGATGTGACTTTTTGAAGCCCTGGAGTGACAGGAGAATTCAGCTCTTGAAGTAGTTTACAGCGTTCTGAGGGGCTTCCACACTAGGGTGCAGTTCCACCTTCCATTACCTGCTCTAACAAAGTGAAGTTAACTCTGGCCCAAACTCCTTGAATGGCAGAGCAACTCTCAGGACAAGATGCCTTTGCTTCTAGAGCACTTTGAAAGTTTGGCTCTTCGCTAGAAAACTCTTCTCAACGTGCACTACACAAATCCCCGTCTCTGTTCTATGGAGCATACCTTCCCCAGTATTTGGGGGTTTCAATTTATACAGGCGAATGCTGGGAAAATGTGACTCACCTGAGCATTTGTTATGGGTACTGTATCTGGAGCCATCAGATCAAATCAAATCCATTTCCATCACTACTGCTCCTCCAGATACTAAAGCTGAATGTTTAAACCAATGGATCCCTGGCATGTCATTTGAGAGCATTTCCAATAATAAACTGTCCAAGAGAGACTCTGCTGAAACATCACTATGGAGTCAGCAGCCCTTTTTTAGAATAATTCTCCTTTATCCAGGACATTCTTCTCTTCTCCTCTGATGGGACCTCCAGTGACAAGTAGCACGTAGCACCCAGCTAGGAAGCAGGCTTTCATGACAACCTAGGGAGAGGTGTAAATTCAACCAGCTCTGCTCCTTGACATCAACCTTGCACTCACTTTGCATTGCCAATATCCTTTTGTGAGGTTCAGCTGGCCTGATGGGGCACTGTCAGGGTTCTGTTAACCCTTACTAATTGTTCGAAGGCCTGACTAAGGGTCGGATCCTCCCACTGGTTGTGACTGAAATCCACCCCCTCGTGGCTAGGCTGTTTGTATTCCCCATCTTCTTCCAGGCAGTCGGGGTTTGGAATGCCTGCCTTCGAGTCCTCCCAATTGGGGTCTGCCGAGTTCACGTCGGCTCTCGCTATGGGTTCCCCCTTGAGGACCCTCCTTCACAGTTGGGCCCTGCCTTGTGTGCCCCAGAGGATCTTCGCAAAGCCACTCCAGACTTGCCCCAGGATGACTGGATATGCCAACCTCGGGGCCAGCCCGACCGTCAGGGTCTGGGTCTTTCCCTTTATGGGTTTGGTTACAGTGGCCTTGGAGTAAGGCGTCACATCCCCATCTATGCACCAGAGCTGAATGACCCCCAGTGGCAGGGCAGGGAGCAGGACCGGGTGCTGGTGGTGACCACACCCAGAATCTACGATGGCTGAGATGGGGGCTCCATTCAGCACAATGAAGATAGTCCGTTTTCCCACAGGCTGATTATGGGCATGGGTCTCTCCCAAGCAGACCTCCCCCAAACCTGCAGTCCATCATGGGGCACTCCCAGCGGAGGTGTCCAAAGTGGCCGCAGGTGAAACACGGGCCCATCTCCAGGCACTGGAGCTGGTCCGACACTGTAGGTATCATGGTGGACATCTCCACAGTCAACCTGTGGCCCTCGTTCCCTCCAGACTACTCATCGGGCTTTGCCAATGACCCATTCTTTGAAGAGTTGTAGGTCCGGTTGGGGCTCACTCCTCTGGCCTCAACCTTCTTCCCATGGGGCTGGATGAGTACGGCGGCTGGATGCCAGGGCCCCAGTCCTATGAGGGTCTCTGCCACTAGGAAGTCTTCCATCAGGACTACAGCCTGGGTCAGCGTTGCCGGCCGATGGTGCATGATGCAAGTCCTCCTGCGAGCTGGCAGGATATGCAGAAAATGCTCCAGTGCCACCTGTTTCACTACCTCAATATCAGTATGTTGGTCTGGTTGTAGCCATCACTAGCAGGCCTCTTTCATCTGCTGGGCTATCACCTTGGGTGAGCTCCGGGAGGGTAGGTCTTCTCGTGGAGTTGTTGCCAGAAGATCTAGGTGATTTTCAGGGTGTTGAGCATCACGGCGTTCAACTGCTCATAGTCATGGGCCTCGGCCACTGGAAGTGCCCTGTAGATGATCTGGGTCGGGCTGGTTATGTACGGTGCTAGTAATGTGGTCCATTGGGCCATCAGTCATTAGCGGAGGAGGCCACCCTCTCAAAGGTGACTAGGAAGGTCTCAGAGTCCTCCTCAGGCCCCATCTTGGTCAGACGCACGGGTACGACAGGGTCTGGGGGTCCCGGGGCCGTGCTGGGACTGGTAGGTCCTGGGGTTGATCACGGGGCCATGACTTGATGCAGATATTGTTGCTGCTGCTAGCAGTTCTGGGCCCCCAGCTGCTGCTGTTGGCTGCCGAGCTGTTGTAGCAGCTGCTGTTGCTGCTGCTGTTGGCTTTCGACGAGCCATTTAATCCTCCACCTCCATTTTCTGCGTCTCTTGGAAGAGGGGAGGCTTCTAAACCCCTTGGCTATCAGGGCTTCCCCTTGTCTCAGAGGGAGGGGATCGATCCCCACTTTTGGTACCACGTGTAACACTCCCTCACTCAGTCGGGAGGAAGGAGGTCACTTAAGGCTGGTGGTAGCCTATCTCCACTCTTGTCTCAGTTTACCTGGGCCTGGGCCTGGGCTTGCAGGGCTTTGACAGCCAGCAAACAACGGTCTCGGGGGGCTGGCTATAGCCTGGGTGGGGCTCCAGCAGCCAGCAAACAGCACAGTCTCAAGGGGGCTGATGCCACTCGTCTTCAGGGCAAGAGCCCCTTGCAGAGGCACAAGGGCCGGCCACCTGGGGGGGCAGAAGAACGTGGGCCCTCCCTACTCCACTGCGTCCCAGCCCTGGTAGGGGCTAAATCAGATGTCCCAGGGCCAGCGGGGATGCGACTGCAACACGCCAACGTGGGGGCTCGTGGCTTTGCAACCAGTCCTCCTGGGGCTGCCCCTGGGCCACTTCCTGCCTCCCCTGAGGTGGGTACGTCTGGCATTCACTCGTTGTCCAGCTCCTCCAGGTAAGCAGCGGCAGGCACTCCGGGCCAGTTGTCATC
The DNA here is from genome assembly GCF_025201925.1 of Gopherus flavomarginatus. NCBI lineage: Eukaryota > Metazoa > Chordata > Testudines > Testudinidae > Gopherus > Gopherus flavomarginatus. The sequence goes on along the minus strand of NC_066617.1, from coordinate 4,254,947 downwards.
CGCATCCAGGGCTGGGGCTGACCAGGCGGAGGATCTGCTCCGTGCTGCTCCAGAACCAGCGGGACGTCCTTCCCCTCTGCAGGCTTCCCCCTGAACGGGCTGCAGGTCTGGTCTTTTATACTGCTGGCCACGCCCCCGTTCTTCCGGCGAGGGGAGGCGGAGTGGCCTAGGCTCCGCCCTCCAAGGGGCATGTAACACTCCCTCACTCACTCTGGAGGAGGGAGGTCTGTCCGCCTCACTACAAATCCCAATTTCAGAGGCTAGGGATCATGAACTGAGCACTGGAATGCCAGGGCAGCTCTAGCTCTTTTGTCGCCCCAAGCACGGCAGGCAGGCTGCCTTCGGCGGCTTGCCTGTGGGAGGTCCCTGGTCCCGCAGATTTATCGGCTTGCCTGCGGGAGGTCCCCGGTCCCACAAACTGTCCCCGCAGCTTCCATTGGCTGGGATCGGGAAGCTGTGGCCAATGGGTGCTGTGGAGGTGGTGGATGCAGAGAGGGGCAGTGCGTGGAGCCACGTACTCCCTGCCTCCCCCCTCTGGGGCTTCGGGAGTGCATTGGCCCTTCTGTGAGTGGTATGAGGCCAGGGTAGGCAGGGAGTCTGCCTTAGCCTCGCTGCACAGCCAATGAGGAACTGCCCAAATTAAGTGCCACCCAGCGGGAGGCCGCACCCCAACCCCCAGCCCTCCAGCACCCCATACCCCTCCTGCACCCCAAACCCCATCCTTCATCCCAACCCCCCACCCTGAGCTCCCTCCCAGAGTCATCACCCCGCACCCCATCCTGTACCCCAACCCCCTGCCCCAGCCTGGTGAAAGTGATTGAAGGTGGGGGACAGTGAATGGTGGGTGGGGGATAGAGTGAGCGGGGCAGGGCTTTGGGGAAGGAGTGTGGTAGTTCCTGGGGTGCCCTTAAATTCAAAATGTGATCTTCAGCATAAAAAGGTTGGAGACAACTGGGTTAGATATCAGGAAAAACTCTAAGGGTAATTAAGCTCTGGAATAGGCTAACCAGTGGCTACAACTTTATCCACCATTTTTAGCTGATTAGTTTTTCCCAGACAAATCTTGACAGACTGTGGTGGAAATTCCATGTCTGTAGTCTTTCAAAAGTCATGGGAATGACGTGGAGCAAAGCATATAAAGGCTGCTCCCTATCATCCACAAACTATTGGGTTAGTACAAAGATTATTAGAACTTCAAAAGCTATGCTAAGAACGTACGTCACCAGGCATGAGAATGATGGGGAGGTTTTATGTCATTATTTGCTCACTGAGGACAGATGTGTTCCCCGAGAATCTACTGGGTTTCCCCCTTTGATCTCCTGTATGGGAAGCCGGTTAGGGGACCCGTTAGATTTGACTGGAGGCTCTGGAGAGGGCAGCACTGAGGAAAGAGGACAGCCTGTAGTGGAGAATGTCACTCATTTTAAGGAGAATTTACAGGTAATGAGGAATTGAGGGAGACAGACACTTGAAAAAGGTCAGGGAACTCAGCACACTTGGTACGATCGGCGAACTGCAGAAAGATCATTTGACACTGCTGAGTTGCTGTTAGTGCTGACCCCAGTGAGGGGAAACAAAAGGCAGGATTATAGGAAGGACATTGGAAGGAGATTGAAGGGGTGAAGGTCGTCACATTTGATGTAAGGAAGCCCAGCAGCAGAGGAACGGTGCAAACTGTGCATATCAATAGAGTAAAACTTACCCTCCAAGGGAGATGGCAGTAAATTTGATTTGTTGTGTTGATGAAGAAACTGTCCCCATCCCTTTAATGGATTTGGTCAGGGAGAGCAGGGTAGAGAATCCCCTGGAAAGCCCTGAGTACAGGGCGGGTTTAGATCCACCCCCAAAGCAGGAAACGCCGGCCCTTTCCAAGCACCACAAACAGGATTTTCCTCTCCAGCTTTAACCGCCAAGACTGCAGACTCCAGGCAAACCTCAGAGCCCGGCCCTGCTCCTAGCAGAGCATCCCCGGCTGGAGGGGAAATGCAGCAACAAGTTCTGGAGGAGGTGGAAAGCCTGCGTAGAACGGGGGTAATCGCTGAGTCAGAAAGCCCCTGGGCATCTCCTATTGTAATGGTACCTGAACAGGACAAAGCCATGAGAGTGTGACAGACCCAGGGCACAGTCTAGACTAGTGAGTAGCTGTGTCACCCGGGCTCTAACCTGGGGTGCCCTGCACACTGCTCTGCTTCTGCAGCCTCCAGTCCTGGGCTGCTCCCCAACAGGCTCCAGCACATCAGCCACTTCCAGCTTGGCGTGTGTGTGATCTGCAGCCAGGCACAGCTCAGCTCTTCCCAGCCTTGTTCATACTGCAGGGTGACTCCAGCACAGACCCAGTCTTCTATTTCCCCCCAGAAATGGATGTCCTGACTGCTCAGCCTCTCCCAGACAATACAACCTGTAGTAAGATGAGAACCTGAAACCTGAAAGAATGCGTCCCTGAGTGGATGTCTTTATCTTGCCGAGGGGGCAGTGAAGAGTCCTGCCACTGACTGAACCGGTCTCTTGGCAGGTGGCACATATTTGTAGTATGTCCAGTAGAGTCTGCTGGGAACTATTACTGTGCTTCATTTGACAATAAACCTGGGCGGGTGCCTTCGTACCTTATCAGCGTCTGTGGTCATTGGGGGTCTCTCGGGGTCTGCTGTGCCAGCGATCTGCAGAGCTGGGGCAGCACACAGAGGGAACACACACACAGCCGACTGATATCAACATTGGACAAGAGCAGAGCACCACATCAATAACATCTGATGGCACAAATTTAACCTGCAGCATAGGAGATTTAGGTGAGATATTAAGGAAACCTTGCTAACTGTAATGATAGTTGAGTATTGGAATAAGCTTCCAAGGGAGACCCTTACAGATCGTCCTCCTTTGATACAACTACACAGCAGAAAAGTTACCAACTCCAGACTGATGCCCTGGAGCACAGCGCTGCAGGAATATGATATGGAAATTGTCCATATTCAAGGCAAAGAAAATGTGGTGACAGATGCACTGTCTGGGCAAGAGGGTTCCAAGCTGACGCATACAGATTAGCTAGTAGCAGAGAGAGTGTAAGGGGTGAGGTGTGACCCAGGACTTTCAGCAGACACAGAGTTGCACCGCGTTTTACAGAGATACCCTGGGATCAGATGTGTACAGGTTAAGTTTACAACGGGTGCTATGTGCACGCTCTGCCCAAAACCAAACGCCCTCTGGTCATCATAATCATTGCAAAGTGTACAGACAGATAATGTTTAATTATCAGATCATTGCACAGATAATTATGTATCTGTAATGGAAATCATGTGCTTAAGGTCTGGGAGTTAAGGCAGGTCACACAAAGGGATGAAGTTGCTCCAGTCAGGCAGGAGGGAAGAAACCTGGTTCTCTCACTCTAAAGCGGGTCTTGTGTGTATTGGGTATTACCCGCTTCACAAAGGAGGCCTGTCCACAGACGGAGCAGAATGCTGATCAAGAGTTTGTAAAACTGACAATAAAGAGACAGGCAGGAAAAAAAAACCCAGCAACCAGCAGGGCAGCACCCTGTTAAGCTGCCAGGCAGACAAATTCAGACTGGAAATAGGTTGCCATGTTTTCACAGTGAGGGTAGTTAATCATTGGAACAGCTGAGCTAGGGACATGGTCAGTCAAGCCTTGAAGACTTTCTAAAGGATATGCACTAGCTCAATGAGGAAGCTGTGGGCCATGTTAAACCCAGCAGGCATGTCTATGGGAAAAGGAAGAACCAGGAAATGAATGGCAGGATACAGATTCACGTCTGAGTTCGTAGGCTGCACTTTGAGAACTGTAGAGTACCCCACACTCAGTCTGATATAACGAAAGAGCTTCATTTTATCAGCACCTCTGCAAACATTCCTCGTGTTTCCCATGTTACCCTTCATGGGTTTTGTCAAATGCCTTCCTGGCTACGGGCTTCCTCCATTATCAGTCCAGTGGGCCTGACTCTCAACTACACGATGGGTATTACACCTCTATGTAAAGTGTAAATGGAGCAGGGACCAAAACGAAGCTGTTGCCTACATCTACATTGATTGGAATGCCTCTCTCCCATGCCAGAGCAGTGTCAAAATCCTTTAGTGTCATTGATATGGACCGTTTCTTTCTGCCTTTTAACTTTCTAACAGCAGCTACATAATGGAGTAGGTTTTTGAACTTCTGCTTTTATTGTGTTTGGCTTTAGTTGAGACTGACCAGGGTGGCACAAGGAATTAAAAATGGCGGTAAAGAGACGACTTGAGTGTCAAACTTTACAGCTGCATTAAAGAAGTAAGAGCATTGTGTGGGAAATACACCACTTTGGAACTGGGGATAGGATGCAGATCTTCGTGAAACCATAGAAATATAGTCTTGCTACTCTGTCTTCTTTATTTCTTTTGACCATTTTCCACTCCCTTTTTTTGTATACTACCTCATACTATTGGTCTTCTGATTTACTTGCTATTTCATTTGTTATCTTTTAATATCGCCAAAGGTTTCCTCATCATTTTACCAGTTTTGGATACCTGCAGGGTTTGTGCAAACTCAGGAAAGCTTGTGGCCTGTTCTCAAAAAATGTTGAGTGCAAACAGCTCCCATCAGTTCAGTGAGTGTTGAGAACTCAACATTTCATAAAGAGGGGCATATTAAACCCAGGGTTGTGAGTTCAATCCTTAAAGGGGCCACTTATGGATCTGGGGTAAAATCAGTACTTGGTTCTGCTAGTGAAGGCAGGGGAGTGAACTCAATGACCTTTCAGGGTCCCTTCCAGTTCTAGGAGATGGATGTATCTCCATATTATAGTAAAGGTCAGGCATGAAAGTATGAAAAGCCTTACTAAATATTAAGCTATACCACATCTACTGCTTGCCCACTGTCCACTAGGCTTGTTATCTAGTGAAAGAAATCTATGAGATTGTAACAACAGATTTTGTTTTTCATATCTCCATGCTTTTACTTATCACCTTATTATCTTCTAGCAGCCCGCAAATTGATTCCTCAATTATTTGCTCCATTGTCTTTCATGACTCCTACAGATGCCTTTAGTGTAGTATAGTTTTTCTATAAGGGCAGAACTGAGGCGGGTAGAATGGAGGCAGTCAGTTGTGTTTGCAACATCCTTGTGAAATCAACTTTTGGTCATGTCATTTCACCAAGGAGTGGGCATTTCTGTTGGCCAGTAGATGAACAAGTGCGGGCAAAGAGTCAGAAGATTAATTTAACTGAGATTTATTGACTCAATGAAATCCAAAATCTCAGTGTGAAGCTGCCCTAAATTTCAGCTCATCTGCAACACTGCAAAGTTAGTGCAAAGTTGGTATCAGGGAGCAGAGGTGCTTGACTTTACCCTTTTCACATAATTGTCCTAAAAGGCTGCTTCCTAGCTGGATGCTACGTGCTACATGTCACTGGAGGTTCCATTAGAGGAGAAGAGAAGAACGTCCTGGATAAAGGAGGATTATTCTAAAAAAGGGCTGCTGACTCCATAGTGATGTTTCAGCAGAGTCTCTCTTGGAGAGCTTATTATTGGAAATGCTTTCAAATGACATGCCAGAGATTCATTGGTTTAAACATTCTTCCTTAGCACTGGGAGGAGAGGTAGTGATGGAAATGATATTTGGTTTGGTCTGACGGCTCCAGATAAAGTACCCATATTAAATGTTCAGGTGAGTCAAGTTTTCCCATCATTCATCTGTATGAAAAATCCCTGTTGAAACACCCAAACCCTGGGGAAGGGAAGTTCCATAGAGCAGAGAGGGTGATTTGACAAGTGCATGTTGGCAAGAGCTTTCTAGTGAAGAGGAAACTTTCAAAGCGCTCTAGAAGCAAAGGCATCTTGTCCTGAGAGTTGCTCTGCCATTCAAGGAGTTCGGGCCAGAGTTAACTTTACTTTGTTAGAGCAGGTAATGCAAGGTGGAACTGCACCCCAGTGTGGAAGCCCTCAGAATGCTGTAAACTACTTCAAGGGCTGAATTCTCCTATGGCTCCAGGCTTCAAAAAGTCACATGTTGAGAAGTGCCTGATGCTGTTGGTTCTTCAGGGATGAATTTTGTCCAGGGCAATGTTTAAAGAAGGAGGGAGGAACAAGGAGAACCAGCAGACAGATATTGTGATGCATCAGAGTTTTTAATGTGAGTGACATTTGCAGTACACAGTATAGGAAAAATACTAGAGCTGAAAGAACATATTTTCAGTTTTTCAAGAAGCATTGGGACCCACCTCAATGGCTCTATTTCACACAAGATTTTTTTTTTTGCTACTGCAAATGTTGACAAACAAGTTCCCTTTGCAACCATTTTCAGTTATTTTTAATACCCGAGTTAGACGGAAGAGCAAGAAAGCAAAACAGAAGCAGAGGACTATGCCGCTTCTCAGTTAAACATTTGCCTCAGGGGAAGGTCAAAGTGAAAGGCTACAGATAGGTATTGATGGAAAGAATAGAACAGACTGGGTCTAATTCTCCTTCACACCAAGGTCTCTTTTTCCCACTCTCAAGAGACTTAAAATCATAATAAATATAACTGATGCCTGTCTTAAGGCCCCTATTTCCTTTAAACTGTGAGGTTTGTGTAAACAACCTGCATGTAATTCAAAATGAGTCCACACATGAAAGCGAGAATCAGCACACGGGTGGGAAAGCCTTGGCAGAAAGAGTCACAAAGCGTAAGATTAAAAATGCAGCACGGCTGTCAGCCCAAGGTGCTGAGCACACACAGCTCCCACTCAGTTCAGCTGGAGCCCTGTTTGCCCAGCACTTCTGAAAGCCATGCCCAAAAGATCAGGGGTGAATCTGTATCTGGCTGTTCATTTCCTGGTTCTTCCTTCTTCCATGGATGTTGCTGCTGGCTTTAGCATGGCCCAAAGCTTCCACTGAGATACCTATGGCAAGATACCTTGGAACCACATAATCCACCATAACCATAATCACCCAGATAACTGCCTAATCCCCCATAGCCACATAATCCCTCATAACTGTAACGGTGGCCGTAACCACCGTATCCCCCTAAACCATACAATCCTCCATAACTGTCATAAACAGATAGCTAAGGGTTAATGTCTCTTTCACCTGGAAAGCAGTAACCTGAAACACCTGACCAGAGGACCAATCAGGAAACAAGACTTTTTCAAATCTGGGTGGAGGGAAGTTGTGTGTGAGTCCTTTATTCTTTGTCTTGTATCTGTCCCTCTCGGCTATGAGAAGTGATTTTTCTGTCTCCTGCCTTTCTAATCTTCTGTTTCCCAGTTGTAAGTACAAAAGATCAGATAGTGATTTATATGTTCTTTTTGTAGTTACATGTGTGTAGTTGCTGGAGTGTTTTGAATTGTATTCTTTTTGAATAAGGCTGTTTATTCATATTTCTTTTAAGCAATTGACCCTGTATTTCTCACCTTAATACAGAGAGACCATTTTTATGTATTTTTTCTTTCTTTTTATATAAAGCTTTCTTTTTAAGACCTGTTGGAGTTTTTCTTTGGTGGGGAACTCCAGGGAATTGGTGGGAGGAAGAAGTCAGGGGGAAATCTGTATGTGTTAGATTTACTAGCCTGACTTTGCATACTCTCTGGGTGAAGAAGGAAGTACTTCTGTTTCCAAGACTGAAAATAGAGAGGGTGGAATCCCTCTGTTTAGATTCACGGAGCTTGCTTCTGTGTATCTCTCCCGGAACCCAGGGAGGGAACACCTGGAAGGGAGAAGAGAAGGGAAATGGTTTATTCCCCTTTGTTGTGAGACTCAAGGAATTTGGGTCTTGGGGTCCCCAGGGAAGGTTTTTGGGGGGACCAGAGTGCCCCAAAACACTCTAATTTTTTGGGTGGTGGTAGCTTTACCAGGTTCAAGCTGGTAACTAAGCTTGGAGGTTTTCATGCTAACCCCCATATTTTGGACGCTAAGGTCCAAATCTGGGAATAGGTTATGACAATAACGGCCTCCATAGCCGTGCAATCCCCCCTAACCGAATGAGCCCCCAAAATCGGGTCCTACCACAGGTGCTCCTACAGCTTCCACTACACTTTCCTGAGGGAAATGGCTGATAACAGGCCCTGGAAGGATCACGACAACCGGTGAGGGTCTGATCTCCACTTCGGAGTCAGGGCACTGCTGGACTGGGTCGGGCCACGCCACATTCTGGATAGCACAGGCTGGAGAAAGTCATCTTTCTGGGATGGAGGTAAACCTGAAACACACAACAGGGACTAGAGTAAAGAGAAGGTGCAAGGGCTGGTGGAAGAAATGTTTCAGAGCTCGATGCGGCCCACGAGAGAAGGAAGAGTAGTTTAAGTCGCTGTGTTCATGGGCATGTCTTTGATATATTTTTTAAAAAATGTATTGGAAAATGAAGGGGCTGCTTGGTGTAAATCAGGACACTTGCTTCAACTTCACAGAGGTTCAGGGCCTCATAATCAAAGATGGACTCCTCTGCCTCATTACCTGGATATGGACCCCACCCTTGGGGATATCTGTCTCACTCTAAACAACATTATGATTGTGGCAGGAGTGTTTTCTGCAACATGCCTTATGGCTGTGCAGCATTTACGTAAAATCTCATCCCACAGCCACTTCCTCTTTCCTCAAGAAGGGGCAATTTTCATCTCTCTTTGGCTTCTTGCTGGGGCTCATTGCTGGGCTCAGGCAGCTGCATTGTCTCACAAGACATTCTATACCTGGCTTCTCATGGATGGAGTGAAAGTTTCTGATAGAGTACAGGGTTCAAGAATTACCTCAAACTCTTTCCATATATGAGCACTGCCTCCTTTCCCTCTCTGCCATCTCTCCCCTTGATCCATGAGCAAATCTGCTCTAGGCAGCCCTTTGAGACGGCATTGGTGACCCAAGTCCAGTTGTAGATCAGGTTTTACTCACCATACAATGATACTGACCCGAGAGCATAGGGCCATCACAAAGACCCCTGCTCCACTTAAATCCCTGCTAAGACCTAGTTATAAGTTCAGTGTGGGACTAAAATTGTCTACAGAGGTTGTACTATCCCCCCTGCCAAAGGGTGTATTTCAAATTCAAGGTCCTGACAGGAAATATGCTGGAGGCAATGGAATGATGCCCATTGACTTCAAAGGAAATTGGGTCGACCTGTTGGGAAAGGAGGTGGAGAGAATGTAGAAAAATGGCTCCCTCCTTACTGGCCAATTTAGAATGAACTGCCCAGTGCCCATAAGCACGACCAGCATGAATTGAAAGGATCAAATTGGATTCCCTTTATGATAGCCAGTTGTACTACTGATGCCGCTCAGAATCACCTTGACATTCATTATAATTGCAGCACCAATAAAGTCAGTGGAATGACACGAGAAATGCAGTTGATTCCTACCATTTAAGGATGAAAGAAAGATGAAGAGTGCAACGTTCATGTCACAACCTCTGAGGCTGAGATTATCCCAACAATCACCAACGCTGAGGAAAACAGCTCCATCCAAAGGAGGATTTTGCAAGGCAATCAAGTTTGTTTGGTAACCAATTAGGACCTACCCCACAAACAGCATCTCAGATCCTCCAGGCAGTCCTAGGAACTGTATAAAAGCACTCATGACTCACACCTTTTCTAAACACTTCTCCAGACTTCATCTCCATAGTGAACTTGGTAAATCCAATTCAGCTCAATCACTTTTCAATTCTGGAGATGTGACAGTAGGGGCTCTTTTCATTTAAGATGGAATCTTGCATGTCCTCGCTGTGATATTTATTAGGGATGAGGATGTTCTCCCATAAATACCTTGTGTAGTGATTCAGTTACAGGAGCTGGTGGATTCATGATTTGGAACTAATAGGGGTCTTTTAGGAGCAATCTATCCAATTAGGAAACATATTTCCTATTAACTGGAACTAGATTTAGGGCATTGAAATCTTTTCAGTAACTTTAGAAAGTCATTTAGACATTTCTTACTTAGCTGGATTAGGAAGAAACTTTCCCAGGTTAGTCCAGAAAGGGCTAATTCAGTGGTCTTTTATTTTCACCTGAAGTAGCTGTTACTTCTCACTATTGGAGGCAGGAGAATGGATGAAGTTGACAAGTGATGTAATTTTATATTGATAATATTTTTATGCATTCAAAACTACATTCAAATGAAAATGAAACATCCCTAGATTGTGTGGCTTTAAGTTATGACTTTATTAACAGTATGATATGAGAGGTTGGCCTCCATTTTGTCTAAAGTGATTGCAGGACTCAGTGCAGAGATGTCTAATTCCAACAACAATCTATGAAAATTCAAAGAAGAAAACCATTTCCACGTGTGAAACACCAGCGAGTGTTTGTGAGGTGCTTTGAACTCTTGAGTTTAGAGTACACTGAAGAACTTCCAGCCTTAATACGCTTACTCTCTGTGGTTGATAGGCCTGGAAAAAGAGGCATGTTGAGGTGAAGGTCACAAATGGGGGTCAGTTGCAGAAAAAAACACAGCTCAATCCTTTCGACTCCTCCTACCACGGGCTGAGCACCAGGTTGATCCCTGTTACACCATGTTACAAGACAGGGGTAGTAATATGTCTGGTTAAAATATGGTTGCATCCTTGGATTTAAGCATCAACAATAAAAAGCTGGCTAATGTTGTGATCGACTTTCACTGTCCTTACATGTGAATATAATACTTCTCCAAAGGAATTACGTGTCTGTCAATTTCTATCTTTCTTTCTATAGCCTCTTCCTACACCTCTTGTCCACTCGCACTAAACTTCCCTCCCAACTGGTCTCTCTCAATGGCTTTGTCTGAAAAACACCAACGAGAATAAATGTTATTATTTCTTTCCTGGATATCTGAGATTCTGTGTCCATGTTAGACATTTCTGATATAGAATATTGCTGAGATCATGGTAATCACTTCCTTAATTTAGGATTTAACGTCTGCTTGTAAACCAGTGCAGTCTGATATCCCAGTGTAGTTCTCTGATTTTTCAAAGCTTGAAAGTCAACAAAACTTGCTGATGAATAAACAGAAAACTTTACTTTTCTCCAAAGAAATCACTAAGGACAAGCGCCTCAGCAGGGGAAAAGAGAGTTCAGGTCCACTGACTTCCATGGAGCAACACTCAATTACACCAACTGAGAAGAAGAACTTTTCATGGGTATTTCTGCTCAGAAGAACATAGGAATTGCTAGACTGGATGACATCACTTGTCAACTTCATCCATTCTCCTGCCTCCAATAGTGAGTGCGGTATGTAACAAAAAAATCAATGTGTGCAAGTTGCACTTTCACGATAAAGGGATTGCACTACAGTGCTTCTACGAGGTGAATCGAAAAATACTATTTCTTTTATCATTTTTAGAGTGCAAATACAAATCAAAATTAATAATATAAAGTCAGCACTGTACACTTTGGACTCCGTGTTCTTAGTGAAATCAATATATAGGAAAATGTAGAAAAACATCCAAAATATTTAATACATTTTACTTTGTATTCTATTGCTTAACAGTGTGATTAAAATTGTGATTAATCATGCTTAATTTTTTAAATTGCAATTAATTTTTGTTTAGTTAATCGAGTGAGTCAACTGTGATTAATCAACAGTCCTAATACATATTTTAAAGTTGAAGGGTAGATGCTGAACTAGTGTAAAGGAAGATAGTTCCATCAACTTCAAATTGAAGAAAGGTGCTTCACCCAACCTTGTTTGGAGTGTATCTTTCTGAGCATACTCTGCACCTGCACCCGTAGCTGCTAATATCTAATATACAGTGAAATCAATGGGAAACATCAGCTATTGCATCACCATCCATGAGTAGCCACGAGAACTGGGTCTTGTGAGAAACTTCAGCTAATAACGAAAAGGCCGAAGCAGAAGACTTGCAGAGTTAAGGAGAACTTCTTCAATAGTCAGATTGCTGTGGGATGAGACTGGATTAAGTCTGATCAGCCTAGGGCATCCTGCAAGCCCCTTCTCCGACAAAGTTTTTAGCCAGAATTAGAACCTTTTTAAAGTGCAAAATTGACCTTCGCCAGGATTTCTTCTAACTTGAACACCATAAAAAGCCTCCCCTCAATTGTAGGGCACAGAATATCTCTGAAGTCTATGGAGCTGTACTGATGTACACTAGCTCAGCATCCTTTCGTCAGTTAAGGCAGCTGCAGCATCCAGTCACTGGGGCGAACCCTTGGGGAGGTGCCCCACTCCCACCCAGCGACAGCATGGGGAGCCTGGGACTCCACAGGTGGCCAGTGAGTTCCCAACCCACGTCCCCAGGGCAGGATCTCACTGAAAGGGTCTGTGAGGCAGGGACAGAGAGTCAGGTTTGTCAGTAACCACCCAAAAAATTATTGTGAGAACCCTTGAATCCTAATCCATAATTTGGGGGCATCTAATCAAAGGGAAAAAATCTACTATTAAAATAATGCAGCCCTAGAATCATAGAATATCAGGGTTGGAAGGGACCTCAGGAGGTCATGTAGTCCAACCCTCCTACTCAAAGCAGGAGCAATTCCCAGCTAAATCATCCCAGCCAGGGCTTTGTCAAGCCTGACCTTAAAAACCTCTAAGAAAGGAGATTCCACCACCTCCTTAGGGAACCCATTCCAGTGCTTCACCACTCTCTGAGTGAAAAAGTTTTTCCTAATATCCAACCTAAACCTCCCCCAGTGCAACTTGAGACCATTACTCCTTGTTCTGTCATCAGGTACCACTGAGAACAGTCTAGATCCATCCTCTTTGGAACCCCCTTTCAGATAGTTGAAAGCAGCTATCAAATCCCCCCTCATTCTTCTCTTCTGCAGACTAAACAATCCCAGTTCCCTCAGGCTCTCCTCATAAGTCATGTGCTCCAGCTACTCATTTTTCTTGCCCTCCCCTGGACTCTTTCCAATTTTTCCATATCCTTCTTGTAGTGTAGGGCCCAAAACTGGACACAGTACTCCAGATGAGGCCTCACCAGTGTCGAATAGAGAGGAGTGATCACATCCCTCGATCTGCTGGCAATGCCCCTACTTATACAGCCCAAAATGCCATTAGCCTTCTTGGCAACAAGGGCACACTGTTGACTCATATCCAGCTTCTCATCCACTGTAACCCCTAAGTCCTTTTCTGCAGAACTGCTTCCTAGCCATTCGGTCTCTAATCTGTAACAATGAATGGGATTCTTCCATCCTAAGTGCAGGACTCTGCACTTGTCCTTGTTGAACCTCATCAGGTTTCTTTTGCCCAGTCGTCTAATTTGTCTAGGTCTCTCTGTATCCTATCCCTACTCTCCAGCCTATCTATCACTCCTCCAAAGTTTAGTGTCATCTGCAAACTTGCTGAGAGTGCAATCCACGCAATCCTCCAGATCATTAATGAAGATATTGAACAAAATCGGCCCCAGGACTGACTCTTGGGGCACTCCACTTGAAACCGGCTGCCAACTAGACATGGAGCCATTGATCACTACCTGTTGAGCCCGATGATCTAGCCAACTTTCTACCCACCTTATAGTCCAATCATCCAGTCCATACTTCTTTAATTTGCTGGCAAGAACACTGTGGGAGACCGTATCAAAAGCTTTGCTAAAGTCAAGGAATAACACATCCATTGCTTTCCCCTCATCCACAGACCCAGTTATCTCCTCACATAACACAGATATCTTTAATGAGCCTGTGCACACAGACAACTTCAATGAGCCTCGAGTGCTTTGAAGTCCTTTGATTTGAGGAAGCCTCCGATCGGCAAGCATAATATCACTAAGAGATCTGGTTTATGTTGAGGTGAACAGGTACATTGACCTGAAGGTTACATGGGAGCAAGTGGTAGAGTCAGCAAAAAAACCAATCATAGTGATTACTCACCCCATGTTCACCACTGCTCCTGAACTGCATTGGACAGTTCCCATTCAAGGCTCCCAAATATCTGACTGCAGCATGAGTGAAATCAGTAGAATGATCTCAGGAATGTAGCTGGCTCATAACTGCAGGATATAATGTACATGTAGGGCTGGATTTAGGGGCAGATGACCCAGGTGGCCACCTGGGGTGCCGGGTTTGGGAGGTTCCGGGGTTGGGGTGTTGTTTTGGTTGTTATCAGCAGAAAGGAAAGTAGAATGTTTGAAGTAAAATGTTTCAGGTATTCCGAATGTGGATTCATTTTCACTAACCTCCTCAGAACTATGTTTTCCTCAAACCTTCTACAATCTTGTCAGCCAGGCCCTCATGGGTGTATAAGGGGTGGGGTCTTGCTAGTCAGGCAGTGAGCTATAAGAACGAAGCAAAGTGAGAGCCCAGCTGCGATACTGTCAACCTTTTTTTATTGTGTCATTGTGAAAATATACTTGTGTTTTAAGAGGTGAAGAGTGTAAGTAGTGACTAATAGAGGACATATTTAACTAGACGCATGTGGTATCTATCGAACCCTACTCTACGCAACAATATAAAAAAATACCATTACTTCTTTTGCCATACCTAACATGTAATGTTTGATGACTTTCTAAGACTGCAGAACATAGTAGACCTTTGCTCTCCCTAATACTCACTGTTTTCCTTCAGAGAAAATAAAAGATGCCCCCGAAGAAGCCTTCAGGTGCTCAGTAGAGGAAGCAAAAAGCTCAGTTACAATCTAGTCTGCAGAAAGGGGCAAATTCGATGGGAAAATATCTGAAACAGAACAGCATAGACCGGACATTAGCCATCTTCCCAGTGCAGAAGAAATCAAAGAGCAAAGCATAAATGAGGAAAGTCCTATTACTAAGGAATGAGCAGATCTAGCTGAAGATAAGGAATGCAAATGTGAGGAAAGTGACGGAGAATCATCCAGTTTTCCTGGCAGAATAAAGGAGAGTGATGATAATTATCAGTGGTTCGCAGTCATGTTGGAAGGGCATAATGAGTGGGGTCCCGCAGGGATGAGTTCTGTATCCGGTTCTGTTCAATATCTTCAGCAATGATTTAGATCATGGTATAGAGAGTACACTTATAAAGTTTGTGGATGATACTAACCTAGTAGTAGATGGTGCAAGAGTTTTGGAGGATAGGATTAAAATTCAAAATGATCTAGACAAATTGGAGAAATGGTCTGAAGTAAATAGGATGAAATTCAATACGGACAAATGTAATGTGCTTCATTTATCAAATCAATGAATCAGATCCTGTTTTATCATCAGCGATCCTAATCTCTACTGATATTGATCATACAGTTTTGAAGGGCCCTGGCAAAATGGAGGATATGTTTCCAGTAAATGGGCAGATCACACAGCAAAAGAATACTCACCAATGGTGAGAAACCAACTTGGCCTGGGCTAGTTACTCAAAATGAACTGACAGTGTCTTCCGCTTTTGTTGCAAAATAGTTGACAAGAATGCCAAATCTCTGCTTGAGCTTTTCAGATACAATTACTGGCATAACTTAGCTGATGTTCTGAAGCAACATGAAAAGTCACCCGGCCATGTTATGGCCTACTCCAAACGGATGGAGGTAAAGTCCAGGCCCAAGCTGAACAAATGCATAGACACAGAAAACCAGTACATTATTAATGTAGAAATCCAGCACTGGAGGAATGTGCTCAAGTGTCTGATCTCAATTACCCTTTTCCTTGCAAAGAATAATGTGGCTTGCCAGAGCTCATCGGGTAAGTTTTTCGATGAACATAAGAAGATAAGAACGGGCCTTACCGGCTCAGACCAAAGGTCCATCTAGCCCAGTATCCTGTCTACCGACAGTGGCCAATGCCAGGTGCCCCAGAGGGAGTGAACCTAACAGACAATGATCAAGTGATCTCTCTCCTGCCATCCATCTCCACACTCTGACAAACAGAGGCTAGGGACACCATTCCTTACCCATCCTGGCTAATAGCCATTTATGGACTTAACCTCCATGAATGTATCCAATTCTCTTTTAAACGCCGTTATAGTCCTCGCCTTCCCAACCTCCTCATAGACTCATAGACTCATAGACTCATAGGTCAGAAGGGACCAATATGATCATCTAGTCTGACCTCCTGCACAAGGCAGGCCACAGAACCCCACCCATCCAATTTTATAATAACCCCTAACCCAGGACCGAGTTATTGAAATCCTCAAAGTTGGTTTGAAGACCTCAAGCTGCAGAGAATCCACCAGCAAGCGACCCGTGCCCCACGCTGCAGGGGAAGGCGAAAAACCTCCAGGGCCCCTGCCAATCCGCCCTGGAGGAAAATTCCTTCCCGACCCCAAATATGGCGATCAGCTAAACCCTGAGCATGTGGGCAAGACTCACCAGCCAGCACCCAAGAAGGAATTCTCTGCAGTAACCCAGTTCCCATCCCATCCAACATCTCCCCGCAGACCACTGAGCAGACCTATCCGGTGGTAATCCAAGATCAATTGCCCAAATTAACGATCCTATCATAACATCCCCTCCATATACTTATCAAGCTTTGTCTTAAAGCCAGAAAAGTCTTTTGCCCCTACTACTTCCCTCGGAAGGCTGTTCCAGAACTTCACTCCCCTAATGGTTAGAAACCTTCGTCTAATTTCAAGTCTAAACTTCCTAATATCCAGTTTATACCCATTTGTCCTCGTGCCTACATTAGTACTAAACTTAAATAATTCCTCTCCCTCCCTAACGTTAACCCCCCTGATATATTTATATAGAGCAAGCATATCCCCCCGCAGCCTTCTTTTGGCCAGGTTAAACAAGCCAAGCTCTTTGAGTCTCCTTTCATAAGGCAGGTTTTCCATTCCTCGGATCATCCTTGTAGCCCGTCTCTGAACCTGTTCCAGTTTGAATTCATCCTTCTTGAACATGGGACACCAGAACTGCACACAGTATTCCAGATGGGGTCTCACCAGTGCCTTATATAACGGTACTAACACCTCCTTATCCTTGCAGGAAATACCCCGCCTGATGCATCCCAAAATCGCATTTGCTTTTTTAACAGCCGTATCACATTGGCGACTCATAGTCATCCTGCTATCAACCAGTACCCCAAGGTCCTTCTCCTCCTCCGTCGCTTCCAACTGATGCGCCCCCAACGTATATCCAAAATTCTTATTATTAATTCCTAAGTGCATGACCTTGCACTTTTCACTATTGTATTTCATCCTATTTATATTACTCCAGTTTACAAGGTGGTTCAGATCTTCCTGAATAGTATCCCTGTCCTTCTCCGTGTTAGCAATAGCCCCCAGCTTTGTGTCATCCGCAAACTTTATTAGCACATTCCCGCTCTTTGAGCCAAGGTCAGTAATAAAAAGGTTAAATAAGATCGGTCCCAAAACCGATCCTTGAGGGACTCCACTAGTGACCTCCATCCAGCCTGACAATTCACCTTTCAATATGACCCGCTGGAGTCTCCCCTTTAACCAGTTCCTTATCCACCTTACAACTTTCATATTCATCCCCATCTTTTCCAATTTAACTAACAGCTCCCCATGCGGAACCGTGTCGAACGCCTTACTGAAATCTAGGTAAATTATATCTACCGCATTTCCTTTATCTAAGTAATCCGTCACCTTCTCAAAGAAGGAGATCAGATTGGTTTGACACGATCTACCTTTGGTAAATCCGTGTTGCAATTCGTCCCAATTACCATTGACCTCTATGTCCTTAACTACTTTCTCCCTTAAAATTTTTTCCAAGACCTTACGTACTACAGACGTCAAGCTAACAGGCCTATAATTACCCGGATCACTTTTATTCCCTTTCTTAAAATAGGAACTACATTAGCAATCCTCCAGTCATATGGCACAACCCCCGAGTTTATCGATTGCTTAAAAATTCTCGCTAACGGGCTCGCAATTTCACACGCCAGTTCCTTTAATATC
Source organism: Gopherus flavomarginatus (assembly GCF_025201925.1). Classification (NCBI taxonomy): domain Eukaryota; kingdom Metazoa; phylum Chordata; order Testudines; family Testudinidae; genus Gopherus; species Gopherus flavomarginatus. The sequence goes on along the minus strand of NC_066617.1, from coordinate 4,237,254 downwards.
CTCGGATGGAGATTGTCCGGGCCCTCCGACTTCGTCCCATTGAGCTGTTCAAGTACGGCCTCTACCTCAGTTGCGGTAATATCCACTTCCATAGCCTCATTCCCGTTTATCATCCCTCCATCATCGCTAGATTCCTCAGTAGTCTTATTAAAAACTGAGGCAAAGTACTTGTTTAGATGTTGGGCCATGCCTAGGTTATCCTTAACCTCCATTCCATCCTCAGTGTATAGCAGCCCCACTTCTTCTTTCTTTGTTTTCTTCTTATTTATGTGGCTGTAGAACCTTTTACTATTGGTCTTGATTCCCTTTGCAAGGTCCAGTTCAATGCGGCTTTTAGCCTTCCTCACTTTATCCCTACATGTTCTGACCTCACCAAGGTAGCTTTCCTTACTGATCCTGCCTTTCTTCCACTCCCTGTAAGCTTTCTGCTTTTGTCTAATCCCCTCTCTGAGTTGCTTGCTCATCCAGCTTGGCCTACAACTCCTGCCCATGTTTTTTTTCCCCATTCTTGGGATGCAGGCTTCTAACAGTCTCCGCAGCTGCGACTTAAAGTAATTCCAGGCCTCCTCCGCATTTAAATCCACTAATTCCTCTGTCCAATCCACTTCCCTAACTAATTTCCTTAACTCTTTAAAATTAGCCCTCGAGAAGTCGAAAACCCTAATCCCGGATCTACATTTGTTTATCCTTCCATCTAGTTTGAACTGAATCAGCTCATGATCACTCGAACCAAGGTTATCCCCTACCACCATTTCTTCTACAAGGTCCTCACTGCTCACCAACACCAAATCTAAAATGGCATCCCCTCTCGTAGGTACTTCAACTACTTGATGAAGAAATCCATCCGCTATCACATCCAGAAAAATCTGACCCCTATTATTCTTGCAAGTACTCATCCTCCAGTCTATATCCGGGAAGTTGAAGTCCCCCATAATCACACATTTCCCCTTTGTGTTTACTTCATTAAAGACATTGAAGAGGTCTCTATCCATATCCCAATCAGATCCCGGCGGTCTATAGCACACCCCAAGCACTATCTCAGGAGAAGCTCTAGTTGCTTTTTTACCTAGTGTGATTATTGCCCAGACAGACTCTGTCTTATCCATTCCATTGCTTCTTATCTCGCTACAGTTAATTTCATCATTGATGTACAAGGCTACTCCACCACCTTTGCCTTTCTTCCTGTCTTTTCTAAACAGCACATAGCCTTCAATATCCATGCTCCAGTCATGAGTACTATTCCACCAGGTTTCGGTTATCCCTATAATATCCGGTTTCACTTCCTGCACCAGTAACTCCAGTTCCTCCATCTTGTTCCCTAGGCTCCTCGCATTAGTGTACAAACCTTTTAATTTTCGGCGTTTGGCGTCAGTGACATTCTTTCCCCCGTCGTGCACAAACTGTCTGCCACCAGCATCACCCGTTACTCTGGTTTCTACTCCACTATTCCTCCTTGGATCAAATCTTGGGGCCGCAAGGGTATCCCCGCTCACTTTGTTTACTTCCCTCTCCGGGTTATGTTCTGGCTTGGAGATCTCCCGAACATTTCCCAACCATCTCCCCCAACTTTCTAGTTTAAAGCCCTCTTGATGAGGTCGGCGAGCCTCCATCCTAGAATCCTATTTCCCTCCTTGCTGAGATGAAGTCCATCCTGAGCAAACAGTTGTCTATCCGTAAATGCGTCCCAGTGACCGTACATCCCAAAGCCCTCCTTATAACACCACTCCCTGAGCCATCTGCTGATCGCCATAATCTTGTCCCTCCTTCGTCGCCCCGCTCTAGGAACCGGCAGAATCCCACTGAAGATCACCTGAGCCTCGATGTCTTTAAGCCTCTTCCCCAGTCTGAAATAGTCCTCCTTGATACAGTCCAGTGAGTAACTAGCTGTATCGTTCGTTCCCACATGAAGGATAATCAACGGATTTTTTCCCGCTCCCGCTAAGATCGTATTCAGGCTCAAGTCCACATCCTGTATCTTAGCCCCCGGCAGACAGCACACTCTTCTGTTCTCCCGATCCGGTCTAGTTACAGGCCTGTCTACTCTTCTCAGTAGAGAGTCTCCAATCACGTAGACTTGCCTTTTCCTGGTGACAATGTGATTCTCCGGTCTATCCCCCACAGCAGCTGGCCGTGATTCCTCCTGATTTGTATTTGACCTCACAATCCTCCTAGGGCTCGTACTTGATGTTGCCTCCACTGACTGCTCCCCTCCATCTGCAGGACTAGCTGCTTGCCTCTTCTTCCTTGCCGTTACTCCTTCAGCAGCCTGCTGTGTTCCATCTTCATTTCCCAACTCAGCAAACCTATTCCTGAGTTCTATTTGTCCATCGCTGGCCCGTCTTATCCTCTGTCTGGTTCTCCTAGTGACATGCTTCCACCGTCCACTTTCCTCACCCAGCAGTCCCTCCTCAGAGTCCTTCGGTCCTGCTTTTGTCCGCTCGCCTGAGCTTGTCCCCTGTGCCTCATCATGTCTGTGTTCCATCATCTGCTCAAATCCCCTTCTAAACTCAGCCAGAGTTTCCACTTGCATCTCCAGTCCCCTTACCTTTTCCTCCAGCAGCTCTATCAGGCGGCACTTCATGCAGATGAAACTCCTTTCAGGTGCTCCCTCTAGGACCATGTACATGCCGCAGCTGCCGCATCCAGTCATCCTCAGTGTGTCCGCACCTGCTGCCTCTGCCTCCATCGTAGCGCTGCAACTCTGTGCCTGGCAATCCACGCCTCACACCGCACCGCAGGCCACCAACAAGCGCTGGGCTGCTGGCAGACCCCTGCCTCTTCCCTGGTCTGCCTTCCCGGTTTCTCTGCCTTGGTCTCCCCTGTAAACTCCCTCTGAAACTCCCCTGTTAGCCGCTCTGTTCGCCCCCTCCTGTGCCGCTGCAGCTGACTGTGCCGCTGCCTGAGTGCCTGGCTCCTTATATAGGACCCCTAATCAGGTAAGCCCCGCCCCCAACTCAGGGCTCAGCCTCGCTCTCAGCACACAGCCCCTAGCAGCCTGCACACACACTCACTCACACACACACTCCACAAACTCCACAAACTACAAAAACAGGCAAGGAGTTCCACAAGTGGACTGTGCACTGTGTGAAGAAGAACGTCCTTTTATTTGTTTTAAACCTGCTGCCTATTAATTTCATTTGGTGACCCCTAGTTCTTGTATTATAGGAATAAGTAAATAACTTTTCTTTATCCACTTTCTCCACATCACTCATGATTTTAAATACCTCTATCATATCCCTCCTTAGTCTCCACTTTTCCAAGCTGAAGAGTCCTAGTCTCTTTAATCTTTCCTCTTGTGGGACCCTCTCCAAACCCCTAATCATTTTAGTTGCCCTTTTCTGAACCTTTTCTAATGCCAGGATATCTTTTTTGAGGTGAGGAGACCACATCTGTACACAGTATTCGAGATGTGGGCATACCATGGATTTATAGAAGGGCAATAATATATTCTCAGTCTTATTCTCTCAAAGTAATTTCCTTTATTTGGTAGAGTTCTGTAGAAAATAAAGCAATGTGTGACCAGCTAAGTCATTTAGTTCATAGAAAAAATATGGACCATTACTGCAGGAGAACAATTCAAAACAGATCGATTGACCTTATGGCAAGGAAGGTGCTTGATAACATTGATACGACTCAGCAAAGTAAAGTACTATGCCGTAATAATGGACTGGACTCCCAACATTAGTCACAGGGAAAAGATGTCATTTACAGTAAGGACGAGGAAGAGAGTTGTGTCCAAGTAAAGGAACACTGAGATGGGTAGGGTCACGGAGACCCCCTTGGGACTGTCACCTGATGTGCTGAGACTACCTCTGAGCCCATTTTCCCTGCCAGCTTGGGAATTCCAGTACCCTGTCTTGTTGAGCCAGGCACACAAGCCTGCTGCAAAACAGACCCAGGGTCTGAACCACGTCCCCAAAGCTGTGGACTTAACTGAAAACAGATTAGGAAGTGCTCCTGTCTCCAGCAGCCAGTAGCCAGCTTCCAATGGGATCCAAACCCCAAATAAATCTCTTTTACTCTGTGTAAACTTATCCAAGGTAAACTCATAACTTGTCCGCCCTCTATAACACTGATAGAGAGATATGCACAGCTGTTTGCTCCCCCAGCTAGTAATCACTTTCTCTGGTTTAAAAGTGATTTTATTAAGCATAAAAAGTAGGATTTAAGTGATTCCAAGTAATAACAGACAGGACTAAGTAAGTTACCAAGCAAAAGTAAAACAAAAGATGCAAGTCTAAGCCTAATACATTAAGAAACTGAGTACAAGCAAATTTCACCCTCAGAGATGTTCCAATCAGCTTCTTTCACAGGCCGGAATCCAACATGAGGTGCAAGAGTTGGCAAACCAGATCACTGATTTCACTGGTTTAGCACAATATCCTATTCCCAGTAAACGTTGTAAGAAAGACAATAAAAACTCAGTTAATGGACATCATGACCACTACTACTTTGATGAGATGCTGTCTTGATTTCGTTGTGGCCTACAGAAACAACAGATTTGAAGTATCAGAGGGTAGCCGTGTTAGTCTGAATATGTAAAAGCAGCAAAGAATCCTGTGGCACCTTATAGACTAACAGACGTTTTGGAGCATGAGCTTTCGTGGGTGAATACCCACTTCCTCAGATGCATGTAATGGAAGTATCCAGGGGCAGGTATATATATGTGTGCTAGCAAGCAAGCTAGAGATAACGAGGTCAGCTTGCCAATTACAGAACCAGTTTCTCCTCTCTTGGTTTTCACACCTCAACTGCTAGAACAGGGCCTCATCCTCCCTGATTAAACTGACCTCGTTATCTCTAGCTTGCTTGCTAGCACACATATATATACCTGCCCCTGGATACTTCCATTACATGCATCTGAGGAAGTGGGTATTCACCCACGAAAGCTCATGCTCCAAAACGTCTGTTAGTCTATAAGGTGCCACAGGATTCTTTGCTGCTTTAACAGATTTGAAGAGGTCCTCACTGTTGCCAAAGAAATGGCAGAAAACTTAGGGGCTGAACAGTCTTCAAGGAAATTCGTATTCATTGGAAGAAGAGACAGTTTGGTTATGAGTGCAGAGACGAGGTGATGGGAAGCTCAAAGTAAACTTCAAGAGGGAGGTTTTTTTGCTCCCTCGTCAAGACTGCTCAAGTGTTCATCAAAGAAAGGTTCAGACAAATGAAGCACAGCAAAAAGACCTGGGGTTTTTTGTATGATCTTAAAAAGCTGCCAACAGACACAAAAAGACTCTTGATCAATTGTACAGATCATCAATGAATGCTGACGCATGGGGAATATTCTGACCTCAATGATAAAGACCTGTGTGTCGAATTGGACAAGATCCATCACATTTTGCCACATGGGAAGCACTCTCCACTCCAACTTCTCCAATTCATTCAGAATGAAGAGTTGAAGGACACTTTTCCTAATGTGTGGACAGCTTTGAGGATTCTGCTCACACTGCCAGTCACAATGGCTAGGGATGAGTGCAGTTTTTCCAAGCTCCAGCTCATTAAAACATATCTTCAATCGATGATGGCCGATAAGAGACTAACATTGCTTGCTCTTTTATCACTTGAAAATGCCATTGGCCAGCGTTTGGATCTCTCTGATGCTGTGCTACAGTTTGCAAGAGCAAAGGTGAGAAAAGTGACCTTCTGAACTAAAGGACTAGGGTAACATTCTAAGGCTGTCACCTGCAGTAATACTATTTAATACTGGTCTAGCCAGTGTTGGTGCACAGTTCAATTGCTGGATGTTAGTACAGTTCAGTTATACATAAAATTTAAAAAAAAAATCTATAAGCTTAGAGAAAGTGACTTTCTTTATTTGCTTATATATGGCATGAATAAATATAGATTTACAGATCATAGCATGCAAATACATAGTCTTATGTGACAGGGAAAAATCATTGCATACAAATCATACAGCAAGGTCATGAAATGGGCTACAAATGGTATTCAAAAGTTTAAAAATTGGAGGAGGGAGCACCGAAGGTGCTCCTCACCCGGGGCACCATTTGGTCTAGGGCCGGTCCTGCGTGTACATTACACCACGTAGAGTTAGGAACAAATTAGGGCTATCAAACATTTTAAAAGTTAATGGAGGTTAATCACACTGTTAAACAATAATAGAGTGCCATTTATTTAAATATTTGTGTATGTTTACTATATTTTCATATATATTTATTTCAATTACAACATCGAACACAAAGTGTACAATGCACACTTTATATTATTATTTTTGAATACAAATATTTCTCAGTTCGCCTAATACAAGTGCCATAGTGCAATCTCTTTATCATGAAACTTGAATTGACAGAGGTAGAATAATGCGCAAAAAATAACTGCATTCAAAAATAAAACCATGTAAAACTTTAGAGCCTACAAGTCCACTCAGTCCTACTTTTAGTTCTGGCAATTGCTCAGATAAATAAGGTCATTTACATTTGCAGGAGATAACGCTGCCCGCTCCTTGTTTACAATATCACCTGAAAGTGAAAACAGGCATTCACATGGCATTGTTGTAGCCGGCATTGCAAGATAAAGAGATTCCACTTTAGCACTTGTATGAGGTGAATTGAAAAATACTATTTCTTTTGTTTTCCATTCTTACAGTGCAAATATATGTGATCAAAAATAATATTGTATTCTGTGATGTCATAGAAATCAATACATTTGAACTGTAGAAAAACATCAAAAATATATAATAAATTTCAATTCTTATTCTACTGTTTAACAGTACTATTAAAATGGCAATTTTTTTATCGTGATTATTTTTTTCAGATTATCGCGTGAGTTAACAGCAATTAATCGACAACCCTAGAAAAAATTAATCGTCAAAAACAAAGAGAAAAAAATTATATCAATTGATGGCGTTATCAAAGATTTGTTTCTAGCTAATTAGGCCCTCAGGAAAAGAGTTTTGATAGCTTTTATAATCATTCACTCACAAAAATATTAACACAGGTTCTGCAATGATTGCTATAGTTACCAGCCTAGAGGTTGCTCGTGGCAGAGTACTGGCCAGGTAGCCTGCACACGAGGGTGGAGCCGAGTCCTTGCCAGATGAGCATCCTGGAGGATGGTTGCAGAATCAGACTCAAAGAGCTCAGTGCCCTGGTCCTGTTCTTATAGGTCTTTGCCTCAATGTATGTCTATGGAAGTTGCTTCATGATGCTGAATTCGTGAATCCTCCCTGCATTATCTTCAGCCCGTTGATGGTTGTGAGTCTTAGGTTTCAGCTGGTACTAGTTTCTGATCAATTATCTACCTGTCACAAACACTCACTCCCATGCACTCAGCATTCTTACATCCAGATTTACTAGGTATGATTTAATTCTTCTCTCCCTCTTTTTATTGCTAAAAGATTTACAAAGCATAACAGCATTCTTATCAGTTACTTGCATATTCAATCCGTCTACAGGCCTTAGATAATTGGTATTTTGTCCTTGGGCTTCTTACAAAGATTCATTCAACAAATTTCAGCAGAGAACAGAGAGAAATTCAAGTCTCTAAGACAGACATTTCTTTTAACAACTATATTCTACTTTTATTCTTTTATATTTTAACTAGATCCAACAAAATTCCATGTTTCCTCCATAAAAAAACAATTCATTGTTCTTCTGCTTTCTTCTAAAGCGGCTGGTGAATGACATTCATTGAGACAGGATACTGCATTAGGTGGGCCATTCTTCTCTTCTAGCATGGCAACTGCTACCTTCTTATGCACAGGAGTAATGCTAGGTGCAGATCTTTGTCAATCAGAATGATGCTAGGTGATCTCCTATCCATGAATACGGATCGTTTCTGCCTTTTAAATTACTAACAGAAGCTGCATAACGGAGAAGTTTTTCAACTTTTTCTTTTATTGTGTTTTGCTTTAGTTGAGACTGACCAGAGTGAAATAAGTAATTAAAAATGGTGGCCGACAGACTTGATTGTCAAACTCTGCAACTGCAATAAAAAAGTAAGAGAACTGTGTGAGAAATACATCAGTTTGGAGCTGGTGATAGCACACGGCCTTTCTTGAAACCATGGAAATCTAGTTTTGCTATTCTGCTTTCTTTCTTTATTCTTTATTTTGACAATTTTTAACTCCTCTTTATTCCAAATTCAAATATATACTACCTCATACTACTGGTCTTCTAATTTAATTGCTCTTCCATTCGTTATCTTTTCCTATCACCAAAGGCTTTGACATCGTTTGGCCAAAAATGTCCTCCAGGTTTGGATACCTCCAGTGTTCGCGCACAACTCAGGAAACCTTGTAGCCTGTTATAAATAAATGTCGAGCATGAACTGCTCTGGTTTCCTTCAGTGGACTTTTGAGTACTCAGCACTTCAGAAAAATGGGCTTTTATATAAAATCAATGGCTCCTTTGGAAAGAGGTTGGCTTAGCTCCATCCGGAAGTGAGATCATTGGACTTTTGTCTTATTTAGCCCAGGTGCAATTCTCTTAGGTCTGAATTCTTGTGTGAAATGCTCTCCCTGGAATTCAAAGGATGAGATTTCCTAGCCATTCCAATTTAAAGAAAAGAAAAGGTGTGTTTGCAACATACTTGTGAAATCAACTTTTGGTCGTGTCATTTGAGCAAAGAGTGGAGATTGCTGCTAACCAGTTGATGAACACATCAGGGCAAAGAATGAGAGGAAGATTAATTTCATTGAGTTATATTGGTGCAATGAAATCAAAAAAATCTCAATATGAGGCTGATCTATTTCTGCCCCATTGTCCTACAGCTCCACCATTGCAAAGTAAGTTCAAAGCTCATGTCAAGGCCCTCACTCAGTTGAATTTAACCTCCGCCCTCACCCACACACAGTAGATTGCCCTAAAAGACGGCTTTCCAGATGGATGCTACATGCTCCATGTCACTGGACATCAGAGGAGAAGAGAAGAATGTTCTGGAAAAAGAAGAATTATTCAGAGACGGCTGCTGACTCCATAATTACGTTTACGCAGAGTCTCTGTTTGAGAATTTATTATTCAAAATGCTCTCAAATGACATGCCAGAGATACATTGGTTTTTACATTTACCCTTAGTGCCGGGAAGAGCGGTGATGATGGAAATGGGGTTTCGTTTGGTAAGAGGGCTCCTAATAGGGTTGTCAACTGTCCAGTCACACAAACCCGAACACTGTTGCCCTACCCCTGCCCCTTCCCCAATTCCCCATCCCCCACTTCACTCGTTCTCTGAAGCTGTACCCCGCTCACACCATCCTCCCTCCTTCTATGACTTGCTTTCCTTTTCCGTCACTCACTTTGATGGGGCTGAGCTTGGGAGTTGGGGTACTGGAGCAGATGCAGGCTCTGTTGCGGCCGAGGGGATGGGAGCGTGGGAAGGGACTAAACCTGGGGCAGGGGGCTGGGGTGCAGTAGGGATGCGGGGTACAAGCACTGGAAGGGAATTTGTGTGCAGGATGGCGCTCCAGACTGTGTGTGTGGGGTGTTCCATGCAGGAGGGGGTTCTGGGCTGGAGCAGGGGCGCAGGGGGGATAACGGGTGTGGGCTCCGACTGGCCTTACCTCAGGCAGTTCCCGGTAGGTGGCACAGTGAATCTAAGGCAGGCTCCCTGCCTGCCCTGGCCCTGCACCACTCCAGGAAGCATCCAGCATATTTCGGCAGCCCTCGGGGAAAGAATAGGGGGCTCTGCACACTGCCCTCACCCTCAGGGCTGACTCTGCTCCTCTCATTGGTGGAGAACTGCTTTAGATCTGAGCTATATATTGGCCTGGCTATGTGGCTGATCTCTTAGGATAAGCAGAACCTTCTATACGGTGAAACTGGTTTTTAATAACCAGTCATCATAAAGTGTTGGGGTGTGAAATAAGGGCTGGAGACTGCATTTTTGAGTTCTTGTTAACCACTGTGATGAGACAGAAATTTACTTTTTTACTAGCTTGGTATCTAACGTCAGAATAACCACCAGCATGGGGTGAGTCTGCCATATCCCTCAGCAGTTTGTCCTGAATCTGATATTCTCAGCTGTGACCCACTGAGGCCAGGTGACACTTACAAAAACCTGGGTCATTGTCCTTCAATGATTCACCCAGATGCTCACCATGAACCATATGGTTAGTCTTCTTGATACCAAAGGAAAAACTTACATTCTTGAAGTGAAAATCGGTCTAGGTATTTCCAGGAAAAGAGTCTGTGCTAATATAGGTAATGCTAGGAGGAACTGCACCCTGATACCCAGGGCCTGCAGAAAGCTATCAGCCACTCCAAAGGCCGGATTCTCCCATCACTCCAGATCTTTGAAAATTGCAACTGGAGAAATGCCCAGTGCTGCCGGTTCCACAGGGAGGAATTTTGCAATTTTTAAGCAAAGAGGGAGGAACAAGGAGAACCAGAAGACCGATATTATGATGCAGCAGAGTTTTTAATGCAAATGAAATTGGCAGTACACAGTTACAGGAAGTAATACTACAGAGCAGAAAGAATATATTTCCAGTGTTTCAAGACGGGCCATGACCGATCGCAGGCCTCAGTGGGTGTATTTCAGACAAGATGTTCTGTTTGCATTGGTGCAGCTGCAGAGGTTGACAAACAAGTCCCTTTTACAACCACTTTAAGATCCTTGTTTTACCCAAGTTGGTGAAAAATGAGACAAAACAAATAAGAACAGAGAATTATGCAACTTCTCCCTGTATGTCGGCCACAGAGAACGTCAAAATGAGGTGCTAAATATACGTGGTGATGCAAAGGATAGAACATGTGGAGCCTAATTCTCCTTGACACCAAGGTCTCTTTTTCCTTTCTAAAGGGACTTAAACTAACAATATATGTAAGTGATATCCATCTTAAGACTCCCTTTATACGGTGGGGTTAGTGTAAACAGCCTGCGTGTAATTCAGAATGAGCCCACATGGAAATAAAAGCATCAGCACATGGTTGAGAAAGCCTTGGCAGAAAGAGTCATAAAGCGTAACATTAGAAATGCAGCATGGCTATCAGCCCAAGGTGCTGAGCACACACAGCTCCCACCGAGTTCAACTGGAGCCCTGTTTGCCCAGCACTTCTGAAAGCCATGCCCAAAAGATCAGGGGTGAATCTGTATCTGGCAGTTCATTTCCTGGTTCTCCCTTCTTCCACAGATGTTGCTGCTGGGTTTAGCATGGACCACAGTATCCAGCAAGATACCTACGGCCATATCCCCTGTAACCATAAAGACCTGGGTAACCGCCGTATCCCCCATGGCCCAATAATCCCCCGTAACCGTAATGGCCACTGTAACCATATAAGCTCCCTAAACTCCATAGCCGTACGATCCCCCCGAACCGAATGAGCCTCCAAAACCAGGTGCGACCGCAGGTGCTCCTACAGCTCCCACTCCACTGTGTTGAGGGAAATTGCTGAGAATTGGTCCAGGGAGGGTCACGACAACCGGTGAGGGTCTGATCACCACTTCAGTGTCAGAGCACTGCCTAACGCATGGCTCGTTGCAGGTGCCAGTAACTGGACTGGGTTGGGCCACCCCACATTCTGGGTAGCACAGGCTGGAGAAAGTCATCTTTCTGGGATGGAGGTAAACCTCAAACGCACAACAGGGACTAGAGTCAAAAGAAGGTACAAGTACCGGTCAAAGACTTCAGCTTATGTCTTCAATAGTGAGGAGTAACAGCTGGTTCAGAATAAAGTAGGAGAGCACTGAACTGGCCCATTCTCTACTAACCTAGGGAAATGTATTCATAATTCAGATAAGTGAAATATGGTTAAGTGACTTTCTCAAGTTACTGAATAGATTGAAATGCCCTAATTCTTTTTCCGGTTAATAGGAAATATGTTTCCCATGAATCCACTAGTGCCTGAAACTAAATACCTACACAAGATAATTATGGAAGAACATCCTGATCCCTCATAAAAATCACATCAGTAAAAGCAAGATTCAGTCTTCAATGAAAATAGCCCCTACTGTCACATCTCTAGAGTTCGAAAGCAATTGAGTGTAATTGGACTTACCGAGTTCACTGAGGAGATGAAGTCTGGAGAAGTGATTAGAAGAGCCCTGAGTCGTGAGCACTTTTCTACAGTCCCTAGGACTGCCTGGAGCATCTGGGATGCTGTTTGTGGTGATGGTCCTAATTAGTTACCAAACAAACTTGATTGTCTTGCTATCTCCTCCTTTGGATGGAGCTGTTTTCCTGAGGGGCTTTGATCATTGGGCCAATCTCAGCCTCAGAGGATGTGACATGCACATTGCACTCTTCATCTTTCTTTCATCTTAAAATTGTATGGGCCAACTGCATTCCTTGTGTCATTTTACTGACTTTTTTGTGGCTGCAGTGAGAATGAATGTGAAGGTGATTTTGAGCGGCATCAACAGCAGAACTGGCTCTGACGGAAGGAATCCAGGTTGGTCCTTTCAATTCATGCTGATCATGGTTAAGGGCTTTGGGTCGTTCATTGTAAACCTGCTAGGAAGGAGGGAGCCATTATTCTGCATTCTCATCTTTCTCCATCTCACTGGGTCAGATCCAATTCCTTTTGAAGTCAATCGGAATCATTCCAATTCCTCCAGCATGTTTCCTGTCAGGATCTTACACTGGAAATTCACCTGTTGGCAGGGGTATAGTAAAATGCCCTATCAACAATTTTAGTCCCACTACACTTTCAAACTGGAACTTAGCAGGGACCTAAGCAGAGCATGGGCCTTTGTGATGGTCATCTGCCAGGGGTGAATCTTACTCTACGGTGAGTAAAACTTTACCTAATGTTGGACCTCCACTTGTGTCACTAATGTGGTCACAAAGGGCTGCCTAGAACAGATTTGCTCACGGGTCAAAGTAGGGATGATGGCGAGTGAAAGGATTCAATCCTCTTTTGTAGATAAGGTTTAAGTTGCAGAAAGCATTTCTCTCTGAACCAGAATATTGTTTAGAACGTAAAAGATATCCCCAAGAGAGGCTTCCACAGCCAGGGAAGAGGGCAGAAGGATCCTCCTTTAATTTTAAGGGCTTGAACATCTTTGAAGTTGGAGCAACTCTGCTGATTTACACCAAGAGAGAGCCTGCACTTTCAAATAAAAATGTTTCACAAAATACCACATGCAAAACTACATTTGAATGAAAATTAAATAGCACCAGATTGTGTGGATTTAGATCCAGAATGTTGTTTGGGAGGTGGTCTATGTGCGCTACTTTTTCTTTCCTTGGAAACACGTCTCTCTAATGGGTCACAGGAATGCAATGGTAATGAATTCTTCCAGGTTGACAGTTGAAGGGTAGATGCTGAACCAGCGTAAAGGAGGACAGTTCCATCCATTTGAGATTGAAGGAAGGCACCTTACCCTCCTTGGATTAGAGAAAACCTTTCTGCACCTCCACCTTCAGCTGCTCATATCTAATATACAGTGAAATCAATGGGAACCATCAGCCATTGCATCTCCATGCATGGGCAGCCAAGAGAACTGGGTCTTGTGAGAGACTTCAGCTAATAAAGAAAAGGACTGAGTTAAGGGGAACTTCTTCAATGGTCAGATTGCAGTGGAATTAATTGCAAGTCTGATCAACCTAGGGCATTCTGGAAGTCCATTCTCCGACAAAGTTTTTCAGCCAGAATTAGAATGATTTCAAAGTGCAAAATTGACCCTCGCCAGGATTTCTTCTAACCTGAACAGCATAAAATGCCTCTCCATAATTGTAGGGCACAGAATATCATTGATGTGTATGGAACTGGACTGAGGTACATTGGCAACTGCATGGCTTGCGGCTTGAGACAAATAATCTGCTGAGCTGTTTTCAGTTAAGTTTGCAGCTTTGGGGATATAGACCAGACGCTGGATCTGGGTTGCAGCAGGCTAGTGTCTCTGGCTCAACAAGACAGGGCTCTGGAAGTCCCAAGCTGACAGGGAAAATGGGATCAAAGCTAATTTCAGCAAATCAGATGATAATCCCAAGGAGGTCTCTGTGACCAAACCCATCACGGGGTGGTCTCCTGGTCATCTGCCCTGCTTGCATGTGGCTGGGGAACGAGGAGCCCGAGACTCTGCAAGTGATCAGATGGTCTCTGGGGCAGGCTCTCACTGAAGACCTGAGGGAGGCAGGGACAGAGAGATGGTTTTCTCAGAGCAGCCATCAGCAGACTGATTAAAGAGAGGGAAAAGGAGAAAGGTAAATACAAGTGCAAAGTACTTCACTTAGGAAAAAAATCCAGTGCACATGAGACACTGTCTGGAGAGACTCCTGGTCTTCAGGGTAGACTGTCAAAAACCAGGGCAGAGATCCTAGCTGGTGCTATGTCTATAATTATAAGTATCAAGTGTGAAACTTCCAAAGTACTATAATAGTTTGACAATGGAGTGACAGACAGTCCTCTTACACACTCCAGTCTGTCTTGCCTTGCCGGCAAGCTGGAATGTGTGCTAAATGGTGGTGACTTCCTGCAAAAATCAAGAAAATAGTCACATTGTATCTAGTTCCACACTCACCCAGCTCAATTTGCATCCCAGATCTCACATGATAACATTGATAGTCAATTCGACACTAAACTAACTAAAGTTACTAGCTAAGAGAAAGGAATGAGAGTTATTGAGATGTTAAAGCAGATAAAAATATATGTACAGGTTAGTCACAGTCTAGAATTCCTAAAGGCAGCAGAGATTTGGGAAACTGGTAGTTTCCCAAAAGTCTTTTCAGGCTCCTCAGAGTAACTCTTCTTCTCATTCGGTTATTCTGCCTGTGAGAATCCAACCAGTCCAGAGATGAAGAATTTTCCCTTGTGTCCATACTTATAGTTTCTTCTCAGATAAAGAAGCTCATTGAGTCACTATTGATGTGGGCTCCTTCTCTGGCAGAGGGAGAAGGATGCATTTAAGGTCTTTGATCAGCACACACAGTGACCACTTGTCTTCAAATGCACAAGAATTCCCACCTTCCCGTTAAATTTCTTCATTTGCATTACACAAGACTTCTTTCTCATTGGATGGGTGATGTAGTTACAAGGCTATATACAATGTAAATGTTTGCTATTACCTTCTAACTGGGTACAGGTAAGTGAAAACAATGCATGCACCATCCCATTAGTTGTCAGGATGTTTAAACACCAAATAGATTCTTAGATATTGAACAATCACTTTCATTTATACTTATACACAAATGAACTGGCCTGGCTTCCAGCTGTGAGTTTGTCAGTTCTCAGCTGACACTTGGTTTACCAGCATCACAGCACAACTACAAAATGGGGAACAACTGGTTAGGTGGTAATATAGCTGAAAAGGATCTTGGGTTCCCTAAAGCTTAGGCTGACTTCTCTGGCGTCTCAGTTAAAGTCTCTGATCACTAAATCTACACAGTCTGCTGAGTCAAAAGCAACATCTTCCTTCCAATTGTTTTCAGGAATCTTCAGCTGGAATCCAGGCAGACTCATTCTCCTCCTCTGCTGAAAACACTGTTAGCCAATCAGATAACTGATTAACCAACTACCCCATTAAGTATATAGATTTTAAAAAACCCAACTCTGTTACAAGTAAATGCAAAACTGAGAACAGCAAAACATAAATGACTCTTCTCCACGATCACATTTACAGAAAAGTTGGTGACTCACACACGTTGAGACAATTTAATTAAAAGCGTTTGGCTAAAGTGAAAAATTCAAACTGTATAATTAAAATAAATGACTTTTCCCTCCCAGTTTCCCCTGTAATTTACATTCCTCAGGCTTCCCTCTTGGAGGGTTGTAACAAAATCACTGACCTGCTGCAACATGCTTCCGAGTTTGGGCAAACAGCCTGTTTCCTGCTCCTGGGCCCAGCTTCTCCCTGCCGCACAGAGCACAGGGCCTGGCGCAAAGCAGCTGCCCTGACTGCTGCCCTCATGGGGTCTGATCCCAGCACCAGGGAACCGATTGGAGCAGCCCCTAAACGACCGCAACCAATTCCAGAAGCTTCTGGCTGGGGAGTGCGAAATCTGCCTAGCAACAACGACCCAGACACAACTCGCTCCTATCCACCCTGCCCACACCAGAGAGCTCTTAAAGAGACAGCTCCCTGTTAGGGACGTGGGTTAATCTGCAGCAAGGGAGGATTAGGTTAGATCAGGGGTCACCAACTGGTCCATGGTGATGGACTGCTCAATCCTAGAGAATCTCCCAGTCAATTGCGCTCTCTCGTGGCGCAGCAGGGCTGCTGCTAAGTCAGGCTCCCTGCCTACCCTGGCCCCACACTGTTCCTATATGTGGCCAGCGAGGCCCCAGGGGTGTGGGGGGCAGGGTGCCTTAGCCTCGCTGTGATGCCAACCGGGAGCCGCCCAAGGTAAGAGCTGCTCAGCTTGAGGCCACATCCCAACGCCCAGCGCTGAGACCCTTCCTGGAGCCAGCACCCTATAAACCATTCTTCATCCCAACCCCCCACCTCAGCCTGGAGACCCTTCCTGCACCCAAACTCCCTCCAAGAGCTTGAGCCCCTCACCCCCTCCTGCACCCCAACCCTCTGCCCGAGGCTCGGCCCACACAGGGAATCCCTCAGGCCCAAACCAGAGCCCGCACCCCTCCCAAACCCCAACCCCCTCCTCAGCCTGGTGAAAGTGAGTGAGGGTGGGGGAGAGTAGGCGACGGAGAGAGGCAGGGATGGAGTGAGCAGGACAGGGCTTTGCAGAAAGAACAGGGCCTCAGGGAAGGGGCGGGGTAGATCTTGCATTGCCCTTTAATTCAAAAAGTGATCTTGGGTATAAAAAGATTGGAGACCACTGGGTTAGCTATCAGGAAAAACCTAACTGTAAGGGTAATTAAGCTCTGGAATAGGCTAACCAGTGGGTAAAGCTCTATTCACTATTTTTAGCCGATTAATTTTTCCCAGACAAATCTTGACAGACTGTGGTGCAAATTCAATGTCTGTAGTCTTTCAAAAGTCACGGGACTGACGTGGAGCAAAGCATAGAAAGGCTGCTCCCTATATCCCAGAACCAAATGGGTTAACGGAAAGATGTATTGGAACTGTGAGAGCTGTGCCAAGAACGTACGTCACTAGGCATGAGAATGATTGGGACATTTTAATTAATCATTTGCTCAGTGTGGACAGAAGTGTTCCCCTAGAATCTACTGGCTTTCCCCTTTGATCTCCTATGTGGGAAGCAGGTTAGGGGACCCTTAAGGCTAATCTACACTGACAACTCTAAAAAAACCACTTCAACGAGGGGCGTAGCCGTGCTCCCAGCTCTGGTGCACTTTTTACACTGGCACTTTAAGCGCTGAAACTTGCTGCGCTCAAGAGGGTGTTTTTTCACACCATTGCATGAGAAAGTTGCAGCGCTGAAAAGTGCCAGTGTCAAGAAGCCCTTAGATTTGACTGGAGGCTCCGGAGAGAGCAGTACTGAGGAAAGAGGACAGCCTGGAGGGGAGTATGTCACTTGTTTTAAGGAGAATTTACAGGTAATGAGGAATTGAAGAAGACAGATCCTTGAAAAAGGTCAGGGAACTCAGCACACTTGGTACGATCGGCGAACTGCAGAAAGATCATTTGACAATGCTGAGTTGCTGTTAGCGCTGACCTCAGTGAGGGGAAACAAAAGGCAGGATTATAGGAAGGACATTGGAAGAAGATTGAAGGGGTGAAGGTTGTCACATCTGATGTAAGGAAGCCCAGCAGCAGAGGAACGGTGCAAACTGTGCATATCAATAGAGTAAAACTTACCCTCCAAGGGAGATGGCAGTAAATTTGATTTGTTGTGTTGATGAAGAAACTGTCCCCATCCCTTTAATGGATTTGGTCAGGGAGAGCAGGGCAGAGAATCCCCTGGAAAGCCCTGAGTTCAGGGCGGGTTTAGATCCACCCCCAAAGCAGGATACGCCGGCCCTTTCCAAGCACCATAAACAGGATTTTCCTTGCCAGCTTTAACTGCCAAGATTACAGACTCCAGGCAAACCTCAGGGCCCCGCCCTGCTCCTAGCAGAGCATCCCTGGCTGAAGGGGAAATGCAGCAACAAGTTCTGGAGGAGGTGGAAAGCCTGCGTGAAACGGGGGAATCCCTGAGTCAGAAAGCCCCTGGGCGTCTCCTATTGTAATGGTACCTGAACAGGACAAAGCCATGAGAGTGTGACAGACCCAGGGCACAGTCTAGACTAGTGAGTAGCTGTGTCACCCGGGCTCTAACCTGGGGTGCCCTGCACACTGCTCTGCTTCTGCAGCCTCCAGTCCTGGGCTGCTCCCCAACAGGCTCCAGCACGTCAGCCACTTCCAGCTTGGTGTGTGTGTGATCTGCAGCCAGGCACAGCTCAGCTCTTACCAGCCTTGTTCATACTGCAGGGTGACGCCAGCACAGACCCAGTCTTCTATTTCTCCCAGAAATGGATGTCCTGACTGCTCAGCCTCTCCCGGACAATACAAGCTTAATTTGCAGCAAGGGAGATTTAGGTGAGATATTGGGAAAAACCTGCTAGCTATAAAGATAGTTGAGTATTGGAATAAGCTTCCAAGGGAGCCCCCTCTGCTTTGGTACAGGTGCACAGGGCTGAAGGTCCAACTCCAGGCTGATGCCCTGGAACACAGCGCTGCAGGAATATAATATGGAAATTGTCCGTATTAAAGGCAAAGGAAATGTGGTGGCAGATGCACTGTCTGGGCAAGAGAGTTCCAAGCTGACATATACATTAGCCAGTGGCAGAATCAAGAGTCAGCGTAGGAGGGGAGGTGTGATCCAGGACCCTGAGCAGGCACAGAGTTGCATGGTGTTTAACAGAGATACCTTGGATTGGACATGTACATGTTAAGTTTACCAAAGGGTGGCATGTGGGGGCTCTGCCCAGAGCTGGTCATCATACTCATTTAAAGCGTACGGACAGATACTGTTTCTGGAATTACGTATCTGTACCAGAAACTATATTCTTAAGGTCTGGGAGTTCAGGCAGGTATTGGGTATTGGGTGTTGCCCGCTTCACAAAGGAGGCCTGTTCACAGACTGTCCACAGACTGAGCCGAATGCTGATCGAGAGTTTGTCAAACCGACAAGAAAGAGACACGCAGGGAAAAAGCCTCCAGCAACCAGCAGGGCAGCACCCTGTCAATGAGTAAAGAGAAGGGAGCGTTGGAGCATTCCTGGGGGGCAGAGGTTACCCCTCCCCTCCGGCACCCTTCACCGAGGAGACAAGCTGGTAGTGTGGCTTCCCTCGTGAAAAACAGAGCACAGCACGGCCTGGCTGCAGAACACTGCAAGGTCTTTGGGTGAGCATTAGTTAAATACATCCAGGTTTCACAATGCGGGTTCTGCTTTTATTTTATATGTAACCATTTGTTTCCAGGATTTCTATTTGCTACCATTTGAATCTCTTTGTTAAATAAACTCGGCTTGTTTTCAAGCTAAACGTGCCCAAGGGCTGCATGTGAAGCAATGGTGCTGAGATCTCAGGTGGAGCTGGTGAGGTGGGCTGGGCTGTTCTTTCGGGAGCAGTGAATCTTGTGAGTGTCCAGTGGAGCAGGGCGGGATGCTCCAAGAAGCCCCTCGGAGGGCTCAGAGGTTGAGGTGTGCCTGTTGCTAACCAGCAGAGGGACAGCGGAGCCTGCGTAGGCTGAGGGGGGGGATTTGTGTTGCCCACGGCTGAGGAGGCAGGATGCTGACCCATGGCAGATACAGTCATGGCTTCTCCACCTTAGTGCATGTTGTGCTCAGTTCTGTGTTCGCACTTCAAAAAACATGTTGAAAAATTGGAGAAGGTTCAAGAAACAGCCAGGAAAAGGATCTCAGCTCTGGACATTCTGGCTTATAGTGAGAGACTAAGGAAACGTGTCCGCTTTAGTTTATCCAAGGGTAGGTTAAGAGGGGACTTGACCGTGATCTACAATTACCCCGAAGGGGATGACATTTCTGGCTGTCAACAGTTATTTAAGCTGGCAGAACGAGGAACCTGAAGGCAGACAGATTCAGACTAGAAATAAGCTGCCATGTTTTCACAGTGAGGGTAATTAACCATTGGAAAATCTGACCTAGGGACGCAGTGAGTCAAACCTGGATGCCTTTCTAAAGGATATGCATCAGCTCAATCAGGAGATCTGAGCGTGAGGCAGAAACAATTGCATGAGGCTGGGTCTCTTCTGGTCTTAATGTTTATGATCTATGTGGCTGGTGAATTGTCTCCCAGGGAAGGAGTGGGAGTCTGCTCTCATGGAATATTTGTAACTTCCCACTCCAGACCGAGCTGTCTGTTCTCTAGCATCTGGGCCTAGGTAACCCCACTGCTCTGTGAGCTAGAGCAGGTTCTGCCTCTCCAGAACCCCCTAAGGTGGTTTGTGCCTCGCCTGGAGCTCGTTTTTGCATTCAGCTTCCCTGCAGAGGTGGGGATGTGGTTATTATAACCACATCTGGGTATAAATATATAGTGTCTGTAATGAACTAACTAGTGTGTGACACAGAGAATGATGGCGAGAGCACTGCCCTCTACTGGACAGAATCAGAATTGCACAATAGCGTGTGGTGAGCCCATTACAGGGACAGCTAAGGGGTGATTCTCCTGTAGCTCACGTGGGTGCAGTCTGTGTTTTTGGAGCAGGAGGATCCAAGTTCTATCCTGAGTGACCTCAGCATGAGCACAGACCGTGCAGCACATTGCAGTGGGATCCGTCCCGACACAAGGAAGACAGAAAAGGTTCAGAACATGGAAATCAGAACGGGACAGGGAGTTGCAAACACGGCTCGCAACCTGGGAGACGCTCAGCTCTGGGCCTCTCATCCAAATGCAGGCAGGGGCCCTCTCTGCGCAGCTCCAGGGAGAGCCCAGCTTGTGCTCAGCTCCAGGGATCTGAGCGCCAAAAAGATGTGAACACAGTGGCAGGAACTCAGATAAGAGCAGATACACTGCTGAGGGCCAGGGGCCACTGAGTTGTGGGGTGGGGAAGCTGAAAGCACTAACCCTGCCGAGGCTGGCTAAGGGATAACCAAGGGGCAGCAGGAGAACAGGGAGAGGAATCAGCATGATAAAGGGGGAGGGTGATATGGAGGAGTGGGCTCAAACTGCACAAAGGTCGAGGGTCTGGGAAGATGCCCTGGAAGAGAGATGGGTGGGAAGAGGGAACTGGCCAGCCAGGGGATGGGTGGGAAGCTTACTGCTAGGCTAGACAAAGCCCTGGACAATAGCCTGTAGCTGATAGTGGCAGCGGCCTGTGCTCAGAGAGAGACACAATCCCAGGAGCTGACGGGGAAACCTCAGGGCACAGAGCAGTCAAAACAAGACCCTTCCACCTCCTCACTGGCTGGCAGAAAGCGCTGGGCAAGGATCCAGCAGTTGTTCACCAGCGGCCCAGGAGGGAAGCCAAGGGGAAAGGGCATTGGTGGGCTGGGCTGCATTGCGTGGGAGCCAGTTGCTGCATTAGGTCTCCTAGCCATGCTCCAAGGACTAGCTCCGTCCTCGGCACCGAAGAGGCACACAGAGATGACAGCGTGGGCGCGTTGGCCTCCCCAGTGTCTGCTGCTGTGAACGGATCCCCCTCAGGAGTGAAAGTCAGAATGTGAGGGGGGCCCCGAGCTACTGGGGCTAGTGCAAGAGAGCCTGGTCTGTCGGGTGCACTGCAGCCAGCCTGACCTCGCCTCACCCCCTTTCCACACACCCGCTGGAGCTCACACTCACATGACAGCCTGCTCCGGTTCCACTGTCTGGCTGCTGCCAAATGGCCCAAAAGTGCCAGGCCCAAGCTCCCCGGGTCTCCCAGGGCCTGAGGAGCTGGAGGCTGACTTGCCGAAGGCGACTGGACAGAGTATTAAGTCAGCAAAGATTTTCAAATGCAAAATTCTTGTCCAGTCCGTCCCTCTCTCTAACGCCCGCGACCAGTCGCTCCCTCTGCTTCTCCGACCGCGTTCGCTTAATCCAACACGTCCACGATGAGGGGCGCCAGGTAGTCGGAGTGGCGGATCCCAAAGGTCTGGCCACGCTGCTGGACGTACTGCAGGGAGAGGGAGCAAAACACCGCAGGATCAGTGCATGAGATCTCAGCTCCTCCCCTCAGCACCTGCTGGCACCCTGCGGAGATCCTGGCTTCCACGTTAGAAACACACACGCCCCCCGCCCCCCAATCAGGGCTCAATGCTCCTCCAAGACTACAATCCTTCATGAGACCTTAGCTCCCCCACTACACACATGCGCACACACACACACTGCATCCCCCCTCTCACATACACTGCATCCCCCACATACATCCCCCCATGTTATAAACACACACGTGCCCCCCATCAGATCTCAACATCCCCCCGTGACTACAATCCTGTGTGAGACCTTAACTCTCCCGCTACACACACATGCACTCACACACACTGCATCACTCCCTCACACACACACTGCATCACCCCCACACACACACTGCATCACCCTCACACACATACACTGCATCACCCCCTCACACACACACTGCATCACCCCCCACCACAAACACTCTGCATCACCCTCCCACACACACACTGCATCACCCCACACACACACACTGCATCACTCTCCCACACACACTGTATCACCCCCTCACACACATTGCGTCACACCCCCTACACACACACACGGGCTGTTCACTGCCAGGGAAATCTCTCTATGAGGTCTCCAGTCTCTCCGCCAACCAACACATTCTCAGCACGTCCCTGCCACAACAGCTCTTGTGAGCCCATGTGTGTGTGGGTCCCGGCCCCCACCTCACCTTCTCCGGGCTGTGTGCCCCGGGCCCTGGTTTCTGCGTGTTGTCTCCAGGGAGCATGTTGCGGGCAAGCATGCTGTACTGGGGGGCCCGGGTCTTGTACACGCTGGGTTCCACCACACGGTAGTTACAGGGCCCTGGCGTCTGCACACAAGAAGAGCAGAGCTCAGTCACCAACAGTCCATTCCCAGGGGTGCTCCCCTCAAACAAGCTGAGCCACAACCCAGCTGGCATCCTACACCCCCATTCCCCATCGCCAGTGTGTCCCTCATCCCCCTTCCCTCACCCCCTTCCATCTGAGTACCCCCCTCCCCAGCTCCGCTGCTGCCTCTCACCTTGCTCAGGTCCTCATAGAAGCTGCCAACCAAACTGCGCCCCAGGAGGGAATAGTTTGGGGCAGAGCTCTTGCCGACGACCTTGGGCCCAATCATTGGGGGGAGCCCGTAGGCGGCAGGCCCTGGGATGGGAGAAGAGGGGTCAGCGAGGGAAAGAACTGACATTCAACCACCACTTTGGACAAATCAGAAATCTGACAGGGCTGCTCTAGGGAGCGGGGGAGGGCAGGACAGGAGTGAGGTGAGACTGGGGAGAGGCAGGGTTCAGTGGGGGTGAGGACAGAAGGAGAAGGGTGGGATGTGCGGGGAGGGCAGGAGTGAGGTGAGACTGGGGAGGGGCAGGGCTCAGTGGGGATGAGGGCAAAAGTTGGGGTGAGGGTGGGATGTGTGGGGAGAGCACGAGTGAAGTGAGACAGAGAGGGGCAGGGCTCGGGGGGCTGAGGGCAGAAGGGAATGGGGAGGGGTGGGGAGGGCAGGAGTGAGATGAGACAAGGAAGTGTAGCCTATAGGACTAACCTGCTTGTTTGCACATATATATATATATATTTTTTTCTTATAGTTTAAGTGTTTGATGCATTGTAATAGGTTTATAAATTTATATTAAAGTAGGTTTGGCGGTAATGCAAAAAACCTACAGGCCATTTCCTGTATGTTAAGCTAAGACAAAGTGAGCATATCGATAATAAAACCTTTTACTCAAAAATTAAAGTGAACCTACAGCTTGTTACCTAAGTAGATAAGTACCCCTGCCAATGTCTGTGACCTTTTATCTAGACCAATAAACAATGAAAAATGGCACGGGGGGGTTCAATGTTGTACCCACAAACTTAACAGATGCACCACAAGGACACTTCTGTGGGTATGTGCATGTCATCAATATGCACAAACATACTAGACTATGGGGTAAATGCACCCCAACATTTTGTGGGTAAAAAGTAAACTTTGGGCATAATTTTTTCCCCCAGCACGTGTGCCCTGTAGAAAAGGTAACTCACCTCGCTACAGCGCTCTGCTCTGTCATTCTCACTTCCATTCTATTTCTACTTGATCTCTAGCGAGTCTATCTAGCTACAAGAACTACTACTATTAGGAGGCTGCACTTGTTCTTCTGAAACTTTAAGTTTAAAAAGCTAGGCAGAGCTCGGTTTCCCTAAGTTTTGTTCTTACTTTGTTTATTAGGTTTGAATTTTAAGTTTAAGTTAGTCAAGTAAAACCCCTTCCAGTGCTTCACCACCCTCTTAGTGAAATAGTGTTTCCTAATATCCAACCTAAACCTCCCCCACTGCAACTTGAGACCATTACTCCTTGTTCTGTCATCTGGTACCACTGAGAATAGTCTAGATCCATCCTCTTTGGACCCCCTTTCAGGTAGCCAGCGGCTCTGGCCTCTGTTCAGCATTCAGTAGCAGTTGCCAGGTTCCGGGGTCCACTCGCACCCCAAACCAGTGGGTTGATCCCCCCCTCTGACAGTCTCTTGCCACCCTGCCCAGTAGCACCCACTTTGGATAAGAGGCTGGAAAAGCAGTGAACTGGCTCTAGGGTCCCTGGGTGTGGAGATAGGCACGTGCGGGAGCCAGGGCTCCCGGGAATGGGAAGGGGAGGATGGGGACAAATCCAGACAAATGTTTGAGCCATTGGGCACTGATTTGTGCCTGGGAACCTCGAGGTGTTTGGCCAGTGGTGCAGTGGGGCGACGGGGGCAGGAGCTAGGTCATGGGCTCTCCTACCTGGAGTCTGGTCATTCGCAAACTCCTTCGTGCGCGAGGCGAGCGAATAGATGGGCGCGGAGCGATAGGTCCATTTCCCTGCCTTCTCTGGAGAATATCGACCTGAAACAAAGAGGGAGGATAATATTGGAGCATGGAGAGGGGGGACACGCCTCATACCACACTGATTGGCAAACTGTGGACTGAAGCAGCTGAGAGCTCACTGATAGCACTGGTCTACAATTTTTGAGAAGTCATCTGCTTCAGAGATAAAATGTGATATTTATTATGTATTTTGATGTGCTGAATTCAAATATGACAATTAAAACAACTGATTGGCTACTGTTTCTAAGATATTTAAGTTTTTACATTTTATGTCTATGTATATTGTGTAGATAGTAGAGTTTTAATCATAAATTTTAAACCTAGGTCTTTTCATATGTTTATGGTTGCTATACATGATAATAGTTCACCTGTCCTGTTTATGTAACATTTTAAAAATCAGCAAAAGGGTTATAACAATAAAATTTATTATGAAACAAAAGGCAAAAAACTATTATGTACATAGTTTAGTCCTATTCAGTGTCTACTCAGCGCTTCTTGGCTTGTCTCTTGTATTCATTAAATGGAGCATCTCTTGTCACTGTCCAGCAATAGTCTGCAAGCATTGATGGGCTCCATTTGCCCTGAGAGCCTGCCAGGAGATTCCACTGCTGTAGTCTGGAGCCCAACAGCTCTGCCTTACTCTTGGGTAGTTCCAAATCCCTGACAAGGTCATTCAGTTCACCTTGTGTTATGAGGTGTGCTTCAGAGGAGGAGGATGGGAGAAAAGTTGGGTCCTGTGACATTGATGGTTCAGGACCAGAAGTTTCATCCTCTTCCTCTTCCTTGTCTGACTCAAGAGAGAATGATTCTGGTGCATCAGGAACCGGCAGTCCTTCTCCGTGGGGTACGGGGCGTATAGCTGATGGAATGTTTGGATAATGCACAGTCCACTTTTTCTTCTTTGACACACCTTTCCCAACTGGAGGCATCATGCAGAAGTAACAATTGCTGGTATGATCTGTTGGCTCTATCCAAATCTTTGGCACTGCAAAAGGCATAGATTTCCTTCTCCTGTTCAACCACTGGCGAAGATTTGTTGCACAAGTGTTGCAGCATATGTGTGGGGCCCACCTCTTGTCCTGATCTCCAATTTTGCAGCCAAAAGAAAGGTGACAGGCTTTCTTAATCAGAGTGGTTATACTGCGCTTTTGTGATGCAAAAGTGACTTCACCACAAATATAGCAGAAGTTATCTGCACTGTTCACATAAGTACGAGGCATCTCTGCTCACTTTGGCTAAACAGAAATGTATCCCTTTGCAAAATGAAACACTGACAAAGAAGAGAGCACGACACTGTATGATTTCTAGAGCTGATATAGGGCAATTTGTTCAGCAGAGTGATGTAAGCTTCGTTATGATTGCATCATCCATGACTTCTAGGAATAACATGATGCAATTCATATCATATATGATGTAATACCAGCTTCAGATTGCAGCATTCATTGTTTTGCCTAAAAAGCAAGTAGTGTCCAAACCCAGTCATAGATTTATTCATAGATCCAGTCAAAGATGTATTTTAGTCATTTCTGGTTTAAATTGAGATCCCTTCCTTTTATAACTCACTTATCCTCCGCCATTCCCAAGTCAAGGGTCATATATACTGACCCAGTAGCATATCTTGAAAACTAGAGTCAATTAACAATTTTAAGCATCATTTTCGTTCTCAGTGACCCAGAATTAGTAAAGTTGGACTACATTTATTTCAGAAGCATTTTGGCTGTAGAGCAGTGTAGCCAGCGCTCCTGTCTTGTGCCATACAGTGCCCCCTGCTGGCAGAGGCTGAGGCCGGAGTAGCTGGGAGTGCCCACCACAGCCAGTGCTCCTGTCCTGCTCCCCACAGCGCCCCCTGCTGGGAAAGGCCAGGCTAGAGCGGCTGGGAATTGCCACACAGCTAGTTCTCTTGTGCTGCTCCCCACAGCGCCCTCTTCTGGGCAGGGCCGGCTCCAGGCACCAGCGCAGCAAGCAGATTCTCAGGGTGGCCAACGGGAAGGGGCGGCACGTCCAGCTCTTCGGTGGCAATTCAGCAGCGGGTCCCCCAGTTCCTCTCAGAGGGAAGGACCCACTGCCGAACTGCCGTCAATCACGGCTTTTTTTTTTCCCGCTGCTTGGGGCGGCTAAAACCCTGGAGCCGACCCTGCTTCTAGGAGAGGGCGGAACTAGAATAACTAAGAGCTCCCCCCATCTAGTGCTCCTGCCGGGCTCCCTGCAAATATCAGAAGGGTGTGAAGCCCAGGACAGAAAGGAATTAGCCAGGAGGATACACAAAGGGGGAGGGGAATTAGGAGGAATGGGATAGAATGAACAAGAAGGGAATTTAGGCTGACTCTCAGGATCAGTCCTTAGCAGTAATATCTATGAGGTTGGGGAATCATCTCTCGAAGGTAACGTAAAAACATAATGGCCATAGGATCAGTCCAATGGTCCATCTAGCCCAGTGTCCAGTCTTCTGACAGTGGCTGGTGCCAGACTCTATAGAGGGAATGAACTGAACTGGGTAATTTATCAAGTGATCCATCCCGCATTGTCCAGTCCCAGCTTCTGGCAGTCAGAGGCTTAGGGACACCCAGAACGTGGAGTTACATCCCTGTCCATCTTAGCTAAAAGCCAATGATGGCCCTATCTTCCAGGAACTTATCTAGGTCTTTTCTGAATCCAGTTATAGTTTTGGCCTTCACCACATCCCCTGGCAATGAGTTCCACAGGTTGACTGTGCGTTGTGTGAAGAAATACTTCCTTCTGTTTGTTTTAAACCTGTTGCCTATTAACTTAATTGGGTGACCACTGGTTTGTGCATTGTGTAATGGGGTAAATAACACTTCCTTGTTCACTTTCTCCACATCAGTCATGATACTATAGACCTCTACCTATAGACCCCCTTAGCCGTCTCTTTTCCAAGCTGAAAAGTCCCAGTCTTTTTGATCTCTCCTTATATGGAAGCTGTTCCAGACCCCTAATCATTTTTATTGCCCTTTTCTGTACAGTTGCCAATTTGAATATATCTTTTTAGGGCTGTTGATTAATCACAGTTAACTCACACGATGAACTAAAAAAAATTAACTGCAATTAAAAAAATGTATCGTGACTAATCACACTGTCAAAGAAGAGAATACCAATTGAAATTTATTAAATATTTTTGGATGTTTTTCTACATTTTCAAATATATTGATTTCTGTTACAATACAGAATGCAAAGTGTACAGTGCTCACTTTATATTAGCTTTTATTACAAATATTTGCACTGTAAAAATGATAAAAGAAAATATTTTTCAATTCACCTCATAAGTACTTTAATATAATCTCTATTGTGAAAGTGTAACTTACAAATGTAGATTTTGTTTGTTTGTTACATAGCTGCACTCAAAAACAAAACAGCGTAAAACTTTAGAGCCTACAAGTCCACTCAGTCCTACTTCTCTTCAGCCAATCGCTAAAAGACAAACACATTTGTTTTCAGTTATGAGAGGTACTGCTGCTTGCTTCTTATTTACAATGTCACCTGAAAGTGAGAACAGGCATTCACATAGCACTTTTGTAGATGGTGTTGCAAGGTATTTATGTGCCAATTATGCTAAATATTCATATGCCCCTTCATGCGTCAGCCACCATTACAGAGGATATACTTCCATGCTGATGATGTTTGTTAAAAAAAAAGTGCATTAATTAAATTTGTGACAGAACTCCTTGGAGAGCATTGTATGTCTCCTCTTCTGTTTACCCTCATTCTGCCATATATTTCATGTTATAGCAGTCTCAGATGATGACCCAGTGTATATTATTTGATTTATGAACACTGTCACTGCAGATTTGACAAAACACAAAGAAGGTACCAGTGGGAGAGTTCTAAAAATAGTTACAGCACTCGACTTAAGGTTTAAGTATCTAAAGTGCCTTCTAAAATCAGAGAGGGACGGGGTGTGGAGCATGCTTTCAGAAGTCTTAAAAGAGCAACATTTTGATGTGGAAACTACAGAACTCTAACCACCAAAATAGAAAATCAGCCTTCTGCTGGTGGCATCTAACTCAGATGATGAAAATGAACATGCATCAGTCTGCTCTGCTTTGGATCATTATCAAGCAGAACCCTCATCAGCATGGACACATGTCCTATGGAATGGTGATTGAAGCATGAAGGGACACATGAATCTTTAGCGCATCTGGCACATAAATAACTTGCAATGCCGGTTATGACAGTGCCATGAGAACACCTGTTCTCACTTTCAGGTGATATTGTAAACAAGAAGAGGGCAGCATTATCTCCTGCAAATGTAAACAAACTTGATTGTCTAAGCGATTGGCTGAAGTAGGACGGAGTGGACTTGTAGGCTCTAAAGTTTTACATGGTTTTATTTTTGAATGCAGTTATTTTTTGTACATAATTCTACATTTATAAGTTCAACTTTCACGATAAAGAGATTGCACTACAGTACTTGTATGAGGTAAATTGAAAAATACAATTTCTTTCAGGGCCGCCCAGAGGATTCAGGGGGCCTAGGGTCTTCGCCAGTCTTCGGTGCTGGGCCCCAGGGCAGAAGGAACCCTCGCCGGGGTCTTTGGGGCACTTCAGTGGCAGGTCCGGGAGCGGAAGGACCCCCCACTGCGAAATTGCCACCGAAGACCTGGCACTTTGGCGGCGGGTCCTGGAGTGGAAGGGCCCCCCATCACAGGTCTTCAGGGCACTTCAGCAGCAGATCCCGGAGCAGAAGGACCCCCGCTGCCGAATTGCTGCCGAACACCCAGAGCGGAGGAAACTCCAGGGACCCGGGCCCCATGAGAGTTTTCTGGGGTCCCCAGAGCGAGTGAAGGACCCTGTGCCAACGGCCCTGAAAAACTCTCATGGGGGCCCCTGTGCCCCACTTGCCCCGCCCATCCCGAGCAGCCCTGATTTCTTTTGATTTTTATCGTACAAATATTTGTAATAAAAAATAAAGTGAACACTGTACACTTTGTATTCTGTGTGTAATTGAAATCAGTATATTTGAAAATGTAAAAAACATCCAAAATTATTTAAATGGTATTATATTATTGTTTAACTGTGTGATTAATCACATGATTAATCACAATTAATTTTTTAATTGCATGATTAACCATGGTTTTTTTAATCACATGATTAACTGTGATTAATTTCCAGCCCTAATCTTTTTCTTTTAGACGAATGTGACCAGAACTGCAGACAGTATTCAAGGTGTGAGTGTACTATGGATTTCTATAGTGGCACTATGATATTTTCTGTCTTTTCTGTCCCTTTTCTAATGGTTCCTTCCATTGTTAGCTTTTCGCACCATCGCTGCATATCGAACAGATGTTTTCAGAGTACTATCCACAATGACTCCAAGATCTCTCTCTTCAGTGGTAACAGCTAATTTAGACCTCATCGTCTTGCAAGTATAGTTGGAACCATGTTTTCCAATGTGCATTACTTTGCATTTATCAACAAGGAATTTCATTTGCCATTTTGTTGCGCAGTTTTGTGAGATCCTTTTGTAACTCTGTGTCACCAGCTTTGGACTTAACTATCTTGAGTAATTTTGTATCATCTGCAAACTTTGCCACCACACTGTTTACCCCTTTTCCAAATCATCTATGAATATGTTGAACAGCACAGGTCCCAGTACAGATCCTTGGGGGACCTCGCTACTTACCTCTCTCCGCCATGAAAGCTGGCCATTTATCTCTACCCTTTGTTTCCTGTCTTTTAACCAGTTACTGATCCATGAGAGAACCTTCCCTTTTATCTGTCGCTGCTTACTCTGCTTAAGAGCCTTTGGTGTGGGACCTTTTCAAAGGCTTTCTGAAAGTCCAAATTTATTACAGCCACTGGATTACCCTTATCCATGTGTTTGAAGGCCCTCTCAGATAACTCTAATAGATTGGAGAGGCATGATTTCCCTTTACCAAAGCTGCGTTGACTCTTCCTCATCAAATGGTGTTCATCTACGTGTCTGATCATTCTGTTCTTTACCACAGTTTCAACCAATCTGGCTGCACTGGGAGTCAGGCTTATCAGCCTGTAGTTGCCAGGATTGTCTATGGAGCCTTTTAAAAAAAATCAGCTTTACAGGGAGCTCAATCACTCGGGACAAACACACCTGGATTGTACAGAGCCCTGGAGTATGGACCGGAAGAAACAACCCTGTACTAAGCAACAAAGAGTCCTGTGGCAACTTATAGACTAACAGACATGCTGACATTTTCCATCACAGACATCAAATCACACACACGCAAATCAAGCCACACCCACGTAGCCTGGCCATATACAGCAAGTGAGAAGGGGATAGACTGACCTGGCCCGGGAGTCAGGAAGGGCATCAGGTCCCTGGGACGGCCATAGATGGAGTAGGCAGGGTTACCATCTTTGCCCTTCATGGTCATCTTGGCTGGCACCATGTACTTGGGTCCCGGGGAGCACTCATCCTGCAGACAGAGGCGGCGGATGCCGAAGCTGTACGCGGGGGCTCGGTAGCGGGAGGGGTCATGAAGAGGGTAACCTGCAACAGGAAAGAGAGATAGAGCAAGGGCGCAGAGGGCATGGGCCAGATAGTGAGAGCCCTCAAGCCCAGCCCTGGAGGGAGCGTGGGGCATGGCAGAGCTGTCTCCACACAGGCCACTGGGGCAGGCATGGATCCCAGCCCAGATCTGAGAGGGGCAAGGAGAGGGGAGAGCTTCCTCGGCACAGGTCTTATTGTGTAGGAAAAACCGTGAGTGGAGGAGAAGTAAGAGATCCCTTGATGCAAGGGGGCGTGGTGAGGGGCGCCCTTGGGGCGAGCTCGGGGTGGGTGAGCAGCCCCATTCGGCTGCAGGTGGAGAGCCCCCCTCAAAGCATTGGGTATGTGCGTGGAGCTGCCAGCTGGCCCATGTGTCCCTCTTTCCATGATGCTGGCGGGGAGTCCCGGGCCACCCCTCCTCATAGAGCCCAGGGGGCTCCCCTTCCCGCTGGCCTCGCCAGCTCCTCGCTGACGCTCTCTCTCACCTACGTTTGTGGGGAGCCCGTACTTGGGCCCGGGACTGCTGTAGAGAGCAGCAATGGGCCCTTTGGGCCGGTGGGGTCTCCATGCTCCCACCCAGACATCGGCAGACATGCTGGATCCCCGGTGTTTTCCCACAGCTGGTAAAAAGACAGAGAGCCCCGGTTAGGGAGAGAGCTGGGGAGCAGCAAGAGCCCTTTGCCCCCACCGATGGGAACAGGGACCCCAAGCCTACTTGGTGCTCATCCTCCTGCAATACACAGGCTGGCCTCTCACACTCCAGCAGGGGGCAGCAGTGCAGCTACAGCTAATCCCATAGCAACATGTCTACTGGTTAGAGCATGGGACTGGGATTCAGGCAACCTGGGATCTCTTCCCAGCCTTTTCAGCCTTTCTGCATGACCTTGGGCAGATTGCTTTACCTCCGGGTGCCTCCGTACAATGGGGACGTTGTCTTCGGACGGCTGTTTGAGAGGCTCAGATGAATGGTTCCCTGCACCAGGATCATTATTTTTCACCAATCAGCAGAGAGAACTGCTATGGCAATGGCCCCGTCACGCTTCGGCCAGGGGAGGGCAGCATACACGCAGCTCCCCGAGGGAATCAGCTTTAGCCAGAGGACCCAACACAATGCAGCAGGAGTCCTGTCCCCCAGGTCCTGATCCCAGGAGCTAGTGCAGAGTTGGGCTCGGCTCTCATTAAGGTGACGCAGTCACCCTGGTCCCACACCTGCGCTCTGCTCTAGCTCTGGAATTCTCCTTTGGGGATGAAGCTTCCTCTGCCGGGTCTCAGGCCCTAAAGAGGAATTGCTTGGGAAGCTGCCGCTGTTCCCGAGTCACTGGGTCTGGAGAAGCAGTCGCTCCATTGCAGGAGAGATTGTCTGGTGGATTGGAGCACATCAAGGAAGGATCCTACTTTTTCTCTGCTTCTTTTTTCTGTCCCCCTTCGAGGCTCTCTGGACTGCTCCTACCATTCCCAGGGGTTCGTTAGAGACCACCCCCCGGCACACACAGGGAAAGGCCCTTGTGCAGTGAGATGCCACGCTGGGCTACCGAGCTAGAGCTCAGCAGCAGGGGAACTAGCATGGCTCATCTCTACTGGGCTACTGCACCTGCTCTGCACGGACACTCACACCCAAGGATCACACCAACTCTCAGGAAGGTCTAAGGGGATGAGCTGCACAGGGAGACACGATCCGCAAGGCCAATGAGTTGTACCTGCCAGTGCTGCTGGGATTTCCCAAGGCAGAGCCCTAATAAGGTTTGCCCCACGGAGATCCTGCATGCTCTCGCTCTCTCTTTTATCCAGTTACTATGGCATCAGGGACAACAAACAGATGCTGCTCATAAGCGGTGGGTGGAGCCAACTGAAATTTCCTCTGGGGAGGAAATGGGGCTGGGTTAGTCACAGCTCAAAGGGGAAAGTTCATTGCCAGGGTGACTAGAGACCAATGCCTGGGAGCTCCAGGGCTCCCGTTCCAATTCTGGCAGAGGCGTGAAGGAGTCCCACCCGCACAACTGGCAGGGAACACACCATTTTTCAGAGGAACAGCTGCTGCTGACCACACACCATGGCCTCTGCAGCGCTGCCTGATCTCAAAGGATGGGCAAGCTGCTGCTGTTGATGCAAACTTTCAGGAGAGCGTGAGGAGGAAAGGGCATGGAGCTAAAGAAGCGGCCTGGGCATCAGGACTCCCAGGTTCTCTCTCTGGTTGTGCCTCTGACTACCCGTCTCCGGGCCTCAGTTTCCCAATACGTAAAAAGGATCATGATATTGATCCCAGGAGCTAATTCATTCATATCTGTAAAGCACTCTGAGATCTTTGGCTGGTAGACACTAGAAAGGGGAAAGGATCACTAGGATATATTGGTAAAGCTGGAAATACAGAGGCAGTGACTGCGAAGGGACAACCCCCAGCAGGACAGTTACATGGGCTAGGATCAGCACTGGCTTTGGAGAGATTTGCTCAGTAAAAACAGTGTGGAGAGGAGGCTCAGAAAGAGCAGCAGCTCCTGCTAGTCCCAGGAGTCCAGAGGTGGAACTGGGGGCCCTGGGAGATCTCGGGGGCCAAGGAAGGGTGTCCCTGGGAGATCTGGGGGGTATGGGCAGGGAGCTGGGGGCCCAGGGGACATAGGGGTGCAGGCAGGGAGCTGGGGGTCCAGGGGACATAGGGGTGTAGGCAGGGAGCTGGGGCCCCAGGGCGACCAGGGGGGTTGGGAGGGGGCTGGAGCCCCAGGGGATCGAGGGGTTCAGGAGCGAGCCGGGGCCCCAGGAGGATTGGGGGTGCAGGCAGGGAGCCGGGGCCCCAGGGGGATGGGGGGGTTGGGAGGGAGCTGGGACCCCAGGGGGATCGGGGGGTGCAGCAGGGAACTGAGGCCCCAGGGCGATCGGGGGGTGCAGACAGGGACCTGGGACCCCAGGAGGATCGGGGGGGAGGTTGGGAGGGAGCCGGGGCCCCAGGAGGATCGGGGGGGATGGGAGGGAGCCGGGGCCCCAGGGAGATCGGGGGGGTTGGGAGGGAGCCGGGGCCCCAGCGGGATCGGGGGGGGGTTGGGAGGGAGCTGGGGCCCCAGGGGGATCGGGGGGGGTTGGGAGGGAGCCGGGCCCCAGGGAGATTGGGGGAGGGGGGTGCAGACAGGGAGCTGGGACCCCAGGGGGATCGGCGGGGGGGTTGGGAGGGAGCCGGGGCCCCAGGAGGATCGGGGGGGTTAGGGACAGGGAGCTGGGACACCAGGGGGATCGGCGGGGGGATTGGGAGGGAGCCGGGGCCCCAGGGCGATCGGGGGGGGTGCAGACAGGGAGCTGGGACCCCAGGGGGATCGAGGGGGAGGTTGGGAGGGAGCTGGGGCCCCGGGAGGATCGGGTGGGAGGTTGGGAGGGAGCTGGGGCCCCGGGGGATGGGGGGGGTTGGGAGGGAGCCGGGGCCCCAGGGAGATCGGGGGGGTGCAGACAGGGAGCTGGGACCCCAGGGGGATTGGCGGGGCGGTTGGGAGGGAGCCGGGGCCCCAGGAGGATCGGGGGGGATGGGAGGGAGCCAGGGCCCCAGGGAGATCGGGGGGGGGTTGGGAGGGAGCCGGGGCCCCAGCGGGATCGGGGGGGTTGGGAGGGAGCTGGAGCCCCAGGGGGATCGGGGGGGGTTGGGAGGGAGCCGGGGCCCCAGGGAGATTGGGGGAGGGGGGTGCAGACAGGGAGCTGGGACCCCAGGGGGATCGGCGGGGGGGTTGGGAGGGAGCCGGGGCCCCAGGAGGATCGGGGGGGTTGGGAGGGAGCCGGGGCCCCAGGGGGATCGGGGGGGTGCAGACAGGGAGCCGGGGCCCCAGGGGGATGGGGGGGTTGGGAGGGAGCCGGGGCCCCAGCGGGATCTGGGGGGGTTGGGAGGGAGCTGGGGCCCCAGGGGGATCGGGGGGGTTGGAGGGAGCCGGGGCCCCAGGGAGACCGGGGGGGGGGGGGGTGGGAAGGAAGCCGGGGCCCCAGGGAGATCGGGGGAGGGGGGTTGGGAGGGAGCCGGGGCCCCAGGGAGATCGGGGGAGGAGGGTTGGGAGGGAGCCGGGCCCCTGCGGGATCGGGGGGGTTGGGAGGGAGCCGGGGCCCCAGGGGGATCGGGGGGGTGCAGACAGGGAGCCGGGGCCCCAGGGGGATGGGGGGGTTGGGAGGGAGCCGGGGCCCAGCGGGATCTGGGGGGGTTGGGAGGGAGCCGGGGCCCCAGGGAGATCGGGGGGGGGGGTTGGGAGGGAGCCGGGGCCCTAGGAAGATCGGGGGGGGTTGGGAGGGAGCCGGGCCCCAGCGGGATCGGGGGGGGGTTGGGAGGGAGCCGGGGCCCCAGGGGGATCGGGGGGGGGTGCAGACAGGGAGCTGGGGCCCAGCGGGATCTGGGGGGGTTGGGAGGGAGCGGGGGCCCCAGGAGGATCGGGGGGGGGTTTGGGAGGGAGCCGGGGCCCCAGGGGGATGGGGGGGTTGGGAGGGAGCCGGGGCCCCAGGCGGATCGGGGGGGTTGGGAGGGAGCCGGGGCCCCAGGCGGATCGGGGGGGTTGGGAGGGAGCCGGGGCCCCAGGGGGATCTGGGGGGGTTGGGAGGGAGCCGGGCCCCAGGGAGATCGGTGGGGGGGTTGGGAGGGAGCCGGGCCCCAGGGAGATCGGGGGGGGTGCAGACAGGGAGCCGGGGCCCCAGGGGGATCTGGGGGGGTTGGGAGGGAGCCGGGGCCCTAGGAAGATCGGGGGGGGTTGGGAGGGAGCCGGGCCCCAGCGGGATCGGGGGGGGGTTGGGAGGGAGCCGGGGCCCCAGGGGGATCGGGGGGGGTGCAGACAGGGAGCCGGGGCCCAGCGGGATCTGGGGGGGTTGGGAGGGAGCGGGGGCCCCAGGAGGATCGGGGGGGGTTTGGGAGGGAGCCGGGGCCCCAGGGGGATGGGGGGGTTGGGAGGGAGCCGGGGCCCCAGGGAGATCGGGGGGGGGGGTTGGGAGGGAGCCGGGGCCCCAGGCGGATCGGGGGGGTGCAGACAGGGAGCCGGGGCCCCAGGGGAATCGGGGGGTGCAGACAGGGAGCGGGGGCCCCAGGAGGATCGGGGGGGGTTGGGAGGGAGCCGGGGCCCCAGGGGGATCGGGGGGGTGCAGACAGGGAGCCGGGGCCCCAGGGGGATCGGGGGGGTGCAGACAGGGAGCCGGGGCCCCAGGGGGATGGGGGGGTGCAGACAGGGAACCGGGGCCCCAGGGGAATCGGGGGGTGCAGACAGGGAGCGGGGGCCCCAGGAGGATCGGGGGGGTTGGGAGGGAGCCGGGGCCCCAGGGGGATGGGGGTGTTGGGAGGGAGCCGGGGCCCCAGGGGGATCGGGGGGGTGCAGACAGGGAGCCGGGGCCCCAGGGGGATGGGGGGGTTGGGAGGGAGCCGGGGCCCAGCGGGATCTGGGGGGGTTGGGAGGGAGCCGGGGCCCCAGGGGGATCTGGGGGGGTGGGGTTGGGAGGGAGCGGGGGCCCCAGGGAGATCGGGTGGGGGGGTTGGGAGGGAGCCGGGGCCCCAGGCGGATCGGGGGGGGGGGTTGGGAGGGAGCCGGGGCCCCAGGGGGATGGGGGGGTCGGGCAGGGCTGTCCCCGGGAATCCGGCCCCGGGAGGGATGGAACCCAGCCGCGTCAGCTCACGCCGAAGACTGACCTGGGTTCGGACCCGAGAGAAGCCTGCGGGGGGGCGTAGCGGACCCGAGGGAAGCCTGCGGGAGGCGGCGACCGCAGCACTGAGCCGGGCGGCGGCGGGGCCGGGATTAGCCCCGCTCCCCCCCATTGTTTACAGCGTCTCCCGGCAACCAGCCCGGTCCGCGCCGCCCCCTCCCGCTGCCTCCTGGCAACGGGGCCGGGCACCCCCGGCAGAGACCTGCCCCCCCGCCCAGGCCCCGCAGTCCACATGGGGGACCCGCCCCCCAAGCATCCCCCGGGGTCCCCAGCAGCCCCCACTCCGGGCTCTCGCTCTCTGCTCCCCCCGCTGAGCCCGCTCATCACCCGGGTATCGGCCACCTGGGTCCCCCCCAGTGCCCAAGCCCAGCTCAGCACGGATCAGGCCCCTGGGCTAGCTGTGGGGGACTCACAAACAGGAGATCTGGGCAGGGCTGGAGCCACAAGGCCAGCAGCTAAGCTAGGACCTGGGGGGCCCGGCCCCTTGCCCTGCCACCTTGGGGGGAAGGGGCCGTGCAGGAATCTTGCGGCCACATGGAAGACAACCCTGGACAGTAACAAGTGGGGGTGGGTGCCCTGAGCCTTTGTTGCTTGTGATCACCGTTCCTGCTGCCCGGTAAAGTGGCACACGGCTTTAGGGCTGTGCCAGACACAGAGCCCATGCCACCAGGCGCAGTCACCCTGGGTACAGGGCAGTCCAAGCCGTTGCCCTACAAAGGCAACCGCTGGCATGAGGCCACCAGAGGTGACGGGCTCCCAGGAATCGGTCGGGCCCAGTCAGGCAGCCTAACCCACAGCCGAGGGAAAAGTGCCACTCAAGTGTGGGCACCAGTGATGGGGGGCCAGGACTGGGACTTCCCCTCCCCAGAGGAGCAGGGACATGGAGTTCATAGCACATGAAAAAAGGATGGACCTTAAGGCTGGCAAGTCAAGAAATCCAAAGGTAGGAAATGCCAGACTGAAGGTTGTTCCTGGCAACCCAAATTCAGCCCCCTTGTGCAGGCCAAGACAGTGCACTCAGACACAGTCTTTAATTCCATGATCATCACACAGTGATTTTCCACAGGACCTCTGCCTCCATGAATCCTGCTATTTGTTCTCCTCGCTCCTTCTGGCTCCTCTCCTGTGCCCCCGCACACACACTGCAACCCTTCCCCACCCCTTGGACCTGCCCCTTTCCCCCTTCTTGCAGGGCTTCCCAGGGTTGGGGTGAGGGGGAAGAGAAGTGCGGCAATTTGCCCCATACCCTGCAGGAGCCCTCATGAGAATTATAGTATTCTATAGTATTGCAACTATTTTTTATGGAAGGGGCCCCTGAAATTGGTTTGCCCTAGGCCCCCTGAGTCCTCTGGGCGGCCTTGCGTTCTTGTACCAATTCCCCCATCATGCGGTCTGGAGTGGCTCGTGACCGTGAGTCCTGCTGCAGGGCACATAGGCATCGACTCCCTGGGTGCTTCAGGGCTGGAGCACTCACCAGCAGCCCCCCATCAGCTCCTCTCCCTCCCCCCCAGTTCTTCCTGCCTGCCAGCAGGCCACTGTGATCAGTGCCTCCCCCCGCCCCTCCTCGCGCCTCCTGCCCACTGCAATTAGCTGTTTCAGGATGTGCAGGAGGCTGGGGGGAGGAGCAATCATGTAGCGTATTCGGGGGGGGCAGAACAGGGCACGAAGAGGCAGAGCAGGGTGGGAAGAGGCGGGGCGTGGGGGTGTGCCACTGAGGGGAGGGGTGGAACAGGGGCAGGGGCTGGGGGGTTGAGCACCGCCCGCCCCGGCACAATGGAAGACATCACCTGTGTCAGAGCAGACTGTCAAAACCAGGGCAGACCTGGTGGTATGTTCTATAATTAGATTTCACCAAGCCAGAAACAAAGGTGAACTCCTGGATCAAAGTAACAGTTTTCCCAGGAAGTCACAGGCAGTCCCCTTCACCAGGGGTTAGCACAATGCACATTTTTAGAGGTGTCAGAGTGCGGCCACCAATTTTTGCTGGTAGCTGCTCTGACAATCCAGTGTCTCTGTCCTGTCTCCTGCAGCCCTTCAGTGAGACACTGTCCCTTGTAAGGAGGGTCGGCTATTCATCAGCTGTCTGTGGAGTTCCAGGTTCTCCATGCACCACCCAGGTGGGAGCGAGGGAGCTGCCAAGAGGAGCGACCAGTGACCAAATGTGACAGCTGCCTCTACTCACAAGAACTGCCTCCAGCTCCACGTACACCGGCCCTTCGTATGTCCAGAAGCTCTGCCCAGAGCCCCTGAGAAGGCTGGGCTGTGCAGGGCGCCAACCCCTGCTGGCTGCGCCCTGGTGCAAACACCAAGGTCGTGCATCTCATTGCCCTTGGTAACATCTATTCAGGAGCAATAGGTGGGTGCTTCAGGGAGAGGCCGCTGCTTTGCCCTCATGCCCCCTCACTATCCAGCCAAGTATCGGGGTAGCCGTGTTAGTCTGGATCTGTAAAAGCAGCAAAGAGTCCCGTGGCACCTTACAGACTAACAGACATATTGGAGCATGAGCTTTGGTGGGTGAATACCCACTTCATCGGATGCAACCAACCAGGGCAGTCGTGACAGTTCCATAGAATTAAGCGACATTCTGTGCCTTAAAGCCGAGGGAAGGCATTTAATGCTGCTTGGGTTAGAAGAAATCTTGGTGGGAGGTGTATTTTCCACTGCAAAAATCATTCAAATTCTGGCTGAGAAACTTTCTGTAGGAGACGGGTCTTGCAGAATTCCCTAGGTTGGTCAGACTTGCAATTAACCCAGTCTCATCCCACAGCTCTCTGATCATTGAAGAAGTTCTCCTTAACTCTGTCTGTTTTCTGCTTCTTCCTTTTCTTTATTAGCTGAAGTCTCTCACAAGACCCAGTTCTAACAGTGGCTCATGGGTGAAGATGCAGTACCTGATGTTTCCCATTGGTTTCACTGTACATTGGGTCTGATCAGCCTGGGGTGGAGGTGCAGACTTTGCAAAGAAAGATGAACTCCAAACAACGTTTTGTCTAACCTGGGCTGGGTAAAGTCCCTTCCTTGCATGTGAAGTTGGTGGAACTGTCCCTTTTGCACTGGCTCAGCACCTGCCCTTAAACTTTAAAATATTGTGACAAAGTTCCTCCTCTATCTTGGTGGGTCCTACGATTATTGGCGGATTTTCTCACCTCAGTGATCTTCCCCTCTAGTGGAACCCACAGTCTGGGTCAACTCCTCCTGTGTCTGATCAAGAGTCGTGAGGTTTGAGGGGAACCCGGGCCTGCCCTCTACTCCAGGTTCTGGCCCAGGACCGTGTGGGTTGCAGCTGTCTAGAGTGCCTCCTGTAACAGCTGCATGACAGCTACACCTCCCTGGCCTACTTCCCCATGGCCTCCTCCAAACACCTTCTTTATCCTCACCACTGGACCTTCCTCCTGATGTCTGATAACACTTGTACTCCTTAGTCCTCCAGCAGCACAGCCTCTCACTCTCAGCTCCTTGTGCCTCTTGCTCCCAGCTCCTCATACGCACTTCCTCTCCTCTGGCTCCTCCCCGCCTGACTGGAGTGAGCTCCTTTTTAAACCCAGGTGCCCTGATTATCCTGCCTTGAT
The DNA here is from genome assembly GCF_025201925.1 of Gopherus flavomarginatus. Lineage (NCBI taxonomy): Eukaryota > Metazoa > Chordata > Testudines > Testudinidae > Gopherus > Gopherus flavomarginatus. The sequence goes on along the minus strand of NC_066617.1, from coordinate 4,196,834 downwards.
TGGCTGCAGGTGTTCTAATTAAAATAGCTATCTCCACTGCCTTCTAGAAAGATCTTAACTGGCCCCAGGTGCCTTGATTAACCTGGAGCAACTGCCATTTGGTTACCAGGGTCCTAGGGATTTGTTTAGCCTGGGGCTACCATACCTGTTCCTCAGTACTTTACTGTAGCCATCTGGCCTTGCCCCATCACAATATATATAAAAGGGAAGTGCAAAGCTACACTGAACAAAAATCAAAAAAGCCCCAATTTTGGAGATAGGCGTAAGGAACTGAGCACTGGAATGACATCCGAGACCTTGATATGCATTTTTACAGTGAATCTAATCTACAATATTGGAAGATCTAATGCCAGTAAAAAATGATTGCTACTATAATAATACACTTCTTTTGGCTATATAAAATTTGATAACAGTTTGTGAAGTACTTTGAAGTGCTTAGACCAAAGGAAACCTCAGACAATCCACCCTGCAAGTTACTATTATACTTGTTTGCCACAGAGGTAAAGGGAGGCACATTCAGATGAAGATGAGGCAGGGAGTGATTGGCAGGGTCAGAAATAAATCCCAATAGTTGGGCCTACTCATGCCAAACACTAACCTGTATCACCTGAACCCTACTGGATGCTTCCAGATTCGTCACTAACCTGAGAATAACTCTTAGAGATTCATATTTTGGATTTTTTTTTCTTTTGGTTTGATAATTTTGGTGGGAACTTTGAGTGAAACATCTTATCTAAGTGTGTATGATAATCAACCATCAAGAGTCTTGCAATTCACTTTAACTCTCTTTATTTGTAGTTGTTGTCTCAGTGGTGGGTATTTACACTGGAGCAGAATTAAATTGTCTTATTCCAAAAAATTTCCCATTTGAATTCTATATTGAAATTTTTATTACTATACTGCAGATGAACAAGCTTGAAATGTACACACTTGTAATTCCTTTGGACCTTTATTATCCTCATGTATAAAGAAGGTAATATTAAAGAGAGAGCTTAGCCTGTGCTGTGTTTCACAAACCTGGAAGAATTCATTACCATTGCGTTACTGTGACCCATTAGAGAGACGTGTTTCCAATGAAATAAGAAGTACTGCACACAGAGCACCTGGTGACTTCATCCCAATGGGTGCTATGAATTAAAGCAAATTTTTAACACTGTAATTATCCATTGAGATTTATAAGGCTACCACAATGAAGGAAAATTGACAGACTTGTAATTCCTTTGGAGAAGTATTAGCCTTACATTAAAGAAGACACAAATAAAGTGAATCACAGGATTAGTCAGTTTTTATTGTTGACGCTTAGATCCAAGCATGCAAATATTTTGTAACCAGGCATATTACTAACCTTGTCTTGTAACGTAGTGTAACAGAGATCAGCCTAGAGCTCAGCCTGTGGTAGAAGGAGTCAGAAGTATTGAGTTGTATTTCTGTTTCTGCAGCTGACCCCCCTGTGACCTTCAACTCAACATGCCATTTTTTCTAGGCCTCTCAAACATAGTAAGGAAGTTAAAGCTGAAAGTTCTTCAGCATGCTCAGAACTCAAGATTTCAAAGCACCTCACAAGCACTCACTGGTGTTTCACACATGCAAAGGGTTGAATTCTTAGCATATTAATACATTCTTGTTGGGATTAGACATGTCTGTATTGAGTAATAGAGTCATTTTAAAAAAAAGGGAGGCCAAGGTCTCTCATAGACTCATAGGTCAGAAGGGACCAATCTGATCATCTAGTCTGACCTCCTGCACAAGGCAGGCCACAGAACCCCACCCATCCAATTTTATAACAACCCCAATCCCAGGACCGAGTTATTGAAATCCTCAAAAAGGTTTGAGGACCTCAAGCTGCAGAGAAACCACCAGCAAGTGACCCGTGCCCCACGCTGCAGGGGAAGGCAAAAAACCTCCAGGGCACCTGCCAATCCGCCCTGGAGGAAAATTCCTTCCCGACCCCAAATATGGCGATCAGCTAAACCCTGAGCATGTGAGCAAGAGTCACCAGCCAGCACCCAAGAAGGAGTTCTCTGCAGCAACTCAGTACCCATCCCATCCAACATCTCCCCGCAGACCATTGAGCAGACCTGTCTGGTGGTAATTCAAGATCAATTGCCCAAATTAACGATCCTATCATAACATCCCCTCCATATACTTATCAAGCTTTGTCTTAAAGCCAGGAAAGTCTTTTGCCCCCACTACTTCCCTTGGAAGGCTATTCCAGAACTTCACTCCCCTAATGGTCAGAAACCTTCGTCTAATTTCAAGTCTAAACTTCCTAATATCCAGTTTATACCCATTCGTCCTCGTGCCTGCATTAGTACTAAACTTAAATAGTTCCCCTCCCTCCCTAACGTTAGCCCCCTTGATATATTTATATAGAACGAGCATATCCCCCCTCAGCCTTCTTTTGGCCAGGCTAAACAAGCCAAGCTCTTTGATTCTCCTTTCATAAGGCAGTATTTCCATTCCTCGGATCATCCTTGTAGCCCGTCTCTGAACCTGTTCCAGTTTGAATTCATCCTTCTTGAACATGGGACACCAGAACTGCACACAGTATTCCAGATGGGGTCTCACCAACGCCTTATATAACGGTACTAACACATCCTTATCCTTGCAGGAAATACCCCGCCTGATGCATCCCAAAATCGCATTTGCTTTTTTAACAGCCGTATCACATTGGCGACTCATAGTCATCCTGCTATCAACCAGTACCCCAAGGTCCTTCTCCTCCTCCGTCGCTTCCAACTGATGCGCCCCCAATGTATATCCAAAATTCTTATTATTAATTCCTAAATGCATGACCTTGCACTTTTCACTATTGTATTTCATCCTATTTCTATTACTCCAGTTTACAAGGTGGTTCAGATCTTCCTGAATAGTATCCCTGTCCTTCTCCGTGTTAGCAATACCCCCCAGCTTTGTGTCATCTGCAAACTTTATTAGCACATTCCCGCTCTTTGTGCCGAGGTCAGTAATAAAGAGGTTAAATAAGATCGGTCCCAAAACCGATCCTTGAGGGACTCCACTGGTGACCTCCTTCCAGCCTGACAGTTTACCTTTCAATACTACCCTCTGGAGTCTCCCCTTTAACCAGTTCCTTATCCACCTTACAACTTTCATATTCACTCCCATCTTTTCCAATTTAACTAACAGCTCCTGTGCGGAACCGTGTCGAACGCCTTACTGAAATCTAGGTAAATTATATCTACCGCATTTCCTTTATCTAAGTAATCCGTCACCTTCTCATGTCATTCCTTTAGTCTGATCATGATCTGAAGCCACACAATCTGGTGCTATTTAATTTTCATTCAAATGTAATTTTGCATGTGGTATTTCGTGAAACATTTTAATTGGAAAATGCGGGCTCTCTCTTGGTGTAAATCAGCACAGTTGCTTCAACTTCAAAGATGTTCAAGGCCTTAAAATTAAAGGAGGATACTTCTGCCCTCTTCCCTGGCTATGGAACCCTCTCTTGGGGATATCCTTTACATTCTAAACAACATTCTGGTTCAGAGAGATTCTTCCTTGCTCATGGATGGAGGGATGTTTTCTGATGGAGTAGAGATTCCAAGAATTAACTTAAGCCTTATCTACAACAGAGGATTGAATCCTTTCACTCGCCATCATCCCTACTTTGACCCGTGAGCAAATCTGTTCTAGGCAGCCCTTTGTGACCTCATTAGTGACACAAGTGGAGGTCCAACATTAGGTAAAGTTTTACTCACCGTAGAGTAAGATTCACCCCCAGCAGACGGCCATCACAAAGGCCCATGCTCCACTTAGGTCCCTGCTAAGTTCCAGTTTGAAAGTGTAGTGGGACTAAAATTGTTGATAGGGCATTTTACTATACCCCTGCCAGCAGGTGAATTTCAACTATAAGGTCCTGACAGGAAACGTGCTGGAGGATTTGGAATGATTCCGATTGACTTCAAAAGGAATTGGATTTGACCCAGTGAGAATGGAGATGGTGAGAATGCAGAAAAATGGCTTCCTCCTTCCTAGCAGGTTTACAATGAACGACTCAAAGCCCCTAACCATGACCAGTTTGAATTGAAAGGGCCAAACTGGATTCCTTCCATCGGAGCCAGTTCTGCTGTTGACGCTGCTCAAAATCACCTTCGCATTCATTCTCATTGTAGCCACAAAAAAGTCAGTAAAATGACACAAGGAATGCAGTTGGCACATACAATTTTAAGATGAAAGAAAAATGAAGAGTGCAACATGCATGGCACGCCCTCTGCGGCTGAGATCAGCCCAATGATCAAAACCCCTGAGGAAAACAGCTCCATCCAAAGGAGGACATAGCAAGGCAATCAAGTTGGTTTGGCAACAAATTAGGAGCACCACCACAAACAGCATCGGGAAAGAGGTGGCAAAGGCATTTAAACCTATTTTTACAAAAGGCCGCGTGCCTCAAAAATTACAAACAGACCGTAGTTTTGAGAATGCTTGGTGGAGATTTTGTAGGTGTTGGTCTCTGTCTGAGGGGTTAGAGCAGATGCGGTTGTACCTCAGTGCTTGGCTGTAGACAATGGATCATGTGATGTGTCCGGGATGGAAGCTGGAGGCATGAAGGTAGGCATAGCAGTCGGTAGGTTTTCGATATAGGGTGGTGTTAATGTGACCATCACTTATTTGCACCGTGGTGTCTCAGACAGAGACCAACACCTACAAAATCTCCACCAAGCATTCTCAAAACTACAATACCCACACGAGGAAATAAGGAAACAGATCAACAGAGCCAAACGTGTACCCAGAAGCCTCCTACTGCAAGACATACCCAAGAAAGAAACCAACAGGACTCCACTGGCCATCACATACCGCCCCCAGCTAAAACCCCTCCAACGCATCATCAAGGATCTGCAACTCATCCTGGACAATGATCCCACACTTTCACAGGCCTTGGGTGGTAGGCCAGTCCTTGCCCACAGACAACCTGCCAACCTGAAACATATTCTCACCAGTAACTGCACACCGCACCATAATAACTCTAGCTCAGGAACCAATCCATGCAACAAACCTCGTTGCCAACTCTTCCCACATATCTACACCAGCGACACCATCACAGGACCTAACCAGATCAGCCACACCATCACCGGTTCATTCACGTGCACATCCACCAATGTAATATACGCCATCATATGCCAGCAATGCCCCTCTGCTATGTACATTGGCCAAACTGGACAGTCTCTACGGAAAAGGATAAATGGACACAAATCAGACATTAGGAATGGCAATATACAAAAACCTGTAGGAGAGCACTTCAACCTCCCTGGCCACACTATAGCAGACCTTAAGGTGGCCATCCTGCAGCAAAAAAACTTCAGGACCAGACTTCAAAGAGAAACTGCTGAGCTTCAGTTCATCTGCAAATTTGACACCATCAGTTCAGGATTGAACAAAGACTGTGAATGGCTTGCCAATTACAGAACCAGTTTCTCCTCTCTTGGTTTTCACACCTCAACTGCTAGAACAGGGCCTCATCCTCCCTGATTGAACTGACCTCGTTATCTCTAGCTTGCTTGCTAGCATATATATACCTGCCCCAGGAAATTTCCACTACATGCATCTGAGGAAGTGGGTATTCACTCACGAAAGCTCATTCTCCAAAACGTCTGTTAGTCTATAAGGTGCCACAGGATTCTTTGCTGCTTTTACATAATAATCTTGTGTAGTGATTCAGTTACAGGAGCTGGTGGATTCCTGATTTGAAGCTAATAGGGGGTTTTAGGAGCAACATAGCCAATTGGGATGTATATTTCCTATTAACTGGAAGTAGATTTAGGGCATTGAAATCTTTTCAGTAACCTTAGAAGGTCATTTAGACACTTCTCACTTAGCTGGATTAGAAAGCAACTTTCCCAAGTTAGTCCAGTGTGACAGACCCAGACCCGTGGGGTACAGGAGTCTGGTAGAGGCAAATATACTGGTCACTGGGTGAGTAGTTTTCTGTTCCCTGAGTGACCAGAGCAGGGGCTGCACTAGAGTAATCAGGAAGCTGCTAGAACCAATTAAGGCAGACAGGGTGATTAGATTACCTGCAGCCAAGCAAGGCAGGCTAATCAGGGCACCTGGGTTGAAAAAAGAGCTCACTCCAGTCAGGCGAGGAGGAGCCAGAGGAGAGGAAGTGCGTGTGAGGAGCTGGGAGCAAGAGGGGCAAGGAGCTGAGAGTGAGAGGCTATGCTGCTGGAGGACTGAGGAGTACAAGCGTTATCAGATAGCAGGAGGAAGGTCCTGTGTGAGGATAAAGAGGGTGTTTGGAGGAGGCCATGGGGAAGTAGCCCAGGGAGGTGTAGCTGTCACACAGCTGTTACAAGAGGCACTATAGAAGCTGCAATCCACAGAGCCCTGGGCTGGAACCCGGAGTAGAGGGCGGGCCCAGGTTCCCCCCAAACCTCCCAACTCCTGATCAGACACAGGAGGAGTTGATCCAGACTGTGGGGAAGATCACTGAGCTGAACAAATCGGTCAATAAGCACAGGACCCACCAAGGTCGAGGAGGAACTTTGTCACACCAGAAAGGGCTAATTCAGGGGTCTTTTATTTTTGCCTGCAGCAGTTTTTACTTCTCCCTGTTGGAGACTGGAGAATGGAAGAAGTTGACAAGTGATGTGATCCAATCTAGGAATTCCTATGTTCATCTGAGCAGAAATACCCATTGAAGGTGCTTCTCCTCAGATGGTGTAATGGAGTGTCGCTCCATGAAAGTCAGTGCACCTGAACCCTAGCTGAGAAGCTTGCCCTAGTGTTTTGTTTGGAGAAAAGAAAAGTTTTCTCTTTATTCATCAGCAATTATTGTGGACTCACAATCTTTGGAAAATCAAAGAAATACCCTGTGGTACCAAAGTCAGCTGGTTGGCATGCAGAGGTTAAATCCTCAAATTAAAGGAAGTGATTACCATCATATCAGCCATATTCTCTTTGGGAAATATCTAAAATGGACACAGAATCCCAGATAGCCAGAATAGAAATAGTGACACTTATTCTAGTTGATGTTTATCAGACAAAGCCATTGAGAGAGAGACCAGTTGGGAGGGAAGTTTAGTGCGAGTGGACAAGAGGTGTAGGAAGAAGCTATAGAAAGAAATCCGTGGCCATGAACACAGAGATTTAGTCTACTCTTCCTTTTTCTCGTGGGCTGCATCAAGCTTTGAAACTTTTCTTCCACAAGCCCTTGTACCTCTTCTTTCCTCTAGTCCCTGTTGTATCTTTAAGCTTTACCTCCATCCCAGAAAGATGACTCTCTCCAGCCTGTGCTGTCCAGAATGCGGGGTGGCCCGACCAAGTCCAGTTACTGGCACCTGCAACGAGCCGTGCGTTAGGCAGTGCCCTGACTCCTAAGTGCTGATCCGACCCTCACCAGTTGTCGTGACCCTCCCTGGACCAATTCTCAGCACTTTCCCTCAATACAGTGCAGTCGGAGCTATAGGAGCACTTCTGGTCGGAGCTGGTTTGGGGGGGCTCATTCGTTAATGGGGGATTGTATGGCAATGGAGGCCTTTACGGAGGATTGTACGGTTTAGGTGGATATGGTCGTTACGGCAGCCGTTCTGGTTATGGGGGATTATGTGGTTATGGGGGACTAGGCGGTTACCTAGGTGGTTATGATTATGGGGGATTATGGGGATATGGAGGATATGGCCGCAGGCATCTCGGTGGAAACTGTGGGCCATGCTAAACCCAGCAGGAACATCCATGGAATAAAGAAGAAGCAGGAAATGAACAGCCAGATTCAGATTCACCCCTGACCTTATGACCATGGTGTTCAGAAGTGCTGGGCAATCAGGGCTCCAGCTGAACTCAGTGGGAGCTGTGTGTGCTCTGCACTGGTTCAGCATCTACCCTTCAACTTCAAAATAGATATTAGGACTGTCGATTAATCGCAGTTAACTCACTCGATTAGCTCAAAAAAATTAATGGCAATTAAAAAAATTAATCATGATTAATCACAATTTTAATCACACTGTTAAGCAATAGAATACCAAGTAAAATGTGTTAAATATTTGGAAGGTATTCTACGTTTTCATATATACTGATTTCACTAAGAACACAGAGTACAAAGTGTACAGTGCTCACTTCATATTATTAGTTTCAATTAGTATTTGCAGTCTAAAAATGATAAAGAAAATAGTCTTTTTCGATTCACCTCATAGAAGCACTGTAGTGCAATCCCTTTCTTGTGAAAGCGCAACTTACACATACTGATTTTTTTGTTACATACTACGCTCTAAAACAAAACAATGTAAAACTTTAGAGCTATAGGTCCATTCAGTCCTACTTCTTTGCGAATAGGGGCTGGTAACGGGGAGTTTCACAAGGAAGTTCTCCAGGTGAAGGAGGAGCAAATACAGCATCTGTGGGATAAATTACTGACTGTAGTGTGTGTTTGTTTGTGTTTGGGGGCTACTTGCTGTGAGCTGACCTTGTTTTTGTCAGTCTGTTTGTTTGTTTGTTTGTTTGTTTGTTTGTTTTTTGAAGGACTGTTTGCTGTGGCTGGCAGTTGGAGGCTGTGAGCTTCAAAGGAAGGTTTGAAAGTTAGAAGCCTCTGGTAATTGGCTGAGCCTTAATCATTGGGCAGGGCATTAACTCAGGCCAGGGCTTTATAAAGCCGTGAACAAGCGACCAGGGAGCTTTGCGACCAGGGGCTGTTAACAGGGAGTTTTGCAAGGGAGTTGGGAAGGAGCGGGGGTCCCTTGTCAGTTCTAACTGCTCCTCTGTAGTCCCCTTAAAACCTATAATCCAAACCATATTCCACAACCCCTTTCTTTAAACCACCCTTTTATTAACTAGGAGACAATGCAGGCAGAAGCCCAGCAGCAGAGTGGGGGCTATCCAGTTTATTGCGCTGAGTGTAGCATGTATGATTACCTGCCCTGTGGGCGGATGGCGGATGTGTGCAGTCGGTGCAAGGAGCTCCTGGCCCTCAGAGACCACGTACGGACTTTGGAGCCCAGGGTGGCAGAACTGGAGGAGCTAAGGGAGGCAGAGAGGTATGTTGATGAGGCTTTCCGGGACACTGTAGGATTGTCCCACCTCTGCTCAGACAGCCTCTGTGCTGTAGAGGAGGAAGAAAGGCCCAGGGAAGCAGAGCAGTCAATGGGAGCAGAGGGAAACGGTTCCATAGTTGGGACCCTCCTTCCAGATGGTGCTGGGGTTGCCTCTCGCACTGAGGTTACCCCTCCAGGCGAGGGAACTCCAGTTGCTAGGAAAAGGCAGGTGTTAGTAATGGGAGATTCGATCATTAGAAACATAGATAGCTGTGTTTCTGATGACTGGGAGAACTGTATGGTGACTAGCCTGACTGGTGCAAAAGTTGCGGATCTCTCAAGTCATCTAGACAGACTTATGTGTAGTGCTGGGGAGGAGCCGATGGTCGTGGTACATGTAGGTACCAATGACATAGGGAAGGGTAGGAGTGATGTCCTGGAAGCCAAATTTAGGCTGCTAGGGAAGAGCCTGAAATCCAGGACCTCTATGGTGGCATTCTCAGAAATGCTCCCAGTTCCACACGGAGGACCAGGTAGGCAGGCAGAGTTTCAGAGTCTCAATGCTTGGATGAGACAATGGTGTAGAGCGGAGGGGTTTATGTTCCTTAGGAACTTGGGAAACTTTGGGGATAGGGGGAGCCTATACAGGAGAGATGGGCTCCATCTAAACCAAAGTGGAACCAGACTGCTGGCACTAAACATTAAAGAGGTTGTAGAGCAGTTTTTAAACTAGGAGATGGGGAAAAACTGACTGCTGCAGAGGAGCATGTGGATCGGACACAGACGTCTCTTAGGGGAGAGTCTGATGATAGAGAATCTCCAGATTATAGTCAGGAGCAGAGGGTGGAAGAGGATAATGTAAGGGCCAGATCAGATGATAAACAGTCACATAAAAAAGAATCTGACACATCAGAAAAGGGCAGACAAATAAACAGGGACAAGTTTTTAAAGTGCTTGTACAGAAATGCTAGAAGTCTAAATAATAAGATGAGTGAACTAGAGTGCCTTGTGATAAAGGAGGATATTGATATAATTGTCATCGCAGAAACCTGCTGGAGTGAGAGCAATCAATGGGACACAATCATTCCGGGGTACAAAATATATCAGAAGGACAGAACAGGTCGTGCAGGGGAGGGGAGTGGCACAATATGTGAAAGAAAATGTAGAATCAAATGAAGTAAAAATCTTAAGTGGATCCACATGTTCCATAGAATCTCTATGGATAGAAATTTCATGCTGTAATAAAAATATAACCTTAGGGATCTAGTATCGACCACCTGACCAGGACAGTAACAGTGATGATGAAATGCTAAGGGAAATTAGAGAGGCTATCAAAATTAAGAACGCAATAATAGTGAGAGATTTCAATTATTCCCATATTGACTGGGAACATTTCACTTCAGCACGAAATGCAGAGCTAAAATTTCTCGATACTTTAGATGATTGCTTCATGGAGCAGCTAGTACGGGAACCCACCAGGGGAGAGGCAACTCTAGATTTAACCCTGAGTGGAGCGCAGGAGCTGATCCAACAGGTAACTACAGCAGGACTGCTTGGAAACAGTGACCATAATACAATAGCATTCAACATCCCTGTGGTGGGAAGAACATCTCAACAGCCCAACACTGTGGCATTTAATTTCAAAAGGGGGAACTATGCACAAACGAGGGGGTTAGTTAAACAGAAGTTAAAAGGTACATAGTTACTAAAGTGAAATCCCTGCAAGCTGCATGGGCGCTTTTTAAAGACACCATAATAGAGGCCCAACTTCAATGTATACCCCAAATTTAGAAACACAGTAAAAGAACTAAAAAAGAACCACCATGGCTTAACAACCATATAAAAGAAGCTGTGAGAGAGAAAAAAGACTTCCTTTAAAAAGTGAAAGTCAAATCCTAGTGAGGCAAATAGAAAGGAGCATAAACACTACCAAATTAAGTGCAAAAGTATAATAAGAAAGCCAGAGAGGAGTTTGAAGAATGGCTAGCCAAAAATTCCAAAGGTAATAAGAAAATGTTTTTTAAGTACATCCGAAGCAGGAAGCCTGATAAACAACCAGTAGGTCCTCTTGATGATCGAGATAGAAAAAGGAGTGCTTAAAGATGATAAAGTCATTGCGGAGAAACTAAATGGATTCTTTGCTTCAGTCTTCACGGCTGAGAATGTTAGGGAGATTCCCAAACCTGAGCCGGCTTTTGTAGGTGACAAATCTGAGGAACTGTCCCCGATTGAAGTGTCCCTAGAGGAGATTTTGGAATTAATTGATAAACTCAATATTAACAAGTCACTGGGATCAGATGGCATTCACCCAAGCGTTCTGAAAGAACTCAAATGTGAAGTTGCGGAACTATTAACTAAGATTTGTAACCTGTCCTTTAAATCGGCTTCAGTACCCAATGCCTGAAGTTAGGGTTTGGCTACACTTGCAGGTGTATAGCGCTGGGAGTTAAAGCTGTCTTCATACAGCTGTGTAGGGAAAGTGCTGCAGTGTGGCCACACTGACAGCTACCAGCGCTGCAGTGTGGCCACATTTGCAGCATTTGCAGCGGTGTTCGGAGTGGTGCATTACGGGCAGCTATCCCACAGAGCACCTCTTCCCATTCTGGAGCCATGGGTTGTGGGAAGGGGGCAGAGGGTGGGGGTCATTCTGCTTCCTGTCCCAATGCCCCACGATGCATCACTTCACATCCCAGCAATCCCTGTTTTTCCGTCCACATTTGGCGCCATCTTGCATCTTTCAACTGTTTCTGTGCAGCACAATTCTGTGTTCCGTTTCAGTCTGCGGGAAATGGAGCCCGAACTGCTGAGGAATATGCTGATGAATCTCGCCAGCACATCACGTTTGGCAGTTGAGCTCGCCCCCACCCTGCGGCACAAGGACACGAGAATGAGAGTTGCCCTGCTGGTGAAGAAGAGGGTGGCTATTGCAGTCTGGAAGCTGGCAACTCCAGACAGCTACCGTTCAGTCAGGAACCAGTTTGGAGTGGGAAAGTCGACCGTTGGAATCATCTTGATGGAAGTTTGCAGGGCCATTAATCGTGTCCTGCTAAGAAGAATCATTACTCTGGGGAACGTGCGGGACATTGTGGATGGCTTTGCACAAATGGGTTTCCCTAACTGTGGAGGGGCGATAGTTGGGACATATATTCCTATTCTGGCACCACCCCACCTAGCATCCGAGTACGTTAATCGGAAAGGGTATTTCTCCATGGTTCTCCAGGTGCTTGTGGATCACCATGGGTGTTTCATTGACATTAACACAGGCTGGCCCGGAAAGGTGCATGATGCACGCATCTTTCGGAACACTGGCCTGTTCAGGAAGCTGTAGGCCGGGACTTTTTTCCCAACTCGGAAGATCACAGCAGGGGACATCAAAATGCTCATTGTGATCTTTGGAGACCCCGCTTATCCGTTAATGCCATGGCTCATGAAACCGTACACAGGGAGCCTTGACAGCAGCAAGGACCGGTTCAACTACAGGCTCTGCCGGTGCGGAATGACTGTGGAGTGTGCTTTTGGCCATTTAAAGGGGCGCTGGTGATCTCTGTATGGGAAGCTGGACTTGGGGGAAAGCAGCATCCCTGCGGTTATACCCGCATGCTGTACCCTCCATAATATGTGTGAAGGGAAGAGTGAAAGATTCAGTCAGTCATGGACCTCCAAGGTTCAACTCCTGGAGGGTGAATTTGCACAGCCAGAGAGCAGGGCTGCTCGAGAGGCCCAGCACAGGGCCGCAAGGATTAGGGATGCCTTGAGGGAGGCATCTGAGGCTGAAAATCAACAGTAACGTTTGGTGCCTTGCACCAAAGTGAAGTGAAGTGCAGTGGTTACAATGTTGGTCGGAATCTGTGTTTCCTAAGCTGATTTGCAGTGCCTGTTTCTTTCCTGGGTTAAAGTATCTTTGACTTTCTGCAATAATAAAGACTGTTTTCAAAGCCAAGAATTCATTTTTGAAAAGAAAATTACTTTATTGACAGACACACAACTTTTTGGGAACCTAAAAGGGCAAGGGGGTGGGGCAGGGAACTGTACAGTCAAAGATTTGAATATGTCCTGTCTGGAGTGCCGTGCAATGACTGCTGCACTTCAGGATGGCTATACTGCATGATGATGGGGGTTGAGTGCAGAGGGTAAGGGTTGTAGTTCTCAGGGCTGGTTGATGAATGTACCGGTGTTGGAGGCAGCTGGTGGTGGTATGAACCTGGATGCTGGGGAAGGGGGTTTGGAGCTGACATTGGGGCACAAGGGAAAGAGCTTTGGGACAGGGGCGGTGGGGGGGCAGGTGTGGTAGTGCTCCACCTGCATGGCTACGAGCGCCTGGATAGAGTCCGCTTGGTGCGCCAGGATGCTTATCAGCTGCTTCGTGCTTTTCTTCCTGTGCGCTGCATTTTTCTGGCAGATCCTACTTTCCCTTTCCCTCCAGTCCTGCGCTTTTTGATTCTCTGTGAGAGATGCTGCATAACTGCTTGCAGCATGTCGTCTTTGCTTTTTCGCGGCTTCTTCCAGAGGTTTTGTAGTCTCTCAGCCGGTGATAACATGGACAGCCGAGATCTCAGGGTTGCATCTGTAAAGGCAAAATGCAACACTGAACAGAGGCAGCATTGTTTATACCAGACAGAGTTATTCCCCCACAGTAAAGAAGGGCACAGTAACAGTCTTCACAATAGCATAATTTTCCCCTCTCAAAGAGAGCGCACATAACCCACAGGAGCCCTGAAATGGTGAGTAAGGGGGACTGATTGTTTCAGGACTGTACTGGGAGATCTGTGCGTTGGGGAAAGCAAACAACTGCAGGGGACACCTACACTGAACACTCTCCCAACATTTTCCACAGGAGTTTATCCTGGAAGATATCTCGCTGCTGCGGGTCACCTGGGAAGCACGGGAGGGTCTTCTACAGCAATGCGGATTCTGCCCTGGCCCCTATGCAGCTTGCCTGTGTGCAGCAATGGTCCCACTATCCCTCGTGACACAGTGGCATGTACATGATAGCCTGGCTGGGACAAGGACCACAGTGGCTCTCCCAATAAAATTGCACAAGCGCGTTGCCGATGCTCTGACTGAAACTTTTGAAGAGATTACCGAGGCCAATTACCGTGATGTGATGAACCACATCAATGCAGTGTTCCTCATCTAGGCATGCATGCATGCAGCCCTAACCCTCCCTCCTTTCCCGAAAAATTTCCATCCTGAAAATAAAAGCCGCTTACCGGGAACCCGCTCCTCTGTTTGTTCTCCACCAAGTACGGGCTGCTGCGATTGGCTACCTTCCTCCTGGCTTGAGAAGAGCTCCTGGCTGCATGCCACCAGGGACTCTGGGGTGTCTTCCCCCATCCCACTACCCTCACTCTCGCTTTCCTCCTCCTCCTCCCCCTGCTTTGAAGTGTCCATTGTGGTCCTCGGAGTGGAGGTGGGATCACACCAAGTATCGCGTCCAGCTCTTTGTAAAATTGGCAGGTCATGGGGGTAGCGCCAGAGCAGAGGTTTTCCTCATGGGCTTTGCAGTAGGCACTCCGCAGCTCCTTCACTTTAACCCTGCACTGCAGCACATCCCGGTCATGCCCCTTTCCAGCATGGCTCTTGATATCTGCCCATAGGTATCATAATTCCTACAGCTGGAGTGCAGTTGGGACTGCCCAGCTTCCCCCCTCCCAAACACTGATGAGGTCCAGCAACTCACCATTTCTCCATGCTGGGGCTCGTTTGCCACGTGGAGGCATGGTCACCTGGAAAGATTCACTGATTGCACTCCACACCTTGCTGAGCAAACAGGAAGGGGATTTTTAAAATTTCTGGGGCATTTAAAGGGCGGGTCTGATGGTTGGTTACCTGAGGCCAGGTAGAGTTTGAACTGATGAGCAGAGTGACTGAACAGGCATTCTGGGATACCTCCTAATATCTCTGGAGGCCAATAACAGTGCTTTTTTTCCATCTAAAGGGAAATCGTGTCTTACTAATCTATCAGAGTTTTTTGAAGGGGTCAACAAACATGTGGACAAGAGGAATCCAGTGGACATCATATACTTAGATTTCCAGAAAGCCTTTGACAAGGTCCCTCACCAAGGGCTCTTACGTAAATTAAGCTGTCATGGGATAAAAGGGAAGGTCCTTTCCTGGACTGAGAACTGGTTAAAAGACAGGGAACAAAGGGTAGGAATGAATGATAAATTCTCCGACTGGAGAGGAGTAACTAGTGGTGTTCCCCAAGGGTCAGTCCTAGGACCAATCCTATTCAATTTATTCATAAATGATCTGGAGAAAAGGGTTAAACAGTGAGATGGCAAAGTTTGCAGATGATACTAAACTGCTCAAGATAGTTAGACCAAAGCAGACTGTGAGGAACTTCAAAAAGATCTCACAAAACTAAGTAATTGGGCAACAAAATGGCAATTGAAATGTAATGTGGCTAAATGTAAAGTAATGCACATTGGAAAAAATAACCCCAACTATAGATACAATATGATGGGGGCTAATTTAGCTACAACTAATTAGGAAAAAGATCTTGGAGTCATCGTGGACAGTTCTCTGAAGATATCCACGCAGTGTGCAGAGGTGATCAAAAAAGCAAAGAGGATGTTAGGAATCATTAAAAAGGGGATAGAGAATAAGACTGAAAATGCATTATTGCCTTTCTACAAAGCCATGCTACGCCCACATCTCAAATACTATGTACAGGTGTGGTCTCCTCACCTCAAACAAGATATACTGGCACTAGAAAAGGTTCAGAAAAGGGCAAGTAAAATGATGAGGGGTTTGGAGAGGGTCTCATCTGAGGAAAGATTGAAGAGGCTAGGACTCTTCAGCTTGGAAAAGAGGAGACTAAGGGAGGATATGATAGAGGTATATAAAACCATGAGTGAGGTGGAGAATGTGGATCAGGAAAAGTTATTTACTTATTCCCATAATATAAAAACTAGGGGTCACCAAATGAAATTAATGGGCAGCAAGTTTAAAACAAATAAAAAGAAGTTCTTCACGCAGCGCAGAGTCAACTTGTGGAACTCTTTACCTGAGGAGTTTGTGAAGGCTAGGGCTATAACAGCGTTTAAAAGAGAACTGGATAAATTCATGGTGGTTAAGTCCATTAATGGCTATTAGCCAGGATGGGTAAGGAATGGTGTCCCTAACCTCTGTTTGTCAGAGAGTGGAAATGGATGGCAGGAGAGAGATCACTTGATCATTGCCTGTTAGGTTCACTCCCTTTGGGGCACTTGGCATTGGCCACTCTTGGTAGACAGATACTGGGCTAGATGGACCTTTGGTCTGACCTGGTACAGCTGTTCTTATGTTCTTGTACAGCCACTCGCTAAGACTAACAAATTTGTTTACATTTCTGGGACATACTGCTGCCTGCTTCTTATTTACAATGTCACCTGAAAGTGAGAACAGGTATTCGCATGGCACTTTTGTAGCTGACGTTGCAAAGTGCATATGTGCCAGATATGCTAACCATTCGTATGCCCCTTCATGCTTCAGCCCCCGTTCCGGAGTACATGCTTCCATACTGATGATACTCGTTAAAAAAAGAATTTATTAATTAAATTCGTGACTTCCAAAATCTGAGAGGAATGAGGTGTGGAGCATGCTTTCAGAAGTCTTTAAACAGCAACACTCCAATATGAAAACTTCAGAACCCAAATCTCCAAGAAGAAAATCAATCTTCTGCTGGTGGCATCTGACTCAGATGATGAAAACGAACATGCGTCAGTCAGCACTGCTTTGGCTCGTTATCGAGCAGAACCCATCATCAGCATGGATGCCTGTGCTCTGGAATGGTGGCTGAAGCATGAAGCAATATGTGAATCTTTTCGGCACTATCGTGTGACGCTGTCCACAACAATGCCATGTGAACACCTGTTCTCACTTTCAGGTGATATTGTAGACAAGAAGTGGGCACCATTATCTCCTGCCAATGTAAACAAATTTGTTTGTCTGAGCGATTGGCTGAACAAGAAATAGGATGGAGTGGACTTGTAAGTTCTAAAGATTTCCATTGTTTTATTTCTCAGTGCATTTCTCTTTTTCACATAATTCTCTATTTGTAAGTTCCGCTGTCATGATAAAGAGATTTCACTACAGTACTTGCAATGGGGAAATTGAAACACACTCATTCTTTTGTTTTTTACACTGCAAATATTTGTAGTCAAAAATAAGAATAAACTGAGCACTGTGCATTTTGTATTCTGTGTTGCAATTGAAATCAATCTATTTACAAATGTAGACTACCATCCAAAAACATTTAAATAAATAGTATTCTGTTATTAACAGCACGATTAATTGCACCATTAATCACGATTAATTTTTTTAATTGCTTCACAGCCCTAATATATATACGAAAGGAAAATGGAAAGAATTTCAGAGACTAGGAACCATGAACTGAGCATTGGAGTGACATCTGAGACCGTGACCTGCATTTTTAAAGTGAATCTAATCTTCAGGATTGGAGCATCTAATCCTAGTAAGAAGCTATTACAAGTGTACTCGTACATATCTTTGGCCATATTAAACTTGATGAATAATTGTCAAGTGTTTTGAAGTGTTTAGATCAGAGGATGCCCAGAGTATCCACCACGAAAGTTATAATTATACGTGTTTGACACGGAGGCAAAGGGAGGCACCTTCAGGTGAAGATCACACAGGGAGTGTTTCATAAGGTCAGAAATAAACGCCAATAGTTGGGATTACTCATGCCAAACACTAACTTGTATCTCCTGAGCCCCACTGGACACTTATATTTCATGGCTTCCAAAGACATCACTAATGGGAGAGGAAGTCTTACATAGGCCCATTCTGCATTTTTTGTTCTGTTGATTTTTTGGGAAACTTTTTGGGTGAAACATATTCTGAACTAAATGAGAACAATGATCAACCATTGAGCTGTGGGTATTTTTTTTTTGCAACTGATCCCCATTTGTGACCTTCACCTCAAAATGACTCTTTTTCTAGACCTATCAAACATTGAGAGTAAGGGTGTTCAGGCTGGAAGTTCTTCAGCTTGCTCCAAACTCAGGAGTTCAACGCACTTCACAAACACGCACTGGAGTTTCACATGTGCAAAGCATTTTATTCTTAGAATATTCATAGAGACTAGGAATCATGAACTGAGCACTGGAGTGACATCTGAGACCTTGACCTGCATTTTTAAAGTGAATCTAATCTTCAGGATTGGAGTATCTAATCCTAATAAAAAGTTATTACAACTATACTCGTACATCTCTTTGGCCATATTAAACTTGATGAATAATTGTAAAGTGCTTTGAAGTGTTTAGATCAGAGGATGCCCAGAGGATCCACCATGAAAGTTATAATTATACCTGTTTGACACGGAGGCAAAGGGAGGCACATTCAAGTGAAGATCACATAGGGAGTGTTTCACAGGGTCAGAAATAAATGCCAATAGTTGGGATTACTCATGCCAAACACTAAGTTGTATCCCCTGAGCCCTACTGGACACTTATATTTCATGGCTTCCAAAGACATCACTAATGGGAGAGGAACTCTTACATAGGCCCATTCTGCATTTTTTGTTCTGTTGATTTTTTGGGGAACTTTTTGGGTGAAACATCTTCTGAACTAAGTGAGAACAATGATCAACCATCGAGAGTCTTGCAACGCACTTTAACTCTCTTTATTTGAAGGATTTGGCTCAATGGCAGGTATATACACTTGAGCAGATTTACATTGTCTGATACCAAAAATTTTCCCAGATGAATTCGATATTGAGATTTTATTCCTATTTTTCAGATATACAACCTTGAAATGTACACACTGGTAATGTTCAAGAGAAGCTACCCTGTGCCTCGTTTCACAAACCTGAAAGAATCCATTACCGTTGGGTTACTCTGACCTATCAGAGAGATGCGTTTCCAAGGAAAGACAAAGGAATACACATGGGGCACTTGGTGACTAGATTTATCTAGCGAGGCCCGGGCTCCTGGAGCTGCCTCCGCTCCGGGTCTTCCGTTGCAGGGAGTCTTTCAGCCCCGGGGCGGACCCCCTAGGGATAAATTACCGCCCAAAATCTGAAATGGAATCTCTTTATCTTGCGCCACTGGCTACAACAATGACATGTCAATGCCTGTTCTCATTTTCAGGTGATATTGTAAACAAGAAGCGGGCAGCGTTATCTCCTGCAAATGTAAACAAACTTGATTGTCTGAGCAAATGGCTGAACTAGAAGTAGGACTGAGTCGACTTGTAGGCTCTAAAATTTTACCTGGTTTTATTTCTGAGTGCAGTTATTTTTTGCACATTATTCTTCATTTGTAAATTCAACTTTCATGATAAAGAGATTGCACTATGGCACTTGTATTAGGTGAATGGAGAAATGCTATTTCTTTTGTTTTTTTTCTTACAGTGCAAACATTTGTATTCAATATTTGTAATAAAAAAATAATAGAAAGTACACTTTGTATTGGGTGGTGTAATTGAAATCAATACATATGAAAATGTAGACAACATACACAAATATTTAAACAAATGGTCTTCTATTATTGTTTATCAGTGTGAAATATTGCAATTCAATTGTTTAATAGTTTGACAGCCCTAATTTTTTCCCAGCTCTACATGATGTGATGTGCACACAAGAGTGGCCCTAGACCAAATGGTGCCCCAGGTCAGGAGCATCTTCGGTGCTCTCGCCTCCAATTTTTAAACCACTGAATACCCATTTGTAGCCCGTTTCATTACCTTGCTGTATGATTTGAATGTATGATTTATCCCTGTTTTCATGCTAGGATCTGTAAATCTATACTTATTCATGTCATATAAAAGCAAATAAAGAAAGTCATTTCCTCTAAGCTTATAGATTTTTTTTTAATTTTAAGAATAATTGAAATGTACTAACATCCAGCAATTGAACTGTGCACCAACACTGGCTAGACCAATATTCTATCGTATTACCGCAGGTCACAGCCTTAGGCTATTACCCTAGTGCTTTAGTTCAGAAGTTCGTTTCTCTCACCTTTGTCCTTGCAAACTGAAGCACAGCATCCGAGAGATACAAACTCCGCTGGCCAATGGCATTTTCAAGTGCCTAAACAGTAAGCAATGTTAATCTCTCATCGGTCATCGTTGATTGAAGATACCTTTTAATGAGCTGGAGCTTTGAAAAACTGCACTCATCGCTAGCCATTGTGACCAGCAGTGGGAGGAGAATCCTCAAAGCTGTCCACACATTAGGAAAAGTGTCCTTCAGCTCTTCATCATGATTGAACTGGAGAAGTTGAAGTGGAGAGTGCTTCTCATGTGGCAAAATGTGATGGATGTTGTCCAATTCGACATACAGGTCTTTATCATTGAGGTCAGAATATTCCCCATGCATCAGAATTCATTGATGACCTGTACAATCCCTCAAGAGTCTTTTCCTGTCTGTTGGCAACTTATTAAGGTCATACAAAAAAACCCCAGGCCTCTTTGCTGCGCTTCATCTGTCTGAACTTTTCATCGATGAACACTCGAGCAGTATCAACGAGTGAGCAAAAAAAAACCCTCTTGAATTTCTCTTTCAGCTTCCCATCCCTCGTCTCTGCCCTCATAACCAAACTGTCTCCTCTTCCAATGAATATGAATTTGCTTAAAGACAGCTCAGCTGCTAAGTTTTCTGCCATTTCTTTGGCAACAGTGAGGGCCTCTTCAAATCTGTTGTCTCTGTCGGCCAGAATTAAATCAAGACCGCTTCTCATCAAAGTCGTAGCGGTCATGATGTTCATTGACTGAGTTTTTAATGTCTTTCCTACAACTTTTACTTGGAAGGAGATATTGTGCCAAACCACTGAGATCATTCATCTAGTTTGCCAACCTTTGCACCTCATGTCGGATTCTGGCCTCGGCTTTACTCAACTGTGCCAATTCCATCAGGGTATCATCAAACTTGGTGACTTGATACCTCACTGGACTTACGCAGTGAATGCAGCTCTCCCAGCAAGTGTCACTTAGCAGCTTCATGGTCAGATTTGTAACATTGTCCGTGAGGATCTTCCATCTGATAGTTGATGCAGAAAGCAGGACTTATGTCCTTTTCAGTACTCCCAAGAGAGATGCTATATCCAAAGATGGTGCTGCATCTGACATAGCCAGCTTGAGGAAATGACATCCACAAGGCAATAAGAAAGTTCTTCAATTCAGCACGAGGAGCCTTGCCTGGAAACGACTGTCTGTTCCCTTCAGGTTTACACCATTGTCACAGCCTGAAGTTTTCTTTTATTCTTAATCAAAGCATTCATAAATGATTTTCTTAGGCCTTTTCGAGTACATTTGTCCACAGACCGCAAACAAAGGAAGTGTTTGTGATGTGACACTCCATGTGTTTAATAAAAATATGTTTAGAAGTGTGGCTATAACTAAAATATGCTTTATGCAAAATGTCTCTTGTAAGGTATCATTACAAAGCTTATGACCTAGTGAGCGTGGTCATCCTAGTTGTATGGATGTATCTTTTTTGTATTTAAAACTAGAACTATGAAGTATAACTCTGAGGTCCTGTGGCAATTATGAAACATGTGGGCCATTAATGGTGGTTTAAAATCTTGATGGCTCCCGTTGTCTAGGACAATTGGCTCTGTTTACCTGCAAGTCTCCACTACATACACGTGGGCCAGTCCTGGAGGAATGGAGGGGGCTCACAGGACATGTGATCGTGTCACCTGAATGGGAATCCATGTTTGACCTGGTGC
This sequence comes from Gopherus flavomarginatus, assembly GCF_025201925.1. Lineage (NCBI taxonomy): Eukaryota > Metazoa > Chordata > Testudines > Testudinidae > Gopherus > Gopherus flavomarginatus. The sequence continues at coordinate 4,175,179 of NC_066617.1, read as the reverse complement.
TTTTCCATTTAGAAGGAGGGCTGGGAACCCAGAGAGAGACAAAGGATTCCTGCTTTTTGCCAAAGCAATAAAAGGGGGTGGAACGGAACAAAGGGGCTGCCAGTCATGAAGAAATCCCCTAGCTACCACCTGAGCTGGAACGAAAAGAATTGTACCGGGGGAAAGGATTGGACTGAGACTAGGAAGCAGTCTAGTCTGTGAAAGAAGTTGATTAGAACATCGCTGAGGGTGAGATTTACTTGTACTCAGTTTCTTAATGTATGAGGCTTAGACTTGCATGTTTCATTTTACTTTGTTTGGTAACTTATTTGTCCTGTCTGTTATTACTTGGAATCACTTAAATCCTACTTTTTATACTTAATAAAATGACTTTTAATCCAGAAGAAGTGATGACTACCTGGGGGAGCAAACAGCTGTGCATAGCTCTCTATCACTGTTATAGAGGGTGGACGATTTATGAGTTTACCCTGGGTAAGTTTACACAGAGTAAAAGAGATTTATTTGGGGTTTGGATCCCATTGGAAGCTGGGTGCTGGGTGCTGGAGACAAGAGCACTTCCTAAGCTGTTTTCAGTTAAGTCCGCAGCTTTGGGGACATGGTTCAGACCCTGGGTCTGTTTTGCAGCAGGCTTGTGTGCCCTGTCTCAACAAGACGGGGTACTGGAATTCCCAAGCTGGCAGGGAAAATGGGCTCAGAGGTAGTCTCAGCACATCAGGTGACAGTTCCAAGGGGGTATCCGTGACCGAACCCGTCTCAGTGTTCCTTTATTGGATACAGCTCTCTTCCTCGTCCTTACTGTAAATGACATCTTTTCACTGTGACTAATGTTCGGGAGTCCAGTCCATTATTACGGCATAGTACTTTACTTTGCTGAGTCGTATCAATGTTATCAAGCACCTTCCTTGCCATAAGGTCAATCGATTTGTTTTGAATTGGTTTGCTGCAGTAATGGTCCAAAATTTTTGAACAAACTACTCGAGTTAGCTGGTCACGTACGACATTCTCGTATTTTCTACGGAGCTCTACCACACCAAGGAAATTACTTTTATGTTCCTTGAACAGCTTACCCCATGAGCTCTGGCAAGCAAAATTATTCTTTGCAAGGAAGAGGGTAGTTGAGATCAGACTCTTGAGCGCATTCCTCCAGTGCTGGGTTTCTACATTAATAATGTACTGGTTTTCTGTGTCTAGGCACAGGGCTGTATTATTTTAATAGTAAAATTTTTTTTCCTGGGATTAGATGCCCCCAAATTATGGATTAGGATTCAAGGGTTCTCCCAATAATTTTGTTGGTGGTTTCTGACAAACCTATCTCTCTACCCCTGCCTCACAGACCCTTTGAGCGAGAGCCTGCCCTGGGAACGTGGGGTAGGAACTCACTGGCCACCTGTGGAGTCCCAGGCTCTCCATGCCATAGTCAGGTGGGAGTGAGGCACCTCCCCAAGGGCACGCCCCAGTTAATGGATGCTGAAGCCGCCTCCACTGACAAAAGGGTGCTGAGCTAGTGTACATCAGTACAGTTCCAAAGACTTCAGTCATAGTCTGTGCCCTACAATTGAGGGAAGGCATTTTATGATGTTCTGGTTAGAAGAAATCCAGGCAAGGGCCAATTTTGCACTTTAAAATCATTCTACTTCTGGCTGAAAAACTTTGTCGGAGAGGGACTTGCAGAATGCCTTAGGCTGATCAGACTTAATCCAGTCTCATCCCACAGCAATTTGAGGGCATGTCTACACTACGGGATTATTCCGATTTTACAGAAACCGATTTTTGGAAACAGATTGTATAAAGTCGAGTGCACACCGCCACACTAAGCACATTAATTTGGCAGCGTGCGTCCATGTACCGAGGCTAGCGTCTACTTCCGGAGTGTTGCACTGTGGGTAGCTATCCCATAGTTCCTGCAGTCTCCACCGCCCATTGGAATTCTGGGTTGAGATCCCAATGCCTGATGGGGTCAAATATTTGTCGCAGATGGTTATGGGTCAATGTCATCAGTCAATTCTCCATCTGCGAAAACAACGGCAGGCAATCATTTCACGCCCTTTACCATGGATTGCCCTGGCAGATGCCATAGCACGGCAACCATGGAGCCCGTTCAGCCTTTTTTCACTGTCACCGTATGTCTACTGGATGGCACTAACTGACGCGGTACTGCAGTGCTACACAGCAGCATCCCCTTGCCTTTGCAAGTTAGCAGAGACCGTTTCCAGCTCTACTGTACTGTCTGCTGCTTTGCAAGTTGACAAAGACAATTACCAGTCATACTGTGCCATCTGCTGCTGTCATGGGTGCTCCTGGCTGGCCTTGGGGTGGCTGGATAAAAATGGGAATGACTCCCCAGGTCATTCTCTTCTTTAAGTTTTGTCTAATGGAGATTCAGTCCTGCCAAGAATATGAGGCAAGCCTACTAAAGAACCAGAGAGGCAAACGGCTACTCTGGCTCAGAGCCCCAGACATCCCACCGAAATAATGAGCTGCATGCCATTCTAGGGGGTGCCCCTGTAACAATGCCACCCACTGCTTCCCTCCTCCCCCACCCCTCCTGGGCTACCGTGGCAGTTATCCCCCCATTTGTGTGAGGAAGTAATAAAGAATGCAGGAATAAGAAACAACACTGACTTTATTGCCTCTGCAAGCAGAGATCAAAGGGGGGAGGGAAGGGCGGTTGGCTTACAGCAAAATAGAGTGAACCACCATTCTGCACTTGCTCAGCCTATAGCTGAAAATGGGAATCTGTGACAAGCACTAGGATAGGAGCACAGGCAGGACTGAATCTCCATTTGTGTGTGAACCTTTGGTTGACACTGGTAAAATACAAAATGTCCCAGGATATGTATGTTGGGGGACAGTTCTAAATGGCAGCTTAATTTTTTTATTTGCAGCAAAATGGAGACGTCTAAGTATCTGATTGTGATCCCTGGTAGCAAGGGGTAGGTATGACCGCGTGGTGCTGCTGACTGGGGTGAGCAGGCTGAGGCAGAAGCCTCCAGCTGGCATGATATTCCAAGCAGGACTGAATCTCCATTAAACAAAACTTAAAGAAGAGAATGACCTGGAGTCATTCCCATTTTTGCCCAGGCACCCCCAGCCGATCACACCGAGGCCAGCCAGGAGCACCCACAGGACGACGATAATGCATAGCAGTCCTACTGTACCATCTGCCATCCGTAAGGCAAAGGAAGGGGATGCTGCTGCAAAGAATTTCAGAGACTAGGAATCATGAAATGAGCACTGGAGTGACATCTGAGACCTTGACCTGCATTTTTAAACTGAATCTAATCTTCAGGATTGGAGCATATAATCCTAGTAAAAAGGTATTACTACTATACTCATACATCTCTTTAGCCATATTAAACTTGATGAATAATTGTAAAGTGGTTTGAAGTGTTTAGATCAGAGGTTGCCCAGAGCATCCACCATGAAATTTATAATTATACCTGTTTGACACGGAGGCAAATGGAGGCACATTCAGGTGAAGATCACACAGGGAGGGTCAAAAATAAATGCCAATAGTTGGGATTACTCATGCCAAACACTAACTTGTATCTCCTGAGCCCCACTGGACACTTATATTTCATGGCTTCCAAAGACATCACTAATGGGAGAGGAACTCTTACATAGGCCCATTCTGCATTTTTTGTTCTGTTGATTTTTTGGGGAACTTTTTGGGTGAAACATCTTCTGAACTAAGTGAGAACAATGATCAACCATTGAGAGTCTTGCAATGCACTTCAACTCTCTTTATGTGAAGAGGTTGGCTCAATGGCCGGCATATACACTTGAGCAGATTTAAATTGTCTGATACCAAAAATTTTCCCGGTTGAATTCGATATTGAGATTTTATTCCTATTTTTCAGATGAACAACCTTGAAATGTACACACTGGTAATGTTCAAGAGAAGCTACCCTGTGCCTCGTTTCACAAACCTGAAAGAATTCATTACCGTTGGGTTACTCTGACCCATTAGAGAGATGTGTTTCCAAGGAAAGACAAAGGAATACACATGGGGCACTTGGTGACTAGATTTATCTAGCGAGGCCCGGGCTCCTGGAGCTGCCTCCGCTCCGGGTCTTCCGTTGCAGGGAGTCTTTCAGCCCCGGGGCGGACCCCCTAGGGATAAATTACCGCCCAAAATCTGGCACTTCGGAGACGGGGGACCCAGGCTTCAGTGGTAATTCGACGGCTAGGGGACCTCGCTGCGGGTCTTCGGCGCACTTTGGCAGCAGGTCCCGGAGTGGAAGGCCCCCCCCGCCATCGAATTACTGCCGCAGAGGGGGCCTCCCCACCGCCGAAAACTCCAGGCTCCCTCTATCCTCTAGGCGGCCCTGGCTAGGAGGAGTCAAAAGGATTGAGCTGTGTTCTTTTCTGCAATTGACCCCCGTTTGTGACCTTCACCTTAACATGCCTCTTTTTCTAGGCCTATCAAACACTGAGAGTAAGAGTGTTCAGACTGGAAGCTCTTCAGTGTACTCCAAACTCAGGAGTTCAAAGCACCTCACAAACACGAGCTGGAGTTCTACATGTGCAAAGCATTTAATTCTTAGAATATTCATGGATTGTTGTTGGGTTAGACACCTCTGCGCTGAGTCCTGCAATCATTTTAAACATAATGGAGGCCAACTTCTCATCCCATACTGTTAATAAAGTCATAACTTAAAGCCACCCAATCTGGGAATGTTTCATTTTCATTTGAATGGAGTTGTGAATTTGGTATTTTAAAAAAAATGATTGGAAAATGAAGGTGCTCCCTTAGTGTAAATCAGCACATTTGCCTCAACTAAACAGAGGTTGAAGGCCTCATAATCAAAGGCGGACTCCTCTGCCTCATTCCCTGGATCTGGACCCCACTCATGGGGATATCTGTCACACTCCAAACAACATTCTGATTGTCACAGGAGTGTTTTCTGCAACATGCCCTATGGCTGTGCAGTAGTTATGTCAAATCTCATCCCACAGCCACCTCCTCTTTTTCAGGAAGGGGTGATTTTCATCTCTCTTTGGCTTCTTGCTGGGGCTCATTGCTGGGCTCAGGCAGCTGCATTGTCTCACAAGACATCCTTTTCCTGGCTGCTCCCGTGACCCAAGTGCAGGTCCGGTTGAACATTAAGTTTTACTCACCAAACGATGATATTGACCCCCGAGCATAGGGCCATCGCCAAGGCCACTGCTCCACTTAACTCCCTGCTAAGACCTAGTTCTAAGTTCAGTGTGAGACTAAAGTTGTCTAGAGAGGTCGCACTATCCCTCTGCCAAAGGGTGAATTTCAGATTCAAGGCCCTGACAGGAAACACACTGGAGGCAATGGAATGATGCCCATTGACTTCAAAGGCAATTGGGTCAACCTGTTGGGAAAGGAGGTGGAGAGAATGCAGAAAAATGGCTCCCTCCCTACTGGCCAGTTTAGAATGAACTGCCCAGTGCCCGTAAGCATGACTGGTATGAAGTGAAAGGATCAAACTGGATTCCTTTCATGACAGCCGGTTGTACTACTGATGACGCTCAGAATCACCTTGACAGTCATTATAATTGCAGCACCAATAAAGTCAATGGAATGACATGAAAAATGCAGTTGATTCCTACCATTTAAAGATGAAAGAAAGATGAAGAGTGCAACGTGCATGTCACGCCCTCTGAGGCTGAGATTATCCCAATAATCACCAATGCTGAGGAAAACAGCTCCATCCAAAGGAGGATTTTGCAAGGCAATCAAGTTGGTTTGGTCACTAATTAGGACTTACCCCACACACAGCATCTCAGATCCTCCAGGCAGTCCTAGGAACTGTATAAAAGCACTCACGACTCACACCTTTTCTAAACACTTCTCCAGACTTCATCTCCATAGTGAACTTGGTAAATCCAATTCAGCTCAATCACTTTTGAATTCTAGAGATGTGACAGTTGGGCCTCTTCATTTAAGATGGAATCTTGCATGTCCTCCTTGTGATATTTATTAGGGATGAGGGTGTTCTCCCATAAATATCTTGTGTAGTGATTCAGTTACAGGGGCTGGTGGATTCCTGATTTGAAGCTAATAGGGGGCTTTTAGAAGCAACATAGCCAATTAGGAAACATATTTCCTATTTAATGGAAGTAGATTTAGGGCATTGAAATCTTTTCAGTAACTTTAGAAGGTAATTTTGTCATTTCTCACTTAGCTGCATTAGGAAGCAACTGTCCCAGGTTAGTTCAGTGTTACAGACCCAAACCAGTGGGGTACAGGAGTCTGGTAGAGGGCAAATATACCGCTCACTGGATGAGTAGGTTTCTGTTCCCTGAGTGACCAGAGCAGGGGCTGCACTAGAGTAATCAGGAAGCTGCTAGAACCAATTAAGGCAGACAGGCTGATTAGATCACCTGCAGCCAAGCAAGGCAGGCTAATCAGGGCACCTGGGTTGAAAAAGGAGCTCACTCCAGTCAGGCGAGGAGGAGCCAGAGGAGAGGAAATGCATGTGAGGAGCTGGGAGCAAGAGGGACAAGGAGCTGAGAGTGAGAGGCTGTGCTGCTGAAGGACGAAGGAGTACAAGTGTTATCAAACAGCAGGAGGAAGGTCCTGTGGTGAGAATAAAGAAGGTGTTTGGAGGAGGCCATGGGGAAGTAGCCCAGGGAGTTGTAGCTGTCATGCAGCTGTTACAAGAGGTACTCTAGACAGCTGCAATCCACAGGGCCCTGGGATGGACCCCGGAGTAGAGGGCGGGCCCAGGTTCCCCCCAAACCTCCCAACTCCTGATCAGACACAGGAGGAGTTGATCTAGACTGTGAGGAAGATTACTGAGATGAGCAAATCTGCCAATAAGCGCAGGACCCACCAAGGTAGAGAAGGAACTTTGTCACACCAGAAAGGGCTAATTCAGGGGTCTTTTATTTTTGCCTGCATCAGTTTTTACTTCTCCCTGTTGAAGACAGGAGAATGGAAGAAGTTGACAAGTGATGTGATCCAATCTACCAATTCCTATGTTCCTCTGAGCAGAAATACCCAATGAAGGTGCTTCTCCTCAGATGGTGTAATGGAGTGTCGCTCCATGAAAGTCAGTGCACCTGAACCCTAGCTGAGAAGCTTGTCCTTAGTGTTTTGTTTGAAGAAAAGAAAAGTTTTCTCTTTATTCATCAGGAACTATTGTGGACTCACAAGCTTTGGATAATCAAAGAAATACCCTGTGGTACCAAACTCAGCTGGTTGGCATGCAGAGCTTAAATCCTCAAATTAAAGGAAGTGATTACCATCATATCAGCCATATTCTCTTTGGGAAATATCTAAAATGGACACAGAATCCCAGATAGCCAGAATAGAAATAGTGACACTTATTCTAGAAGGTGTTTATCAGACAAAGCCATTGAGAGAGAGACCAGTTGGGAGGGAAGTTTAGTGCGAGTTGACAAGAGGTGTAGGAAGAGGCTATAGAAAGAAATCCGTGGCCATGAACACAGAGACTTAGTCTACTCTTCCTTTCTCTCGTGGGCTACATCGAGCTTTGAAACCTTTCTTCCACAAGCCCTTGTACCTTCTCTTTACTCTAGTCCCTGTTGTGTCTTTCAGCTTTACCTCCATCCCAGAAAGATGATTCTCTCCAGCCTGTGCTATCCAGAATGCGGGGTGGCCCGACCAAGTCCAGTTACTGGCACCTGCAACGAGCCGTGCATTAGGCAGTGCCCTGACTCCGAAGTGCTGATCCGACCCTCACCAGTTGTCGTGACCCTCCCTGGACCAATTCTCAGCACTTTCCCTCAGTACAGTGGAGTCGGAGCTGTAGGAGCACCTCTGGTTGGAGCTGGTTTGGGGGGCTCATTGGGTAATGGGGGATTGTATGGCAATGGAGGCCTTTATGGAGGATCATATGGTTTAGGTGGGTATGGTGGTTACGGAGGATTGTACAGTTTAGGTGGATATGGTGGTTACGGCAGCCGTTCTGGTTATGGGGGATTATGTGGTTATGGAGGACTAGGTGGTTAGCTGAGTGGTTATGGTTATGGGGGATTATGGGGTTCCGGGGTATCTTGCCATAGGTACCTCCGTGGAAACTGTGGGCCATGCTAACCCCAGCAGGAACATCCATGGAAGAAGGAAGAACCAGGAAATGAACAGCAAGATACAGATTCACCCCTGATCTTTTGGGCATGGCTTTCAGAAGTGCTGGACAAACAGGGCTCCAGTTGAACTGAGTGGGAGCTGTGTGTGCTAAGCACCTTGGGCTGACAGCCGTGCTGCGTTTCTAATGTTACACTTTATGACTCTTTCTGCCAAGGCTTTCCCACCCAAGTGCTGATTCTCACTTTCACCTGTGGACTCGTTCTGAATTACAAACCGGTTGTTTACACAAACCCTACAGTTTAAAGGAAACAGGGGCCTTAAGACAGGCATCAGTTACATTTATTATCATTTTATGTCTCTTGAGAGTGGGATGAAGGGACCTTGGTGTGAAGGAGAATTAGACCCCGTCTGTTCTATCCTTTCCACCAATACGTATCTGTAGCCTCTCGCTTTGACCTTCCCTGAGGCAAATGTTTAACTGAGAAGCTGCCTAGTCCTCTGCTTCTGTTTTGCTTTGTTTCTCTTCCCTCCGATTGAGGTAATAAAAATAACTTAAAATGATTGCAAAGGGGACTTGTTTGTCAACTTTTGCTGCTGCTGCAAAAAAAAAAAGGAGCATCTTGTGTGAAATAGAACCATTGAGGTGGGTAATCGGTAGCAATCCTTCTTGAAAAACTGAAAATACGTTCTTTCTGCTCTAGTTTTTTTCCTGTAACTGTGTACTGCAAATGTCACTCACATTAAAAACTCTGATGCATAACAATATCTGTCTTCTGGTTCTCCTTGTCCCTTCCTCCTTCTTTAAAAATTGCGCTCTACAAAATTCATCCCTGAAGAGCCAGCTGCATCAGGCACTTCTCGAATTGCAACATTGTGAAGCCCTGGAGTGATAGGAGAATTCAGCCCTTGAAGTAGTTTACAGCATTATGAGGGGCTTCCTTACTTGGGTTCAGTTCTGTCAGGGAAAACCGAACCACCCACCCGGCTCGAGGCCTAATAAGCAAAAGCTATTATATATAAGAGCTGTAGCTAGATTGTTTATCCGCACAGAGGGCATGCAGGGGCAGAAAGTTGTGATCAGGGATCCAAAAGAAGGAACTAAAGTAGGGAAAGAGGAACCAGAGAGGAACAGAAGCCTCCAGTCATGCCAAATTGCGATAGGTGTTATTGTCTAGCAAGAGTTGGGTCTTAGAACGGTCAAACCGCAACTCAGACAATAACAGGAAAAAAACATCAATGGGAAAAGGAATTGATCAGCTTGCTTTTAATTAATAATAGATGCCAAAGAAGGCAATGATAGTATGTACTGAGCACACTATGTTTTGCGGTTTTAACCTTTAGAAGCTTGGTAAAATTTGTAAAGGGCACAGCAGTTTGTCTCTTGTGTGGGGCTATGCTGTCTCTCCCTGCATGCATGCTTGTATGAAATAAAGAAGCCTTGGGCTGTCTGATCTAAAAACAACCCTATGGTCTAATTTTCCACAACAATTTGGGGGCTCGTCTGGGATCCACAGACCACTTCCTCAGACCAGAGGACCGGAGGCAGTCTCCCACCAAACCCTGGGCCCAACTGAAAGGTAAGAGACCTTTTAAATCTCTGCTGCTGGGTTGTTGGTGGAGGACTGGTCTGTAGGCTCAAGGTCTGGGTGAGTTATAAGCTGGATCTGAAACTTTGTTGTTCACAGACAGGCTTGATGCCCTTTGGCTTGGTAGGCAATTGGGTAGAAAATTGGGGTAAAAGTTTTGGCCAAATCAGGAATAGGTTTTGTAAATATTAGGCAAAGGTAAAAGCGCTAGGTGAGCCCTAGAAGTAATGTGTTAGAAGTGGAAGTAGACCTGGGTCGTGCCTGGTTCTCCCTCAGAACGTGCTTTTTGGGTCTGGAGGGAAATCCTGATCGTCTGTGTGAGGTTCGGGAGTCCTGGTCTGCCAGGTTGGTCCGGGAAAACAGCCAGGGTGGCTGGTTTCGCCCCGATGGCTGTGTCAGGAAAGTGCCTGTATGTGTGTGAAGGCCGTGCGGCCGGCATGAGTGACAGCTATGGGAAGATGCCCCGAGCCTCCTGACTGGGAGTGTCTCGAAAGCAAGCCTCACAACCGTGCTTGGAGTGATTGGTTGTGTCACGAGCATGGGATGAGGTCTCCTCTGCATGACAGGACAGGAGAGAGACCTGCTCATGACTAGGTGTTAATGTATGTGACTCTGTCCATTTACCCTTTACCCTTGTGTCCTGGACTGACCCTGTGACGGAGTTCCTGTCCCCAGTTATCCACTTGGAGCCTTGGGCTCCCTCCCCTGCTCAGAGAGAAGGATAGTCCCAGGAATCCACCCACCATCCCTGAGGTGTGAGAGTAGCCTACCCCGTTCTCTTGAAGATGGGCCGGTGCTCTTTGCCAGAAGGGGGTGTGCGGGGGCCGCACCTTTATGTCCAACCCTCGTGGTGTAACTGCTAAAATTAATTCAGTGTATGAGTGAGAGCTACAGGGTCCCTTTCTTTTGTTTCCCCCCTGGAGCCATAAGCTCCCTCCCCCGCTCAGAGAGAGAGGGAGCCCTGGGAAACCGCCCGGCGACTCGGAAGCAGCAGACGCACCATTGGCTTGAAGGCTGGTGCTCTGGGCTGAAGGAAGGTGTGCGGGGACCACAGGCCTTTTCCTAGGCCTGCCCCCCATCAACCTCTTTCCCTGCAGGTCTGCTGTGGAGTCGGGACCTGTCCCTTTCCCCTGCCAAGGGCAGGCTAAAGAGGACATTGATGGTAGAATCGTGGCAATCCGAGTAAGTGTTCCTTGTGTGAAAAGCTTGAGTGAAAGCGAGCTGACATGAGAATGGGGGCCAGAGGGTTGAAAGACATTCCGGTCCCACCTAAAGGCACGCCTGCTGCATATATGTATTCGAATTATGGCCAGTCAACATGTAGATACTTGCAGAAATGGAATTGGTATACTAGGGATGATCCGAAACTGCAGTTTCCCCTGGAAGGAAGCTTCGACCTTGACAAAGTTGTGCACCTACGGGGTGTGTTCCTTGTCAACGCCGTGCCCCAGGGACAGTTCCATGTGTACTTTGATTGGTATGCAGAGACAGGAAAACGGTGCCAGGAGTCTCACACGAGGAGCCTTAAGGACTCCCAGGAGAAGCTTAAGCACAAACTTAAGGAAACTCAGGAGAAATTGATTCTTGCCCAAAGCCTTTTGGGCCAGATTGTTGGTCAGAATAATCCCTCTCTTTATCCCTCGAGATCTCAGCAAAGGGCACCACTCCCTGAAAATATACCTTCAGCCACATCAGACGACCTTATTGATTTGTTTGTGGAGTGTAGACAGTGGCCCGCTCTCCCACCCTCATATCACTTTTCCAACCAGCGAGAGGTCTCTCCTTCCCAGGCCTCTCAATCTTTGTCCCATGAGTCGTCCTCTCAGGGGTCTGCGGGCTCACAAACCTCCCCTATAATTTCTGCAGCCTCTGGGTCGTCAACCTCCACTCCAACTTCTCGAAATCAACTGCAGCTTGCGGAGCTGTCCCAGGAAGCAGATCAGATAATAGCTGAATTGCAAGAGCGGCAGGGGCGCTCTAGTGAAACACACTTAGACATGGAGGACAAACTGTCCACACGGCGTCTGTCTAATCAATTTGCCATATTGAAAGATATTATGATGTCTCCCGATTATTTAAGGGCACCCTCTGCATGCTGCACCAGGCATCAGACCATCCTGAAGGAAATTGAGAGAGCCCTGATTGGAGGGGAGGAAAATGCCAGCTTCATTGGTCCTTTGAGGCAATTGCCAGGAGGCCAAGGACACTTAGTAACTGTGCATGCTCTTTGGTCGCCGGGACACTTGTATAACTTGATTGATAAATTCCCGAAAATTAGGGAAGACCCAGTTAAATTCCAGGAACAATTGTGTACGGTTGTTCGGTGTTATAATCCATCATGGGTGGACATGGATCAGCTCCTACAAGCTATGTTGCCCAAAGAGACACTAGTCCATCTCTATGGGAAGGCCGAGTGGCCTGCAACCGATATGGACCTCACTCAAGACAGATTGGTCCAACTTAGGGACAATTTGATAAGAGAAGTCCTCCCTGTGTGCCCTAAGAAAGCAGATTGGACAAAGATTAATGCTTGTGAACAAAATAAAGGTGAAAACCCCGCTGATTGTATGGAGAGCCTTAAACAAGTATTTGAAAGGCACTCAGGAATAGAGAATGCTGAACAAGCAGTAGTGGCTGCTTTTGTACAAGGTCTCCTCCCAAGTGTAAGTGAGCAATTAAGAATTGGAATAGTGGATTGGGAAGGAAAAGATTTGGAAGGGATTTTGGCAGCTGCTCAGCATTTTTACCGACAACAGGAGAAGAAAAAGGATGAGATGGAAACCAAATTAATGGCCCTTCAAATCCAAACTATGAAGGGGACATGTAGAAACTATCCCAAGCCTGGGGGAGGAAGGGGTCAGGGTAATTTAGGCCCTGAGCAGCAACTCTCACCCACTCCACGACCTGGGTCCTGCCACTGCTGTGGGCAGGAGGGTCACTGGAGATCTGAGTGCCCCTTCCGGCCCCGTTAGGCTGGTAGATATATGCAGGATCCAAAGCAATGGCAATTCCAGAATTACCGAGAAAACCCTCAGTTACAGCAACAGGGTTATTAGGAAAGCCAGGAGACAAGTAACGTTATCACCCCTCTTCTTCCTGTTGACCAATCAGCCCCACTGTCTTTTGTGTTATTAATGGAATTCCCACATCTTGTTTAATAGACACAGGAGCTTCCCGATCTACCCTTCGTGCACAGGAATTCCCACCCCTCCCCCTTTCCTCGGAAACTGTAAATGCTGTGGGGGTGAGCAATGCCCCCATCCCTCACCCTGTGTCTACACCCCTGTCTGTCTCTATTGGTCCTCTTTCTGACTATCATGCTTTCCTCCTTAGCCTGTGTTCCCCTGTTAACCTCTTAGGGAAGGATTTGCTGTGTAAATTGAATTGTACTATATATTGTACTCCTGAGGGGGTATATTTGGATGTGCCTGATCCTGCCCAGAACGAAGTTCTGGCAGTGTTACAGGAACCAACCCCAGTGGGAGACACTCACTCCAGCCCTGGATACAGCAGTACCCTTTGTCAAAACAGGCTGAGGAGGGAATCCGTCCTGTAATCACCTCCCTATTGGAGCAGGGGGTCATTGTACCGACAGTCAGTGAATGTAACTCCCCTATTTTACCCGTGCATAAACCCGGCAAGCAAACCTGACATTTTGTCCAGGATCTTCAAGCTGTTAACGCTACCGTTCTCCCTACCTTTCCTGTTGTCCCTAATCCTGCTACTATCCTCTCTTGCACTCCCCCTACAGCGCAGTAATGTGGTTTAATGTGGTTGATTTATGTTCTGCATTCTTTTCTATTCCCGTCCATAAAGTATCTGTTTGCCTTCACCTATCAGGGTCTCCAATATACATGGACCAGACTACCTCAAGGTTATACAGAGTCCCCTACAATTTTTTCTCAAATTTTAAAGAAAGACTTGGATGATATCCAATTCCAAATGGGGTCCACATTACTCCAATATGTGGATGATTTATTGTTGGCCTCCGACTCTGTGGAAACGTCCAAGACTGATTCACTTATCTTGTTGCAGACTCTGGCACAGAAGGGCCATAAGGTCTCCAAGTCTAAATTGCAAATCTGTTTACCCAAGGTTTTCTACCTAGGGCATGATATTTCTGCGGGAGAAAGAGGTTTATCCTCCTCCCGAGTAAAGGCCATTCTCCAAATACCCAAACCACTCACAAAAAAACAGCTACGAGGATTCCTGGGCATGGCAGGCTACTGCTGCCAGTGGATCCTGGGATACTCGGCCCTTGCCCGTCCCTTATATGAAATGACCTTAGATAAGGTCCCAGACCCCATCCCTCGGACGCCAGAAGCTGATGAGGCTTTTACCCAGATTAAACAAGTTTTGGCCCAGGCACCAGCCCGGGGCCTCCCTGATTATAAAAAGCCTTGTACTCTTTATTGTCCTGAAAAGGAAGGAGTGGCCCTGGGAGTCCTCACACAACTCCATGGGAGTATGCAAAGGCCAACTGCATACTACAGTTCGCCTCTGGACCCTGTTGCCTCTGGGCTCCCTCCTTGTCTTAGGTCTGTAGCTGCTGCAGCAGCACTTGTACAATCCTCTGCTAACTTGGTGCTGGGGAATCCCCTGTGTGTCGCAGCTCCCCATGCAGCAACTTCCCTGCTTACTAAGGTGAAAACCCAACACCTTTCCAACTCCAGACTTACCAAATAGGAAATGTTGCTTTTAAATGCTTCTAATGTTACATTGGCAAGGTGCCCTGTACTTAACCCTGCCTCTTTGCTGCCTGCGGCAGGGGATGGAGAGCCCCATGACTGTTTGGCAGTGACTGCGGAACTTTCCTCTCCCAGACTTGATTTGCAAGATGTTCCGCTTCAAAACCCTGAGCTAATATTTTATGTAGATGGCTGGTGCCTCAGAAACCCCTTGGGCCAGCTTGTGGCTGGCTATGCAGTTTGTTCTCAGCACGCCCCCGTAGAAGCTCATTTTCTCCCAGAGGCCGGCTCCTCCCAGGTGGCTGTACTAGTCACCCTTACACGAGCTTGCTCTTTAGCTGCAGATAAGTCTGTCAATATATACACTGATTCTAGGTATGCCTTTGGAGTGGTCCATGACTACGGGCAGCTTTGGAAATACTGAGGGTTTCTTACCTCTGCCGGAACGCCGATTAGTAATGGCCCATATATTGATGCTCTCCTGTCTGCCCTTCAGCTCCCTTCTAAAATAGCTGTAGTTAAGTGTTCTGCTCACCAGAAACCTTATGATGATGTTACACAAGGAAATGCTATGGCAGACGCTGCTGCCAAGCAGGCGGACCTTTCCGGGTTTCCGGCTCCACGTGAATATACTTCTCTTTACCTGCTGGTTCAGCATCAGTCACTCTCCCCAACTGCATCCCCTCATGACCTAGCACTAATGCAGAAATCAGCCTCTGAGAGGGAGAGGAACAGTTGGAAACAGAAGGGGTGCTCTTTACACCCTGAAGATGCCCTGTGGCGCTTGCCGGATGGTCACCTGATGGCACCCCAGGCTTTACTGTACTACCTTGCTCGCGTGGCCCATGGTTTGGCTCACGTGAGCAAAGGAGGGATGATTGCATCAGTCTTGCGACACTGGTATGCTCCAAATTTTTCGCTCATAGCCCAGCAATATTGCAATTCTTGCCCTATCTGCTTGGCACATAATAGTGGCAAGCCAGTCCACACTATACCAGCAGCACACTTCGCTCCATGGGGCCCCTTTGCAAATATCCAGATTGATTTTATTAACATGCCAAAATGTTGCTCATATGAATATGTGCTAGGATGCGTCTGTATGTTCACTGGATGGATAGAGGCCTACCCTTGCGCAAAGGCCGACTCCATCACAGTAGCGAAGAAGCTGCTTAAGGATTTTATTCCCCGATTCGGTCCCCCTGTTTCCATAAACAGTGACCGAGGCACCATTTTACTGGTCAAGTTATGCAGCAGATCTGCAAAGCTCTTAATATTGAGCAACATTTGCACTGTGCTCACCATCCCCAGAGCACAGGGGCAGTGGAACAGAAAAATGGGGAACTTAAAAATAAACTGGCTAAACTCTGTGAGGAAACCAATTTGAAATGGCCGGATGCCTTACCCCTGACCCCGATGCAGATGAGGAATACACCTGCACGCAAACATGGCCTGTCTCCACGTGAGATGCTTATAGCCCGGCCTATGCGAATGCCAGTCTCCTCGCCTCCACTTCCCCATCAATTGGATTTGCATTTGAATGATGAAGCAGTTTTAGATTATTGCAGGACATTAATCCATCATGTTTGGTTTGTTCACTCACAGGTGCAGAGTGCCCTGCCGGAGCCTGCAGATACAGCCTGCCATCCCCTAGAGCCAGGAGACTGGGTCTATCTTAAGGTACATCAAAGAAAGTCCTGCCTGGAACCTCACTGGAAAGGTCCCTACCAGGTTCTGTTGACTACCCACACAGCAGTTAAATGTGAAGGGCTTACCAACTGGGTACACGCCTTGCATTGTAAAAAGACCTCACCGCCCTTGGACCATACTGCCTTACCCATTCTCTCCAAGGGTCAGGATCAGAGTGCTCAGCAAGATTCTTGCTTGTCTGAACTTCCCGTAGGTCCTGAAAAGGAGCCGAGATACAATCTCAGAAAGAGGAAGTAAGACTGAGTGGGCAAAACAACAAAAGCTATTCTGACCAACCCCTTAGCTAGAATGAGGGAATCGGCCATGGTGCGAAAGTGGCTTATGCCCTCAATCTGGTTTGTGTGTGTACCATGTTCTTATTATTGCTGTTAAATTTTCACGATACTTATATGTTCTTTTGGAAACCCAAGATGGTTGGCATCATCGCAACCGAATCTTCTCTTGCGACTGAGGCACATACCAGGGTGCCTTTGGATCTCCCCTTGCAAGGAGCAAGACCACTGCCATTTCAAAAAGAAAGACGAAACGTCCGCTCAGTGGCAAATTCGAAAGGACAAACATTTCTGACTAGTAAGGACATTGAAAATTGGCCATAGTATAAAAGACAAAACATTGTTACCTGGCAAGGAGGGACTTGTGGGATGTTCTCCTGGGAATGTGGCACTGAGTGTGTCTTGGGGTTTATTCCACGAGCTGTGACCTGTCACTATGGGCAAGTGCCATCTGCTTGTACTACTCTCCCTAACCGGCTTCCTGATAGTGAGTATCACAAGATGCTTAACCCTACTAACCCCCCAATCCCTACCACAATCTCTACCACTATTCCTGCCACCATCCCCACAGTTTACTCAAACCTGAATAGGGTTGAGAGCTCTAGTATAACCCATTGGCCTAGACCTTCCCACTGCAGCTATTTATTAGAGTATTGTTCAAGGCTGTTTTTCTCAACCGATAACGCCTCTTATGAGCGGGTGATTGAGTGGACAGACCTTGGGTTGGTAACTCTACTGGTCCTTAATATTACTACCAGTCTGCCTGAAAAAACAATCTTTGAGATAGACAAGTTTAAAGAGGATAAAGATATGATGCTAGTACCTGGAATTTGTCGTACCATCACAGGAAAGTGTTCCTCATGTTACATGACTACCCATTTGGTTTATAATCAAACGAATCCCACTTACAAAACTTGCCTGACCGAAGGGCAGTTTTCCTGCCAATTAGATCTCCCCAGAGCAAGAAATGTCACCTGCACCTTAATACAGTTTTCCCCTCCCGATCCCACTAACACTAAAACCCCTCACCCCTCTTTTCAAAGAAGTATCCAAGTATATGGCCAACAGCTGTGGTATGATCCCTCCAGAAAAAGGGACCCTGAGAATTTTAGATGGACCATACTCAAAGCTGTCCTGGGAACTGTAAAGTTTACACTGCCTTTATCAGATTTTCAGATCACAACCTCGTACCCCAATTGTTCTCAGGGAGCGGCCCTTAGATTAACACAGCAGCAAGCCTGGATGGTATCACATGGGCGCCGGAGGAGAGATCTGTCCGGAGCCTCATTGGATGGAGCAAATAGTGCTGCATCAGTTTGGAATATTTACAAAAATACACAACATGATGAAAGATTAGGCCAATTGGAAAAAGCAGCTGGTTTTATTACGGGGGCGCAGATGAGCCAGGTACAGGCTGGAGTGGGCGAATTGCATGTTGTCTCCACCCTTAGTGCCTTGACCCAAGACTTGCTGAAAAAGATGGTCTTAAGTATCGCTGAGGCTGGAAAGGTGTTGCAGTGGGATCAGGCCTGTTCTGAGGTGCAGGATTTTTTGAATGTCCAGCTAATGGCCATTTGGAGTGATCTTGAGCACCAGGCTTGGCCTACTACCCTTACAAATGTTTCAGGCATACCATCTGAGCTGTGGCCCTGGAGACACACTTGGAAATTTTCTGGAGGGAAATGTTGGTGCTCACAGTGCTCCTTCCAGGCCTATGGGCCAGTGAAAGGAGTGTGGGCCCCCGCATATTGAATCCTCCCAGGTCCTTGGGGGGGTTGTATGTGGGATTGGGTAATCCACCGGGACATGTGGGAAGTAAGGCCGCCCAACATGTCCAACATGTGGTTCTTGATTGGTGCACCTGGAATAACACCAGACATATGGATAGGATTAGGAAACCAGTGGACCTTCTGGCCGCTGGAACCCCCCAACTCCAGTGTATGCAAAAACTTAAACGAGGTGAAATTGTCACTGTTAATGACCACATTTGCTGGGAGGGGGATGGACAAATAACCATAGCAGAACAACCAATTGCTCAGGCCAGTGATGGCTGTGTTAGTGTTAACAATGGCATTGGACGAGATGTGCTCTTCAATCTCACCACTGCTACTGGGCACCACACCATCTATTGGCCAGCTGATAAAACCATACAGGTAGCCTTCCGTTATCAGATACCTTTTAATTGGACCATGCTTGTACCTGATCAATTCCATGATTTGCTCTCCTTATTACCAGAGATCTGACAAATCTCTGGATTGCAGGGGCAAATTTATCAGCTCCAAAATATATTTCAAATCGAAAAACATGCCTTTCAGACAGCCTATAGAGTCTCAACCTTATGTACTAGGTTTGATACTCTATGCTTTGTAATTAAAACCCTTCAACAATCCCCTCCCCACCGCTTGATTGTATGGGGGTTAATAGGGATCCTCTTATTACTTGGAATGGGCTGTTGTTATTGCTGCGGTAGGAAATGCTCTCCCCGCTATACACCTACCTTGAAAGTGGCCCCAAAACGACTGACCCTGATCCCTCTCAAAGAGTTAGATTACAAGTTCCCAAGATCACACACATATGAGGATCTGGCCCTCGAGGAGGAGGGACAGGCAACACTTAAGGAAATTGATAACCTAATGAATATCGAAGTTTGAGTTGAAATGATGCTAGTATGCATCAAAGGAGGGAAATGTCAGGGAAAAACAAACCCCCCACCAGGCTCGAGGCCTAATAAGCAAAAGCTATTATATATAAGAGCTGTAGCAAGAGCTGTAGCTAGATTGTTTATCTGCACAGAGGGCATGCAGGGGCAGAAAGTTGTGATCAGGGACTCAAAAGAAGGAACTAAAGTAGGGAAAGAGGAACCAGAGAGGAACAGAAGCCTCCAGTCATGCCAAATTGTGATAGGTGTTATTGTCTAGCCGAAACCGCAAGAGTGGGGTCTTAGAACGGTCAAATAACAACTCAGAAAATAACAGGAAAAAAACATCAATGGGAAAAGGAATTGATCAGCTTGCTTTTAATTAATAATAGATGCCAAAGAAGGCAATAATAGTATGTACTGAGCACACTATGTTTTGCAGTTTTAACCTTTAGAAGCTTGGTAAAATTTGTAAAGGGCACAGCAGTTTGTCTCTTGCGTGGGGCTATGCTGTCTCTCCCTGTATGCATGCTTGTATGGAATAAAGAAGTCTCGGGCTATCTGATCTAAAAACAACTGTGTGGTCTAATTTTCCACAACAGTTCCATCTTGCATTACCTGCTCTAACCAAGTGAAGTTAACTCTGGCCCGAACACCTTGAATGGCAGAGCAACTCTCAGGACAAGATGCCTTTGCTTCTAGAGTGCTTTGAAAGTTTGGTTCTTCACTGGAGAGCTTTTCCCAACATGCACTACACAAATCCCCCTCCCTGTTCTATGGAGCTTCCCTTCCCCAGGGTTTGGAGGTTTCAACAGGGATTATTCATACAGATGCATGCTGGGAAAATTTTACTAACCTGACCATTTGATATGGATACTTTATCTGGAATCGTCAGACCAAACCAAATATCATTTCCATCACTAACTCTCCTCCTGGTGCTACGGATGAAGGTTTAAACCAATGTATCTCTGGCATGTCATTTGAGAGCATTTCCAGTAAAAAACTCTCCAACAGAGACTCTGCTGAAACATCACTATAGAGTCAGCAGCCCTTTTTTAGAATAATCCTCCTTTATCCAGGACACTCTTTTCTTCTCCTCTAATGGAACCTCCAGTGACATGGAGCACGTAGCATACAGTTAGGAAGCAGTCTTTAAGACAACTAAGTGAGAGAGGTAAATTCAAGCACCTCTGCTCCCTGACACCAACTTTGCACTCACTTTGCAATGCTGGAGATGATCTGAAAAGATTTAGGGCAGCTTCACATTGAGATTTTGGATTTCATTGCATTTTCTTCTGACTCTTTGCCCGCACGTGTTCATCTACTGGCCAACGGAAATGCCCACTCCTTGGTGAAATGACACGACCAAAAGTTGATTTCACAAGGATGTTGCAAACACAACTGACTGTGTCAATTCTACCCCCCCTAGTTCCACCCTTATAGAAAAACTACACTACACCAAAGGCATCTGCAGGAGTCATGAAAGACAATGAAGCAAAGAATTAAGGAATCAATTTGCGGGCTGCTAGAAGATAATAAGGTGATGAGTAACAACATGGATATAGGAAAAACAAAATCTGTCAAAACAGCCTCATAGATTTCTTTTACTGGATAACAAGCCTTGTGGATAGCGGGCAAGCCGTTGATGTGGTATAGCTTAATTTTTACTAAGGCTTTTGATACTTTCTTGCCTGACCTTACTATAATATGGAGACATACTTATCTCCCAGAACTGGAAGGGACCTTGAAAGGTCATTGAGTCCAATCTCCTGCCTTCACTAGCAGGACCAAGTACTGATTTTGCCCCAGATCCCTAAGTAGCCTCCTCAAGTTTTGAACTCACAACCCTGGGTTTACCAGGCCCCTTTTTATGAAATATCGAGTTCTTAACATTCCCATTGAACTGATGGGAGCTGTATGTACTCAACATTTTTCGAGAAAAGGGCACAAGCTTTCCTGAGCTGTGCACCAACCCTGCAGGTATCCAAAACTGATAAAATCACGAGGAAGCTTTCGGTAATATAAAAAGATAAAAGAAATAGCAAGTAAATCAGCAGACCAATAGTATGAGGTAGTATATATTTCAATTTAAAATAAAAGGGAATGGAAAATTGTCAAAAGAAAGAAAGAAAACAGAGCAGCAAGACTAGATTTCTATGTTCCATTCTTTGCATCTGAAGAAGTGAGCTGTAGCCCATGAAAGCTCACACTGAAATAAATTTGTTAGTCTCTAAGGTGCCACAAGTAATATTCCTATGGTTTCACGAAGGTCTGTGTCCTATCCCCAGCTCCAAAGGGGTGTATTTCCCACACAGTTCTCTTATTTCTTTAATGCAGCTGTAAAGTTTGACACTCAAGTCTGTTTACTGCCATTTTTAATTCCTTGTGCCACCCTGGTCAGTCTCAACTAAAGCCAAACACAATAAAAGCAGAAGTTCAAAAACCTTCTGCATTATGTAGCTGCTGTTAGAAAATTAAAAGGCAGAAAGAAACGATCCATATCCATGGATAGGAGATCACCTAGCTGAATTCTCAATGACACTAAAGGATTTTAACAGTTCTCTGGCATGGGAGAGAGGCATTCCAATCAATGTAGATGTAGACAACAGCCTCCTTTTGGTCCCTGCTCCATTTGCACTTTACAGAGAGGTGTAATACCCATCGTGTAGTTGAGAATCAGGCCCACTGGACTGATAATGGAGGAAGCCCATAGCCAGGAAGGCATGTGACAAAACCCATCAAGGGTAACATGGGAAACATGAGGAATGTTTGCAGAAGTGCTGATAAAATGAAGCTCTCTCGTTATATCACACTGAGTTCGGGGTACTCTACAGTTCTCAAACTACGGCCTACGAACTCAGACGTGAATCTGTATCCTGTCATTCATTTCCTGGTTCTTCCTTTTCCCATAGACATGCCTGCTGGGTTTAACATGGCCCACAGCTTCCTCATTGAGCTAGCGCATATCCTTTAGAAAGGCATCCAGGCTTGACTGACCATGTCCCTAGCTCAGCTGTTCCAATGATTAACTACCCTCACTGTGAAAACATGGCATCCTATTTCTAGTCTGAATTTGTCTGCCTTCAGCTTTTGCTTTTGTCTGCCAGCTTAAAGAACTGTAGGCAATAAGAAACCTCTTCCCCATGTCAGTACTTGTAGATCATGGTCAAGTCCCTCTTAACCTACCCTTGGATAAACTAAAGCGGACACGTTTCCTTAGTCTCTCACTATAAGCCAGGTTGTCCAGAGGTGAGATCCTTTTCCTGGCTCTTTTCTTAACCTTCTCCATTTTTTCCAATGTCTGTTTTGAAGTGCAGACACCAGAACTGAGCACAACATGCACTAAGGTAGGGCAGCCATGCCTGTACCTGGCCATGGGTAACTCCCCATCTTCTCTGCCGTGGCCAACACAAGTCCTCCCATTATAGCCCACGCAGGCTTCACTGTCCCTCTGCCGGTTAGCAACAGGCACATCTCAACCTCTGAGCCCTCCGAGGGGCACCCTGCAGCATCCAGTCCTGCTTCACTGGACACTCACATGTTTCACTGTCCCCAAAGGAACAGCCCAGCCCACCTCACCTGCTCCACCTGAGATCACGGCACCATTGCTTCACACACAGCCCTTAGGCACGTTTAGAGTGAAAACAAGCCGAGTTTATTTAACAAAGAGATTCAAATGGTAGCAAATAGAAATCCTGGAAACAAATGGTTACATATAAAATAAAAGCAGAACCCGCATTGTGAAATCTGGATGTATTTAACTAATGCTCCCCTAAAGTCCCTGCAGTGTTCTGCAGCCAGGCCGTGCTGTGCTCTGTTTTTCATGAGGGAAGCCACGCTACCAGCTTGTCTCCTCGGTGAAGGGTGCTGGAGGGGAGGGGTAACCTCTGCCCCCCAGGGATGCTCCAACGTTCCCTTGTCTTTACTCATTAACAGGGTGCTGCCCTGCTGGTTGCTGCGTTTTTTTCCTGCATGTCTCTTTCTTGTCGATTTTACAAACTCTTGATCAGCATTCGACTCCGTCTGTGGACAGGCCTCCTTTGTGAAGCGGGTAATACCCAACACGCACAAGACCCGCTTGAGAGTGAGAGAACCAGGTTTCTTCCCTCCTGCCTGACTGGAGCAACTTCATCCCTTTGTGTGACCTGCCTTAACTCCCAGACCTTAAGCACATGATTTCCAGTACAGATACATAATTATCTGTACAGTGATCAGATAATTAAACATTATCTGTCCATACACTTTGCAATGATTATGATGACCAGCGGACTCTTGGTTCTGGGCAGAGCCCTCACATAGCACCTGTTGTAAACTTAACCTGTACACATCTGATCCCGGGGTATCCCTGTAACTCTGTGCCTGCTGAGGGTCCTGGGTCACACCTCACCCCTTACACTCTCTCTGCTACTAGCTAATCTGAATGTGTCAGCTTGGAACCCTCTTCCCCAGGCAGTGTATCTGCCACAACATTTTCTTTGCCTTTAATATGGACAATTTCCAGATCATATTCCTGCAGTGCTGTGCTCCAGGGCATCAGCCTGGGGTTGGTAACTTTTCTGCTGTGTTGCCGTACCAAAGGAGGAAGATCTGTAAGGGTCTTCTTTGGAAGCTTGTTTCAATACTCAACTATCATTACAGTTAGGAAGGTTTCCCTAATATCTCACCTAAATTTCCTTTGCTGCAGGTTAAGGTTGTGTCATCGGATGTCACTGGTGTGGTGCTCTGCTCTTGTCCAATGTTAATATCAGTTACCTGCATGCCTGTGTTCCCTCTGTATGCTGCCCGGCTCTGCAGATCGCTGACATAGCAGATCCAGCAAGAACTCCCAATGACTCCGATAAAGTATGAAGGCACCCGGCTAGGTTTATTGTCAAACAAAGCACAGTAACTGTTCCCAGCAGACTCTACAGGACATACTGAAATACGTGCCGCCTGACAGTGGACTGCTCACTCAGTGGCAGGACTCTCCACTTCCCCCTAGGCGAGACAAAAATATCCACTCAGTGAAATGAATACATATCAGACTGTTCTGATGCCAACCTGGCCCATGTTTATCCTATTAGTGCATGATACCCTTTAGATACGTGTATATAACTGTCATAAACAGATAGCTAAGGGTTAATGTTCTTTTACCTGTAAAGGGGTAACAACAGTAACCTGAAACACCTGACCAGAGGACCAATCAGGAAACAAGACTTTTTCAAATCTGGGTGGAGGGAAGTTTTGGGTGTGAGTCCTTTGTTCTTGATCTGTTCCTTTTCTCGTCTCTGAGAGTGATCTTTCTATCTCCTGGCTTTCTAATCTTCTGTTTCCAAGTTGTAAGTACAAGTATAGTAAGACAATAGGTTTATATTGTTTTCTTTTGTATTTACATGTGTGTAGTTGCTGGAATGTGTTAAATTGTATTCTTTTTGGATAAGGCTGTTTATTCATTTTTTTTCCTTTAAGAAATTGACCCTGTATATTGTTATCTTAATACAAAGACTGTTTTTAATGTCTTTTTTTTTCTTTTTTATATAAAGCTTTCTTTTTAAGACCTGTTGGAGTTTTTCTTTAGTGGGGACTCCAGGGAATTAAGTCTGCAGCTCTCCAGGGAATTGGTGGGAGGAAGAAGTCAGGGGGAAAATCTCTTTGTGTTAGATTTACTAAGCCTGACTTTGCATACCCTCTGGGTGATGGGGAAGAGAGATTAGATCTCTCGGTACTTGTGCTTAAAGGACTGGAAGCAGGGAATCTCCTAGGGTCATCCAGGGAGGGGAGCCTGGGAGGAAGTAACCAGGAAACAAGGGGTGGGGGTTATTTCCCTTTGTTGTAAGACTCAAGGCATCTGAGTCTGGGGGTCCCCCAGGAAAGGTTTTGGGGAGACCACAATGAGCTAGGCACTGTATAATTCCTAGCTGGTGGCAGCAATACCAGGTCCAAGCTGGTAACTAAGCTTGGAGGTTTTCATGCTAACATCCATATTTTGGACGCTAAGGTCCAAATCTGGGAAGAAATGTTATGACAACAACCAATTAGCAGGCTTCTTCTTGCCAACTTTTGTAAGCAGGGCCTGCCTCTAGCTCACAGCTCAACTTTGGCTCAGGCTCAGGCCTCATACCAGACCTCTGAAACCAGGGGTTCATGTTTCAAGGCCTCACCTTACTACAGGTTGTATTGTCCAGGAGAGGGCTGAGCAGTACAGGACATCCATTTCTGGGGGAAATAGAAGACTGGGTCTGTGCTGGCGTCACCCTGCAGTATGAACAAGGCTGGGAAGAGCTGAGCTGTGCCTGGCTGCAGATCACACACGCACCAAGCTGGAAGCGGCTGACGTGCTGGAGCCTGTTGGGGAGCAGCCCAGGATTGGAGGCTACAGAAGCAGAGCAGTGTGCAGGGCACCTGTCAGTAACCTAGTCCCAGCTACTCACTAGTCTAGATTGTGCCCTGGGTCTGTCACACTCTCATGGTTGTATTTAAACCCTCCCTGAAGTCAGGGCTTTCCAAGGGATTCTCTGCCCTGCTCTCCCTGACCAAATCCATTAAAGGGAAAGGGAAGGTTTCTTCATCAACACAACAAATCAAATTTACTGCCATCTCCCTTTCAGAGGAACTTTGCACCGTTCCTCTTCCGCTGGGCTTCCTTGCATCAGATGTGACGGCCTTCACCCCTTCAATCTCCTTCCAATGTCTTTCCTATAATCCTGCCTTTTGTTTCCGTCACCGGGGTCAGCACTAACACCAAATCACCAGTATCAAATGATTTTTCTCCAGTACACTGATCATACCATACTTCCTGAGTTCCCTGGCTCTTTTTATTTGATCTGTCACACTCAATTCCCCATTACCTGTAAATTCTCCTTAAAACGAGTGACTTACTCACCTACAGGCTGCCCTGTTTGCTCAGAACTGCCCACCCCAGAGCCTCCAATCAATTCTAAGGGTCCCCTAACCTGCTTTCCATACAGGAGATCAAAGATGGTAAAGCCAGTAGATTCTCGAGGAACACTTCTGTCTGCATTGAACAAATAATGAAGTAAAACGTCCCAGTCACTCTCATGCCTGGTGATGTACGTTCTTAGCATAGTTTTTAAAGTTCTGTTAAATCTTTCTGTGAATCCATTCATTTGTGGGTTATGGGGAGCAGCCTTTATATGCTTTGTTCCATATCATTTCCATGGCTACTGAAAAACTACTGATGTGGAATTTGCACCACAGTCTGTCAAGATTTGTCTGGGAAAAACTAATCTGCTAAAAATGGTGAATAAAGCTGTAGCCACTGGTAAGTCTGTTCCAGAGCTTATCTACTCTTAGAATTATTTTTTTTCCTAATATCATTGTTGCTAGGCATATTTCGCACTCCCCAGCCAGAAGCTTCTGGAATTGGGTGTGGTCATTTAGGGTTTGCTCCAATAGGTTCCCTGGTGCTGGGATCAGACTCCTTGAATGCAGCAGTCAAGGCAGCTGCTTTGTGCCCGGCCCTTTGCTCTGTGCAGCAGGGAGAAGCTGGGCCCAGGAGCAGGAAACAGGCTGTTTGCCCGAAGTCAGAAGCATTTTGCAGCAGGTCAGTGATATTGTTACAACCATCCAACAAGGAAGCCTGGGGAATGTTAAATACAGGGGAAACTGGGAGGGAAAAGTAATTTCTTTTATTTTAATTGTAGCCTTTGAATGTTTTTGATTTAGCCAAACTGTTTTAAATACATTATCTCAATGAGTGTGAATCACCAACTTTTTTGTAAATGTGATAGTGAGGAAGAGTCATTTATGTATTGCTATTCTCAGTAACAGAGTTGTTTTTTTTTTAAATCTATCTACTTAACAGGGTGGTTGGTTAATCAGATTTTTTGGACACTGCCAGTTTCCCAAATCTCTGCTACCTTTAGGAATTATAGACTGTGACTAACCTGTATATATATATATATATTTATGTGCTTGAACATCTCAATAAGTCTCATTCCTTTTTCTTAGCTAATAAAGTTTCATTGGTTTACCAGGAGAACACCCAATGACCAAATGCCACAACCACCTCCACTGACAAGAACTGCCTCCGGTGCCATGCACACTCCCCGCATGTATTCCGAGGCACTTACTGAGATAAGGTCAAGCAGCCTGTCTGGAGGGGGATGGGGACAGGAAACACTAAAAGGCCAAAGAAATGTCTGTCCCTGACCGAAGCACAACCTCACTCCTTACCTCTCCCCTGGGATAAATAAAGGTGGTAGCAAAGCCCCCAGACCCAACACTTACCAAGGGCGTACACTACAAGTATAAGGATGCCTACTAAGGAGCAGGGGAACTGAAATCCTGTGGGAAAAGGCTTTTCTGGTGCACACAGCTATGGATATGCTTGCTTGAATTAATCCCACTAATGAGAGTAAATTTTGCACTTTAAAATCATTCTAATTCTGGCTGAAAAACTTGGTCGGAGAAGGGGCTTGCAGAATGCCCTAAATTGATCAGACTTGCAATTAATCCCACGGCGTCTGGCCATTGAAAAAGTTCTCTTTAACTCTGTCAGTCTAGAGTTTCTTTCTTTTCTTTATTAGCTAAAGTCTCTCACAAGACCCAGTTCTCTTGGCTGCTCGTGGATGGAGATGCAATGGCTGATGGTTCCCATTGATTTCACTGTATATTAGATATGAGCAGCTGTGGCTGGAGGTGCAGAAAGGTTTTCTCTAACCCAGGTTGGGTAAAGTGCCTTCCTTCAATCTCAAGTTGATGGAACTGTCCTCCTTTACATTGGTTCAGCATCTACCCTCCAACTTTAAAATATATATAAATGGGAATGAAAATCAAAGAGCCCCAGTTTCAGAGGTAGGACTCATGAACTGAGCTCTGGAATGACATCTGAGACCTTAACATGCATTTTTTAAAGAGAATCTAATCTTCATTTGTGGAACATTTAATCCCATTAAAAAGTTACTGCTATTATAATAATACACCTCTTTGGCCATATAAAACATGTGTGTTTTGTGAAGTGCTTTGAAATCCTTAGAGCAGAGGAAGCTTCACACAATCCACCCTTCATGTTATAATTGTACCTGTTTGCCACAGGGGGAAACAGAGCCACATTCAGTTGAATGTCAGAGTCACAAATGAACCCCAATACTTGGAACTACTCAGGCCAAACACTAACTTGTATCTCCTGAACCCTACTGGATACTTCCCATTCATGGCTTCCAAAGACATCACTAACCTGAGATTAACTCTTGGAGAGGCTCAGTCTGGATATTTTTTATTTTGTTTTGATTTTTTTTTCAGGCGGGAACTTTGTGGTGAAACATCTTCTCATCTAAGTGTGAACAATGATCAACCATCTAGAGTCTTTCCATGCACTTTAAGTCCCATTTTTTGGAAGCATTGGCTCAGTGGTTGGCAGGGCTTGCCCACAACAGTTTGGCACCTGAGTCAGGGAGCTCAAATGATGCCCCCATGCCCCCCCGTTTGGGCCAAAACTTTGAAAGTTCTCAGTTCTGCCTTCTTCCTGTTCTACTTCCTGTTATGTTTCTGGTGATTCTATTTCTCTCTGACACTGTTCTCCCATGAACAGTTCCTGTCATAGCATTATTCTCCAGAATGGCAAATATTGCATCATCTATCTTCCCCATTTGGGGTTTGATAGGCTTTATCGCCTCCACCCGATTTTCCCATCGTGTGGCTCTCAGTGGATTCAGTGTCAGAGAGGATGTTCCCAGATGTTGCTTCAAAATTTTCCTTCAATGAGTTGATGCAGAGAAAAATACATAGATGCTTTGAACTACATTAAAAAATTCAGCAGCCTCACTAGAAGCTGATGCTGAATCACTGACCACCAATTAAATGAATGAGAACTGCATGGGACAAAAAAAGCTCCAGGGTTTAACTCTCGGATCCGTGTCTGCACTCCTCTGTCCTTTCCTCTCATGTTGGCACCATTATCGTAGCCCTGACCTCTCATGTCAGCTATCGCAATTCCCATATTTTCCAGCTTTTTAAGAAGCACATTTGTCATACCAGCTCCTGTAGTATCATAAATGTCAATACATTCTAAAAAATGCTCTTTGACAGTCACCATTGCTGGGACATTTTCACTAGGTTCTGTTGTTGTTATAAAACGCACCATTAAAGACATTTGTTCCTTACGGCTGATGTCAAGTGTGCAGTCCAGAATAACAGAGTAATAGGTTGCTGACTTCAGATCTGCCACAATCTTCTGTTTGACTTTTGTTGCAAGTAACTGTATGATCTCATTTTGAATGTTTTTTTCCAAGGTAATGGTGTGTGTACATTTCTTCTTAGATGCTCCTAGAGTACAGCATCAAACTCAGCCGTCAGCTGCACAATTTTAAGGAAGATTCCATTGTTTGGCACATACAGCTGATCTAAAGTGCCACACAGTGCTAGGTTTTGGGTAGCAAGCATTCTCACAATGGCAATGAGCCTTTTCAGAACATTTTGCAAGTAAAGAGACTCTGATGCAATCTTCTCTTGATGCTGATCATCTACGGTGGCTGTCACACATATAAAGGGAAGGGTAACCACCTGTCTATATACAGTACTATAAAATCCCTCCTGGTGAGAGGCACAAAATCCTTTTACCTGTAAAGGGGTAAGAAGCTCAGGTAACCTAGCCGCACCTGACCAAAAAGACCAATGAGGGGATAAGATACTTTCAAATCTGGGGAGGGAGAAAAGGCTTTGTTTTGTCTGTTCTTTGTCTGTCTGTTCCATGTGCCTTTTGCTGGAGACAGATCAAAGGAGCAAGCAATTCAACTCCTATAGAGTTAGTAAGTATTTACCAAGGAAATGCATTAGATTATCTTTTGTTTTAGCTTGTGAATTTCTCTGTGGTGACGGGAATGTGTACCCATTTTTTTCTTTTTGTAACGTTGAGGTTTTGCCTAGAGGGAAACCCTCTGTGTTTTGAATCTGATTGCCTGTGAGATTATCTTCCATTCTAATCTTACAGAGGTACTCCTTTCACCTTTTTTCTTTATAATAAAGTTCTGGTTTTTTTAAGAATCTGATTGGATTTTTTAGTATCCTAAAAACCCAAGGCTGATCTGTGCTCATCTTGTTTATTCTCAAGCCCCTTCTCAGGAAAGGGGGTGTAGGGCTGCCATAACCTAGTCCCAGATTTGGACCTTAGCGTCCAAAATATGGGGGTTAGCATGAAAACCTCCAAGCTTAGTTACCAGCTTGGACCTGGTAAAGCTGCCACCACCCAAAAAATTAGAGTGTTTTGGGGCACTCTGGTCCCCCCAAAAACCTTCCCTGGGGACTCCAAGACCCAAATCCCTTGAGTCTCACAACAAAGGGAAATAAACCTTTTCCCTTCCCCCCTCCAGGTGTTCCTGGAGAGATACACAGAAGCAAGCTCCGTGAATCTAAACAGAGGGATTCCACCCTCTCTATTTTCAGTCCTGGAAACAGAAGTACTTCCCTCTTCACCCAGAGGGTATGCAAAGTCAGGCTAGTAAATTTAACACACACAGATTTCCCCCTGACTTCTTCCTCTCACCAATTCCCTGGTGAGCACAGACTCAATTCCCTGGAGTTCCTCACTAAAGAAAAACTCCAACAGGTCTTAAAAAGAAAGCTTTATATAAAAAGAAAGAAAAAATACATAAAAATGGTCTCTCTGTATTAAGGTGACAAATACAGGGTCAATTGCTTAAAAGAAATATTGAATAAACAGCCTTATTCAAAAAGAATACAATTCAAAGCACTCCAGCAACTACACACATGTAAATACAAAATAAAAAAACATATAAATCACTGTCTTATCTTTTTTGTACTTACAGCTGGGAAACAGAAGATTAGAAAGCAAGAAACAGAAAAATCCTTCCCATAGCTGAGAGGGACAGATTCAAGACCAGAACAAAGGACTCACACACAAACTTCCCTCCACCCAGATTTGAAAAAGTCTTCTTTCCTGATTGGTCCTCTGGTCAGGTGTTTCAGGTTACTTCTTTTCAGGTGAAAGAGACATTAACCCTTAGCTATCTGTTTATGACACGCCCCTCAAATTGCAGACAGTGGGGAAGCTCACTGGTGGCGATTTCCTCCTAGAACTTTAAAATAAACAGATTAATACAACACATGCACCTTTACATATACCACTAAGTATATAACTAATAGATTTCTACATTTTAAGAACACTTTTTAACTACTGGATTCTGGGAAACTCTCACGGGAGAGTGCATCCGCTACTTTGTTAGAAGCTCCTGAGATGTGCTGAATTTCAAAATCAAAATCTTGGAGAGCTAAACTCCAACGAAGAAATTTCTTGTTGTTTCCCTTGGCAGTATGAAGCCACTTTAGCGCAGCATGGTCAGTTTGTAGCTGGAACCGCCGTCCCCAAACATATGGGCGTAGCTTTTCCAGGGCGTACACAATGGCATAGCATTCCTTTTCACTGACTGACCAGTGACTTTGAAGGAACGTTCTCTGGTATGTTTGTCATACCAGGCCTTTTGCTCTTCCTGAGCATCCTTTAAGTTCTCTTTAGCAAGGGCTAAAGAGTGTCGGAGCGTGCTTTGTAGGTTGCTTACAAAGTCCAGAATGTTAGTTCCTGGAGAAGGCGTAAACCCCTCCCATTGCTGCTTCACCAACTGTAATGGCCCATTAACCTCATGACCATACACAAGTTCAAACGGTGAAAACCCTAAACTGGGATGTGGTACAGCCCTGTAGGCAAACAGCAACTGCTGCAACACTAGGTCCCAATTATTGGAGTATTTGTTGAGGAATTTACGTATCATGGCCCCCAAAGTTCCATTAAACCTTTCCACCAGGCCATTGGTTTGATGGTGGTACGGGGTGGCAACCAAGTGGTTCGCCCCATGAGTTTCCCACAGTTTTTGCATGGTCCCTGCCAGGAAATTAGAGCCTGAATCAGTAAGGATGTCGGAGGGCCAACCTACCCTGGCAAATATGTCTGTTAGGGCCAGGCACACAGTGTTAGCCCTGGTGTTGCCTAGAGCTACTGCTTCCGGCCATCGGGTAGCAAAGTCCACGAAAGTCAGTACGTACTGCTTTCCTCTGGGCGTCTTTTTTGGGAAAGGACCCAGAATATCCACAGCTACTCGCTGAAATGGGACCTCAATTATGGGGAGTGGCTGGAGAGGGGCCTTGACCTGGTCTTGGGGTTTTCCCACTCTTTGGCATACCTCACAAGACATACTTGGCAACATCCTTGCCCATCCCCTCCCAGTGGAAGGACTTCCCCAACCGGTTCTTGGTTCTGTTCACCCCAGCATGGCCACTGGGATGATCATGGGCGAAGCTTAAGAGCTTCCCTCGGTACTTAGTTGGAACCACCAACTGTTTTTGCGGCTGCCATTCTGCCGGTGTCCACCAGAAAGAATTTTCTTGTATAAAAGTCCTTGGTCTATAACAAACCGGGATCGATTAGAAGAGCTGAGAGGTGGTGGTGTGCTCCGTGCCGCCGCCCAAGCTTTCTGAAGGTTGTCATCTGCTTCCTGCTGAGTCTGGAACTGTTCCCTTGAGGCTGGGGTTACCAGTTCTTCCTTAGACTGGGGACTTGGACTTGGTCCCTCTGGAAGCGATGTAGGTGATGGGGTTGTTTCCGGTGCTGGTGAACCGCTCTCCGCTGGTGCACCTGAGGTTATTTCAGGCTCTGGCTGAGCCTTTTGGATATGGCTGTCTGTTGCTTCTGCCAGTTCTGGCTCGCTGGCGCCCTCTGGCGTTGAGTTTGAAGATGTGGTTGCAATTGCTGGTGCTGGTTGCTGTTCCAGTTCCGGGCCTGGGACTGGAGGTGCTGTGGCTGTTTCAGTGGTTGGCATGGAGTCCGTGTCCACTACCTCTGTCTGGGTCTCTGGTAACACAGACGGGGCGTCTGTAGACGGCTCAGGAACAGGAATGGGTTTGGAAGCTTGTCTGGTTTGGCTGCGTGTAACCATTCCCACTCTCTTGGCCCGCTTCACCTGGTTGGCCAAGTCTTCCCCCAGTAGCATGGGGATAGGATAATTGTCATAGACTGCAAAAGTCCACATTCCTGACCAGCCTTTGTACTGGACAGGGAGTTAAGCTGTAGGCAAGTCTACAGCTTGTGACATGAAGGGGTAAATTGTCACTTTGGCCTTTGGGTTGATGAATTTGGGGTCTACGAAGGATTGGTGGATAGCTGACACTTGGGCCCCCATATTTCTCCACGCAGTAACCTTCTTTCCGCCCACTCTCAAATTTTCCCTTCGCTCCAAGGGTATTTGAGAGGCATCTGGGCCTGGGGATCTTTTGGGTGATGGTGGTGTAATGAACTGCACTCGGATGGCGTTCTTTGGACAGTTGGCCTTGATATGTCCCAGTTCATTACACTTAAAGCATCTTCCATCTGATGGATCACTGGGTCGAGGTGAGTTACTGGAGACTGGTGAGGTGGAAGAATAGTGTGTCTGTGGCTTTACTTGGGTTGTAGGTGGGGTTTTTGGCTGCCCTCGGTTGTAGAGTTTATGGTCGGTGTGCCCTCTAGGGTATTCGTTCCCCTTGACAGTAGCTTTCTTGCTTTCTGCCACTTCCATCCATCTGGCTCCAATCTCCCCCGCCTCGATGAGATTTTTGGGTTTTCCATCTTGTATGTACCGTGTTATGTCCTCAGGAACACCATTCAAGAACTGCTCCATTTGTACGAGGAGGTGCAGTTCTTCCAAGGATTTAACATTGTGTCCTGATATCCAGGCCTCATAATTTTTCCCAACGTAGTAGGCGTGTTTGGGAAATGACACATCTGGTTTCCACTTTTGGGTTCTGAAACGCCGACGGGCATGATCCGGGGTTGTCCCCATTCTGTATCTGGCCTTGGTTTGAAAAAGTGTATAGTCGTTCATGTTCTCCTTAGGCATTCCAGCTGCCACCTCTGCTAAAGGTCCACTGAGCTGTGGCCTCAATTCTACCATGTACTGGTCTTCAGAGATGCGGTACCCAAGACAGGCTCTTTCAAAATTTTCCAAGAAAGCCTCGGTGTCATCACCTGCCTTGTAGGTGGGAAATTTCCTGTGCTGTGGAACAATCATTGGCGCAGGGTTGTTAGGGTTGGCTGTGTTTTGCTTAGCCTTTTCTAATTCCATGGCCTGTCGGTGGGCTTCTCTCTGGAGTTCCCACTCTTTCTCTTTTATTTCCAGCTGTTTTTGGTGGTCTGCATCTTTGGCTGCTTGCTCTCTTCTGTGGGCCGCCTCTCTTTCTCTTTCTCTTAGTTCCATCTCTTTTTGTTTTATTTCTAGTTCCTGTATTTTTTTTCCATATCTCGCCTGTGCTCGGCGTCTTTGATTTGTTCTTCGGCCGCCATTTTTGTCTTGTTAGGCATGGTTCCTGTTCTTTGTGTTGGGGTGCCCCCTGGTGTTTATCTTCTGAACTGCAGGTTCTGTTGCCTCCTGGGGTCTGCCTAGCAACAGTGCCTTTTTCCCTTTCTTCCTCTAGCTAATCTTTTAAGTGTAAAGTAAACCAGAAAAACCACTTTATTTGCATGTGTATAGTGCTGGTATTTGACTCCTAATGGGAGTGCTATTGTGTCACAAAAGACCCTTTTGTCACAGCTTAATGGTTCCTTGCTTAATATGCAAGCCAGAAATTGCAAGAGAGAACAGAGAAAAAAATTCTCTCTGGTTCCTTTTAAAACCAAACTGTTTTTCTCTGCTTAAAAGCCCCTAGCAGAGAAAAGAAAAATATAATATTCCTACTGGCTTCTGGATTCTATCTATCCCACCGCTGCCAACATGTCATAACCTAGTCCCAGATTTGGACCTTAGCGTCCAAAATATGGGGGTTAGCATGAAAACCTCCAAGCTTAGTTACCAGCTTGGACCTGGTAAAGCTGCCACCACCCAAAAAATTAGAGTGTTTTGGGGCATTCTGGTCCCCCCAAAAACCTTCCCTGGGGACCCCAAGACCCAAATCCCTTGAGTCTCACAACAAAGGGAAATAAACCTTTTCCCTTCCCCCCTCCAGGTGTTCCTGGAGAGATACACAGAAGCAAGCTCCGTGAATCTAAACAGAGGGATTCCACCCTCTCTATTTTCAGTCCTGGAAACAGAAGTACTTCCCTCTTCACCCAGAGGGTATGCAAAGTCAGGCTAGTAAATTTAACACACACAGATTTCCCCCTGACTTCTTCCTCTCACCAATTCCCTGGTGAGCACAGACTCAATTCCCTGGAGTTCCCCACTAAAGAAAAACTCCAACAGGTCTTAAAAAGAAAGCTTTATATAAAAAGAAAGAAAAAATACATAAAAATGGTCTCTCTGTATTAAGGTGACAAATACAGGGTCAATTGCTTAAAAGAAATATTGAATAAACAGCCTTATTCAAAAAGAATACAATTCAAAGCACTCCAGCAACTACACACATGTAAATACAAAATAAAAAAAAACATATACATCACTGTCTTATCTTTTTTGTACTGACAACTGGGAAACAGAAGATTAGAAAGCAGGAAACAGAAAAATCCTTCCCATAGCTGAGAGGGACAGATTCAAGACCAGAACAAAGGACTCACACACAAACTTCCCTCCACCCAGATTTGAAAAAGTCTTGTTTCCTGATTGGTCCTCTAGTCAGGTGTTTCAGGTTACTTCTTTTCAGGTGAAAGAGACATTAACCCTTAGCTATCTGTTTATGACAAGGGCTTGGGGGGATATTTTGGGGAAATTGGACTCCAAGTGGTCCTTTCCACGATTCTTTGTTTGAATCACTTGGTGGTGGCAGCGTTTACCTAATCCAAGGTACAAGGGAGAATTTGTGCCTCGGTGAAGTTTTAACTTAAGCTGATAGAAATAAGCTTAGGGGATCTTTCATGTGGGTCCCTACATCTGTACCTTAAAGTTCAGAGTGGGGAGGGAACCCTGACAGTGGCCTTTAACCTTAGTCTCATCTCAAGTTCTTTCCACCTATGGAATGCTCTCTGGTGATTTGCTGCCTTCCAATGGCATGACAGATTTCTAGCCAGATTTTTCCAGTCCTTTGTTCCTGTAGAACCCAGTGTGGCTGGAACATTAGACTGGAAGAGTTTGCAACAAAAACAGTGTGCAGCATTCTGAGTTTTTGTGTACATA
The DNA here is from genome assembly GCF_025201925.1 of Gopherus flavomarginatus. Classification (NCBI taxonomy): domain Eukaryota; kingdom Metazoa; phylum Chordata; order Testudines; family Testudinidae; genus Gopherus; species Gopherus flavomarginatus. Next base: position 4,139,229 of record NC_066617.1, on the reverse strand, counting down.
ACCCATGGTGTCTCCACTTTGTCACCATTTGGGATTTCATGCCAGTAGTGTGTTGGATGGAAACTTCTGTTTTCATTGTCTTTAAGAAATATGAACTTTTTCACTTGCTGTGGCCCAGGCAACACAAGAAAGTCCCTCAGGCTACTGCTCAAGTGTGTCCACAGTCCTGGATCATCTAGACTTAAGGAACTAAACTCAGCAGCAGCTGTTTCTTGTGCCTCCACCACACTCTTCTCTGATCTACATTTTTCTTCAGGAATGTGCATGGTTACATCCATTTGAGATGGAGATATGGATACTGCAGTAGCTGCCAGATCACCTGCACTCTGACTAACTGGAAGATCAGGCATCTCCTCACCACTCACATCCTCACTGGGGCCGGAAGGCTCACCATGAACATTTGTGTCTATGTATCTCAGGAGAGCTCCTTCCTGCTTAGACAGAAAATCTTCCTTTGCTTTCTTTCTTTTTATGAATGCTGCCCCAGCGGGATGTTTTCTTCTTTCACTCATGACTGCTGTTCTGTGCCAGCTATAGTGGCTCTCAACACTCAGTTGAAGGGGACAAATAAGCAGGCTGGTAGCAGGGCCTGAGTGAGGGAAGATATCAGCGTCTTAAGGATCTAACTGGCTCCCACTACTTCAGTTGACTGCCTGTTCCCCTCAAGTGGGTTCAGGAAAGCAGCAGGAAACAGAAAGCTTCCCAAGAAGCTGGTGTTAATCAGTCAAGGCTCCTGGGGATGCTAGAGAGATACATAAGAGGCTCCTCCTCCTCTCTCTTCCTGCAGCTTTCTGTTTTTCCCTCTTACCTTTTCTCCTGCCTGCCTGTTATATCTCTTGCACCCTCCTTTCTCCAGCACAGCACTCCACCATCTCGGTGCATCTAGAGCAGAGAGAATACATATGTACCAGCAGTAGATACAACTTTCTTCACTATGGGTCCTAGTGGCATCCCCACACACACACGCTGGCACCTGAGGTGGCCGCCTCAGTTGGCCTCATGGTGAGGTGGTGGGTATTTACACTTGAGCAGAATTAAATTCTCCTGTACCAAAATTATGCCCATTTCAATACTATATTGAGATTTGTATCTTTACACTGCACATGAACAAGCTGGAAATGTACAAGTAGTATAAGCGCCCTACTGTCAATCAAATTCTAACCCTGCGTCTTGACCCCTTAAATCTTGTCCACGTGTCACCGGAAGTCCCACCCCATTGGGGATATTAAAAGGCACATGGTTGTTCTGTTTCCCTCCATGTGAGTTTGGGACATCAGGTTAAAGAACAAGTAAAAATGTTAATTAGTATTACCCTCAAATGCATCAAGCCCCTATAAACAAATAATCCATTTTAAAAACATAGCACATTTGCACAGCAAAAAATCCTTTTAGTCTAAAACAAACAGTTTACAACCAAATACTTTTTAAAAACCCACATCTATATCTTAGACAGACCCCTCTCTCTCTCTCTCTCTCTCTGTCTCTCACACACACACACACACACACAAACCCAGCAGCTTGATAAACACACCAAAACCTAGTTTGCAACCAAAAACTTTCAGAAAAACCCACCTATGTTTTACACAAACTCAGACACACATAAACACCAGAAGTTTAAAGCACCAATAGTTTTCAACCAAATACTTTTCAAAACCCACATGTATTTAAAAGGCACATGGTTGTTCCCCGCCTCGCCCACTGTTTGTTTGGGCCTTCAGGTTAAAGAACAAGCAAAAATTTTAGTTAGCATTATTCTCCAATTGCATCAAACCCCTATAAACAAACAACCCATTTTAAAAACATATCACATTTTGCACAGTAAATCCTGTGGAGAAGTATTATCCTCACAGATAAGGACAGTTCAAGTGGATCACAACCTTATCAGCTCTTTATTATGGATGCTTCGATCCAAGGATGCAAACATTTTGTAACAAGACATGTTACTAGCCTTGTCAGGTAACACAGTGTAACAGGGAACAACTTTGCAATTCAGCCTGTGCTCAGAGCTAAACTGGGCATTTTAACATTCTGGCTGAGCAAGCATATTTGTGCCTTGTACATGTTTTTGGTTTTTTTTTTTCAGATGACTTGAGTTAGGATATTCTAGACTAATGACACTTAAGGTTAAGATTTGGTCAGAGTTAGTTTTAGTAAAAGTCAGGGACAGGTCATAGGCAATGAACTCACAGAAGCCCATGACCAGTCTCTGATTTTACTAAAAAACTGTGTAAAAATGGGGAAAAGGGGGAGGGCGCAGCACTCAGTGCTGCTGTGTCTCCAGGGTCCTCCAGGTGCCCTTGGTGGCTGGGAGATCCAGGGCACCCCAGCACCTGCACTAGCCAAGAGTACCAGGGTTCTACCAGCCCCGCCTCACCCGCCATCTGCAGTGGCTTAGAGCTGTGGAGAATAGCAAATATAGCAGGCAACCAGCTTGGCTTAACAGTGAAATCTTTGGTGAGCTTAAACACAAAAAGGAAGCTTACGAGAAGTGGAAACTTGAACAGATGACTAGGGAAGAGTATAAAAATATTGCTTGAGCATCCCAGGGTGTAATCAGGAAGGCCAAAACACAACTGGAGTTGCAGCTAAAAGGGATGTGAAGGGTAACAAGAAGGGTTTCTACAGGTATGTTAGCAACAAGAAAAAGGTCAGGGAACATGTGAGATCCTTAATGAGTGGGAAAGGCAACCTGATGACCGAAGGTGTGGAAAAAGCTGAAGTACTCAATGCTTTTTTTGCCTCAGTCTTCACAGACAAGATCAGCTCCGAGACTGCTGTCCTGGGCAACACAGTATGGTGAGAAGGTGAGCAATCCTCAGTGGTAAAATTATAGGTTAAGGACTATTTAGAAAAGCTGGACATGCAGAAGTGCATGGGTCCAGAATGCATTCAAGGGTGCTTGGGAAGTTGGCTGATGTGATTGCAGAGCCATTGACCATTATCTTTGAAAATTTGTGGCAATCAGAGGATATCGCAGAAGATTGGAAAAAGGCAAATATAGTGGCCATCTTTAAAAAAGGAAAGAAGGAGAACCCAGGGAACTACAGACCAGTCAGCCTCACCTCGTCCCTGGAAAAATCATGGAGCAGGTCCTCACTACCTAGACCTCCCCCATCTTGACAAAGCCCTGGCTGGGATGATTTAGTTGGGGTTGGTCCTGCTTTGAGCAGACAGTTGGACTAGATGACCTCCTGAGGTCTCGTTCAACCCTAATATTCTATGATTCTATGATTCTGGAGAGTTGAAGCCCCCACAGCAAAGTGCGCAGACAGAAGAAGGCATGTGGCTGTGGTGATTGTGAAATGGGATTATGCTGTGCTTCGGTGTGCAACAACGCCAATGCCACGGTTATGGTGGCTAGATAGACATGGAGAAGGGTGTCAGGAACAGACTGGCTGGTCACAGCCCTGAATCCTACAAGCACAGGTCACAGTGGACATGCGTCTTTGCCAGTGTAACCCCACCCGCAGCCCCCATCCAGCTCTGCACCCAGTGCAGATTTCCACAATGGTCTCTTCACCTGGACACTCAATGGCCTGGATTTTTAGCTGACTTGGCACAACTGAAAATTGTCCCTAGCCCCAAATTAGAGGCCTTTTAAAAGAAAAGCCTGGGCGTGCTCAGCATCATGGGCCAGGCTGCGCTAAAGCTGTTAATTCTCTGATGTGTAAATGCACCTCGCTGGCCAGTTAATGGAGCGTTATCCCAGGGAGTCGGAGGGAGGCTCCTTACTCTGCTCTCTGTAATAAGGATTGAATCAGGCTGGGACGGCAACAAGGAAGAGGAGGTCCCAGTAAGAGGAACACAGAGCTAACCAGGGGAGCAGGGCGTGTTTTACCTCAGCTGAGTGCTGACTAAAACATTCCCTGTGCTAGGGCTTTGCCCTCTGTCACCCTCTGAGAGCTCCCCACCCCTGAACTGAACCCTGCTTCCTCCCTCCTTCTCCAATTTTTCTCCTTGGCCCCATTCTGCCCCTGCCTCCATTGTTTGATCTCCCTGCCCCCATGCAATCAGTTACTGCCCCCTGCTTAGACTCTGCCCATCCCCCCCAATTTGCTCCCTTTCACCATTTTAATCACCAGCAAGTGCAGCAGCTTCAGCAGATGTTACTGAGCAATGAGCACGCTCAGTAGGAGCCAAGCAGTGCTCAGCACCCTTCCTGCCACCCCATTAGCGTCCTAGTGCCCGGGAGCCTCCAATTGCCTGGGGACCTGGCCCACGATCCTGTGGGCGGGGGGGGCTCTCAGTACCCTGAGCTCCATCTGGACACTGCTGGGCCCAACACTCTGGGGTTGCGTGGAGGCCACTATACTTGACTTACCCCATTTTTGCACCCCAATATCCCTACCCCCTCAGAGGCTGACCCACTCGTCCCTTCCTAGTTACAGCCCTGTCTCTGGTAGGTTTGTCACCTTCTTCTCAACGTATCTTTATTTCGAGGCCTATCAAATAGAGAGTGTCAGGGTGTTAAGGCTGGAAGCTCTTCAGCGACCTTAGAACACTTGCTGGTGTTTCACACATGCAAAGGGTTCTATTCCTAGAATATTAATAAATTATTGTTGGGATTAGACACCTCTGCACCGAGTAATAGAATTGTTTTAAACAAAATGGAGTCCAAGCTCTCTTGTCATTCTGTTAATTACATCATGACTTAAAGCCACACAATCTGGGACTGTTTCATTTTCATTTGAATGTAGTTTTGCATTTTGTATTTTTTAAAAATTGTAATTGAAAAATGAAGGTGCCCCCTTGGTGTAAATCAGCACAGTTGCTTCAACCTCAAAGACTTTCAGGGCCTCATCATAAAAGGAATACTCCTCTGCCTCATTTCCTAGATATGGAACCCACCCATGCAAGTATCCATTACACTTTAAACAACATGCTGGTTCTGGCAGGAATGTTTTCTGCAACATGCCATATGGCCGGTTACAGGTTATGTCAAATCTTATCCCACAGCCATCTCCTCCCTCCTCAAGAATTGATGATTTTCATCTCTCCTCCACTTCTTGCTGGCCTGAGTCAGCTGCATTGTCTCACAAGAAGTCCTTTTCTTGGCTGCTCATGCATAGAGTGATCTTGACATGAAAGAGCACTGCTTCCTTTCACTCTCCACCATCCTTCCCCTTGACCCATGAGCAAATCAGATCTAGGCAGCCCTTTGAGATGGCTTTGGTAACCCAAGTGGAGGTCCGATGTTACGTCAAGTTTTATTCACCATAGGGTTAGATTCACCCCTGGACGGTCATCACAAAGGCCCAGTTTGAAAGTTTGATATTGGACTAAAGTTGTTCATTGGCATCATACCATCCCCCAGCCAAAGGGTGAATTTCAGACTTAAGGTCCTGACAAGAAACAAGCTGGAGGCAATGGAGTGATACTCATTAATTTCAAAGGGAAGTGTGTCTGACCCATTGGGAATGCGGGTGATGAGAATGCAGAAAAATGGATCCCCATTTTCTGCCAGAGTTAGAATGAACTGCCCAATGCTCTTAACTATGACCAGCATGAATTGAAAGGAACAAACAAGATTCCTTTCATGACACCTACTTGTGCTACTTGTGGCACCTTAGAGACTAACATCTTAGAGACAAATTAGTCTCTAAGGTATCACAAGGACTCCTCGTTGTTTTGCTAATACAGACTAACTGGGCTACCACTCTGAAACCTGTCACTTGTGCTACTGACGCTGCTCAGAATCATCTTGACATTCATTCTCATTGAAGCACTAATAAAGTCAATGGAATGGCACAAGGAACACAGTTGTCCTGTACCATTTGAAGATAAAAGAAAAACGAGACTGCAATGTGCATGTCATGCCCTCTGAGGCTCAGAATAACCTAATAATCACAATCCCAGAGCAAAAGCGCTGCATCCAAAGGAGGATTTTGCAAGGCAATCAAGTTTGTTTGGTGACTAATAGGACCACCTCCACAAAGAGCATCACAGATCCTCCAGGTAGTCCTAGGAACTGTATAAAAGCACACACAACTCAGGGATTTTCTAAACACTTCTCTGGACCTCATCTCCTCGGTGACCTGGGTAAGTCCAATTCCACTCAATCACTCTCAAACTCTAGAGATGTGACAGTATGGGCTATTTTCATGCAAGTCAGAATCTTGCATTTATTCACTGGGATATTTGTTAAGGATATGGGTGGTCTTCAATAATTATCTTGTGTAGTGATTTAGTTACAGGGACTGGGGAATCATGATTTGAAGCTAATCAAGGGATTTTAGGACCAACATATGCCATTGGGAAAGATATTTCCTACTAACTGAAATCTTTTCAGTAACTTTAGCATGTCATTTAGCCATTTTTCACTTAGCTGGATTGAAGGTGCTTTTCCGCAGATGATGTAATTTAGTGTCGCTCCATGAAAGTCAGTGCACCTGAACCCCAGCTGAGGAGCTTGTCCTTAGTGTTTTGTTTGGAGAAAAGAAAAGTTTTCTGTTTATTCATCAGCAACTATTGTTGACTCACAAGCTTTGGAAAATCAAAGAATTACCCTGTGGTACCAAACTCAACTGGTCGGCATGCAGAGGTTAAATCCTCAAATGAAAGGAAGTGATTACCATGATCCCAGCATGTTCTGTTTGAGAAATGTCTAAAATGGACACAGAATCACAGGTGTCCAGAACAGGAATAGTGACAGTTATTCTAGTCTGTGTTTTTCAGGCAAAGCCATTGAGAGGGGATCAAGGGGACTGGTTGTGAGAGAAGTTTATTGCGAGTGGACAAGAGATGTAGAAAGAGGATATAAGAAGAAAGACATGGCCATGAACATAGAGACTTAGCCCTCTCTTCCTTTCTCTCTTGGGACGCACCAGTTTTGAAGCCTTTCTTCCACAAGCACTTGTACCTTCTCTTTACTCTAGTCCCTGTTTTGTGTTTCAGGTTTACCTCCATCCCAGAAAGATGACTTTCTCCAGCCTGTGCTATCCAGAATGCAGGGTGGCCCGGCCCTGTCCAGTCACTGACAGCTACAATGAGCCATGCGTTAGGCAGTGCCCTGACTCCAAAGTGGTGATCAGACCCTCACCGGTTGTCATGACCCTCCCAGGGCCTATTCTCAGCAATTTCCCATAGCACAGTGCAGTAGGGGCAATAGGAGCACCTGTGGTCGGACCCAGTTCCTGGGGCACATTCAGTTTTGGGGGATTGAATGGCTCTGGAGGCTATTATGGAGGATTGTCTACTTTAGAGGGATATGGTGGTTATGGGGCATTATGTGGTTTGGTATCTTGCCATAGGTACCTCAGTGGAAACTGTGGGCCTTGTTAAACACACCAGGAATATTCATGGAAGAAGGAAGAACCAGGAAATGAACAGCAAGATACAGATTCACCCCTGAGCTTTTGGGCATGGCTTTCAGAAGTGCTGGGCAAACAGGGCTCCAGCTGAACTCAGTGGGAGCTGTGTGTGCTCAGCACCTTGGCTGACAGCCATGCTGCATTTCTAATGTTACGCTTTATGACTCTTCCTGCTAAGGCTTTCCCACTCGTGTGCTGATTCTCTTACTCACATATGGACTCATTCTAAATTACATGCAGGGTGTTTACACTAACTCTGCAGTTTAAAGGAAATAGGGGCCTTAAGACAGGTATCAGCTACATTTATTATCATTTTAAGTCCCTCAAGCATGGGAAAAAGAGATCCTGCTGTGAAGGAGAATTAGACACTATGTGTTCTATCCTTTCCACCAATACGTATCTTTAGCATCTCGCTTTGACCTTCTCTGCAGCTGACATCTAACTGAGAAGCTGCTTAGTCCTCTGCTTATGTTTTACTTTGTCTTACTTCCCACTGACTGGGGTAATATAAATAACTTAAAATGGTTGTAAAGGGGACTTGTTTGTCAACTGCTGCAGATGCAACAACAACAACAAAAAAGAACATTGTGTGTGTGATATATCCCAGTGAAGTGGGTGATCGGTCACAGCCTTTCTTGCAAAACTGAAAATATATTTGTTCTGCTCTAGAATTTTTCCTGTAACTGTGTACTGCAAATTTCACTCACATTTAAAACTGTGATGCATCATAATATCCATCTTCTGGTTCTCCTTGTTCTTCCTTCCTTCTTTAAACATTGCCCTGGACAAAATTCATCCCTGAAGAACCAGCAGCATCAGGCATTTCTCAATATGTCACTTTTTGAAGCCCTCGAGTGACAGGAGAATTCAGTCCTTGAAGTAGTTTACAGCATTATGTTGGGTTTCTGTACTGGGGTGCAGTTCCACTTTGCATTACCTGCTTTAACAAAGTTAGCTCTAGTCCTAACTCCTTGAATTGCAGAGCAACTTTCAGGGAAAGATGCCTTTGCTTCTAGAATGCTTTAAAGTTTGGCTCTTCACTAGAACACTCTTCTTACCATACACTTCAAGTGGAAGGATAGCTCAGTGGTTGAGTACTGGCCTGCTAAACCCAAGGTTGTCTGTTCAGTACTTCAGGGGGACATTTGGGGCAAAATCTGTCAGGGACAGTGCTTGGTCCTGCTGTAAAGGCAGGGGATTACACTCAATGACCTTTTGAGGTCCCTTCCATTTCTATGAGATAGGTATATCTCCATATTGAAAATCACCCTTCTCTTTCATGGAGCTTCCTTTCCCCAGGTCAGAAAACCTCAGATACTAGAGTCAACCTGGCAAAATCACAAGCTAAAGGTCATGCATGTGATCTGTTTAACATTGCAAAAGAAAACAGGTAGATGCCTGGGTTTTCCCACACTGCAGGCATCTCTGCACAACTAATAGTAGCCTCTAGACTCACCCTTCTCCTTCAATTTCCTTCTTGTGGATCCTTTTGTCATTTCTACTCTTGTGTTTCCTTCGTCTTTCTGTTTCAAGTCTATTGAATCTGAGGCTAGAGCCGTTTATAAATATTGGCATTACATTAGCTATCTTCCAGTCATTGGGTACAGAAGCCGATTTAAAGGACAGGTTACAAACCATAGTTAGTAGATCCGCAATTTCACATTTGAGTTCTTTCAGAACTCTTGGGTGAATACCATCTGGTCCCGGTGACTTGTTACTGTTAAGTTTATCAATTAATTCCCAAATCTCCTCTAGTGACACCTCAATCTGTGACAATTCCTCATCTTTGTCACCTACAAAAGCCAGCTCAGGTTTGGGTATCTCCCTAACATCCTCAGCCATGAAGACTGAATCCCAACTGCCACATGTTGTATCTCTCTAATAGCCCTGGTATCTGGCAACTGAAACTCAGCAACCAGGCATTCGGCATCCACACTCCATGCATGAGTAAGCCTTTTGGCCTTCCCCTCACAAATGTTATGAAAAGTACATCATGTATCAATAACCATTGGAATATTGTCCTCACTCATTTCCAGTCTACTGTACAAACATCTCCAGCACGCTTTCAAATGGCCAAATGCACCTTCGACAGCCATTCTGCACCTACTCAGCCTGTTGTTGAAACGTTCCTTACTGACATCTAGGTTTCCAGTGCATGACTTCATGAGGCATGGCATCAATGGGTAAGCTGGGTCTCCCAGGATCACAATGGGCATTTCCACTTCCCCGATGGTGATCCACTGGTCTGGAAAGAAAGTCTCCTCTTGCAGCTTTCTGTACAGGCCAGGGTTTTTAAAGATATGTGCGTCATGCACCTATCTGGACCATCCAGCATTAATATCAGTGAAATGCCCATGGTGATCCACTAGCACCTGCAAAACCATGGAGAAGTCCCCCTTACAATTTATATACTCGGTGCCAAGGTGGGCCGGGGCAACAATAGGGATGTGCATACCATCTATTGCCCCACCACAGTTAGGGAAGTCCATTTCTGCAAAGCCATCCAAAATATCACACACATTACCAAAAGTCATGGTCTTGTGCAGTAGAATGTGATGAATGGCCTTGAACACTTCAGTTACCACAGCACCAACTGTCAATCCCCCCACTCCAAACTGGAGTCGCCAGCTTCCACAATGCGATTGCCACACGCTTCTCTACACTCAGTGCAGCTCTCAGTCTGGTGTCCTTGCGACGCAGGTCTGGGGAAAGCTCAGCACACAGTTCCATGAAGGTGGCTTTCTTCATGCAAAAGTTTTGACGCTACTGGTCGTCATCCCAGACGTGCATAATGATCCCACCACTCTGAGCTAATTTCCCTAGCCCAAAACACTGTTCCATAGTGCTCGGCTCCTCAGTCAATGCCAAAAGCAACTGAATGTTGCTTATTTCAATTTCAGGCAGCTTATCAGGCATCTCTGACTGTACATTTAAGAACAGCTGCATTGCCAAGCATGACGTGCAAGTGACAGCTATCAGAGTAGTGGACAGCAGTGCAGGATCCATTCCTGCTTGTAGATGTGGCAGGGAAAGCAGCCAGACAGCAGGGGGGGTTAAAAAATGCCGCGAAAGAAACGAAGTAATGGGACTGCTGGGACATGAAGCAGTGCATCACAGGGCACTGAGCAGGGATCCAGAATGCCTTGCTTTCAAGGCCTATCGAGAGAGCTGCACTGTGGGATAGCTGCCCTACAGTGCTGCTCTCATCAGTGATGGAAGTGTTGCTACTGTAAACACTCTCTGATGCCTGAGGAATTGAGTGAGTACACAAACCAGAGCTTTACTTTCTCTGGTTCCTTATCACTGATTAAACTTACAGTGCAAAACTGCAAGTGTAGACATACTCTAAGTAACTCCCGTCTTTCTATTTTTCCTGGAACTCGGTTAGGGAAGTCTGTAGTGCCATCTGCTGGCTCAGATGTGTCAGCACAGACGTTCTTTTTTTGACTTCTGGTTACAACTGCTGTGTCATGCTGTCGGGCTATTGTATCTACCTGATTATTTCAGGTGGCCTCCATACCCGTTCCTTTACTATGTGCCCTTACATGTCACACCTTTAACAGTTTAAGGTTCTTTGTTACCCACTGGTAAATCCATTTCCATTCCTCTGAATATGCAATGTCCTTTCCATCTGCTGCTTTCCATCTGTTCCTATACCAATCATGAATCCAAAACTGTATCCCGTTCACATAAAAATCACTGTCAGCATAACTATACACGGGCCGTGGGGAATCTTCATAGTGCCTTTAAACCTGATAAATTGTGTGGAACTTGGCATGCTGAGCCAATCCATGGTCTAAATGTCCAGGAATGACTTCCTCTTCCAAGTTAATGGCAATGTATTTTACACATCTTTTCCCTTTTACTACCATTGCACTCTCGTCAGTAAACCAGACATGCTTTTCTTGGCCCCTGGGATCTAATTCTTCCAGTGGGGATGCCTCTACCAAGGCAATTCTTTGCTCCAGAGGGACCTGTGGACATTCACTTCTGTTCCTTTTTCAATTAGACCATGTGTTAACATGTCCAGCTTGGACACTGTTTCTGTGGTCACCCCTCTGTTAACTATAGTAAGCATCCATTGAGCCGTTTGAGTTTTGGAGATTTTATCTCCCATCAATCTCCCTGATAAAATGTACTTGACTTGAGAGGAGTGTAGATGTTTTGGATAGTAATAGGGGCTGTTCCTGTAAGAGGCTGAAAAGATTATTGCCCAGACGACTGCTAGACACTCACGTTCACAGGGATCAAAATTTATTTCTGCTCCTTGTAATTTCCTGGATTCATATGCTACCAGCACTAGTTTTCCCTCTTCATTATTTGTAATAGTGTGGCAGCCAAGGCCATGGTATTAACTGCCAAATGAATAAGAAAAGCCTCTGATTCTTCAGGGAAACGCAGGGGTGGGGCTGTGAGAGCCTTCAGTTTTAGCAAGGTAAAAGCAGAGTCCTGCTTTTTTACCCATTCCGATTTTGTCTTTTTCTTTAGCAGTTTCCACAATGGGTAAGTTATTATAACATATTTATAAATGTGCTGTCTAAGAAAATTGAATCCTCCTAGCAGTGCTCTTAAAGAGTGGGCATTGGCAGGGGCTGTGTAGCGGGGGCATTGCCGGGGCTCAACCCTCCCAGATGAGAAGGGGAGCCACACCGGCCTTGATCTGTCATCTGAGGGTCTTGGTCCTTGGAACGGTAGCCCCCGTCCGGGGGGGAGGGGGCTCAGTCCCTGGGGATAGGACCAGGTGGGGGCACAGTCAAAGGGGGCCCAGCCCTTGGTTCGGGCGGGGCACCAATACATAGTTATCTCAGCTCTGGCTCTCTTCGTTCAGGGATGGGCTGGCAAAGGTGTGGGTCTCTAGGGGCCCTTTGGGACAGGACCGAGCAGTGGCACAGTTAAAGGGAGCCCAGCCCTTGGTTCGGGCGGGGCACCAAAACACAGTTGTTTCAGTTTTGCTGGCCTCTTCAGGCCAATGGGGGAGGGAGATTCTGCCACCCGTGGATGGGGGGCAGGGGGAACGCAGGCTCACCCACTCCACTGCGTTCCAGCCTGGGGCCCTAGAAGCAGTGATCACCGCTGCAGATGGTCAGTGGGGATCCTGACCGCAACACACTGCCATGGGTATCGGGAGATCTGCAGCCTGACTCGGGTCGGCTGCCCCCAGGCTACTTCCAGTATCCCCCTCCGAGCCTACCTGGTTCGTGGGACTTGTAACGGGGACGTCCCACCACGGAGGCTCCTCACGGCCAGGGCTGGGCGGCAAGTCCAGCAGCTCCCCCGGGAAGTCCGGCCAGGCCTGTTCCGGGGTGTCCTCGGGGCCGCAGCAGGGACGGGGCGGTTCTGGCAGCTCCTTGGTGTAGCTGGCGCAGGGAGGCTCTGGCGGCTCCTCATTGTAGCGGGCGCAGGGAGGCTCTGGTGGCTCCTCATTGTAGCGAGCGCAGGGAAGCTCTGGCGGCTCCTTGTTGTAGCGGGCTCAGGGAAGCTCTGGCGGCTCCTCGTTGTAGTGGGGGCAGGGAAGCTCTGGCGGCTCCTCGTTGTAGCGGGCGCAGGGAGGCTCTGGCGGTTCCTCGTTGTAGCGGGCGCAGGGAGGCTCTCGCGGTTCCTCGTTGTAGCGGGCGCAGGGAGGCTCTAGCGGTTCCTCGTTGTAGCGGGCGCAGGGAAGCTCTGGCGGCTCCTCGTTGTAGCGGGCGCAGGGAGGCTCTGGCGGTTCCTCGTTGTAGCGGGCACAGGGAAGCTCTGGCGGCTCCTCATTATAGCGAGCGCAGGGAAGCTCTGGCGGCTCCTCGTTGTAGCGGGCGCAGGGAGGCTCTGGCGGCTCCTCGTTGTAGCGGGCGCAGGGAAGCTCTGGCGGCTCCTCGTTGTAGCAGGCACAGGGAAGCTCTGGCGGCTCCTCGTTGTAGCGGGCGCAGGGAAGCTCTGGCGGCTCCTCGTTGTAGGGAGCGCAGGGAGGCTCTGGCGGTTCCTCGTTGTAGCGAGCACAGGGAAGCTCTGGCGGCTCCTCATTATAGTGAGCGCAGGGAGGCTCTGGCGGCTCCTCGTTGTAGCGGGCGCAGGGAAGCTCTGGCGGCTCCTCGTTGTAGCAGGCACAGGGAAGCTCTGGCGGCTCCTCATTGTAGCAGGTGCAGGGAAGCTCTGGCGGCTCCTCGTTGTAGCGGGCACAGGGAAGCTCTGGCAGCTCCTCGTTGTAGCGGGCACAGGGAAGCTCTGGCAGCTCCTCGTTGCAGCGAGCGCAGGGAAGCTCTGGCGGCTCCTCGTTGTAGCGAGCGCAGGGAGGCTCTGGCGGTTCCTCGTTGTAGCGAGCGCAGGGAGGCTCTGGCGGTTCCTCATTGTAGCGAGCGCAGGGAGGCTCTGGCAGTTCCTCGTTGTAGCGGGCGCAGGGAAGCTCTGGCAGCTCCTCGTTGTAGCGAGCGCAGGGAGGCTCTGACGGCTCCTCGTTGTAGCGAGCGCAGGGAGGCTCTGACGGCTCCTCGTTGTAGCGGGCACAGGGAAGCTCTGGCGGCTCCTCGTTGTAGCGGGCACAGGGAAGCTCTGGCGGCTCCTCATTGTAGCGGGCGCAGGGAAGCTCTGGCAGCTCCTCGTTGCAGCGAGCGCAGGGAAGCTCTGGCGGCTCCTCGTTGTAGCGAGCGCAGGGAGGCTCTGGCGGTTCCTCGTTGTAGCGAGCGCAGGGAGGCTCTGGCGGTTCCTCGTTGTAGCGGGCGCAGGGAAGCTCTGGCAGCTCCTCGTTGCAGCGAGCGCAGGGAAGCTCTGGCGGCTCCTCGTTGTAGCGAGCGCAGGGAGGCTCTGGCGGTTCCTCGTTGTAGCGAGCGCAGGGAGGCTCTGGCAGTTCCTCGTTGTAGCGGGCGCAGGGAAGCTCTGGCAGCTCCTCGTTGTAGCGAGCGCAGGGAGGCTCTGACGGCTCCTCGTTGTAGCGAGCACAGGGAGGCTCTGACGGCTCCTCGTTGTAGCGGGCACAGGGAAGCTCTGGCGGCTCCTCGTTGTAGCGGGCACAGGGAAGCTCTGGCGGCTCCTCGTTGTAGCGGGCACAGGGAAGCTCTGGCAGCTCCTCGTTGCAGCGAGCGCAGGGAAGCTCTGGCGGCTCCTCGGTGTAGCTGGCGCAGGGAGGCTCTGGCGGTTCCTCGTTGTAGCGAGCGCAGGAAGCTCTGGCAGTTCCTCGTTGTAGCGGGCGCAGGAAGCTCTGGCAGCTCCTCGTTGTAGCGAGCGCAGGGAAGCTCTGGCGGCTCCTCGTTGTAGCGAGCACGGGGAGGGTCTGGCGGCTCCTCGTTGTAGCGGGCGCAGGGAGGATCTGGCGGCTCCTCGTTGTAGCGAGCGCAGGTAGGCTCTGGCGGCTCCTCGTTGTAGCGGACGCAGGGAAGCTCTGGCGGCGCCTCGTTGTAGCGGGCGCAGGGAAGCTCTGGCGGCTCCTCGTTGTAGCAGGTGCAGGGAAGCTCTGGCGGTTCCTCGTTGTAGCGGGCGCAGGGAAGCTCTGGCGGCTCCTCGTTGTAGCGGGCGCAGGGGAGCTCTGGCAGCTCCTCGTTGTAGCGGGCACAGGGAAGCTCTGGCAGCTCCTCAGTATAGTGAGCGTCGGGAGGCCCCGGCCAGTCCAGACACCAGCCTGTGGCCTCAGCAGCTTCCCAGTCAGGAGCTCCCGCTGACAGGTCTGCTCCTGATGATGGCTGGGCCCCAACTGAGGGCTGAGGGCCGGCTTTTATACTTCCGTGTCGCCGCTTGACCCTTTGAGGAGCGGGACTTCCGCTTGGTGGCCCCGCCCCTCTGGGTGAGTGACGGGGCTTGGCCCCTCCCTGATGAGGAGGGGAGCCACACCACCTCGTTACAGCTGGCATTTCTCTTAGTGCCCTGACCATCTTCTTATCTACCTGTCTCCCTTCTTCTCCAACAACTATGCCCAGGTATGTAACCTGAGGAAGCACGACTGAGCCTTGTCTAAGGCTACTTTGAACCCTGTTTCATGAATTAGTACCAAAGCTTTCTCTGTTAGTGTTTGAGCTTGTGCCTCAGTTTCCCCTTTTTACACAGCAGACCAAGTTTGTAATTTTCTCCTGCTGTGTTAAGCTTTAAATTTATTCACATGTAATAGCTGAGAAGCATCACTACCCTCTGACCTTAAAGGTGGTTTTTTTCCCCCAAAATCATACTCACTATACATTGTTACAGGGCTACTTATTAACATTAAGTTTATCTCAATGCTTAATATTAACATCAAACCTATTAAAAGTATTTTGTTATACCATTTTTTTTTATTTAGACAATTTGTTTTTGAGGCCAGTGTGTTCAATGGTCTCTTGAAATTTTTGCATGGGCTTTTTAATGTAATTATATTGTTCGAGTTTTGGTGAATTAAAAGGTAGGGGTGTCATGCATATAAGCAGACCCCTTTTGTATCTGTCTACAGATTTCAACACATACACAAAAAAGTATATATATATGTAACCCTTCTGCCCCTCTGAGTTGGCAGCAACAAGGGCCAGGTTCAGTATCCAGGGATTCCGTTTCAATAACACAATGCAAAACCAGCTCGAGCCCCCACCCAGTGACCTGGGACAGTTACATACCACCACCACCCCGGGCGCCTCTAGGAGGCAATACTTCCCCACTTGCAAGCACGGAGTCAGAGTGTAGCAAAATCCTTTTAATAAAGGAGGGAAACAATGCGGCATCACGTTGGAGAAACACCACAAACAGGATTATAACACAAACCATAAGCAAAAAACTCACCTCCAAGTACATTTGGCAATGTCCTTTTCCCCTTAGGGTCTTAAGTCCAATCACCCCAAAGTCCAACAAACCACAAGTCTCTGGTCAGTGCCACCCCAGAGTTCAAAAGTGTATCTGCAGAGTTTTACCGCCCCCCAGCCTGGGTGGAAATGGGGGGGCACATACAGGGTGTTAAGGGGCACCTTACATGGGCCAGGGCCAACTGCTCCACCTCTCCGTGAAGTTCTGCTGCAGCCTTCACCATGACCAGCTCCACTACACCAGCTGTGCCGCTCCTCCAGCCGACCCGTGAGCCACTCCAGCCATCCCTGCAAACCACTCCACTCCACTCACTGTTCCATGGGCTGCTCAAACATGCTGCAAACTGCTCCGCTCTGCCAGCCGCTTAGCAATAGATCTTCAGGCTCCCCCACTAGTTAACACAGCACTCAGTGATCTCAGCTCAGTAAGCTTAGCTCTTTTAGTGATTTCAGCTCTTAGTGATTTCAACTTGTAGTAGGGGAACCCCAGTGCTGGTGCACCATTGGCCCAGTGTGAATTCAACTCAGCAGCTTCTAGATGGACTCCTAATGGAAACAAAATTAGTTCTGCTCTTCAACAGTGCAGAAAGGAGGATGTGCAGCTGGTGTTCCAGGCCCTCAAAAAGGGCCCATATCATCAGGTACACACACCAGTCCCCAACCTCTCTCATTTCAAAGGGTTTTGGCACCCATGTCCCTTGTCTAGCAAGTGCTACTTAATTGATGTTGAGACATCTCTGTCATAAAGCAGTCTCATAGTTCCTCATTCACATAATCAGGGTGACAACACTTTATTCCTCCTGGCCTAATAACAAAGAAATTGGGAACCCCAGAGCTGTCAAAATAACCATCCCAGGCTGCTGTGGGCTATGCTAGGTGGGGTGGGTGTGCCAATGCAAATATCTAAAATTCCTGTCCACACTCACCATAATTCACCACCAGATGTCAGGGTAAAGCTCATCCTGACTCTGCTTACATATATATATATATATATATATATATATATATATAATTTCTCTACTTAGGGTTAACCTGTCCCTCTCTTATTCTTTGGTTTAAGTCCTTTGTGCTGCCATTTATGGGCAGTTCTTTTCTTCCTTTATCCGGTAGGTAACTTGCATCAACACAGAGGCTTTCTGGCTCACTTTTGGATCCAAAGCCATCAGCAGCTCAGAGACTCTGTCTTAAAAGAGACACAGTTAACTTCCACCAGAGTTTTTATGTACCCTTATCAAAGTGACATCTGATTACACAGAGCCACCTTAAAGCTCAGTGTAGGGCACTGTCTTTTTTATTTATTATTATTAATTATTATTATTATTTCTTTTACTACAGCTCTTATCTGCTATTTTGTTACAAAAAAAAAATCCAGAATCCTTTCCCATTCTCCTGGTTTGGACTGCCCTGCTACAACCATGACTTTGGTCTTTTAAAAAGATATTGAACTTATAAAGCATTAACGTACCTTAAGGGTTAAATGCTAAAAACCAAAGCCAAACAACATTAGCTACCTGTGTCTAGCAATAAGTGTTTTTCGGTTTTGCAACTTTGAATGAAAGATTCAAATAGATTTTATTGGTATTATTTAAAAACAAAACCAATTCATCTTAAACCTACAAAACAAGAGTTTTACATACCAGGAGTGTTGGTTTAGGCCCTAAACGCTCCATATATTTAGAAAAAAACATTCTTTTTTCTTAACATCTCTTACCCTGCTTTAATTTTTAGATGACATTTGAATACATTTGGGGCGGTTAAGTTCCAATAGAAACGCCTGATGTTATTTTAGCGAATTTGTTGATAGTTAAAGGATTTAAAACTGATTGTCTCTTTGCCTGGCTTATTTGCAGGCATTCCTTTGGAAAAGGGCCCAGTTTTCCTTCACAATGGCTGCAAAGACACCAAGAATTCTCTTTCTATGACACTTTCCCTTTTTAACACTTTTACAACATTCAGCTGCTTAATTCCCTCCAGCCTCTGCAGAGTTAATTTCTCACTCGCTTTTCTTACATCACTTGCTTCTCTCCCAAACTGACACCTCCACCAGCTCAGATATCACTATTCCAAGTATTGTCCCAGGGATGTGAATTCCCCAGGCCTGGACTGAGTTAATGTTTCCCTTACTCCTGCCACCATGCCCCTCAGGACTGCCAACCTGTTTTCCAAGTTTTTTATCTGTTCCTTGCCTTCTTGTCTGGGCACAATTCTGTTTTCCTCACTGAACCATCCCTCCCATGGACACAGGCTTTGTTCCACTACCAATTTAGCAAGGAAAGTGGGCTCCTCAACTAGACCCCACCCCTCCTGGTCCTTTTCCTTAGAAGTTTCTTTCAAAATTGTGAAATCACCACAATATCACTCACAAAAAATACCACACTGCATGGACTTCCATGTCCCTCAGAGTTTGATTTAACAGAGCAAGATCTGTTTAAAAGGAGGAATCTCTTGAAAATGCGTCCTCTTTGGAGTGCTTCCTTTTAAACATTTTTACACAGGTGCTACCACTATTTGCCCCCACTCCTATACCCTTCAGAGTTGGGTCTCACATAGAAAATACGACCTGAATATATTTCTATATGAATCTTTTTTTACCTTTATAACTCTTCCGGGCCCACGCTGATGCTGGGACTTACAAAACACAAAAGTTTATACAGTAAAAAGAACTCTGCCGGACAGAGCAGAAGCGGGGAATGCTAGGCCCTTACCTTTGGGGCTCAATCCTGCTACGACAAAGAGTATATTCACCTCTGCAATTTTTCGCTGACAGACGGGTCAGAGGGAGGACTCTAATCCTCCCCCTATTGCCCAGCACTTCTCTGACTGGAGGTGTGCACACCTGAAAGATCGATCACTTTATATGTATAGTATAACCTTTTAGCAATCTTTAGCGATATGTTCAAAAATCACAGTGCATGTCTTGCCCTTCTCACAATTCTCCACCAAAAATGTTATGCGTATAAGAAGCACACGGGATCTTTTTCAGGGGAAAAGGCAATATGCCATGTTTAGTGGAAATACAATTAGTATATCTATTCAGTCACACACACAGACACACACACACTGTCCCACCAGTCAATGTTATAGTTACCAGTCTAGAGTCTGGGTCAATCTAGTGGCCAGGTCGGTTGATCACGGGTAGGGAGGAGCCAGGTTCCATCGATCACGACATGATTCTCCCGGGAAGTCTTGGCAGGATCAACTCAAATTTTCATGGCAAGGCCCCCTGTTTATATAGTGATTTTCCTTCATTGGGACCAATGAGTTTTGCATCATCAAGCTGTAATCAAGTGTTGTTCGACAAGTGCTTGTTTTCTTAAATTGTCCTTCTCATCCTTTATCTTGTCCTTCATCAAGTTCCTCAGGGAGTTATCCCATGCTGGTTGTGATCACAGCTATCTTGTCCCCATTGATAGGGGCCTGTCTCATCTTTAGAGTAGTCAATCTGCCCTCCTCTGACATTTCAATAGGGGTATGTTGCAGCCTCCTGGTGCCCTTGCATCTGTCTCTGGTCCTCCCTAGAACACCTAGTTCAGTGATGGCTTTCTTAACACACACATTCCTCATTCACACACAAAACAGAACTGATTTACACAGAACATTTTGAACAGGAACATCAAGTTGCAATGCAAAAGAAAACAATCGTGGCATTCTTTTACTTATTTTAAAATGCTAAACCTACAAAAAAGTGGTGACCTTAAAACATCTGTTACTGCCTTGAAATCACCCCAGACACAGATTCTGGCTGATGCATCTTTACCAAATGGCCATTAAGCCATTCCTTTCTGCTATTCAGAATGGGTGGTTGGCAGGATATGATTAAGTCATACACTAATAAATTTAATACACTCTACATTATCTTATTATTCTTTATCCTTCATTCTAAATCTTACAAAATAGGAACATAAAATCCTATTACTACACCCCCACCAGCTGTCATGACCTTCCCAGGAGCAATTATCAGCTCTTTCCATCAGCAAAGCAGAGTGGGATCCTCAGGAGCAGCTGACATTGGAGGAGGTAACGAGGGCACTCGTGGTGATAGAGGCTTAGAATGTTATGGGATATTATATGGTTACGGGAGTGCCTGTGGTTATGGGAGGTTATACGATTATGGGGACCCATACAGTAAGGAGGGGCTCTATGATTACTAGGGCCCATATGATTTTGGAGGATAATATGGACCCAGGAGTCCACATGGTGTTGAGAGAATATCAGAGTTGGGGGAATGGTGATGGGGCCATTGGTACCTTAATGGAAACTGTGTGTAGGCTAAACCCAGCAGGCATATCCATGGGAAAAGGATGAAGCAGGAAATGAATGGCATCATACAGATTCATGTCTGAGTGCGTAGGCCTGACTTTGAGACATGTTGAGTTCACCAAACTCTCTTGCATTTAATCAGCACCTTTGCAAACATTCCTCATGTTTCCCTTGTTAAACTTGGTGGGTTTCCTCTATTGCCTTCCTGGCTATGGGCTTCCTCTATTATCAACCAACGGGCCTGATTCTCAACTACACAATGGGTCTTACACCTCTCTGTAAAGTGCAAATGGAGCAGGGGACATAAGGTGGATGTTACCTACATCTACATTGACTTCAATGCCTCTTTCCCAGGACAGACCAGTGTGAAAATACTTCAGTGTTGTTGAGACTCTCCCATCCATGAATATGGACCATTTCTTTCTGCCTTTTAACTTTTGAACACCAGCTACATAGACTTATAGACTCATAGGTCAGAAGGGACCAATATGATCATCTAGTCTGACCTCCTGCACAAGGCAGGCCACAGAACCCTACCCATCCACTTTTATAACAACCCCTAACCCAGGACTGAGTTATTGAAATCCTCAAAATTGATTTGAAGACCTCAAGCTGCAGAGAATCCACCAGCAAGCGACCCATGCCCCAAGCTGCAGGGGAAGGCAAAAAACCTCCAGGGCCCCTTCCAATCCGCCCTGGAGGAAAATTCTCTCCCGACCCCAAATATGGCGATCAGCTAAACCCTGAGCATGTGGGCAAGGCTCACCAGCCAGCACCCAAGAAGGAATTCTCTGCAGTAACTCAGTTCCCATCCCATCCAACATCTCCCCGCAGACCACTGAGCAGACCCATCTGGTGATAATCCAAGATTAATTGTCCAAATTAAACTATCCTACCATAACATCCCCTCCATATATTTATCAAGCTTAGTCTTAAAGCCAGAAAAGTCTTTTGCCCCCACTACTTCCCTCGGAAGGCTGTTCCAGAACTTCACTCCCCTAATGGTTAGAAACCTTCATCTAATTTCAAGTCTGAACTTCCTTATATCCAGTTTGTACCCATTCGTCCTCGTGCCTACATTAGTACTAAACTTAAATAACTCCTCTCCCTCCCTAACGTTGACCCCCTTGATATATTTATATAGAGCAAGCATATCGCCCTGCAGCCTTCTTTTGGCCAGGCTAAACAAGCCAAGCTCTTTGAGTCTCCTTTCATAAGGCAGGTTTTCCATTCCTCAGGTCATCCTAGTAGCCCGTCTCTGAACCTGTTCCAGTTTGAATTCATCCTTCTTGAACATGGGACACCAGAACTGCACACAATATTCCAGATGGGGTCTCACCAGCGCCTTATATAACGGTACTAACACCTCCTTATCCTTGCTGGAAATACCTCGCCTGATGCATCCTAAAATCGCATTTGCTTTTTTAACAGCCGTATCTCATTGGCGGCTCATAGTCATCCTGTTATCAACTAATACTCCAAGGTCCTTCTCCTCCTCTGTCACTTCCAACTGATTCGCCCCCAACATATATCTAAAATTCTTATTATTAATGGAGAAGGTTTTTGAACTTCTGCTTTTATTACAGTTAGCTTTAGTTGAGTTTGACCAGGGTGAAACAAGTAATTAAAAATGGTGGCAGACAGACTTGAGTGTCAAACTCTACAACTGCAATAAAAAAGTAAGAGAACTGTGTGAGAAATGCTTCACTTTGGAGCTGGGGGTAGGATACGGTTCTTCCTGATCCCATGAAAATATAGTCCTGATACTCCACTTTCTTTGTTCATTCTTAATTTTGACAATTTTCCATTCCCTTTTACATAAAATTAAAATATTTACCACATCATACTATGGGCCTTCTGGTTTAATTGCTGTTTCATTCATTATTTTTAAATATCACCAAAGGCTTCTGCATTTTTTTTACCAGTTTTGGATACCTTCTATGTTGGAGCACAACTCAGGAAAGCTTGTGGCCTGTTATAAAAAAAACTTTGATTACAAACAGCTCCCACTAGTTCAGTAGGTGTTTTGAAAGCTCAACACTTCATAAAAAGGGGCCTGCAGCCTCTCATACCAGACATATAAAATCAACGGTTTCTTTTGAAATAGATTGGTTTAGCTGTGTCTAGAAGCACAATACTTGGAATTTAGCCCATGTCCAATTCTGTTAAATCTGGAGTCTTGCATGAAATGCTTTCACTGGAATTGAAAGGATCAGAGTTGCTAGGTCTTCCAATTCAAAAATGGGAAAAGAACTAAGCAGATCTCTTAGAGTGGAAGCTTGGTGATTTCAGGCATTTGTTCTGTATGAAGCTTGTAATCTGGCAGTGAAAAGCTCATTGCTTAATTGCAAAAGGTTCTTTCTTCAGCAGTTCCGGTCTTGAATGTTGCAGCTTGAAATTCGTTATTGACCGTTACGAAGTTTATCTTAATATCCAACCTAAACCTTCCTTCCTGCAATTTAAGCTTTTTAATTCTTCTCCTGTCCTCAGAAGTTAGGGGAAACCATTTTTCTCCTTCCTCCTTCTAACAACCTTTAATATATTTGAAAAATATCATGTCCCCTATCAGTCTTCTCTTCAGAATAAACAAACCAGTTTTTTTCAATCTTCCCTAATAGGTCATGTTTTCTAGACCTTTAATCATTTTCGTTGGTCTTCTCTGGACTTCTCTGGACTCCAATTTCTCCACATTTTTCCTGAAATGTGGCACCTAGAATGGGATGCTGCATTCCAGCTGAGGCATAACCTGCTCAGAGTAGAACAGAAGAATTACTTCTTGTGTCTTGCACTCCTGCTGTTGGTACCTTTTGTCCTGTATGGCCATACCAAAGGAGAGGGGTCTGGTAGGGTCTCCCTTTGAAGCTTGTTCCAATACTCAACTATCTTTATAGCTAGCAGGTTTGTCCTAATATCTCACCTAAATCTCCCTTGCTGCAAATTAAGCTTGTATTGTCCGGGAGAGGGCTGAGCAGTACAGGACATCCATTTCTGGGGGAAATAGAAGACTGGGTCTGTGCTGGTGTCACCCTGCAGTATGAACAAGGCTGGGAAGAGCTGAGCTGTGCCTGGATGCAGATCACACACGCACCAAGCTGAAAGTGGCTGACGTGCTGGAGCCTGTTGGAGAGCAGCCCAGGACTGGAGGCTGCAGAAGCAGAGCAATGTGCAGGGCACCCCAGGTTAGAGACCGGGTGACATAGCTACTCACTAGTCTAGACTGTGCCCTGGGTCTGTCACACTCTCATGTCTTTGTCCTGTTCAGGTACCATTACAATAGGAGAGGCCCAGGGGCTTTCTGACTCAGCGATTACCCCCGTTCCACGCAGGCTTTCCACCTCCTCCAGAACTTGATGCTGCATTTCTCCTCCAGCCGGGGATGCTCTGCTAGGAGCAGGGCGGGGCCCTGAGGTTTGCCTGGAGTCTGCAGTCTTGGCAGTTAAGCCTGGCGAGGAAAATCCTGTTTGTGGTGCCTGGAAAGGGCCGGCGTATCCTGCTTTGGGGGTGGATCTAAACCCGCCCTGAACTCAGGGCTTTCCAGGGGATTCTCTGCCCTGCTGTCCCTGACCAAATCCATTAAAGTGAAACAGAAGGTTTCAACAAGTCCAATTTACTGCCATCTCCCTTGGAGGGTAAGTTTTACTCTATTGATATGCACAGTTTGCACCGTTCCTCTGCTGCTGGGCTTCCTTACATCAGATGTGACAACCTTCACCCCTTCAATCTCCTTCCAATGTCCCTCCTATAATCCTGCCTTTTGTTTTCCCTCACTGTCTGCTCTGAGACAAAGCAACCGTTACTGTGGAATGCTGTGTGAGACAGAGAGGCGGGGGTAGGAGGAGGTCTGCTGCTGTCTGAACTTACAAGACAGCATGTGACATGCTCTCAGCCCCCTAAAAGCCCACTCTCTCTCCCCCCAAATACACACAACACACTTCCAGTCACACTGCACCCCACCCCATCCCAATTTGAAAAGCACGTTGCAGCCACTTGCCAGCTGGGATAGCTGCCCATAATGCACTGCTCTCTGTGGCCATTGCAAGAGCTGCTAATGTGGCCACGCCAGTGCGCTGGCAACTGCCAGTGTGGACAGACTGCAGCGCTTTCCCTACTGCGCTCTCCGAAGGCTAGTTTAACTCACAGAGCTCTACATCTGCAAGTGTAGCCATGCCCTTAGTTTTTTCCTAATATCTAACTTAAGCCTCCCTTAATGCAGATTAAGCCCACTTCTTCTTGTCCTAACTTCAGTGGACATGGAGAACAATCGATCCCCATCTTCTTTATAACAGCCTGTAACAGATGTGAAGACTGTTCTCAGGTCCCCCCTCAGTCTTCTTTTTTCTAACCCATGTCCCTAACAGGGAGCTGTCTCTTTAAGAGCTCTCTGGTGTGGATAGGAGTGAGTTGTGTCTGGGTCGGTGTTGCTATGCAGATTTTGCACTCCCCATCCAGAAGCTTCTGGAATTGGTTGCGGTCGTTTAGGGGCTGCTCCAATCGGTTCCCTGGTGCTGGGATCAGACCCCATGAGGGCAGCAGTCAGGGCAGCTGCTTTGTGCCAGGCCTGTGCTCTGTGCGGCAGGGAGAAGCTGGGCTACAGAAACAGGAAGCAGGCTGTTTGCCCGAACTCTGAAGCACTCACTGAACTCCATATTACCAGTCTTCTATAAAATCCCCTGGAGGTACCATGGCTTGATAGTGCAGGAACAGTAGAGAAAAAGTTACATTTCCCACTATATTTTTCTTCAACATTTTTGTGGCTCTCCATTCCCAGAAGATGAACATTTTACACTAATCAATTTTCTGATTTGACAACTCAAAAGGAAAAATGTATCCAGACCATCCTGACTGTTTAAGGACATGATACAATACTCAGGAGGGGAGGGGAGATTTAGCCATCTGGCTATGGGTTTTGTGTAAAAGCAATACAGCTCTACTCTTCAATACCTGACTGTACCCTGGACCTCTGCTTGGAACGGAAGAACATAGACATTGCTGAAGAAGATCAAACCTCTCTCCCACGGTAGTCTGTACCAGATGCTTCACAGGGAGGTACAAGAAACCCAGCAGGACAGTTTTTCTGGGATCACCTGCCCATAGAGGAACTTCTATTATATTCCCTGTCAATCAGATCTGTTTCCAGTATTGGATGATACCCTGAAGCACAAGAGTTTATACCCTTGCCAAACTTGAAGAAATGCAGTAAATCGATCTGTCTACTTTTGCTCCAGAGTGCTGCAAGCACCATTCGGTGCGTGTCACCAACAGACATGTGTCAACTCCTCAATCCCCTTTGAGATGCACCAGGATCAATAACAAATTTAAACTGCAGCATTAAAGACCTAAACAGCAGAGGAATAAACCATTTGCCATTAAGCAATGAGCCTTTCTCCACCAGATCACAAGCTTCATTGAAAACAAATGCCTGAATATCGCCAAGGTACCTCTCTAAAATATCTACTTTGTTCTTTTTTCTTTTCTTTTCTTCTAAATTGGAAGGCCTGGGAACTCTGAGCCTTTGAATTCCAGTGAGAGCATCTCATGGAAGACTGAAGACTTAACAGAATGGGGGCTGGGATAAATCAACAACTACTCCAATGATCTTGCTTGTGGAAGCAGCTAAGCCAACCTCTATCCATTGATTTTAGCTGCCTGATAAGAGAGGCTACAGGCCCATTTTTCTAAAGTACTGAGTACTGAGGACTCCCTGTGAGCCAGGCCTCTGTTACGCCAGCTCCAATCAAGAGAGGGGAATTGGGGCTGGCTGAGTAAACCCAGCCTGAGTGGCAAACAGGGAACAACTGAGAGCCTCCTTAGCCAGGGGCTACATAATGGCTGGCAGGAAGGAAGCCAGGGAAGTAAGACAAAGGAAGGATCCAAAGAATAGAGGGAGTGAGAGCTCTTCACTGCTGGCCTCAGGAACTAGCAGTCCCTGTAAGACTGAAGCTGTTTGTAGCTACCAGGTGGAGGAAATAAAGAACATGGGTGATTGCACCAACACAGAGGTCTCTGGCTGGTTTGTGGAAGCTGCACCCTGTTACACTCCCATTGAAGCAAACCGGAGCTGTTCGTGCTCAACATTTCTTGATAATAGGCCACAAGCTTTCCTGACTTGTGCACCACCACTGGGGGTATCCAAACCTGGAGGACACTTTGGCCAAGAGATGTGGAAGCCTCTGATGATATAATGAGATGATGAATGGAAGAGCAATTAAACCAGACAACCAATAATATGAGGTAGTATGTATTTGAATTTGAAATAAAGTGGAATAGAAAAATGTCCAGAAAAAAAGAAAAAAAAGGAAAAGGAAAAAGAAGCAGAGAACCAAGACAATATTTCCATGGTTTCACGAAGGGCTATATCCTATCTCCAGCTCCAGAGTGGTGTATTTCTCACACAGTTCTCTTTTTTATTGCAGTTGTAGAGTCAGACAATCAAGGCTGTTTGCCATTATTTTTAATTACTTGTCTCGCCCTGGTCAGTCTCAACTAAAACAAAACACAATAAAAGCAGAGGTTCAAAGAGCTTCTCCATAATTCAGCTTGTTAGAAAGTTAAAAAGCAGAAAGAAATGGTCCATATCCATGGATAGGAGATCACCTGGCCGAATTCTCATTGACATCAAATCCTTTTGACAGTGCTCTGGCACGGGAAAGAGGTGTTCAAGTCTAGTAGATGTAGGCAACATCCACCTTATGGCCCCTGCTTCATTTTCTCTTTACAGCGTGGTGTAAAATCCATTGTTTAATTGAGAATCAGGCCCACTGAGTTTATAACAGAGGAAGCCCATAGCTAGGAAGGCATTCGAGGATACCCATATAGGGTAACATGGCAAACATGAGGAATGTTTGCAGAGGTGGTGATGAAATGCAGCTCTCTCGTTATTTCACACTGAGTTCAGTGGACTCTACACTTCTCAAAGCCAGGCCTGTGCGCTCAGACATGAAGCTGTATCTTGCTGTTCATTTCCTGCTTCTTTCTGTTCCCATGGATATGCCTGCTGGGTTTAGCATGGCCCACAGTTTCTATTAAAGTACCGATGACCCCATCAGAATCCCCCCTAACCTTGTTTTCCCCCACAACCATATGGCCCCTTTAACCATAGAGCCCATCCTACCCATATTGGCCCCCATAACCTTATAATCTCCCATAATCACTGGGTCATCAGTTACAGTGTAATCCTCCATAACTTGGTAAGCCTTTATCACCAGCTCCAATGTCAGTGGCACCCCAGGATCCCACTCCGCTTTCCTGAGGGAAAGACTGACAAGTGCTCCTGGGAAGGTCATGGCAGCTGGTGGGGGTTGGATCAGCACTGTGGAGTCAAGGCCCTGCCTTACGTCTGGCTTGTTGCAGCTGTTGTGCATGCTTGGTGGAATGTCGCACCACACACTTGTGAAGCAAGACATTTTTCTGCCATGGACATAAACCTAAAGCGCACAGCAGGTAAGACAGGAAACAGAAGGTACATGGTGGCCACTTTTCTTTCCTTTATGTAAACCTGGTCACTTAAAAACTCACACAGACACTTACTGTGAACCATGTCATGGGTCTTTTTGAAACCAAATTAAAATGTACATTCTTAAAATGAAAATCTGGCAAGTCTTTACAGGAAAAGGCTATTTGCTAAAGCACGTAATGTTAGGAGGAATTCCACCTGGGTACTCAGGGCCTGCAGAATGCTGTCAGCCAATGTAAGGGCTGGATTATCCTATCACACCAGGGCTTTGGAAGGTGCAACTTGAAAAGTTCCTGGTACTGCTGGCTCCACAGGGAGGAATTTTGTCCAGTGCAATTTTTAAAAAAGGACAAAGAAACAAAGAGAACCAGAAGACTGATATTATGATGCAGCAGAGTTTTTAATGCAAATGAAATCGGCAGTACACAGTTACAGGAAGAAATACTACAGAGCAGAAAGAATGTATTTCCAGTGTTTCAGGAGAACCGCAGGGTCAGTGTAAACAGCCTGCCTGTAATTCAGAATGAGTACACAAGAGAAAAAGAGAATCAGCACACGGGTGGGAAAGCCTCGGCAGAAAGAGTCCTAAAGCGTAACATTAGAAATGCAGCACGGCTGTCAGCCCAAGGTGCTGAGCACACACAGCTCCCACTGAGTTCAACTGGAGCCCTGTTTGCCCAGCACTTCTGAAAGCCATGCCCAAAAGATCAGGGGTGAATCTGTATCTTGCTGTTCATTTCCCGATTCTTCCTTCTTCCACGAATATTCCTGGCAGGTTTAACATGGCCCATAGCTTCCACTGAGGTACCTATGGCAAGACACCCCAGAACCACATAATCCACCATAACCATAAAGGCCTGGGTAACTGCAGTGTCCCCCATAGCCCAACAATCCTTCATAACCATAAGGGCCTGGGTAACCATAGTATCCCCCATGGCCCAATAATCCCCTGTAACCGTAAAGGCCCCCGTAACCACCTAATCTCCCTAGACCATACAATCCTCCGTAATGGCCTCCATAGCCGTACAATCCCCCCAAACCGAATGAGCCTCCGAAACCAGCTCCGACCGCAGGTGCTCCTACAGCGGCCACTTCACTCTGCTGAGGGAAATTGCTGAGAATTGGTCCGGGGATGGTCACAACAACCGGTGAGGGTCTGATCACCACTTCGGAGTCAGGGCACTGCCTAACGCATGGCTCATTGGAGCTGCCAGTAACTGGACTAGGCCGGGCCACCCCGCATTCTGGATAGCACAGGCTGGAGAAAGTCATCTTTCTTGGATGGAGGTAAACCTGCAACACACAACAGGGACTAGAGTAAAGAGAAGGGGTACAAGTGCTGGTGGAAGAAAGGCTTCAAAGCTCGGTTACAACTGTAGTGAGCTCTGCATAGGGACTAAGACAGAGAGGAGAAGCAGACTTAGTCTCTTTGTGTGTGGTCATGTATTTGTTCCTATTTCTCTTTCTATGCCTCTTGTCCACTTGCGGTAAATGTCCCTCCCAACTGGCCACTTTGATCCCCTCTCAATGACTTTGTCTGAAAAACACCAACTAGAATAAGTGTAACTATTTCCATGATGGACACCTGTGATTCTGGGACCATTTTAGACATTTCTTAAAGATAACATGTCTGGGACCATGGTAATCACTTCTTTTCGTTTGACGATTTAACCTCTGCATGCAAAGCAGTTGAGTCTGCTACCACACTGTGACTCTTTGATTTTCCAAACCTTGGGAGTCACCAAAACTTGCTCATGAATAAACAGAAACTGTACTTTTCTCCACACAAATCACTAAAGACAAACTCCTCAGCTGGGGAAAAATGGTTTCAGGTCCACTGACTTCCATGGAGCGACATAAAATTACACCATCTGAGGGGAAGCACCTTCAATGGTTATTTCTGCTCAGGAGAACATAGGAATTGCTCGACTGGAGCACACCACTTGTCAGCTTCATCCATTCTCGTGTCTCCAATAGTGAGGAGTAACAGCTACTTCAGAATAAAATAGATGAGCACTGAAATGGCTCTTTTTGGACTAACCTGGAAAAGTTTCTTTCTAATCCATCTAACTGAAAAGTTATAAAGGGACTTTCTAAAGTTTAAAAGCCTCAATTCTTTTTCCAGTTAATAGGAAATATGTTTCCCAATTGTATATGTTGTTCTTAAAAGCTCTCCTTTAGCTTCAAATCATAAATCCAGCAGTGCCTACAACTGAATAATGACACACAATAGATAAAAATAAATAAATAAAATAAAAATAGTTGTATAATTAATAATAATAATACATATACATATAATATAGATATTATATATATAAAAACAAATATAATTAATAAATAAATAAAAATCACAGGCAGTACATGCAAGAGTCTACCTTAAATTAAAAAAAGGTCCTACTGTGAAATATCTGGGGTTAGAAAGAGATTGAGTGGAACTGGACTTACCCTGTTCACCAAGGAGATGAAGTCTGAAGAAGTGTTTAGAAGAGTGCTGAGTTGAGAACACTTTTATACAGTTCCTAGGGCTCCCTGGAGGATCTGAGATGCTGTTTGTAGAGGAGGTCCTAATTAGTTACCAAACAATCTTGATTGCCTTTCTAAATCCTTCTTTGTATGGAACTGTTTTCCTCAGCGTTGGTGATTATTGGGCTAATCTCAGCATCAGAGGGCGTGACATGCACGTTGGACTCTTCATCTTTCATCTTAAAATTGCACTGGCCAACTGCATTCCTTGTGTCATTTTACTGACTTTATAGGTTCTGCAATGAGAATTAGTGTCAAGGTGATTCTGAGCAGCATCGGTAGAGCAAGTGGGTATCATGAAAGGAATCCAATGTGGTCCTTTCAGTGCATGTTGGTCATGGTTCAGGGACATGAGGCGGTTCACTCTAAACATGCTAGGAAGCAGGGAACCATTTTTCTCCATTCTAACCACTTACATTCTGAGCATTTGCGATCCAATTCCCTTTGAAATCAATAGGAATCATTCATTGCCTCCAATATGTTTCCTGTCAAGACTTTAAGACTGAACTTCACCCTTTGGCAGGGGGATAGTTCTATGAACAATGTTAGTCCCATTTTAAACTTTCAAACTTGGTCTTAGCAGGGACTTAAGTGGACTTTGTGATGGCCGTCTGGCCAGGGGTGAATCTTACCTATGGTGAATAAAATGTGACCTAACACTCGACCTCCACTTGGGTCACCAGTGCTATTTCAAAAGGCTTCCTAGAGCAGATTTGCTCATGGGTCAATGGGAGGGATGGCGAAGAGTGAAAGGAAGCAGTGCTCTTTTTCAGAAAGGCTTTGAGTTGTCTTGGAACCTCTACTCTACTAGAAACCATCTTTCCATTCATGAGCAGCCACGAAACTGAAGTCTTGTAAGACAATGCAGCTGACTGAGCCCACCAGGAAACCCAGGAGAGAGGAAAATGACACATCTTGGTGAAGGAGGAGATGGCTGTGGGATGAGATTTGACATAAAGTCTGACCAGCCAAAGGGCATGTTGCAGAAAACATTCCTGCCTGAACCAGAATGTTGTTTCACATGTAAAAAATATCCCCACGAGTGGGTTCCATATCCAAGGAAGAGGGCAGAAGTGTTTTGCTTTGATTTTAAGGCCCTCAGCAACCGAGCTGATTTACATCAAGAGAGCACCTTCATTTTCCAATTTAAAAAAATCCATCAAAAAGCCAATGAGCCCCCAAAACCAGCTCTGACCACAGTGGCTCCTATGGTCCCACTTGGCTCTCCAGAGGGAAATTTGGAGAATTGGTCCTGAGAGGGTCACAGGAACCAGTGAGGGTCCGATCACCACTTCAGCATCAGAGCACTGCCTGACTGTCAATTCCTTGAAGCTGCTAGCAACTGGACTGGGCCAGTCTATTCCACACAGTTTTCAAGAAATACCAAATTCAAAACTACATTTGAATGAAAATGAAATAGCCCCAAGTTGTGTGGCCTTAAATCATGACCTGATTAAGGGAATGACATGAGAGACCTTGGCCTCCATTTTGTATAAAGTGACTGTATGACTCAGTGCAGAGGCATCTAATCCCCACAACAATGTATTGACTACAACCCTTTGCATGTGTGAAACACCAGCGAGTGTTCGTGAAGGACTTTGAAATCTTGAGTTGTGAGGATACTGAAGAACTTCCAGCCTTAACATCCTTACTCTGTCTGTTTGATGGGCCTAGAAAAAGAGGCAGGTTGAGGTGAAGGGCACCTGGGGTCAGTTGCAGAAACAGAAATACGACCCAATACTTCTGACACATCCTGGCACAGACTGAAATCTAGGTTGATCCCTGTTACACTGTGTTACAAGACAAGGTTAGTAATATGTATGGTTGAAAAATGTTTGCATCCTTGAATCTCAGCATCAACAACAAAAAACTGGCTAATGTGATCCACTTTAACTGTGGTTTTTTTATACTTGAGGTAATACCTCTCCAAAGGAATTACAATGTCAATTTTCCAAAGGTGCAGTAGCCTTGTAAATATTAAGTTGGGGTATATTTCTGACTCTGCCAATAACTCTCTGTCTGACCTTCACCTGAATGTGCCTTGATTTAGCTCTGTGGCAAACAGGTATAATTGTAACTTTCAGGGTGGATTATCTGAGTCTTCCTCCGATCTAAGCATTTCAGAGCACTTCACAAACACTCATCAAGTGTTATGCAGCCCAAGAGATGAATTACTAAAGTAGTAATAACTTTTTACTGGGATTAGATCTTCCAACACTGAAGTTTAGATTCATTTTAAAAATGCGTGTCAAGGTCTCAGGTGTCACTCCAGTGCTCAGTTTGGGATTCCCAGCCTTTGAAATTGGGGCTTTTTGATTTTTATTCCACGTACTTTTGCATTTCCCTTTTATATATATTTTGAAGTGTAAGGGTAGATACTGAACCAATATAAAAGGGATCAGTTTCATCAACTTCTAGTTGAAGGAATGCATTTTAGCTAGCCCAGGTTAAAGAAACCTTATTGGGAATGCATCTCTCTGTTGGGAATTCATCTCTCTATCCATACTCGATACCTCAACCTCCTGGTGCTCAGAGGCAGGGAGGATGCCTGAACCTTTGACTGGGAGAGGCTACCCCCTACCCCACCCCTTCCGTCAAGGGTCCTCCATTTCCTCCTGAGGCCCTGCGGGAGCCAATTCCCGCCCTCCCCAAGCCGAGAGCCAACCCTCACCACTGCGGCCACTGACCGAGTTCTTCGGCTAGCCCCTCAGACCCAAAGGATATCCGGGAGGGCAGCAGTGTGTGGCCTCAGCCTCCCTAGCTGGAGGCGGGAAAGGTGGGCAGTGCGCGGTCCCAGCCACGGAGCGTGGAAGGGCAGATGGCAAGCAGCCCCAGCCCAGAACACGGAAGGTCGGATGGTGAGCAGCCCCAGCCTCCCCAGTCCCGGAGTGCAGGAAGACAGGTGGGAGCAGCCCCAGCCCCAGATCAGTAGGGAGCTGGACTTGGAGCTGGGAGGACTGAAGCAGCAACTGCACGTAGGGAGTGGCAACACCTCCCCCTGCCTATGCAACCCGCCACCCATACTCAAAGTCAACGTATAGGGAAATCAATGGGAAACATCAAGTACTGCATCTCCACCCATGAGTAGCCAAGGGAACTGAGTCTTGTGAGAGACTTCAGATGTGAAGAAAAGGAGAAGCACAAGAAAGACCTAGGGCATTCTGACAGTTAAGAAGCTGTGGGATGAGACTAGATTAATTGCAATTCTGACCATCCCAGTGCATTCTGCAAGACCCGTTTCCCACACAAAGGTTTTCAGCCACAATGAGAACAATTTTTGAAGTGGAAAATACACTCCCACCAGGATTTCATCTAACCCGAGCAGCATTAAATGGCTTCCCTCAGTTGTAAGACACAGAACATCACTGAAGTCTAGGGAACTTTAATGACATCCACTGGCTCAGTATCTGCCTCTTGAGCTTTGTAAAGGAACGTTTACTAAAGAAAGGGAAATTCAAAGCTTTATTGAATGAAAATCAAACAGCCCCAAATTCAGAGCCTGGGAATCATCCACTGACTATTGATTTGACATCAAAAACCTTAACATGGACTTGTAACATTCATTTACTCCAGTGTTTCGCTAATGAGGCCACCAGCGGATATTTTTGTAGCTATGTCAGCGTCAAAAGCATGGGTGGGATTGTGGGGGTGCAAAGCAGGAGCCCCTTCTGGCAGTGCCAACCCGTTCCTGCTGAGTAGCTGTTACCAAAGGCAGCGAGATGCACCGCATTGGTGTTTGCAGTGGCATCCTCACAGCCTACTCGGGGGCTCCGGGCAGCATCTCTGGAGATGTGGGGCCAGTGTCCATGGCATGTGAGGCAGTTCTTGTTGGTGGAGGAGGGTGCAGCATCTGGTGGCCGGGCTGCTCTCTGGCTCCTGCCTGGATGGGACACGGGGAGCCTGGGACTCTGCAAGCAGCCCGTGTGTTCCCAACCCACCCTCCCAGGGCAGGCTTTTGGTGAAGGCCACCAAAAAAATTGTTGTGAGAACCCTTGAATCCTAATCCATAATTTGGGAGCATGTAATCCCACAAAAAAAAATCTGCTATTAAAATAATACAATCCTGTGTACACCCACAACTTTGTGCTTTGAAGTCCTTTGATTTGAGGAACCCTCTGATCATCAAGCATAATATCATTATTCGATCTGGTTTATGTTGAGGTGAACAGGCACATTAAGGTCAAGGTTACACAGGGAGCAAGTGGTAGAGTCAGCAATAAATCCAGTCATAGTGATTACTCATTCCCATGCTCACCACTGCTCCTAACACGCACTAATTTAGGACTGAATATTGCACAGACACTCTGTGATTCTGAAGAGTATAAAGGTTTGGGGGAGGTGTCCATTTTTTTCTCTTATCGAGGTGCAGGCCTTGGTATTTTCATGCGTTAGAAGTGAAGGCCTGGATTTTCAGAGCAAGACATGCATTGGGGACACTAGAGCCTATTAACTTTAGTCAGAACTTGAGCATTCAAATCCCTTTGGGAAATCTGAAAAATCTCACCTCCAATTTTTCATTTAGGGCTTATGAAGAAACTGCCCAAGTTTCCTCCATAAAGAACTAATTCATTGTTCTTCTGCAGTCTTCTGAAGCAGCCGGTGAGTAATACTGATTGAGACAGGATACTGCATTAGATGGGCCACTCGTCTCTTCCAGCCTGGCAACTGCTACGTTCTCGTGTGCAGAAGTAATTCTAGGTGCAGAGCCTCATCTGCTCTAATTTACTGTAGCTCCAGTGAAGCCAATGGAACAGAGCAGATTTACACCAGGAGAGAAGATAGGGGTTTTGATTTGTTTTGATTTGATTTAAAAAAACCCATTTTTGTTTATTCATCAGCAAGTGTTGGTGACTCTCTGAGGTTTACAAACCAAAGCATCATCTTGCAATGCTGGACTGAACTTGGGTGTCTGTCAGTAGATGTCAGGGGACTGTTGGCCCCTTACTAAAGCTCAGCAGGTATTTTTCATGGCCCTCTCCCAGTATCAACAGAAAGGGGAAGGACCAAAGAGAAATCAGGATCCTGAAACTAACTCCTGCAGGACAGCCTGATTGACAGGGCAGGCAGGCCAATGTGAGAGTCAGGAATGTGAAGTTCCATCCTCCGTGTGAGCTGGAGCTGCCTCAGCCAGCGTGGGCCCAGCTAAGGTGAGAGCAGCAGCCAGAGCTGAGCTGAGCGGAGCCGCAGCAGCCTGAGGGGCCAGAGGAGCAGCCCAGAGAGCAGAGCTGAGCTGGAGGCAGAGCCGCAGCCAGGCTGGGGCAGAGTGGAGCTGGGACTTGGGCTGGAGCCGTCCGGAGCCGGGTGTGGTGAGCAACTGGGTGAGTGGGGGGGACCCTGGGCAGAGGGTCCAGCACAGGGAGATGCCACCAGCCAAGATGGGGATCATGACACTGACGGGGGCCTGATGCTGGGAAGAAGGGTCCTGCCACCTGGAGCCTGAGGGCGTGTGGGAAGCGCCAGAGCAAGTGTCCGACCCGCAGCGTCCCTGCAGCACAGCCAGGGTCTAACCAGAGTGAAATAAGTAATTAAAAATGATGGCAGACAGACTTGATTGTCAAACTCTACAAGTGTAATAAAAAAGTAAGAGAACTGTATGAGAAATACAGCACTTTGAAGCTAGGGATAGGTTATGGCCCTTCATGAAACCATGGAAATGTGGTTCTGCTACTCTGATTCTTTTTCATTTTTTTTTATTATTATTTGACAATTTTTGACTCCACTTTATTTCAAATTCAAATATGTCCTACCTCCTACTAGTGGTCTTCAGGTTTAATTTCTTTTCCATTCGTTATCTCTTCCTATTACAAAAGGCTTCCACATCTCTTGGCCAAAAGTGTCCTCCAGGTTTGGATACCCCCAATGTGGTGCACAACTCAAGAAATCTTGTGGCCCATTATCAAGAAATCTTGAGCATGAGCAGTTCCGGTTTGCTTCAATGAGAGTGTTGAGTACTCAGCACTTCAGAAAAATGGACCTGTAGCCTCTCTTATCAGGCATCTAAAATCAATGGTTCCTTTGGAAAGAGGTTGGCTTAGCTGCTTCAGCGAGCAAGATCATTGGAATAGTTCCTGATTTAGCCCAGCCTCCGTTCTGTTAAGTTTTAGTCTTCCATGAGATCCTCTCACTGGAATACAAAGGCTCAGAGCTAGCAGTTGAAAAGAAAAGAATTAAGTAGATATTTTGGAGAGGAACCTTGGCGATATTTGGGCATTTGTTCTCAACAAAGCTTGTGATCTGGTGGCGAAAGACTCATTGCTTAATATCAAAAGGCTTATTCCACTCCAGTTTAGATCTTTTATGCTGCAGCCTTAAATTCGTTATTGATCCTGGTATGTCTCAAAGGAGAAGGAGGAGTTGAGACATGTCTGCTGGGGACGCACACAGAATGGTGCTTGCAGCACTCTGGAGCAAATGGAGACTGAGATGGATTTGCTGCATTTCTTCAAGTTTGGCAAGGGTATAAACTCTTGTGCTCCAGGGTACCATGCAATACTGGAGACAGATCTGATTGACAGGGGATAGAATAAAAGTTCCTCTATGGGCAGGTGATCCCAGAA
Organism: Gopherus flavomarginatus; assembly: GCF_025201925.1. Taxonomy (NCBI): domain Eukaryota; kingdom Metazoa; phylum Chordata; order Testudines; family Testudinidae; genus Gopherus; species Gopherus flavomarginatus. The sequence continues at coordinate 4,102,397 of NC_066617.1, read as the reverse complement.
GAACTATGCTCTGCCTGGTTTCTTGCACCTCCCTGTGAAGCATCTGGTACTGACCACTGTGGGAGAGGGGCCTGATCTTCTGTAACAATGCCTATGTTCTTCCATTCCAAGCAGGGGTCCATGAGTAGGGTCTGATATTGAAGAGTAGAGCTGTATTGCTTTTACACAAAACCCATAGCCAGATGGCTAAATCTCCCCTCCTCTCCTGAGTATTGTATCATGTCCTTAAACAGGCAGGAAGGTCTGGCTAAAATTTTACTTTTGTGTTGTCAAATCAAAAAATTGATTAGTGTAAAATGTTCATCTTCTGGGAACTGAGAGCCATAAAAATATTGAAGAAAAATATAGTGGGAAATGTACTTTTTTTTATCTGCAGTTTTTGCAATATTGAGTCATGGTAATTTCGGGGGATTTTATACAAGACTGTTAATATGGAGTGTAGTGAGTCACAGTTACCTCAAAAACCATGAGATTCGTATACGGAATGAATGGTCTGGGCACGAATCTCTTCATATCACACATGAGATTCCTGACTCCTGCAGATGACGTTGGCGTACTGTAATTTGTCTATATGGGCAGAGCAGACTCAGTCAGGCGTGTTGGCAACATCCTTGTGAAATCAACTTTTGTTCATGTCATTTGACCAAGGAATGGACATTGCCACTGACCAACTGATAAACACATGAGGGTATAGAATGAGAAGATTAATTTAACTGAGTTTTATTGGTGCAATGAAATTCAAAATCTCAATATGATGCTGAACCATTTCTGCCCCATTGCCCTAAATCTTCTCAGCTCATCTCCAGCATTGCAAAGTTAATGCAAAGGAGGTGTCAAGCAGGTGCACTGACTTTCGTCTTTGCCAGTGGGTTCTTTTGAAGAGTTGCGTCTGTTTGGGGAGGAGGTCAGGCCAATTTTGGCGATAGGCTATTTTCAGCATATTTATACACTTCTTTCATATTGTAATTGTTGAATATGTGTCTATCATTGGTATCTTTACTATTTTAATAATGATTAAATTATTATGAATTATTGTATATTAAAATCATTGCAATCGCATACAAGCTGTCTTTATTAGTGTCCCAGTTTAAAGACATTTCATCTCACTGTAGCTTTTTGGATGAAACTCTCAACATTCTTATTTACTTCTAGTTCCTTGGTATGGTCTTGATGTACGTTCAGGCCAACTACTTACTCTGTGTCTGTCCCATTGATGACTGGAGATAATTCGTAAGAATCATAGAATCATAGAATATCAGGGTTGGAAGGGACCTCAGGAGGTATCTAGTCCAACCCACTGCTCAAAGCAGGACCAAGTCCCAACTAAATCATCCCAGCCAGGGCTTTGTCAAGCCTGACCTTAAAAACCTCTAAGGAAGAGATTCCACCACTGCTCTGGGTAACCCATTCCAGTGCTTCACCACCCTCCTAATGAAATAGTATTTCCAAAGATCCAACCTAAACCTCCCCCACTGCAACTTGAGACCATTACTCCTTGTTCTGTCATCTGGTACCACTGAGAACAGTCTAGATCCATCCTCTTTAGAACCCCCTTTCAGATAGTTGAAAGCAGCTATCAAATCGCCCCCTCATTTTTCTCTTCTGCGGACTAAACAATCCCAATTTCCTCAGCTTCTCCTCATAAGTCATGTGTTCTAGCCCCCTAATCATTTTTGTTGCTCTCCGCTGGACACTTTCCAATTTTTCCACATCCTTTTTGTAGTGTGGGGCCCAAAACTGGACACAGTACTCCAGATGAGGCCTCACCAATGTTGAACAGAGGGGAATGATCACATCCCTCGATCTGCTGGCTATGCCCCTACTTATACAGCCCAAAATGCCATTAGCCTTCTTGGCAACAAGGGCATACTGTTGACTGATATCCAGCTTCTCGTCCACTGTAACCCCTAGGTCCTTTTCTGCAGAACTGCTCCCTAGCCATTCAGTCTCTAGTCTGTAACAGTGAATGGAATTCTTCCTTCCTAAGTGCAGGACTCTGCACTTGTCCTTGTTCAACCTCATCAGCTTTCTTTTGGCCCAGTCCTCTAATTTGTCTAGGTCCCTCGGTATCCTATCCCTACCCTCCAGCATATCTACCACTCCTCCAAGTTTAGTGTCATCTGCAAACTTGCTGAGAGTGCAGTCCACGCTATCGTCCAGATCATTAAGTCTTCTGAGCATTCCACAGTTCAGGATGATACAGGCACAGTGAGAAGGATTCCTAGACACTTGCAGTGTTCTGGAAGTACAGTGCTTCCAGAGCACTGCACAGGGCCAGCTCCAGCCACCAGCATAGGAAGCAGATGCTTGGGGCAGCCAAAACAAAGGGGCAGCACTCTGTCGGGTATCGAGGCGGCAGGTCCGAGTCTTCAGCAGGAATTCGACAGCAGGTCCCTCATTCCCTCTCTTCCTCTTTGAACTGCAGTGGAAGTGCCGCTGAAGAGGAAGGGAGGGAGTGAAGGACTCACCACCAAATTACCAGCTAAGAAGCAGCACGATTGAGCTGCTGCCGAAGTGCTGCCACTCGTCTTTTCTTTTCTTTTTTCTTTTTTTTTGACGCTTGGGGCAGCAGAAAAACTGGAGCCGGCCCTGGTACTGCAAATGACTCCAGGATCTCTTTTTTGATGGGTAACAGCTAATTTAGACCCCATCTGTTTGTGGGTATAGTTGGGGTTATATTTTGCCATGTGCATTACTTTGCATTTAACATTGAATCTCATCTGCTGTTTCGTTGCCAAGTCACTCAGTTTTGTGAGAGTTCTGTGCAGTCAGCTTTGGGCTTAACTATCTTGAGTAATTTTGTTTCAGCTGCAAATTATCCCACCTCACGACTTACCCCTTTTTCTAGATTATTTATGAATATGTTCATCCTTGTACACCTCCCTGGAGGACAGCACTTTTTCATTCCTATTCTGAAAATGGACCATTTATTCCAACCTTTGCTTTCCTGTCTTTTTACTGGATCACCTGGCAATGCTTTCAGAACCATCTAATGAGCCTTTATTTAATTTAAGGACAAACCTTTTATTATCTTGAGCACCCTGCCTCTGTTTATAAACCAACTCCCTGCCCCAAGGGCAGAAGTTGGGAGCAGGGCAGAACTTATCACAGTCCACACTCAATCTCTGTCTAGGGCTAGGGCCTGTGTTGTGATCAGACTCCTGGTACAAAATATGGTGGTGGTGGAAGAACAGGAAGGGGGAAGGGGGAAGGGGGCCAGGAACCACTATGGGTCAGGTCCACTTTTTATATGGACCCGAGCCCCTGCACCTCATCTTACCCATGAGACTCTACCCTCGTCTTGGCAAGAAGTAGGAGCAGGATCAGAGTAAGAACCACACAATCAGGTGTGGGGAACCTTGGGCCCGCCATCTGCCATGGATGGGGTTCGGGATCTGGGGATACAGGCTGGGGTCTACTCTCGAGAGCCCTGACTCTGGCAGATGGGGGGGGTCTCCCCATCCTGGCTCCAGCCTTGGTTTTGTCTGGGGTGCGGGGCTTTGGGGAATAGGAGGGGCAGGAGTGGGACCACAGAGCGGGTGTGGCCAGGAGCTTAGCTAGGGGAAGTGCAGGAGAAGCAGCCGCTTCCCCTCAGCACCTTTTCCAAAAGCGGCTCCGTTCTGCGCAGCCAGCACAGGGCTCCGGACTCGGAGTTGGGAGCCGGTTTTGCATGCGGCCGCCGGCTCGCTCTCGGCTCCGCAGCGCCCCACCCCAGCCTGCTCGGCCGCTGGCTCCGGGGCTGGGATGAGGGGCGTGTGGCTGCAGTTTCTAAACGGCTCCCACGGCAGGTAAAAGTGAGTCCGTCTCCTGCGCAGAAACTCCCTGAGCAAGAAGTTGATACCTCTGTCCTGGCAGAGCTGGATCAGCAGCTCCTCTCTCCCCTGGGCAATGTCATTTCCCCATTGTGTGGGCTGGGAGCTGGCTGGATTGATCTCTCCGCCCCACCCCATTCACACTCCTTAATGAGTTTCTCAAATGCCCCCTCCGGCTGAGCGGCTGAAAGCCTGTGAGAGTTAGGGCTTGTCTACATCAGAAAGTTGCAGCGCTGGTGAGGGAGTTACAGTGCTGCAACTTAGGAGGTGTACACATCTGCAGGGCACCACCAGCGCTGCAACTCCCTGTTTGCAGCGCTGGCCGTACTCCCGTTTTGTCTCGGGTGTAGAGGATCCAGCGCTGGTGATCCAGCGCTGGTAATCAAGTATAGACACTTACCAGCGCTTTTCTTGACCTCCGTGGAATAAGCAGGTATCCCAGCATACCTGAGGAAGCCTCTGGTAATCAAGCTGGTCTCCTTTCCCGGTTTGCTCTCGCGTTCCCCGAACCCCGAGCAAGCAGGTCTCCTTCCCTGAGGTTTGCTGGGTGGTTCCGGGAACGCGAGAGCAAACCGCGGCGAAGCTGGTCTCCTTTCCCGGTTTGCTCTCTCGTTCCTAGAACCCCCGAGGAAGCAGGTCTCCTTCCCTGCGGTTTGCAGGGTGGTTCGGGGAACGCGAGAGCAAACCGGGAAAGGAGACCAGCTTCGCCGCGGTTTGCTCTCGCGTTCCCCGAACAAGCAGGTCTCCTTCCCTGCGGTTTGCAGGGTGGTTCGGGGAACGCGAGAGCAAACCGCGGCGAAGCTGGTCTCCTTTCCCGGTTTGCTCTCGCGTTCCCCGAACCCCCCTTGAAGCCGCCCAACAGCGCTGCAGTGTGGCCACATCTAACACCACTTGCAGCGCTAGTTGCTGTAAGTGTGGCCACTCTGCAGCGCTGGCCCTATACAGCTGTACTAATACAGCTGTAACAACCAGCGCTGCAAAATTTTAGATGTAGACATGGCCTCAGAAAACCATCACCCCTCCTTCCCCCCAGCCAGCAGTGCTAGCAGCCCCTGGGCCAGAGGTGCGCTCAGAGGCTTCATGTGGGTAAATAGTTCCCCCAGCTGATAGGATGAGACCCAGGAGACAGCAGTGTCTGGCTGGCCTTGGCCAAGAGAAGGGACCTGGTGAGTGCTGATCTCAAGTCTCCCACAAAGCTGAGCGGTTTTATTTTCAGTGTCACAGTCAGTGCTTCCCTGAGACATTTCAATTGCTTTTGATGGAAATTAGAGGAAGTATTATTGTACATACCTCTGCTTCTCAATCTTTTTTCTAGAAAGAGTCAGTGGATTCTGGGGACTTTTGTTAATAATAATAAAAACAAAAAACAAAAACCCTCCCGAAATGTTCTTAATTTTATCTGATTGTTACAGCCTTTGAAAAGGTCTCTTTAGTAATTTCCTTAACATTTGATTATCCCTTGAAAATGACATTATTTAGAAGCCAAATGTTGTTAACATTTAAGACATATGGTGTCATATTGTATTTTCATTTAGACACAGTTAAGAATCATCCGGTTCAGTCACTGTAGATACATACCCAGGATTTCTTATTACAATGTAAAACTGAACTGTTTCCAGAGCTAAAACAGGCTTTTAGATCGGTCATTTGTAAATGCAAGTTGAAGCTTTAAATTTGTTTTTATGTTTTGAATCTTTATACCTTTTAATATCTTAAACTGGAGAGTGTTTTCATTTGTGCTGGAGAAATATCAAATGCATTGTATAAATAGATTACAATGTTTTTAAGACTTTATTTCTAATTGCTGAGTAACTTAATAGGAAAAGAAAGCAAACTGCCATTGGAAAAAGATGATAACATTTGTATCTACTGGAAATACACCCTCAGGCATCTTAAAGCTGCTAGGAAACAAACACAAGGAAGTATTTCTTCCCACAATACATAGTCAACCCGTGGAACTCATTGCCTGGGGATGCTGTGAAGGTCAAAATCTTGGTACCTCCATTGCCCCCATCATCACACAGGCACGAATGGGTTTAGCCTAGGAGGCAGGGAATCATTAGCCCCATTTGGAAGGGGGGAATCTAGGGCACTGAGAGATGAAGTGATTTTCCTGAGACTAAGCAGGCAGTCTGTGGCAGAGCAGAGAATCAAACTGAGAACATCTGAGCCCCAGGCCTGTGCTTTAACCAGTAGGCAACCTTTCCTACCCTGAGGAGGGGAACCTCCTGTGTCACTTTGAGTGAGTGGGTGAAGTCAGGTGTTAGACTGAGCCACCAGGAGAGGGAGCAGAGAGAGGCAGAGTGGGGATGGGGCCTTTGGCAGAGTGGGGTGGGGCCTCAGAGAAGGGGCAGGGCCAGGTGGGGCACCCGCTGGCAAAACCAAAAGTCAGCACCCATGACCGTCTCCTCCACCCCTGAGTGTGCTGCCGCTCCCACCTCCCTCCCAGGCTTGCTGCGTGAAAGCCTGTGAGGGAGGAGGGGTGAAGGGGAAATGCGGCATGCCCAGGGAGGAGGCAGGGCCGGGGATTTAGGGAAGGGGTTGGAATGGCACCTTTTTTTATGTGTTCACTTCCCCTGATGTTAGAACCTGGCTATGCCACTGCAGTCAGTGCTAGATGCTTCACAGGGAAGTGCAAAAAACCCAGCAGGACACAGTTGTTTCTGAGATCACCTGCCCATTGAGGAATTTTTTTTTACTATCCCCTCTCAATCAGATCTACCTGCATGATTGGACGATACCCTGAAGCACAACAAAAAAAATGAAGAGTCCCTGTGGCACCTTAGAGAGACTAACAAATTTATTTGAGCATAAGCTTTCGTTGGCTAGAACCCATGCATGAAGTGAAAAATACAGGAGTAGGTATAATACATCAAAGGATAGGGGTTGCTTTACCATGGGTGAGGTCAGTCTAATGAGATAAATCAATTAACAGCAGGATACCAAAGGAGGAAAAATAATTTTTGAAGTGGTAAGACAGTGACCCATTACAGACAGTTGACAAGAAGGTGTGAGTAACAGTTGGGAGAAATTAGTATTGGGGAAATTAAGTTTAAATTTTGTAATTACCCAACCACTCCCAGTCTTTATTCGGGCCTAATCTGATGGTATCCAGTTTGCAAATTAATTCCAGTTCTGCAACTTTGCATTGGAGTCTGTTTTTGAAGTTTTTTTGTTGAACAGAGGTGTGTTATTGAATCATGTCTGAAATGAGCCCCACTGAGGCATGTGATCAGTCGCAACTCTTCTTGAAACACTGGAAATACATTCTTTCTGCTCTGTAGTATTTCTTCCTGTAACTGTGTACTGCCAATTTCATTTACATTAAAAACTCTTCTGCATCATAATATTGGTCTTCTGCTTCTCCTTGTTCCTCCCTGCTTGCTTAAAAATTAGGTTCAGATGAAATTCCTCCTTGTGTAGCTGGCACTTCTCCAGTTGTAATTTTCAAAGCCCTGGGTAGATAGAGTCTTTTCCTGCAAAGACTTACTGACAGATTTTCACTTCATGCACATTTTCCCTTTAATTTCAAGAAAAGTGGCCACCACATCACATACTTGACTGTAGGCCAACGATGACAGATTCTTCCTAACAGTGGGAGGGCCACGAGGCTGCACCCAGTGGCGTAGCTAGGTTCTAACATCAAGGGGAGCAAACACATAAAAAAGGTGCCATTCCAACCCCTTCCCTAAATCCCCGGCCCCTCTTCCTCCCTGGGCATGCCACATTTCCCCTTTACCACCCCCCCACCCCACAGGCTTTCACACAGCAAGCCTGGGAGGGAGGTGGGAGCGGCAGCACGCTCAGGGGTGGAGGAGACAGTTGTGGGTGCTGACTTTTGGATTTGCTGGTGGGTGCCCCACCTGGCCCTGCCCCTTCCCTGAGGCCCCGCCCCTGTGAAAGTAGAATGAATTATATAGTAAGAATAGAAAGGATTAAAGAAATGTTGTCTGTACCTTTAAGCAAAATTGTTGGAATGCTGCAATCCAGGTGTCAGGAATATAGACATTAACATAGAACAATTGCACCGTTTAAGGGCAATTGGTGAAGCATTAGCCTTAGATCGATAACAGTTAGTAAGGAAATAGGATATGCATGCTGTGCCCCAGGTGAATTTTACTGTTTTGCTTTCTTTGCCCCTTTGTCTACTTCCCGCTCTTTTATCTGTATAAATAAGACTGTTTGGGCCTTGCATGGCCACTCACATATTCTGAATGTTATTGGCGGAGCGCTGCGCTAATAAACAGAGTGGTCTGACAAATTGTGAGTCCTGATTCTAACTTTAACATGGCCCATCAGGGGAATCCGCTGGTGGACCGCGAGACATTTTGTTTATGTTGACTGTCGTGTAGTTGAGAATCAGGCCCATTGTGCTGATAACAGAAGAAACCTATCGCTAGGGAAGCAATAGAGGAAACCCATCGAGTTTAACATGGGAAACATGAGGAATCTTTGCAGAGGCGCTGATGAAATGCAGCTCACTCATTATTTCACACTGAGTTCAGTGTACTCACCACTTCTCAAAGTTTGGCCTATGAGCTCAGATGTGAATCTGTATCATGCCTTTCATGTCCTGGTTCTTCCTGTTCCCATGGATATACCTGCTGTGTTTAACATGGCCCACAGCTTCCATTAACATAACAATGGCCCCATCGCTAGGATGACCAGATGTCCCGTTTTTAAAGTGACAGTACTGTTTTTTGGGACTTTGTCTTATATAGGCGCCTATTATCCCCCCGCATCCCCAAGCCATCCTGTTTTTTCACAGTTACTATCTGGTAATCCTACCCATCGCCATCCCCCTAAACCTGTATTCCCTCACAACCATATGGACTCCATGACCATAGAGTCCATCCTAACTGTATGGGCCCCCATAACTGTATAATCTCCCATCATCACAGGAACCCCCGTAACCATATAACCCTCCAGAACGTTATGAGCCTCTATCATCACATCTGCCCCCATCACCACCTCCAATGTCAGCTACTCCTGGGGATCCCACTCTGCTTTTCTGAGGGAAAGAGCTGAGAAAAGCTCCTGGGAAGGTGGTGGTTGGATCAGCACTGTGGAGGCAGGGAACTGGATTACACCTGGCATGTTGTAGCTTATTGCAGCTTCACACATTTGTGAAGCAAGACATCTTTCTGCCATGGTGATAAATCTGAAACACACAGCAGGCAAGACAATAAACTTAAGGTACATTGGAAAGGGGGATAAAAATTTTAATGATTAGCTCCTATTGCAACTGAGGTCATGTAGAGACCTAAAGAGAGAAAAGCAGAGAGAGACAGATGCAGAGAGAGACAAAGAAAGAAAGAAAGAAAGAAAGAAAGAAAGAAAGAAAGAAAGAAAGAAAGAAAGAAAGAGGGACCTAATCAGCTCTTTTGAATCCTTGTTATTCTCTTTGTCCTAAAAATATCCTGTCTCTAAGAGATATAAATATATAAAATGTCTATCATTAATGCTTGGAATTTCCAATCCTTTAAAAAAATATTGCAAAGAACATGGCTGGGATAGCATTAATAATGCGAGATTCCTTGTTAGGATATAACCTATATGTTAGTAGGAGATGGTCCCGCCCTTGTGGGGAACTTTACCAGATTACATGCTACCCCGCTTCAATTTACTAATGAATGAATCTGAGTCCTAGCTCCCACTCTGTTTTCCCAGTGGCCTGCCTGACCTCAAGGACTCCTCTTCCACTGTCCTTGTAACCCTGACAAGGCTCGGACCAGGAATCCTGATGGGGCTCCACCCCCAATCTTCTCATGGTCACTTAGGTCAGGGGCTCAGCTGTCCCCACTCCAGGGTACTCTCCTCACACTGGATGCTTCCACCCCCAATGGCTGCAGCCCCAATTCAGCAGTGGCTGAATTCCGTAACATCTTCAGGTTACGGACCATTTCAGAGTTACAGACAACCACCATTCCCGAGGTGTCCGTAACGCTGAGGTTCTACTGTACATGTACTTCAGAGCAAATATGATTTATTAAACAGCAACTAATAAATAAATAAGGAAAATGGGAAAGGATAAAGGAGCAAGTCACCCCACCCTGTGGCCTGAGGGACACCACACACAGCCGTCTCTGGAGTGTCAGGGCAGTTCAGTCTGTTCCTCCTGCCCAGTCCCTGGCCGTGCTGCAGGGACGCTGCGGGTCGGACGCTTGCTCTGGTGCTTCCCACACACCCTCAGGCTCCAGGTGGCAGGACCCTTCTTCCCAGCATCAGGCCCCCGTCAGTGTCATGATCCCCATCTTGGCTGGTGGCGTCTCCCTGTGCTGGACCCTCTGCCCAGGGTCCCCCCCACTCACCCAGCTGCTCACCGCACCCGGCTCCGGACGACCCCAGCCCCAGCCCCAGCCCCAGCCCCAGCTCCACTCTGCCCCAGCCTGGCTGCGGCTCTGCCTCCAGCTCAGCTCTGCTCTCTGGGCTGCTCCTCTGGCCCCTCAGGCTGCTGCGGCTCCGCTCAGCTCAGCTCTGGCTGCTGCTCTCCCCTTAGCTGGGCCCGCGCTGGCTGAGGCAGCTCCAGCTCACACGGAGGGCGGGACCCCGGGCTCCTGACTCCCTCATTGGCCTGCCTGCCCTGTCAATCAGGCTGACCTGTTGTGTTGGACTCTCATCATTGGTTCTGGGGACAGTCAGTCTCAAGATCCCTGATTTCTCATTGGTCCTTCACCATCCTTTTGATATTGGCACAGGGCCACCAAAAAAACTCCCCTAACCTTTAGTGAGTGGCCAACAGTCCTCTGACATCTACTGACAGACACAGGAGTTCAGTCCAGTATCACAAGACCATGCTTTGGTTTGTAAACCTCAGCGAGTCACCAACACTTGCTGATGAATAAAGAAAAATGGGTTTTTAAATCACAACAAAACACAACCCCAGCACCTCCCCTGATGTAAATCTGCTCTGATCCACTGGCTTCACTGCAGCTACACTAAGTTAAGCCAGAGGAGGATCTGCATCTAGATTCACTTCTGAAAGCGAGACTGTTGCAATTCCCCTGCTAGAAGAGACAAGTGGCCCATCTAATGCAGTATGTTATCTCAATGAGTATCACTCACCGGCTGCTTCAGAAGAAAGCAGAAAAAGAATTCATTAACGCTTTATGGAGGAAATTTAGGGAATTTCTTCCTGAACCCTAAATAAAAATTGAGAGTGAGACTTTTTGGGGATCCCTAAGGGATTTGAATGCCCAAGGTCCAACTAAAATCAAGTATCAGAGGGGTAGCCGTGTTAGTCTGGATCTGTAAAAGCAGCAAAGAATCCTGTGGCACCTTATAGACTAACAGACGTTTTGGAGCATGAGCTTTCGTGGGTGAATACCCACTTCCTCAGATGCATGTAATGGAAATATCCAGGGGCAGGTATATATATGTGTGCTAGCAAGCAAGCTAGAGATAACGAGGTCAGTTCAATCAGGGAGGATGAGGCCCTGTTCTAGCAGTTGAGGTGTGAAAACCAAGAGAGGAGAAACTGGTTCTGTAATTGGCAAGCCATTCACAGTCTTTGTTCAATCCCGAGCTGATGGTGTCAAATTTGCAGATGAACTGAAGCTCAGCAGTTTCTCTTTGAAGTCTGGTCCTGAAGTTTTTTTGCTGCAGGATGGCCACCTTAAGGTCTGCTATAGTGTGGCCAGGGAGGTTGAAGTGCTCTCCTACAGGTTTTTGTATATTGCCATTCCTAATGTCTGACTTGTGTCCATTTATCCTTTTCCGTAGGGACTGTCCAGTTTGGCCGATGTACATAGCAGAGGGGCATTGCTGGCATATGATGGCATATATTACATTGGTGGATGTGCAGGTGAATGAACCAGTGATGGTGTGGCTGATCTGGTTAGGTCCTGTGATGGTGTCGCTGGTGTAGATATGTGGGCAGAGTTGGCATCGAGGTTTGTTGCATGGATTGGTTCCTGAGCTAGAGTTATTATGGTGTGGTGTGCAGTTACTGGTGAGAATATGTTTCAGGTTGGCAGGTTGTCTGTGGGCAAGGATTGGTCTGCCACCCAAGGCCTGTGAAAGTGTGGGATCATTGTCCAGGATGGGTTGTAGATCCTTGATGATGCGTTGGAGGGGTTTTAGCTGGGGGCTGTATGTGATGGCCAGTGGAGTCCTGTTGGTTTCTCTCTTGGGTTTGTCTTGCAGTAGGAGGCTTCTGGGTACACGTCTGGCTCTGTTGATCTGTTTCCTTATTTCCTCGTGTGGGTATTGTAGTTTTGAGAATGCTTGGTGGAGATTTTGTAGGTGTTGGTCTCTGTCTGAGGGGTCAGAGCAGATGCGGTTGTACCTCAGTGCTTGGCTGTAGACAATGGATCGTGTGATGTGCCCGGGATGGAAGCTGGAGGCATGAAGGTAGGCATAGCGGTCGGTGGGTTTTCGATATAGGGTGGTGTTAATGTGACCATCACTTATTTGCACCGTGGTGTCAAGAAAGTGGACCTCCCGTGTAGATTGATCCAGGCTGAGGTTGATGGTGGGGTGGAAGCTGTTGAAATCATGGTGGAATTTTTCCAGAGTCTCCTTCCCATGGGTCCAGATGATGAAGATGTCATCAATGTAGCGTAGATAGAGAAGGGGTGTGAGTGGACGAGAGCTGAGGAAGCGTTGTTCCAGGTCGGCCATGAAGATATTGGCATATTGTGGGGCCATGCGGGTGCCCATAGCAGTGCCACTGATCTGGAGATATATATTGTCATCAAATTTGAAATAGTTGTGTGTAAGTATAAAGGCACAGAGCTCAGCAGCCAGTTGTGCTGTGGCATCATCAGGGATAGTGTTCCTGACAGCTTGTATTCCATCTGTGTGTGGGATGTTTGTGTAGAGAGCCTCTACATCCATGGTGGCTAGGATGGTGTTTTCTGGGAGGTCACCAATGCATTGTAGTTTCCTCAGGAAATCAGTGGTATCGCGGAGATAGCTGGGAGTGCTGGTGGCATAGGGTCTGAGTAGAGAGTCCATATATCCAGACAGTCCTTCAGTGAGAGTGCCAATGCCCGAGATGATGGGGCGTCCAGGATTGCCGGGTTTGTGGATCTTGGGTAGTAGATAGAATAACCCTGGTCGGGGCTCTAGGGGTATGTTGATTTCTTCTGGTGTTAGTGTAGGGAGTGTCCTGAGTAGATGCTGTAGTTTCTTAGTGTATTCCTCAGTGGGATCTGAGGGAAGTGGCCTGTAGAATTTGGTATTGGAGAGTTGTCTGGCTGCCTCCTTTTGATAGTCAGACCTGTTCATGATGACAACGGCACCTCCTTTATCAGCCTCTTTGATGATAATGTCAGGGTGGTCTCTGAGGCTGTGGATGGCATTGCGCTCTGCACGACTTAGGTTGTGAGGCAAGCGATGTTGTTGTTCCACGATTTCTGCCTGTGCACGCCGGCGGAAGCATTCAATGTATAGGTCCAGGCTGTCATTTCGACCCTCAGGAGGAGTCCATGTGGAGTTCTTTTTCTTGTGCTGTTGGTGGGAGGGCACCCGTGTATCAGTGCACTGTTCAGTGTTGTCCTGGAAGTATTCTTTGAGTCGGAGACGGCGAAAGTAGGCTTCCAGATCGCCACAGAACTGTATCATGTTGGTGGGGGTGGCAGGGCAGAAAGAGAGTCCCCGAGATAGGACAGACTTTTCTTCTGGGCTGAGTGTGTAGTTGGATAGATTGACGATATTGCTGGGTGGGTTAGGGGTACCACTGTTGTGGCCCCATGTGGCAGGTAGGAGTTTAGACAGCTTACAGTCCTTTTTCCTTTGAAGAGAGGTGAAGTGAGTAATGTAGATCTCCTGTCTTATTCTAGTGAAGTCCGTTTGTATAGAAGTTTGGTTATTAATGAGAGTCTCCAGGTTGGAGAGCTCTTTTTTGATGTTTTCCTGTTTGCTGTATAGGATGCTGATCAGGTGGTTCCTCAGTTTTTTTGATAGAGTATGGCATAATCTCTCACTGTGGTCTGTGTAGTATGTAGATAGCAGTGGATTTTTTACCTTTAGTCCATTTGGTATGATGTCCATCCGTTTGCATTTGGAAAGGAAGATGATATCTGTCTGTATTTGTGCAAGTTTCTTCATGAGGTTGATGGATTTCCATTCCATACGGCTAAATGCAGTGCCTTGCATGGTGTCAAGTATCAGAGGGGTAGCCGTGTTAGTCTGGATCTGTAAAAGCAGCAAAGAATCCTGTGGCACCTTATAGACTAACAGACGTTTTGGAGCATGAGCTTTCGTGGGTGAATACCCACTTCCTCAGATGCATGTAATGGAAATATCCAGGGGCAGGTATATATATGTGTGCTAGCAAGCAAGCTAGAGATAACGAGGTCAGTTCAATCAGGGAGGATGAGGCCCTGTTCTAGCAGTTGAGGTGTGAAAACCAAGAGAGGAGAAACTGGTTCTGTAATTGGCAAGAAATTGGTTCTGTAATCTGCTATGTACATCGGCCAAACTGGACAGTCCCTACGGAAAAGGATAAATGGACACAAGTCAGACATTAGGAATGGCAATATACAAAAACCTGTAGGAGAGCACTTCAACCTCCCTGGCCACACTATAGCAGACCTTAAGGTGGCCATCCTGCAGCAAAAAAACTTCAGGACCAGACTTCAAAGAGAAACTGCTGAGCTTCAGTTCATCTGCAAATTTGACACCATCAGCTCAGGATTGAACAAAGACTGTGAATGGCTTGCCAATTACAGAACCAGTTTCTCCTCTCTTGGTTTTCACACCTCAACTGCTAGAACAGGGCCTCATCCTCCCTGATTGAACTGACCTCGTTATCTCTAGCTTGCTTGCTAGCACACATATATATACCTGCCCCTGGATATTTCCATTACATGCATCTGAGGAAGTGGGTATTCACCCACGAAAGCTCATGCTCCAAAACGTCTGTTAGTCTATAAGGTGCCACAGGATTCTTAACTAAAATCAACAGGCTCTAGTGTGCCAAATATTGTACATGTCTTGCTCTGAAAATCCAGGCCTTATCTTATAAACTACAAAGAAACCAATGCCTGCCACTCAATAACAGAAAAAAAAATTAAAAAACCCAAACCTTTGCCATGGTTAAGAATCACAGAGTGTCTGTGCAAGATTTAGTCTTAAATTAAAAGGATCACTAGCACATCGTCTCAATGGTTATGGAGAGAGCAACTTGAATAGGGTTCTCTAGTTCACATAGTAGAATAAATTGAAGGGATTAGAAGACCCGTGAGTCCTTAATTTTTTCTGACAGTTTTTTCGGCTGCTTCAGGGCCTGAGTGATCCTTTGTTCCTGAAGGCCCAGTGAGTTAAAAATCAAACTTTAAGTAACTCCTTCAACTGATGTGATTTTTTCCCTTTGTCTTTTTGAGGATCATTTATTTGCTAACTCCACACGATGTGAGGGGCACAATACACCCTTCAGCTCCCTTTCCTCTGAAAACATTACGGGCCAGCTACATTCCTGGGATCATTCTACTGACTTCACTGATGCTGCAGTGGGATATTCAGAAGCCTTGAATGGGAACTGTCCAATGCAGATCAGGAGCAGTGGTGAGCATGGGTGAGTAATCACTATGACTAGGTTTTATTACTGACTCTGTGAGTTGCAACCTGTGTAACCTTCACCTCAATGTGCTTGTTCACCTCCACATAAACCAGATCTCATAGTGATATTATGCTCAATGATCAGAGGCTTCCTCAAATCAAAGGACTTCAAAGCACTGCAGGCTCATTAATGTTGTGTGTGCACACAGGGTCCTATTATTTTAATAGCAGATTCTTTTTGTGGGATTAGATGCTCCCAAATTATGGATTAAGATTCAAGAGTTCTCACAACAATTTTTTTGGTGACCTTTCAGAAACTCGTCTCTCTATCCCTGCCTCCCAGAGCTCTTCACTGAGAGCCTGTCCTGCGGAGGGTGGGTTGGGAACTCACCAGCTGACTGCAGGGTCCCGGGCTCCCTGTTTCTTGAGGCTGACGTAGCTGTAAAAAAATCCGCTGGTGGCCTCATTAGAGAAACGCTGGATTAAATGAACCTTACAGATCCATGTTAAGGTTTCTGATGTCATGCCAATAGTCAGTCGATGATTCCCAGGCTCCGAATTTGGGGCTGTTTGATTTTTATTCAATAAAGCTTTGAATTTCCCTTTCTTTAGTAAACATTCCTTTACAAAGCTCAAGAGGCAGATACCGAACCAGTGGACATCAGTAGAGTTCCCCAGACTTCAATGGCGTTCTGTGCCTTACAGCTGAGGGAAAGAATTTCATGCTGTTCGGTTTAGAAGAAAACCTGTTGGGGTTGTATTTTCCAATTTAAAAATTATTCTAATTCTGGCTGAAAAGCTTTGTGTGAGAGACGGTTCTTGCAGGATGCACTAGGTTGGTCAGACTTCCAATTAATCCAGTCTCATCCCACAGCTCTCTGATCATTTGAAGAAGGAATCCTTAACTGTCAGTGCTGTGCTTCTTCCTTTGCTTTATTAGCTGATGTCTCTCACAAAACCCACTTCTCTTGGCTGCTCATGGGTGGAGATGCAGTACCTGATGTTTCCCATTGGTTTCACTATATGTTGGATCTGAGCAGCATGGGGTAGAGGAGCTCTGTATGCAGAGAGAGAGACATTCCCAACACAGTTTCTCTCCGCCAGACTAGATAAAGTGCGTTCCTTCAATCTGAAGTTCATGGAACTATTCTCTTTTATGCTGGTTCAGTATCTACCCTTAAACGTCAAAATATATAGAAAAGGGAAATGCAAAGCTATATGGAACGAATATCAAAGAGCCCCAATTTCAAAGGCTGGAAATCACAAACTGAGCACTGCAGTGACATTTTACAGACAAAGTCTTCAGTGCTGGAACATCTAATCCTAGTAAAATGTTATTACTACTTCAGTAATTCATCTTTTTGGCTGTTTAACTCCTGATGAGTGTTTGTGAAATGAGTGTTTGTCAAATGCTCAGATCAGAGGAAGCCTCATACAACCCACCCTGAAAGTTACAATTCTACCAGTTTGCCATGGAGGTAAAGGGAGGCACATTCAGATGAAGGTTAGACAGGGATTGACTGGCAGAGTCAGAAATGAACCCCAATAGTTTGGCTACTCGTTTCCATAACTAACCTGTATCACCTAAACCGTACTGGACACTTCCAGATACATCACTAATCTGAGAGTAACTCTTAGAGAGGCTCATTTAGGCATTTTTTCAATTTTGTTTTGATGATTTTGGGATGAACTCTTGGGTGAAACATCTCTTCTAAGTGTGAACAATGATCTACCATTGAGAGTCTTGCAATGCACCTTTACTCCCTCTACTTGTAGTTGCTTCTTTACTGGTGGGTATTTCTGTTGTACTGTGGGTACTGTGCTTTATAATTGATTATGTTTTGGCTGTATACATTGTATGGTTGATTGTGAGAATTCAGGTATTAGACTAAATGAATAGGATAGTGAATACTAGTATTAGCCATTTTGTCTTTATTCATACCTTGTAAGTAACAGACAGGATCGTGTTTCTGACTATGTTAATTAGATTAGAGAAATATTGGAGGCCCAGGCCCCCATGTGACAAAAAATAGTGACAAGATTTAGTAATGTCTAATTTACAATGTCTTTCTTGTTCAACATAAAACATTGCTATTTGTTACCTTTTGAAGGTCTCTGCAAAGAACTGTTTGGCTGATTGAGGAATGCATGCATCAGGAAGAGATAAGGTGTGAAGGCCATTGTTGAAGCCAGATGGTCAAAGGAGGGGGAGTGAAGAGACTTAATGAGACTTATCAACGCCAGAGAACCATCAATGCTCATCCATGATTGAGGAAGGGCAGATTGGCGACCCTGAAGTGAAGGCTAGCACCCTTAAACACAAGATTCAATAAATCTAAACCAGGTCACGATGACCCTCCTGGAGGGGTTTTGGAATGGAAGAAGCCATCAAAAGTTAACTCCAATTAAAGAGTAACTGGACAGAAAATGACACAGCAAAATCCCTAAACTCCAATGAAAAGAAAGGACTATAAGAACAGTGTGCTTTGCCATGGAACTTTGGGTTCGTCTTGCCAACAACTCCAGGAGAATTGGATCACAACCGACAGAGCCTGGCTCCCCTCTGCGACCAATCTGGCTGGCCACTAGATTGATCCAGACTCTGGACTGGTAACGATAACATCGACTGGCGGGACTGTGTGCATGGTGTGTGTGTCTGCGTGTGACTGAAAAGCATATACTAACTGCTGTATTCTCAATAAATGTGGCGTATTGCCTTCTCTCCTATAAAAGATCTTGTGTGATTTCTATAAGCATAACATTTACACTTGAGAAGAATTAAATTCTTTTCTATCAAAATATTCCCCAGCTTGAATTGTATATTGAGATTTTTATTCCTACATTACACATGAAGAAGCTTGAAATGTACATACTTGTAATTCCTTTGGATCTTTATTATTCTCATTCAGAAAGAAGGCAATGTTGAAGAGATATACTACTCTGTACTTCATTCCACAAAGCTGGAAGAATTCATTACCATTCTGTCACTGTGACCCATCAGAGAGATGTGATTCCAAGGACAGAAAAAGTAGTGCACTTGTGGAGGATGGGATAGTGGGTTCCTGACTTGCATATTGGCCTGCCTGCCCTGTCAATCAGGCTGACCTGCAGCGGTGGACTCTTGCCATTGCCCCTGGGGACTGCCAGTCTCAGGATCCTGATTTCTCATTGGCCTTTCACCATTCTTTTGGTACTGGGAGAGGGCCATGAAACCCCCCTCACTGAGCTTTAGAAAGGGGCCAACAGAACCCTGACATCTACTGACAAACGAGTTCAGTCCAATAGCGCAAGGCAGTGCTTTGGTTTGTAATCCTTCACGAGTCATCAACACTTGCTGAGTAATTTAAAAAAATGGGTTTTTAAATCAAAACAAAACACAAACCCCCACCTCCTACCCTGGTGTGAATCTGCTCTCATCCACTGGCTTCACTGCAGCTACACTAAATTGGACCAGGTGAGGATCTGCAGCTAGATTCACTTCTGAATGTGAGAACGTAGCAATTACCATGCTGGAAGGGACAAGTGGCCCATCTAATGCAGTACCTTGTCTCATTAGTATCACTCACCGGCTGCTACAGAAAGAAACAGAAGAACAATGAATTAGCCCTTTATGGAGGAAACTTAGGGAATTTCTTCCTAAGCCGTTTATCAAAAATTGGGGATGAGATTTTTCAGAAATCCTTAAGGGATTTGAATGCCCAAGATCCAACTAAAATCAATAGGCTCCAGGGTCACAACTGCATGTCTTTGTCTGACAATCCAGGCCTTAACTTCTAAACTATGGAGAAACCAACACCTGCAACTCAATAACAGAAAAATAATTGGAAAAAAACCCAAACCCTTCCCATTGTTATGAATCACAGAGTGTCTGTGCAAGATTCAGTCCTAAATTAAATTCAATTCAGTCCCTAGCACATTGTCTGTATGGTTATGGAGAGAGTGAGTTCAACAGGACTTCTGAAGTTCTCATCGGAAAACTAGATCAAGCTGTTAGAAGACCCTCGAGTCAGGAGTGTTTTTAGACAGTTTTTTAGGCTGCGGGAGCCCTTGAGAGGCCCTTTTGTTCCTGAAGGCCCAATTAGTTAAAAATCAAACTTTGAGTAACTCCTTCAACTGATGTAATTCTTTTCCCTCTGTCTTTTAGAGGATCATTTTCTCTCTAACTCCACATGGTATAAGAGGCATTTTAAACCCTTCAGCTCTCTTTCCTCTGAAAATGTTATGGGCCAGCTACATTCCTGCCATCATTCTCCTGACTTTACTGATGCTACATTAGGCTATTCGGAAGCCGTGAATGGGAACTGTCCAATGCAGTTCAGGAGCAGTGACGAGCATGGGGTGAGTAAATCACTAGGATTGATTTTATTGCTGACTCGGCCACTTGCTCCCTGTGTAACCTTCACCTCAATGTGCTTGTCCACCTCCACATAAACCAGATCTCATGGTGATATTATGCTCCATGATCACAGACTCCCTCAAATCAAAGGACTTCAAAGCACTGCAGGCTCATTAATGTTGTGTGTGCGCACAGGGTTCTATTATTTTAAGAACAGGTTTTTTTTGTGGGAATAGATGTCCCCAAATTATGGATTAGGATTCAAGGATTCTAACAATAATTTTTTTGGTGGCCTTTGACAAACCCTTCTCTCGGTCTCTACCTTCCAGAGCTCTTCACTCAGAGCCTGTCCTGGGGAGGGTTGGTTGGGAACTCACTGGCTGCTTGCAGAGTCCCAGGCTCCTGCTTTCCCATCCAGGTAGCAGCGACCTGTAGAGCAAATAATGCAGCGGTCACACATGTCCCCAGAGATGATGCCCTGAGCCCCAAAGGACACAGAGACACTCTAAGCTAGGCTAGATAAAGTGCATTCCTCCAAGCTGATGGATGCAACTGTTCCCTTTCACACTGCTTCAGTATCTACCTTTAAACTTCAAAATATGTATAAAAGGGAAATGCAAAGGTACAAGGAATGAAAATCAAAGAGCCCCAATCTGAAAGGCTGGGAATCACAAACTGAGCACTAAACTGACACTTGAGACCTTGACATGCATTTTTGAAGTGAATCTAATCTTCAGTGTGGGAACATTTAATCCCAGTCAAAATTATTACTACTTTAGTCATTCATCTCATTGGCTGTATAACACTTGATGAGCGTTTGTGAAGCACTTTGAAATGCTTAGATCGGAGGAAGCATCAGGCAACCCACCCTGAATGTTATAATTATACCTGTTTGGCATGGAGGTCAAGGGAGGCACATTCCGGTGAAAGTCAGACAGGGAGCGATTGACAAATGCTTCAGAGGTTTAGGCACAAAGCCGTATATGGACAGTCACTAGTGCAGAGATAGCCTTAGAGTAAAGTAATCATGGCACTTTTCACATCTCAAGTCAAGATGACTGATGCAAAAGCTCTTAGAAAAATCACCACTCAGTCAGGCTTGTCGCCTGGTTCTCTGGGAGGAGACGGCAGAGATAGCTATTTTAACTTGGCAGAGATTCCCGAGGAGAAAATCAATGTTGAAACTACCTTTTCCTTACAGCGGGGTAAGTTGTTTGGACTCTCCCCTGCCCCAACCAGGACATCCTCTCTCTCACACACATACACCCCTGTGCTGCGCAGCCCCAGGACCCCTGCTGCTTGGCAGGGGACAGATGAATGGACAGACATAGAGGCAGACTGATTTTTACTTGCTGTTTCAGAAATCTGCGTTAGAAGCCCAGTCACAGACCCTTTCACTGTGGTTCCTCGAACGTCAATAAAAACGTTGAGTTGTAACTCTGGTCACTGCGGGGTGCAGCAGAGGAGGCTGCACACATGGGAGGAATGTTGGAAGGGTTCGGTATGAGCACAGGAACCACAGTGGTGCGGCTTCACCAATGCACGCCACACAAACAGACAGAGAGCAATGGATTACACGATTTCCATCAATGAAAAATAAGTTCACGTTACTGCAATCCTCTTGTTCTTAATACTGGAAATTTAGCCACACAAAGAGAGAGGAATATATGCGTGGGGAGGTTGGCCACCGTTTTAACTAACCAGCCGGGAGTTATGGTTCCTGCAATGGCATCAGTCTCTCCAGAGAATATTCATTCACAACCTGGATCTCTGGGTAAACATTCAGAACAACTTCCTCTTTGTCTGCCTGGGCTCCTCCGTGGTCCCTCCTGCCTCACTGGCCTGTTGGACAATAAGTCTGGCTGGGTTTAGCTCAAGTCCTCCCAGACCAACTTCCTTGGCCTTCCTGTACAGGAGCCTCAAGTGCTTCATCGGCTCCCTGCACCACCACCCTTCAGACAATAAACCCCATTAGTTGGGACCACACATGTCAAACACTAACCTGTATCTCCTGAACCCTATTGGATGCTCCCAGATACATCACTAACCTGAGAGTAATTCTTAGACAGGCTCATTCTGGAATTTTTAAATTTTGTTTTCATGATTTCGAGGTCAACTTTTGGGGGAAACATCTTCTCATTTAAGTGTGAACAACGATCAGTCATTGAGAGTCTTGCAATGTGCCTTAACTCCCTTTATTTGTAGTTGTCTCAGTGGTGAGTGTGATGAACTGGGACTGTTCTTACTGTGGGCTGTGAATGCTCAGTGGGGGGTGTTGGCCTGGGAGGACGGTCTGCATTGGGGGATGGGAGACTGGCCTTGAGGAAAGATACCTGAGCATGTAACATGAGAACCCAGGAATGGGTTAGAGGCCAGGTGACACCTCTGCCCAGGAAGCTGAACAGAGGCTGGGGGAGGAAACACTGGGAGGAGAGAGGGAGTGTTTCAGAACGTGGCTGTGGAAAGGAGGGAAGTGCAGACAGGGCTCTGATTCCCCAGTGGGGCTGTGGTGCCCTAGGGACCCCAAGATGGACCTAATTGGGGAGGATCCTGTTGTCTGTGCCCACAAGACCTGTCTTGGACTGTGTTCCTGTCATCTAAATAAACCTTCTGCTTTACTGGCTGGCTGAGAGTCATGGTGAATAGCAGGAATCCAGGGGTGTAGGGCCCCGTGTCCCCCTACACTCCGTGACAGTGAGTATTTACACCTGAGCAGAATTAAATTCTCTTCTATCAAAATTTCTCCCACCTTGAATTGTATACTGAGATTTTGATTCCTACACTGCACATCAACAAGCTTAAAATGTACACACTTGTAATTCCTTTGGACCTTTATTACCCTCATGTATAAAGAAGGCCATGTTACAACGAATCTAAGGAGAAGTCTAAAGTATTGGCTTGTATTTCTGTTTCTGCAACTGACCCCAGGTGCCCTTCATCTCAACCTGCCTCTTTTTCTTGGCCTATCAGACAGACAGAGTAAGGATGGTAAGGCTGGAAGTTCTTCAGTATCCTCACAACTCAAGATTTCAAAGCCCCTCACAAACACTCCCTAGTGTTTCACACATGAAAAGGGTCGTGTTCTTATAACATTAATCCATTGTTGTGGGGATTACACACCTCTGCACTGAGTCACACAGTACAGTCACTTTACACAAAATGGAGGCCAAGATCTCGAGTGTCATTCCCTTAACCAGGTCATGATTGAAGGCCACACAATGGAGAAAAATGGCTCCCTGCTTCCTAGCAAATTTAGAATGAACTGCCTCATGTCCCTAATCACCACCAGCATGAATTGAAAGGACAAAACTGGATTCCTTTCATGACACCCACTTGGGCTATTGATGCTGTCCAGAATCGCCTTGACATTCATTTTCACTGGAGCACCAATAAAGTCATTGGAATGAAGTTGGCTTAAACTATTTTAAGATGAAAGAGCTGAAGACTGCAATGTGCATGTCACACCCTCTGAGGCTGAGATTAACTCATTGATCATCAATGCTGAGGAAAACAGCTCCATCAAAAGGAGGACTCATGAAGGCAATCAAATTTGTTTGTTATCTAATGAGGACCTCCTCCACAAACAGCATCTCAGATCCTCCAGGCACTCCTAGGAACTGTATAAAAGTGCTAACCACTCAGCACTCTTCTAAACACTTCTCCAGACTTCATCTCCTCGGTGAACTGGGTAAGTCCAGTTCCACTCAATCTCTTTCTAACCCCAGAGATATCACAGTAGGGCCTCTTTTCATTTAAGATGGAATCTAGCATGTTCTCGCTGTAATTTTTATCAGGGATCACGGAGACCTTCCATAACTATCTTGTGTCATTAGTAAGTTGCAGGCACTGGTGGATTCATGAGCTAAAGCTAAAGGAGAGACTTGAAGAACAATTGGGAAACATATTACCTATTAACTGGAAATAGATTTAGGGCACTGAAATCTTTTCAGTAACTTTA
The DNA here is from genome assembly GCF_025201925.1 of Gopherus flavomarginatus. NCBI lineage: Eukaryota > Metazoa > Chordata > Testudines > Testudinidae > Gopherus > Gopherus flavomarginatus. Next base: position 4,078,786 of record NC_066617.1, on the reverse strand, counting down.
GAAAGTCCCTTAACCATTTTTCACTTAGGTGGGTTTGGAAGAAACTTTCCCAGGTTAGTCCAGAAAGATCCAATTCAGTAGTCTTCTACTTTATTCTGTACCAGCTGTTACGCCTCAGTACTGGCGACAAGAGACAGATGAAGTTGACAAGTGGAGTGCTCCGGTTGAGTAATTCCTATGTTCTCCTGAACAGAAATACCCATTGAAGGTGCTTCTCCTGAGATGATGTAATTTCATGTCGCTCTTATTCCAGTCTGTGTTTTACAGACAAAGTCATTGAGAGGGGCTCAAAGGGACCGGTTGGGAGGGACGCTTACTGCAAGTGGACAAATGGACAAGAGAGGAAGAAAGACCAAATAAGAACAAATACAAAGAGACTAACTCCACTTCTCCTCTCTCTCTCGGACCCCATGCTGACCTCACTACCATTGTAACCGAGCTTTGAATCCTTTCTTCCACCAGCACTTCTACCTTCTCTTTACTCTCATCCCTCTTGTGTGTTGCAGGTTTACCTCCACCCCAGAAAGATGACTGTCTCCAGCCTGTGGTATCCAGAATGCGGGGTGGTCCGGCCTAGTCCAGTTACTGGCAGCTCCAACGAGCCATGCGTTAGGCAGTGCCCTGACTCTGAAGTGGGGATTAGACCCTCACCGGTTGTTGTGACCCTCCCTGGACCAATTCTCAGCAATTTCCCTCAGCAGAGTGAAGTAGCAGCAGTAGGAGCACCTGTGGTGGGAGCTGGTTTGGGGGGCTCATTTGGTTGGGGGGGATTGCACGGCTATGGAGGCCTTTACGGAGGGTTGTATGGTTTAGGGAGATTAGGTGGTTATGGTGGCCATTACGGTCATGGGGGATTATTGGGCCACGGGGGATACTCTGGTTACTCAGGTCTTTACGGTTATGGGGGATTGTTGGGCTATGGGGGACATTGCGGTTACCCGGGCCTTTATGGTTACGGGGGATTATGGGGATACGGGGGATATGGCCGCAGGTCTCTTGGTGGATATTGTGGGCCATGTTAAACCCAGCAGGAACACCCACAGAAGAAGGAAGAACCAGGAAATGAACAGCAAGATACAGATTCACCCCTGATCTTTTGGGCATGGCTTTCAGAAGTGCTGGGCAAACAGGGCTGCAGCTGAACTCAGTGGGAGTTGTGTGTGCTCAGCACCTTGGGCTGACAGACGTGCTGCATTTCTAATGTTACGCTTTAAGACTCTTTCTGCCAAGGCTTTCCCACCCGTGTGCTGATTCTCGCTTTCACATGTGGACTCATTCTGAATTACATGCAGGCTGTTTACACTGACCCCGCAAGGTGAAGGACCAGCAGCCTTCAAATAGGCACCGTTTATGTTTAGTATCACTTTAAGTCCCATTTAGGCACCACATTTTCTACCTTTCCATCGGTATGTACCTCTAGGGGCTCACCTTGATCTTTGCTCTGGCCAGATGTCTAATGGAGAAGCTGCCTAGTCTCTGCTTTTATTTTGCTTCGTCTCATTGCCCACCAACTAGAATAAAACAAAGAACTTATAATGGTTACAAAGGGGACTTCTTTGTCAACCTCTGCAGCTGCAACAAAGCAAACAGATCTTCGTGTCTGAAATAAGCCCCACTGAGGTGTGTGATGGGTCGCAACTCTTCTTGAAACACTGGAAATACATTCTTTCTGCTCTGTAGTATTTCTTCCTGAAACTGTGTACTACCAATTTCATTTGCATTAAAAACTCTACTGCATCATAATATCGGTCTTCTGGTTCTCCTTGTTCCTCCCTCCTTGCTTAAACAATCGTGTTGGACGAAATTCCTCCTTGTGTCGCTGGCACTTTCAAAGCCCTGGTAGGTAAAGTCTTTTTCTGCAAAGACTTAGGGACAGATTTTCCCTTCATTTACGTTCCCTTTAGTTTCAAGAAGATCAATCATATGATTTGTGTTAAGAGTCTATGAGAGTCTTTGCAGGTTTTCATAAGGAAAAGAAAAGTGGCCACAAGATCACATACTTCAATGTAGGTCAACGGTGACAGACTCTACCTCATAGTGGGAGGGCCATGAGGACCCACCCCCAATGTGGTCCCACTCCTGCCCCTCCTATTCCCCAAAGCCCCGACCCCTGGCCAAACCAAAGCTGGAGCCAGAACAGGGAGCCCATCCCCCCATCTGCCGGAGTTGGGGCGGCTCGAGAGCAGACCCCAGCCTGCAGCCCCTGATCCCGCACCCCATCCATGGCAGATGGCAGGCTCAAGGTTCCCCACAGTTGCCTGTGTGCTTCTTACTCTGACCCTGCTCCTGCTTCTGGCCCAGACGAGAATAGAGTCTCATGGGTAAGAGGAGGGGCGGGGAGTCAGGCCCACATAAAAAGTAGACCTGGCCCAGAGTGGTTCCTGGCCCCCCTTCCGCTTCCCCTTCCCCTTCCTCTTCCCATTCAGTTCCCCCAAACACACGCAACTCTTCAAAAGAACTCAGTGGCAAAAACAAAAGTCAGTGTGTCTGCTTGACACCTCCTTTGCATTAACTTTATGCAGCTGCTGTTAGAAAGTTAACAGGCAGAAAGAAACGGTCCATATCCATGGAGAGGAGATCACCTGGTTGAATTCTCATTGACACTAAAGCCTTTTGACAGTGCTCTGGCATGGGAAAGAGGCACTCAAGTCAAGGTAGATGTAGGTAACATCCACCTTATGGCCCCTGCCTTATTTGCATTTTACAACGTGGTGTAATACCCATTGTGTAGTTGAGAATCAGGTCCGGTGGAGTGATAACAGAGGAAACCCATAACCAGGAAGGCATTAGACGAAACCGATCAAGGGTAACATGGCAAACATGAGGAATGTTTGCAGAGGTGCTGATGAAATGCAGCTCTCTCATTATTTCACATGGAGTTTGGTGCACTCAACACTTCTCAAAGCCAGGCGTATGGGATCAGAGGTGAATCTGTATCTTACCGTTCATTTCCTGCTTCTTCCTGTTCCCATGGAGATGCCTGGTGGGCGCAATGTGGTTTACAATTTCCATTTAGGTCCCGATGACCCCATCACAATCCCCCCAGCCCTGTTTTCCCCAAAAACCATATGGGCCCTTGTGACCATGGAGCCCGTCCTAACCGTATTGGCCTCCATAACTGTATAATCTCCCATAGCCACTAGGACACCAGTTACAATATAATCCTCCATAATGTTATAAACCTCTATCAGCACATATGACCCCATCGCCACCTCCAGTGTCAGCTGCACCTGAGGATTCCACTCTGCTTTCCTGAGGGAAAGAGCTGAGAATTGCTCCTGGCTTGTTACAGCTGTTGTGCACGGTGTGTGGAATGTCCTGTCTCTAAGAAGTATAAATTTATATATCCCCAGCTCCTCTGCCTTGCCCCAGCCTTTCTTCACTTAGGTACCCTGCCTCTAGCTCCCTCTACCTCTTAACGACAGGATAATTTTTGGGACAAAGAGAGTAACAAGGATTCAAAAGAGCTCGTTAGGTCCCTCAATCTTTCTTTCTTGCTTTCTTTCAAGATCTTCTTGCTTCAGAAACACGTGCAATGACATTCCACACACCGTGCACAACAGCTGTAACAAGCCAGACATAAGGCAGTGCGCTGACTCTACAGTGCTGATCCAATCGCCACTGTCATGTCCTTCCCAGGAGCAATTCTCAGCTCTTTCCCTCAGGAAAGCAGAGTGGAATCCTTGGGTGCAGCTGACACTGGAGGTGGCGATGGGGGCACATGTGCTGATAGAGGTTTATAACGTTATGGAAACAACTACAAATAGAGGGTGTAAAAGTGCATTGCAAGATTCTCAATGGTTGATCATTGTTCACACTTAGAGGAGAAGATGTTTCACCCAAAGTTCACCCCAAAATCATCAAAACAAAATTTTAAAAATGCCAAAATGAGCCTCTCTAAGAGTTACTCTCAGGTTAGTGATGTATCTGGAAGCGTCCAGTAGGGTTCAGGTGATACAGGTTAGTGTTTGGCATGAGTGCTCCCAACTACTGGAGTTTATTTCTGACTCTGCCAATCGATCCCTGTCTGACTTTCACCTGAATGTGCCTCACTTTACCTCCATGGCAAACAGGTATAATTATTACTTTCAAGGTGGATTGACTGAGGCTTCCTCCAGTCTAAGCATTTCAAAGTGCTTCACAAACACCCATCAAGTGTTATACTGCCAAAGAGATGAACTACTAAAGTAGTAATAACATTTTACAAGGATTAGATATTCCAACACTGAAGACTTTGTCTGTAAAATGTCACTGCAGTGCTCAGTTTGTTATTCCTAGCCTTTGAAATAGGGCTTTTTGATTTTCCTTCCATGTCTCTTTGCATATACTTTTTCTATATATTTTGAAGTTTAAAGGTAGATATTGAACCAGTGTAAAAGGGAACAGTTCCATCAGCTTGAAGGAATGCACTTTATCTAGCCTGGCGGAGAGACACTTTGTTGGGAATGTCTCTCTCTCTGCATACACGGCAACTCTACCCCCTGCTGCTCAGATCCAACATATAGTGATACCAATGGGAAATGTCAGGTACTGCATCTCCACCCATGAGCAGCCAAGAGAAGTGCGTCTTGTGAGAGATATCAGCTAATAAAGCAAAGGAAGAAGCACAGCACTGACAGTTAAGGATTCCTTCTTCAAACGATCAGAGAGCTGTGGGATGAGACTGGATTAATTGGAAGTCTGACCAACCTAGTGCATCCTGCAAGAACCGGCTCTCACACAAAGCTTTTCAGCCAGAATTAGAATAATTTTTAAATTGGAAAATACAACCCCAACAGGATTTCCTCTAACCCGAACAGCATGAAATTCTTTCCCTCAGCTGTAAGGCACAGAACGCCATTGAAGTCTGGGGAACTCTACTGATGTCCACTGGTTCGGTATCTGCCTCTTGAGCTTTGTAAAGGAATGTTTACTAAAGAAAGGGAAATTCAAAGCTTTACTGAATGAAAATCAAACAGCCCCAAATTCGGAGCCTGGGAATCATCGACTGACTATTGGCATGACATCAGAAACATTAACATGGATGTGTAAGGTTTATTTAATCCAGCGTTTCTCTAATGAGGCCACCAGCGGATTTTTTTACAGCTACATCAGCCTCAGGAAAGAGGGAGCCCGGGACCCTGCAGTCAGCTGGTGAGTTCCCAACCCACCCTCCGCAGGACAGGCTCTCAGTGAAGAGCTCTGGGAGGCAGGGACAGAGAGACGGGTTTCTGAAAGGTCGCCAAAAAAATTGTTGGGAGAACTCTTGAATCTTAATCCATAATTTGGGAGCATCTAATCCCACAAAAAAAATCTGCTATTAAAATAATAGAACCCTGTGTGCACATACAACTTTAATGAGCCTGCAGTGCTTTGAAGTCCTTTGATTTGAGGAAGCCTCTGATCATTGAGCATAATATCACTATGAGATCTGGTTTATGTGGAGGTGAACAAGCACATTGAGGTGAAGGTTACACAGGTTGCAACTCACAGAGTCAGTAATAAAACCTAGTCATAGTGATTACTCACCCATGCTCACCACTGCTCCTGAGCTGCATTGGACAGTTCCCATTCAAGGCTTCTGAATATCCCACTGCAGCATCAGTGAAGTCAGTAGAATGATCCCAGGAATGTAGCTGGCCCGTAATGTTTTCAGAGGAAAGGGAGCTGAAGGGTGTATTGTGCCCCTCACATCGTGTGGAGTTAGCAAGAAAATGATCCTCAAAAAGATGTTGGTGTCACTAGGCATAAATCTAGGTAACTCGGGGGGGGTGGTAAACCACAAGTGTCAATGAAGCCCTCCTGCTGTAGGCCTCAATGAACCAATGTTCCTCCATGTTCAACACTTTGTGTAACCTAGTGTAACCTAATATGTTAAGAGCTGTAAAATGTAGTGTTAGCAGTTAGTTTTCGGTTGTAACAGTCAGCTCTCTGCTGTAATACATTAAAGCTAGGCTAAAGCACGCTCAAGGCCGTTTTAAGATACTGTATACATGTCTCAGCAGCGGAGAGCGGGGAGGAAGGGGGAAGACAAAAGATTGAATGAGAAAAGATACTGCAGCTGGATGGGAAAGGAGGGGGGAGTCAGAAATCAGCTTGTCAGCAAGAAAGTTTTGTAGTAAACAACTGTGATATAAAAGGAAGAAACTGCTTGTTTTAGGGGGGCAGGATTTGAGATTTTCTCCCTTGCACCTTATTTGAGCTTGGTTTGCTTCTCCACCCTGGTGTGTTTATTGGCACGGCACACCAAGTGACGGACCCCCCCCCCCGCCCCCCGCTGTTGCTTGGCCTCAGGCAGTTATCTGCCGGCAACAAAGACAAAGGGAAAAAATCACATCAGTTGAAGGAGTTACTCAAAGTTTGATTTTTAACTCATTGGGCCTTCAGGAACAAAGGATCTCTCAAGTCCTCCAGCAGCCAAAAAAACTGTCTGAAAAAATTAAGGACTCGGGTGTCTTTTAATCCCTTTAATTTATTCTACTGCGTAAACTAGAGAACCCTATTCAAGTTGCTCTCTCCATAACCATTGAGACTATGTGCTAGTGATCCTTTTAATTTAGGACTGAATCTTACACAGACACTCTGTGATTCTTAACCATGAGAAAGGTTTGGGTTTTTAAATTTTTTTTTCTCTTATTGAGTTGCAGGCATTGGTTTTTTCGTGGTTTATAAGTTAAGGCCTGGATTTTCAGAGCAAGACATGTACAATATTTCGCACACTACAGCCTGTTGATTTTAGTTGGAACTTGGGCATTCAAATCCCTTAGGGATTTCCAAAAAATCTCACCCCCAATTTTTGATTTAGGGTTCAGGAAGAAATTCCCTACATTTCCTCCATAAAGTGTTCATTAATTCTTTTTCTGCTTTCTTCTGAAGCAGACGGTGAGTAATACTCATTGAGATAACATACTGCATTAGATGGGCCATTTGTCTCTTCTAGCATGGGAATTGCAACAGTCTCGCTTTCAGAAGTGAATCTAGATGCAGATCCTCCTCTGGCTTAACTTACTGTAGCTGCAGTGAAGCCAGTGGATCAGAGCAGATTTGCACCAGGGGAGGCGCTGGGGTTGTGTTTTGTTTTGATTTAAAAACCCATTTTTCTTTATTCATCAGCAAGTGTTGGTGACTCGCTGAGGTTTACAAACCAAAGCATGGTCTTGTGATACTGGACTGAACTGCTGTGTCTGTCAGTAGATGTCAGAGGACTGTTGGCCACTCACTAAAGGTTAGGGGAGCTTTTTTGGTGGCCTTGTGCCAATATCAAAAGGATGGTGAAGGACCAATGAGAAATCAGGGATCTTGACTGACTGTCCCCAGAACCAATGATGAGAGCCCAACACGGCCTACCAGCCTGATTGACAAGGTAGGCAGGCCAATGAGGGAGTCAGGAGCCCGGGATCCCGTCCTCCGTGTGAGCTGGAGCTGCCTCAGCCAGCGCGGGCCCAGCTGAGGCGAGACCAGCAGCCAGAGCTGAGCTGGAGGCAGAGCTGCAGCCCGGCTGGGGCAGAGTGGAGCTGGGGCTGGGGCTGGGGCTGGGGCCGTCCGGAGCCGGGTGCGGTGAGCAGCTGGGTGAGTGGGGGGGACCCTGGGCAGAGGGTCCAGCACAGGGAGACGCCACCAGCCAAGATGGGGATCATGACACTGACGGGGGCCTGATGCTGGGAAGAAGGGTCCTGCCACCTGGAGCCTGAGGGCTTGTGGGAAGCGCCAGAGCAAGTGTCCGACCCGCAGCGTCCCTGCAGCACGGCCAGGGACTGGGCAGGAGGAACAGACTGTGAACTGCCCTGACCCTAAGGTGGGTGCATAACTGGCTGGATAACCGTACTCAGAGAGTAGTTGTTAATGGCTCCCAATCCTGCTGGAAAGGTATAACAAGTGGGGTTCCGCAGGGTTCTGTTTTGGGACCGGTTCTGTTCAATATCTTCATCAACGATTTAGATGTTGGCATAGAAAGTACGCTTATTAAGTTTGCAGATGATACCAAACTGGGAGGGATTGCAACTGCTCTGGAGGACAGGGTCAAAATTCAAAATGATCTGGACAAGTTGGAGAAATGGTCTGAGGTAAACAGGATGAAGTTCAATAAAGATAAATGCAAAGTGCTCCACTTAGGAAGGAACAATCAGTTTCACACATACAGAATGGGAGGAGACTGTCTAGGAAGGAGTATGGCAGAAAGAGATCTAGGGGTCATAGTGGACCACAAGCTTAATATGAGTCAACAGTGTGATACTGTTGCAAAAAAAGCAAACGTGATTCTGGGATGCATTAACAGGTGTGTTGTAAACAAGACACGAGAAGTCATTCTTCCGCTTTACTCTGCGCTGGTTAGGCCCCAACTGGAGTATTGTGTCCAGTTCTGGGCACCGCATTTCAAGAAAGATGTGGAGAAATTGGAGAGGGTCCAGAGAAGAGCAACAAGAATGATTAAAGGTCTTGAGAACATGACCTATGAAGGAAGGCTGAAGGAATTGGGTTTGTTTAGTTTGGAAAAGAGAAGACTGAGAGGGGACATGATAGCAGTTTTCAGGTATCTAAAAGGGTGTCATCAGGAGGAGGGAGAAAACTTGTTCACCTTAGCCTCCAATGATAGAACAAGAAGCAATGGGCTTAAACTGCAGCAAGGGAGATTTAGGTTGGACATTAGGAAAAAGTTCCTAACTGTCAGGGTAGTTAAACACTGGAATAGATTGCCTAGGGAAGTTGTGGAATCTCCATCTCTGGAGATATTTAAGAGTAGGTTAGATAAATGTCTATCAGGGATGGTCTAGACAGTATTTGGTCCTGCCATGAGGGCAGGGGACTGGACTCGATGACCTCTCGAGGTCCCTTCCAGTCCTAGAGTCTATGAGTCTATGAGTCTATGAGACACTGCAGAGACGGCTGTGTGTGGTGTCCCTCAGCCCACAGGGTGGGGTGACTTGTTCCTTTAACCTGTCTAATTTATTCCTTATTTATTTATTAGTTGCTGTTTAATAAATCATATTTGCTCTGAAGTACATGTACAGTAGAACCTCAGCGTTACGGACACCTCGGGAATGGTGGTTGTCTGTAACTCTGAAATGGTCCGTAACCTGAAGATGTTACGGAATTCAGCCACTGCTGAATTGGGGCTGCAGCCATTGGGGGTGGAAGCATCCAGTGTGAGGAGAGTACCCTGGAGTGGGGACAGCTGAGCCCCTGACCTAAGTGACTATGAGAAGATTAAGGATGGATCCCCACCAGGATTTCTAGTCCGAGCCTTGTCAGGGTTACAAGGACAGTGGAAGAGGAGTCCTTGAGGTCAGGCAGGCCTCTGGGAAAACAGAGTGGGAATTAGTACTCAGATTCATTCATTAGTAAATTCAACCGGGGTCCATATAATCTGGTAAAGTTCCCCACAGAGGTGGGACCATCTCCTACTAACATATAGGTTATATCCTAACAAGGAATCTTCTATTATTAATGCTATCCCAGCCATGTTCTTTGCACTATTTTTTTAAAGGACTGGAAATTCCAAGCAGTAATGATATACATTGTATATATTTATATCTCTTAGAGACAGGATATTTTTAGGACAAAGAGAATAACAAGGATTCAAAAGAGCTGGTTGGGTCCCTTCTTCTTTCTTTCTTTCTTTCTTTCTTTGTCTCTCTCTGCATCTCTCTCTCTTTGCTTTTCTCTCTTTAGGTCTCTACATGACCTCAGTTGCAATAGAAGCTAATCATTACAATTTTTATTTCCCTTTCCAATGTACCTTAAGTTTATTGTCTTGCCTGCTGTGTGTTTCAGGTTTATCGCCATGGCAGAAAGATGTCTTGCTTCACAAATGTGTGAAGCTGCAATAAGCTACAACATGCCAGGTGTAAGCCAGTTCCCTGCCTCCACAGCGCTGATCCAGCCACCACCTTCCCAGGAGCAATTCTCAGCTCTTTCCCTCAGAAAAGCAGAGTGGGATCCCCAGGAGTAGCTGACATTGGAGGTGGTGATGGGGGCAGATGTGATGATAGAGGCTCATAACGTTCTGGAGGGTTATATGGTTACGGGGGTTCCTGTGATGATGGGAGATTATACAGTTATGGGGGCCTATACAGTTAGGATGGACTCTATGGTCATGGGGTCCATATGGTAGTGAGGGAATACAGGTTTAGGGGGATGGCGATGGGTATGATTACCAGATAGTAACTGTGAAAAAACGGGATGGCGTGAGGGTGCGGGGGGATAATAGGCGCCTATATAAAACAAAGTCCCAAAAAACAGTATTGTCACTTTAAAAATGGGACATCTGGTCATCCTAGCGATGGGGCCATTGTTATGTTAATGGAAGCTGTGGGCCATGTTAAACACAGCAGGTATATCCATGGGAACAGGAAGAACCAGGAAATGAGAGGCATGATACAGATTGACATCTGAGCTCATAGGCGAAACTTTGAGAAGTGGTGAGTACACTGAACTCAGTGTGAAATAATGAGCGAGCTGCATTTCATCAGCACCTCTGCAAAGATTCCTCATGTTTCCCATGTTAAACTCGATGGGTTTCCTCTATTGCTTCCCTAGCGATAGTTTTCTTCTGTTATCAGCACAATCGGCCTGATTCTCAACTACACGACAGTCAACATAAACAAAATGTCTCGCGGTCAACCAGCGGATTGCCCTGATGGGCCACAACCCGAAGGTTGCCCACCCCTGGGCTAGGTGATCTCCTATCTATGAATATGGACGATCTCTATCTGCCTTTTAACTTTCTAACAGCAGCTGCATAATGGAGAAGCTTTTCGAACTTCTGCTTTTATTGTGCTTTTTTTCAATTGAGAGAAGTACTTCCAAATGGTGGCAGATGGACTGGAGTGCCAAACTCTACAGCTGCAAGAAAGAACTCAGAGAACTGTGAGAAAGATACCATTTTGGAGCTGGGGATAGGATACGGCTCTCCATAAAATGATGGAAATCTAGTCTTCCTACTCTGCTTTCTTTCTTTATTCTCTATTCTGACAATTTCCTACTCCCCTTTATGTCTTATTCAAATATATACTACCTCATACTATTGGTCATCTGGTTTAATTGTTCTTCCATTCGTTATCTTTTCATATTACCAAAGGTTCATCCCACAGCATCTCATCCTTCACCAAGAATTCGCCATTTTCCTCTCTCCTGGGCTTCTTGCTGGGCTCACTCAACTGCATTGTCTTACAAGACGTCACTTTCTTGCCTGCCCATGGATGGAGAGGTAGTTTCTGGCAGAGTACAGGTTCCAAGACTTAACTCAAACCCTTTGTACAAAACAGCACTGCTTCCTTTCCCTCTCCACCATCCCTCCCCTTGACCAATCAGCAAATCTGCTCTAGGCAGCGCTTTGACAATCCTTTGATGACAGCCACATGTGCTACTGATGCCACCCATAACCACCAGCTGGCTCACACAATGTTAAGATGAAAGACAACTGAAGAGTGCAACATGCATATCACCCCCTGTGAGGCTGCAATTCATCCAAAGGAGGACTTACAAAGGCACTCAAGTTTGTGTAAGCAGAGTCAGGATGAGCTCTCCCCTGACCTCTGGTGGTGAATTATGGGAAGTGCGGAAAGAAGGCCAGGAAATGTGAACTCTCAAATATTTGCATGGGCACACCCAGCAAGGCAGCCTGGGATGGTTATTTTGACAGCTGGGCTCCCCAATTTCTTTGTTATTGGGGCAGGAGGAAAAGAAATGGGATGCCGCATTGTTTCCTACCTTTATTAAAAGGATTTGGCTACACTCAGACTCCGTGCTTGCGAGAGGGGAAGTATTGCCTCCTAGAGGCACTCAGGGGGGTGTGGTATGTAAGTGTCCCAGGTCACTCGGTGGGGACTCGAGCCGGTTATGCATTGTGTTATTGAAACGGAATCCCTGGATACTCAACCTGACCCTTGTTGCTGCCAACTCAGAGGGGCAGAAGGGTTACATTTGTTTGGTAACTAATTAGGACCTCTCCCACAAAGAGCATCTCAGAACCTCAAGGCAGTCCTAGGAACTGTATAAAAGTGTTCACGACTCAGCACTCTTTTACACATTTCTCTGGACTTCATCTCCTCGGTGATTCGGGTACGTCCAGCTTGACACAATTTCTTTCTAACCACACAGATATCACAGTAGGGCTTCTTTCAGTTTAAGACGGAGTCTTGCATGTACTCACTGTGATCTTTATCAGGGATCAGGGTGTTCTTCCTTAACTATCCTGTGTAATTATTCAGTTTCAAGGGCTGGTGGATTGATAGGAAACATATTTCCTGTTAACTGGATAAAGAATTAGGACATTTAAATCTTTTCAGTAACTTTAGAAAGTCCCTTAGCCATTTTTCACTTAGCTGGATTAGGAAAAAACTTTCCCAGGTTAGTCCAGAAAGGGTCAATTCGGTGGTCTTCTACTTGACTCTGAAGCAGCTATTACTCCTCAATACTGGAGAGAGAGAATGGATAAAGTTCTCAAGTGGTGTGATCCAATCTAGCAATTGCTATGTTCGCCTGAGCAGAAATACCCATTGAAGGTGCTTCTCCTCAGATGGTGTAATTTAGTGTAGCTGCAGGTCAGTGGACCTGAACCCATTTTAGCCCAGCTGAGGAGCTTGTCCTAAGTGATTTCTTTGGAGAAAAGCCAAATCTCTGTTTCTTCATCAGCAAGTTTTGGTGACTCCCAAGATCTGGAAACTCAAAGAGCCACCTTCTGACACCAGAATCGACTGGTTTGCAGGCAGAGGTTAAATCCTCAAAGGAAAGGATGTGATTACCATGATCCCAGAAATCTTCTCTTTGATAAATATCTAAAATAGATCCAGAATGCCAGGTGTCCATCATTATTCCAATCAGTGTTTTTCAGACAAAGGGACACAATGGGGCGAGTTGGCTGGGAAGTTTACTGTGAGTGGACAAGAGGTGTAGAAAGAGGATACAGGAACAAATAGATGACCACACCCATGCAGACTGAATGCACTCCTCCTCGCTCTCTCGGGCCCCATGCAAACCTCGCTACAGTTGTAACTGAGCTTTGAAGCCTTTCTTCCACCAGCACTTCTACCTTCTCTTACTCTAGTCCCTATTGTGTGTTGCAGGTTTACCTCCATCCCAGAAAGATGACTTTCTCCAGCCTGTGCTATCCAGAATGCGGGGTAGCCCAACCCAGTCCAGTTACTGACAGCTGCAACGAGCCATGCATTAGGCAGTGCCCTGACTCCGAAGTGGTGATCAAACCCTCACCGGTTGTTGTGACCCTCCCCGGACCAATTCTCAGTAATTTCCCTCAGCAGAGTGAAGTGGCAGCCATAGGAGCTCCTGTGGTTGGAGCTGGTTTGGGGGGCTCATTCTGTTTGGGGGGATTGTACGGCTATGGAGGCCATTACGGAGGATTGTATGGTTTAGGGAGATTAGGTGGTTACAGGGGCCTTTACGGTTATGGGGGATTATTGGGCTATGGGGGACACTGCGGTTACCCAGGCCTTTATGGTTTCGGCGGATTATGGGGATATGGGGGATGTGGCCGTAGGTCTCTTAGTGGATATTGTGGGCCATGTTAAAGCCAGCAGGAACATCCATGGAAGCAGGAAAAAACAGGAAATGACGGGCAAGATACAGATTCACCTCTGAGCTTTTGGGCATGGCTTTCAGAAGTGCTGGGCAAACGTGGCTCCAGCTGAACTCAGTGGGTGCTGTGTGTGCTCAGCACCTTGGGCTGACAGCCGTGCTGCATTTCTAATGTTACGCTTTATGACTCTTTCTGCAAATGCTTTCCCATCCATGTGCGGATTCTTTTATTTGCATGTGGACTCATTCTGAATTACACGTAGGCTGTTTACACTAACCCTGCAGTGTGAAGGAAACAGCGGCCTTAAGATAGGCATCATTTACTTTTATTATCACTTTAAGTCCCTTTTAGGCACCACATGTTCTATCCTTTCCATCAATATGTACCTTTAGCGGCTCACTTTGACCTTTGCGTGGCAGATGTCTAACAGAGAAACTGCTTAGTCCTCTGCTTCTATTTTCCTTTGTCTCATTTTCCACCAACTGGGATAAAACAAGGAACTTAAAATACTTTCAATGGGGACTTGTTTGTCAATCTCTGCAGCTGCAGTCAGAAGAACATACACCCCGTTGAGGTATGCAATTGGTCAGAGCCCTTCTTGAAACATTGGAAATGCATTCTTTCTGCTCTGTAGTATTTCTTCCTGTAACTGTGTATTACCAATTTCATTTGCATTAAAACTCTGCTGCATCATAATATCAGTCTTCTGGGTCTCCTTGTTCCTCCACACTTGCTTAAAAATGGTGTAGGGGGAAATTGCTCACTGTGGAGCTGGCACCACCGCACACTTCTCAAGTTGTAATTTTCAAAGCTCTGCAGTAACAGGAGAATCCAGCCCTTGGAGTGGTTGATAGCAGTCTGCAGCCCTGAGTACCAGGGTGGGGTTCCTCCTTGCATAACCTGTTTTAGCAAAAGAATCTTTTCTTGCAAAGACTTAGACAGGTTTTCAATTTAAGAAGATAAGTTTTTCCTTTGATTTCAAGAAGGCCAATCATCACATGGTTCACAATAAAAGTGAGAATCTTTGCAGGACAGCAACCCAGGCTTTCGTAAGGAAAAGAAAAGTGGCCTTCTGGAAAGCTAAGTACTGTGTCCACTGGATCCCCTTTGTCCACATGTTTGTTGACCCCTTCAAAGAACTCTAATAGATTAGTAAGACACGATTTCCCTTTACAGAAACCATGTTGACTTTTGCCCAACAATTTATGTTCTTCTAGATGTCTGATAATTTTATTCTTTACTATTGTTTCAACAAATTTGCCCTGTACTGACATGAGACTTACCGGTCTGTAATTGCCAGGATCACTTCTAGAGCCCTTATTAAATATTGGCATTACATTAGCTATCTTCCAGTCACTGGGTACAGAAGCCGATTTAAAGAAAAGGTTACCAACCCTAGTTAATAGTTCCACAACTTCACATTTGAACTTCACAGAACTCTTGGGTGAATGCCATCTGGTCCCAGTGACTTGTTACTAAGTTTATCAATTAATTCCAAAACCTCCTCT
This sequence comes from Gopherus flavomarginatus, assembly GCF_025201925.1. Lineage (NCBI taxonomy): Eukaryota > Metazoa > Chordata > Testudines > Testudinidae > Gopherus > Gopherus flavomarginatus. The sequence goes on along the minus strand of NC_066617.1, from coordinate 4,063,765 downwards.
AGTGACACTTCAGTCTGTGACAGTTCCTGAGCTTTGTCACCTAGAAAGGCCGGCTCAGGTTTGGGAATCTCTCTAAGATCCTCAGCCATGAAGACTGAAGCAAAGAATTTGTTTAGTTTCTCCGCAATGACTTTATCATCTTCAAGCTCTCGATCATCCAGGGGCCCCACTGGTTGTTTAGCAGGCTTCCTGCTTCTGATGTACTTAAAAAACATTTTTGTTATTACCTTTGGAGTTTTTGGCCTCAAACTCCTCTTTGGCATTCCTTATTACATTTTTACTCATAATTTGGCAGTGTTCATGCTCCTTTCTATTTACCTCATTAAGATTTGACTTCTACTTTTTAAAAGATGCCTTTTTCTCTCTAACTGCTTCTTTTACATGGTCGTTAAGCCATGGTGGCTCTTTTTTAGTTCTTTCACTGTGTTTCTTAATTTGGGGTATATATTTAAGTTGGGCCTCTATTATGGTGTCTTTAAATAGCATCCATGAAGCTTTCAGGTATTTCACTTTAGTCACTATATGCAGTGATCCTTGGGTCTGTGAAGCATCCGGTGTGAAGAGAGCAGCCCGGTGTGAGGACACCCTGTCCCTGTCCTAAGTGTCCATGACAAGACTGCGGGTTGAGTCCCTCGGGAATTCTGGGCTCACCATTGTCGTGGTTACAAGGTGTCAGGGTTCCCTCCCATCTCTTAACTCCAAGGTACAGATGTGGGGACCTGCATGAAAGACCCGCTAAGCTTATATTCCACCAGCTTAGGTTAAAAGGCTCTTACATAAATTAAGTTGTCCTGGGATAAAAGGGAAGGTCCTTTCCTGGATTCAGAACTGGTTAAAAGACAGGGAACAAAGGGTAGGAATTAATGGTAAATTCTCCGAATGGAGAGGGGTAACGAGTGGTGTTCCCCAAGGGTCTGTCCTAGGACCAGCCCTATTCAACTTATTCATAAATGATCTGGAGAAAGGGGTAAAGAGTGAGGTGGCAAAGTTTGCAGATGCTACTAAAGTGCTCAAGATAGCTAGGTCCAAAGCAGAGTGTGAAGAACTTCACAAAGATCTCCCCAAACTAGGTGACTGGGCAACAAACTGGCAAATGAAATGTAATGTGGCTAAATGCAAAGTAATGCACATTGGAAAAAGTCACCCCAACTATACATACAATATGATGGGGGCTAATTTAGCTACAACAAATCATGAAAAAGATCTTGGAGTCATCGTGGATAGTTCTCTGAAGACATCCCCCTGGTGTGCAGAGATGGTTAAAAAAGCCAACAGGATGTTAGGAATAATTAAAGAGGGGATAGAGAATAAGATGGAGAATATATTATTTCCCTTCTATAAATCGATGGTACGCCCACATCTTGAATACTGCGTATAGATGTGGTCTCCTCATCTCAAAAAAGATACAATGGCACTCGAGAAGGTTGAGAGAAGGGCAACTAAAAGGATTAGGGGTTTGGAACGGGTCTGTAAGGGTGCTGACTCATTCCTGCGGCACATCCTGCTGGTCTCTCAGGGAATTAGCTCATTCCAGTTCTGGAGTGCCCTCTTCAGGCCTCTCAGTGATCCGCCTGCCCTCTGGCCCCATGTCCCTCCCAGGACCCCGGTGCCCTGTTATCTGCGGTGCTGCCCCTGAGCACTACCCCCTTTCTCTCAGGGTCTCCCCACCCACTATCCCCACCTCACCTCAGTATCAGGCTACTTCCAGTCATCGTCTAGCCCCATGCCCTGGGGCAGACTGCAGTATCAGCCACTCATCAGTGGCAAGGTGGGGTTTGGACCTGCTGCCTTGGCCTACACCTGGGCTGCCTTCTGCAACCCCCAGTACTTGTTGCCCTTGTGCTAGGCCACAGTCTAGGACTTTCCAAGCTGCAGCTTCCCAACTCCTCTGCCTTGCCCCAGCCCTGCTCCACTCAGGTACCCTGTCTCTAGCTCCCTGCAAGCAGGCCCTTCTCCTTCTACAGGCAGAGGCAGACTGGCTGGGCCTCTGGCTCACAGCCTTTTCTAGGGGCCAGCTGGGCCTGACTGGGGCATGGCCCCAGCTGAGCCTACTTTCCCCCAATCAGCCCAGGCTTTTAGAGCTGCAGCCCTCTGCAGGGCTGCTTTTCAACCCCTCAAGGCAGGAGCGGGTAACCACCCTGCCGCAGGGTCCCATGTGAGGAGAGCTTAAAGAGGCTAGGACTTTTCAGCTTGGAAAAGAGGAGACTGAAAGGGGATATGATAGAGGTGTATAAAATCATGAGTGACATGGAGAAAGTAGATAAGGAAAAGTTATTTACTTATTCCCATAGTACAAAAACTAGGGGCCAGCAAATGAAATTAATGAGCAGCAGGTTTAAAAGAAATAAAAGGAAGTTCTTCTTCACACAGTGCCCAGTCAACTTGTGGAACTCCTTGCCTGAGGAGGTTGTGAAGGCCAGGACTATAACAGGGTTTAAAAGAGAACTGGATAACCTACATGAATTTAAGTCCATTAATGGCTATTAGGCAGGATGGATAAGGAATGGTGTCCCTAGCCTCTGTTTGTCAGAGGGTAGGGATGGATGGCAGGAGAGAGATCACTTGATCATTACCTGTGAGGTACACTCCCTCTGGGGCACCTGGCATTGGCCACTGTCAGTAGAGGATACTGGGCTAGATGGACCTTTGGTCTTACCCAGTACGGCCGTTCTTATGTTCATGTTCTTAACCAAATAGGTAACCAAGGTGAGCACACACCAGACCTTTGGGGTTTTAGGGCAGATTCTTAAAAACAGAACTTGATTATAAAGAAAAAAGTAAAAGAAGCACCTCTGTAAAATCAGGATGGAAGGTAATTTTACAGGGTGATAAGATTTAAAACACAGAGGATTCCCCTCTAGACAAAACTTGAAAGTGACCAAAAAAAACAGGAATAAACCTCCCTCTTAGCACAGTGAAAATTCACAAGCTAAAACAAAAGATAATCTAATGCATTTCCTTGCTATTACTTACTATTTCAATAATATCAGATGTATCATTTCAGTAGGAGCTGGCTTCCTTGCTTGGTCTCTCTCTTTGTCTCAGAGAGAACAACACCACACACAGCACAAAGCAAAAACCTTCCCTCTCAGATTTGAAAGTATCTTCTCCCCTTACCGGTCCTTTTGGTCAAGCATCAAGCAGGTTATTTGAGTTTCTTAACCCTTTACAGGTAAAGGAGGGATTTTATGCTACCCTTAGCTGTGTGTTCATGACACAAGGTCTCTGCCACACAGGAGAGTGGAAGGGGAGCCCTCAAGGTCAGGCAGCCGCTGGATAAAGGGAGTGGGAGCGATGACTCAGATTCTCAGCTAGGCAATTCCACTGGGGGAGCTTATCAACCAGGAAAGTTCCCCATGATCTTGAGACCATCCCCTACTCATATAGAGGTTACATCCTACCAAGGAAACTAACATTATTAATGCTATCCCAGCCATCTTCTTAGAGACAGGATAATTTTTGGGACAAAGAGAGTAACAAGAATTCAAAAGAGCTCGTTAGGTCCCTCAATCCTTCTTTCTTCCTTTCTTTCAAGACATCTTGCTTCACAAACACGTGCAGTGACATTCCACATACCTTACACAACAGCTGTAACAAGCCAGACATAAGGCAGTGCGCTGACTCTACAGTGCTGATCCAATCGCCACTGTCATGTCCTTCCCAAAAGCAATTCTCAGCTCTTTCCCTCAGGAAAGCAGAGTGGAATCTTAGAGTGCTGCTGACAGTCTAGGTGGCGATGGGGGCACATGTGCTGATAGAGGTTTCTAATGTTATGGAGGATTATATTGTAACCGGTGTGCCAGTGGTTATGAGAGATTATAGTGTTATGGTGGCCAATACGGTTAGGACGACCTCCATAGTCACAGGGGCCTATATGGTTGTTGGGGAAAACAGGGCTGGGGGGATTGGGATGGGGTCATCGGGACCTAAATGGAAATTGTAAACCACGTTGCGCTCACCAGGCATCTCCATGGGAACAGGAAGAAGCAGGAAATGAACAGCAGGATACAGATTCACATCTGACCCCGTAGGCCTGGCTTTGAGAAGCATTGAGTGCACCAAACTCCATGTGAAATAATGAGAGAGCTGCATTTCATCAGCACCTCTGCAAACATTCCTCATGTTTGCCATGTTACCCTTGATCGGTTTCGTCTAATGCCTTCCTGGTTATGGGTTTCCTCTGTTATCACCCCACCGGGCCTGATTCTCAACTACACAATGGGTATTACACCACACTGTAAAGTGCAAATGAGGCAGGGGCCATAAGGTGGATGTTACCTACATCTACCATGACTTGAGTGAGTGCCTCTTTCCCATGCCAGAGCACTGTCAAAAGGCTTTAGTGTCAATGAGAATTCAGCCTGGTGATCTCCTCTCCATGGATATGGACCGTTTCTTTCTGCCTTTTGACTTTCTAACAGCAGCTGCATAAAGTTAATGCAAAGGAGGTGTCAAGCAGACACACTGACTTTTATTTTTGAAACTGGGTTCTTTTGAAGACTTGCGTGTGTTTGGGGGAACTGAATGGGAAGAGGAAGGGGAAGGGGAAGCGGAAGGGGGGCCAGGAACCACTATGGGTCAGGTCCACTGTTTATGTGGGCCTGACTCCCCGCCCCTCCTCTTACCCATGAGGCTCTACCCTCGTCTGGGCCAGAAGCAGGAGCAGGGTCAGAGTAAGAAGCACACAGGCAGCTGTGGGGAACCTTGAGCCCACCATCTGCCATGGATGGGGTGCGGGATTCGGGGCTACAGGCTGGGGTCTGCTTTCAAGCCCCCCAACTCCGGCAGATGGGGGTGATGGGCTCCCTGTTCTGGCTCCAGCTTTGGTTTGGCCAGGGGGGCGGGGCTTTGGGGAATAGGAGGGGCAGGAGTGGGACCACATTGGGGATGGGTCCTCGTAGCCCTTCCACTATTAGGAAGAGTCTGTTACAGTTGGCCTACAGTGAAGTATGTGATCTTGTGGCCACTTTTCTTTTCCTTATGAAAACCTGCAAAGACTCTCAGAGACTCTTAACACAAACCATATGATTGATCTTCTTGAAACTAAAGGGAACGTAAATGAAGAGAAAATGTGTCACTAAGTCTTTGGAGGAAAAGATTCTATCTACCAGGGCTTTGAAAATTACCACTGCAGAAGTGCCAGCGGCACAAGGAGGAATTTCATCCAACACGATTTTTAAGCAAGGAGGGAGGAACAAGGAGAACCAGAAGACTGATATTATGATGCAACAGAGTTTTTAATGCAAATGAAATTAGCAGTACACAGTTACAGAAAGAAATAATACAGAGCAGAAAGCATATATTTCCAGTGTTTCAAGAGTTGTGACCCATCACATGCCTCAGTGGATCTCATTTCAGACACGATGATCTGTTTGCTTTGCTGCAGCTGCAGAGATTGAGAAAGAAGTCCCCTTTGTAACCATTATAAGATCTTTATCTTATTCCAGTTGGTGGGAAATGAGACGAAGCAAAATAGACTATGCAGCCTTTCCATTAGACATCTGGCCAGAGCAAAGATCAAAGTGAGGCACTAAAGGTACATACTGATGGAAAGGTAGAAAATGTGGTGCCTAAAAGGGACTTAAAGTGATACTAAACATAAATGCTGCCTATTTGAAGGCTGCTGTTCCTTCACCCTGCGGGGTCAGTGTAAACAGCCTGCGTGTAATTCAGAATGAGTCCACATGTGAAAGAGAGAATCAGCACACGGATGGGAAAGCCTTGGCAGAAAGAGTCCTAAAGCATAACATTGGAAATGCAGCATAGCTGTGAGGCCAAGGTGCTGAGCACACAGAGCTCCCACTGGGTTCAGCTGGAGCCCTGTTTGCCCAGCACTTCTGAAAGCCGTGCCCATAGGCTCAGGGGTGAATCTGTATCTTGCTGTTCAATTTCTGGTTCTTCCTTCTTTTATGGGTGTTCCTGCTGGGTTTAACATGGCCCACAATATCCACCAAGAGACCTACGGCCATATCCCCCAAACCCCCATAATCCCCCGGAACCATAAAGGCCCGGGTAACCGCAGTGTCCCCCATAACCCAATAATCCCCCATAACCGTAAACACCTGGGTAACCAGAGTATCCCCCATGGCCCAATAATCCCCCATAACCATAATGGCCACTATAACCACCTAACCTCCCTAAACCATACAGCCCTCCGTAAAGGCCTCCATGGCCGCGCAATCCCCCCCAACCAAATGAGCCCCCCAAACCGGCTCCCACCACAGGTGCTCCTACGGCTGCTACTTCACTCTGCTGAGGGAAATTGCTGAGAATTGGTCCGGGGATGGTCACAACAACAGGTGAGGGTATGATCACCACTTCAGAGTCAGGGCACTGCCTAACGCATGGCTCGTTGGAGCTGCCAGTAACTGGACTAGGCCGGGCCACCCCGCATTCTGGATAGTACAGGCTGGAGACAGTCATCTTTCTGGGGTGGAGGTAAACCTGCAACACACAAGAGGGATGAGAGTAAAGAGAAGGTAGAAGTGCTGGTGGAAGAAAGGATTCAAAGCTCGGTTACAATGGTAGTGAGGTCAGCATGGGGCCAGAGAGAGAGAGGAGGAGTGGAGTTAGTTTCTTTGTATTTGTTCCTATTTGGTCTTTCTACCTCTCTTGTCCATTTGTCCACTTGCAGTAAGCGTCCCTCCCAACCGGTCCCTTTGAGCCCCTCTCAATGACTTTGTCTGTAAAACACAGACTGGAATAATAGAGACATGAAATTACATCTCAGGAGAAGCAGCTTCAATGGGTATTTATGTTCAGGAGAACATAGGAATTACTCAACCGGAGCACTCCACTTGTCAACTTCATCTGTCTCTTGTCTCCAGTACTGAGGAGTAACAGCTGCTACAGAATAAAGTAGAAGACTACTGAATTGGACCTTTCTGGACTAACCTAGGAAAGTTTCTTCCAAATCCACCTAAGTGAAAAAAGGTTAAGGGACTTTCTAAAGTTACTGAAAAGATTTCAGTGCCCTAAATCTATTTCCAGTTAATAGGTAATATGTTTCCCAATTGTTCTTCAAGTCTCTCCTTTAGCTTAAGCTCATGAATCCACCAGCGCCTGCAACTTACTAATGACACAAGATAGTTATGGAAGATCTCTGTGATCCCTGATAAAAATCACAGCGAGAACATGCAAGATTCCATCTTAATTGAAAAGAGGCCCTACTGTGATATTTCTGGGGTTAGAAAGAGATTGAGTGGAATTGGACTTACCCAGTTCACCAAGGAGATGAAGTCCAGAGAAGTGTTTAGAAGAGTGCTGTGTGGTGAGCACTTTTATACAGTTCCTAGGACTGCTTGTACGATCTGTGATGGTGTTTGTGGAGGAGGTCCTAATTAGTTACCAAACAAACTTGATTGCCTTCATAAATCCTCTTTTTGATGGAGCTGTTTTCCTCAGCGTTGGTGATTATTGGGCTAATCTCAGCCTCAGAGGGTGTGACATGCGTGTTGCACTCTTCAGTTGTCTTTCATCTTAAAATTTTTTAGGCCAACTGCGTTTCTTTTTTCATTCCAATGACTTTATTGTTGCTGCAATGAGAATGAAGGTCAAGGTGATTCTGAGCGGCATCAGTAGCACAAGTGGGTGTCATGCAAGGAATCCAGTTTGGTCCTTTCAATTCATGCTGGTCATGGTTAGGGGCATTGGGCAGTTCATTCTAAATGTTTCATTTTTCTCCATTCTCACCACTTCTGTTCCTAGCAGGTCAGATCCAATCCCCTTTGAATCAATGGGAATCATTCAATTGCCTCCAGTATATTTTCTGTCAGGACTCTAAGTCCGAAATTCACTCTTTGCCAGGGGGATAGTACAATGCCTATGAACAACAGGTGCCACAGGACTCTCCCTCTGAACAATGTTTGGTCCCATTTTAAACTTTCAAACTCGGTCTTAGCAGGGGCTTACGCCCTCACAGATTTTAATAAATACCAAATTCAAAACTACATTTGAATGAATATGAAATAGACCCAAAATGTGTGGCTTTAAATCATGACCTGATTAAGGGAATGACATGAAAGACCTTGGCCTATATTTTGTGTAAAGTGACTGTGTGACTCATTACAGAGGTGTCTAATCCCCACAACAATATATTGATATTCTAGGAACACAACCCTTTGCATGTGTGAAACACCAATGAGTGTTTGTGAGGGGCTTTGAAATCTTGAGTTCTGAGAATGCTGAAGAACTTCCAGCCTTAACAACCTCACTCTGTCTGTTTGATAGGCCTACAGAAAGAGATACATTGAGGTGACGGTCAGACACAAGGGTCAGTTGCAGAAACAGAAATACAGCCCAGTATTTCTGACGCATCCTTCCACAGGCTGAGCTCTAGGCTGATCCCGGTTATAGCATGTTACAAGACAAGGTTAGTAACATGTCTGATTAAAAAATGTTTGCATCCTTGGATTTCAGCGTCAGGAATAAAAACCTGGCTAATATTGTGATCCACTTGAATGGTGGCTTTTTTATACTTGAGGATAATACTTCTCCAAAGGAATTACAAGTCTATCAATTTTCCAAAGGCGCAGTAACCTTGTAAATATTAAGTTGGGGTTTATTTTTGACTCTGCCAATAGCTCCCAGTCTGACCTTCACCTGAATGTGCCTCGATTTACCTCTGTAGCAAAAGCTATAATTGTAACTTTCAGGGTGGATTGTCTGAGGTTTCCTCTGATCTAAGCATTTCAAAGCACTTTTTACTGAGATTAGATCTTCCAACACTGAAGATTAGATTCACTTTAAATATGCATTTCAAGGTCACAAATATCATTCCAGTGCTCAGTCTGTGTTTCCCAGCCTTTGAAATTGGGGCTCTTTGATTTTTGTTCCATGGAACTTTGCATTTTCTTTTTATATATATTTTAAAGTTTAAGGGATGGGGTGGGATAGCTCAGTGGTTTGAGCTTTGGCCTGCTAAATCCAGCATTGTTAGTTCCCTCCTTGAGGGGGCCACTTAGAAATCTGGGGTAAAATCAGCACTTGATTCTGCTTGTGAAGACAGGGGGCTGGACTCAATGATCCTTTGGGGTCCCTTCCAGCTCTCTGGCCATGTTAAAGCCAGCAGGAACATCCATGGAAGCAGATCTTTATTATTCTCATTCAGAAAGAAGGAAATGTTGAAGAGATATACTACTCTGTACTTCATTCCACAAACCTGGAAGAATTCATTACCATTCTGTCACTGTGACCCATCAGAGAGATGTGATTCCAAGGACACAAAAAGTAGTGCACAGAGTGTACTTGTGGAGGACGGGATAGCGGGTTCCTGACTCCCTCATTGGCCTGCCTGCCCTGTCATAATCAGGCTGACCTGCAGTGGTGGACTATTGCCATTGCCCCTGGGGACTACCAGTCTCAGGATCCTGATTTCTCATTGCCCCTTCACCATTCATTTGGTACTGGGAGAGGGCCATGAAACCCCCCTCACTGAGCTTCAGAAAGGGGCCAACAGAACCCTGACATCTCCTGACAAATGAGTTCAGTCCAGTATTGCAAGGCGGTGCTTTGGTTTGTAATCCTTCGTGAGTCATCAACACTTGCTGATTAATTTTAAAAATGGCTTTTTAAATCAAAACAAAACACAAACCCCCACCTCCTACCCTGGTGTGAATCTGCTCTCATCCACTGGCTTCACTGCAGCTACACTAAATTGGACAAGATGAGGATCTGCAGCTAGATTCACTTCTGAACGTGAGAACATAGCAATTACCATGCGGGAAGGGACAAGTGGCCCATCTAATGTAGTACCTTGTCTCATTAGTATCACCCACTGGCTACTAGAGAAAGAAACAGAAGAACAATGAATTAGCCCTTTATGGAGGAAACTTAGGGAATTTCTTCCTAAGCCGTTTATCAAAAATTGGGGTGAGATTTTTCGGAAATCCTTAAGGGATTTGAATACCCAAGATCCAACTAAAATCAATAGGCTCCAATGTCACAACTGCATGTCTTTGTCTGACAATCCAGGCCTTAACTTCTAAACTATGGAGAAACCAACACCTGCAACTCTATAACAGAAAAATAATTGAAAAAAACTCAAACCCTTCCCATTGTTATGAATCACAGACTGTCTGTGCAAGATTCAGTCCTAAATTAAATTCAGTTCAGTCCCTACCACATGGTCTGAATGGTTATGGAGAGAGTGAGTTCAACAGGACTTCTGAAGTTCTCATCGGAGAACTAGATCAAGCTGTTAGAAGGCCCCCGAGTCAGGAGTGTTTTTAGACAGTTTTTTAGGCTGCGGGAGCCCTTGAGAGGCCCTTTTGTTCCTGAAGGCCCAATTAGTTAAAAATCAAACTTTGAGTAACTCCTTCAACTGATGTAATTCTTTTCCATCTGTGTTTTGGAGGATCATTTTCTCGCTAACTCCACATAGTATGGGAGGCATATTAAACCTCTCAGCTCTTTTTCCTTTGAAAATGTTATGAGCCAGCTGCATTCCTGCGATCATTCTCCTGACTTTACTGATGCTGCATTAGGCTATTCCGAAGCCGTGAATGGGAACTGTCCGATGCAGTTCAGGAGCAGTGATGAGCATGCGGTGAGTAAATCACTAGGACTGAGTTTATTGCTGACTCGGCCACTTGCTCCCTGTGTAACCTTCACCTCAATGTGCTTGTCCACCTCCACAGGAACCAGATCTCATAGTGATATTATGCTCCATGATCACAGACTCCCTCAAATCAAAGGACTTCAAAGCACTGCAGGCTCATTAATGTTGTGTGTGCGCACAGGGTTCTATTATTTTAATAACAGGGTTTTTTTGTGGGAATAGATGTCCCCAAATTATGGATTAGGATTCAAGGATTCTAACAATAATTTTTTTGGTGGCCTTTGACAAACCCTTCTCTCGGTCTCTACCTCCCAGAGCTCTTCACTCAGAGCCTGTCCTGGGGAGGGTTGGTTGGGAACTCACTGGCTACTTGCAGAGTCCCAGGCTCCTGCTTTCCCATCCAGGTAGGAGCGACCCGTAGAGCAAATAAGGCAGCGGTCACACATGTCCCCAGAGATGATGCCCTGAGCCTCCAAGGAGACAGAGACACTCTAAGCTAGGCTAGATGAAGTGCATTCCTGCAAGCTGATGGAACTGTTCCCTTTTACACTGCTTCAGTGTCTACCTTTAAACTTCAAAATATATATAAAAGGAAAATGAGAAGATACAAGGAATGAAAATCAAAAAGCCCCAATCTGGAAGGCTGAGAATCCCAAACTGAGCACTGGAGTGACACCTGAGACCTTGACATGCATTTTTAAAGTGAATCTAATCTTCAGTGTGGGAACATTTAATCCCAGTCAAAAGTTATTACTACTTTAGTCATTCATCTCTTTGGCTGTATAACACTTGATGAGCGTTTGTGAAGCACTTTGACATGCTTAGATCAGAGAAAGCCTCAGGCAACCCACCCTGAATGTTATAATTATACCTGTTTGCCATGGAGGTCAAGGGAGGCACATTCCGGTGAAAGTCAGACAGGGAGCGATTGACAAATGCTTCAGAGGTTTAGCCACAAAACCGTACACAGACAGTCACTAGTGCAGAGATAGCCTTAGAGTAAAGTAATCATGGCAGTTTTCACATCTCAAGTCAAGATGTCTGATGCAAAAGCTCTTAGAAAAATCACCACTCAGTCTGGCTTGTCGCCTGGCTCTCTGGGAGGAGACGGCAGAGACAGCTACTTTAACTTGGCAAAGATTCCCGAGGAGAAAATCAATGTTGAAACTACCTTTTCCTTACAGCAGTGTAAGTTGTTTGAACTCCCCCCTTCCCCAACCAGGACATCCTCTCTCACACACACACACAGCCCGTGCTGCGCAGCCCCAGGACTCCTGCTCCTTGGCAGGGGACAGAGGAATGGACAGACATGGAGGCAGACTGATTTTTACTTTGCTGTTTTAGAAATCTGCATTAGAAGCCCAGGCACAGACCCTTTCACTGTGTTTCCTCGGACGTCAATGAAAACGTTGAGTTGAAACTCTGGCCACTGCAGGCTGCAGCAGAGGAGGCTGTACACATGGGAGGTATGTTGGAAGGGTTCGGTATGAGCACAGGAACCACAGTGGTGTGGCTTCAGCAATGCGCGCTGCACACGCAGACAGAGAGCAATGGATTGCACGTTTTCCATCAATGAAAAATAAGTGCACATTACTGCAATTATCTTGTTCGTAACACGGAAATTTAGCCACACAAAGAGAGAGGAGGATATGGGTGGGGAGGCTGGCCACCGTTGTAACTTACCAGCCGGGGTTATGGTTCCTGCAAAGGCATCAGTCTCTCCAGAGGATATTCATCCATAACCTGGATCTCTGGGTAAACGTGAAGAACCACCTCCTCTGTGTCTGCCTGGGCTCCTCCGTGGTCCCTCCTGCATCACTGACCTGTTGGACAATAAGTCTGGCTGGGTTTAGCTCAAGTCCTCCAAGACCAGCTTCCTTGGCCTTCCTGTACAGGAGCCTCAAGTGCTTCATCGGCTCCATGCACGAACACCCTGCAGATAATAAACCCCATTAGTTGGGACCACTCATGTCAAACACTAACCTGTATCTCCTGAACCCTATTGGATGCTTCCAGATACTTCACTAACGTGAGAGTAAGTTTGAGACAGGCTCATTCTGGAATTTTTATATTTTGTTTTCATGATTTCGGGAGGAACTTTTGGGTGAAACATCTTCTCATCTAAGTGTGAACAACGATCAATCATTGAGAGTCTTGCAATGTGCCTCAACTCCCTTTATTTGTAGTTGTCTCAGTGGTGAGTGTGATGAACTGGGACTGTTCTTAATGTGGGCTGTGAATGCTCAGTGGGGTGTGTTGGCCTGGGAGGACGGTCTGCATTGGGGGATGGGAGACTGGCATTGAGGAAAGATACCTGAGCATGTAACATGAGAACCCAAGAAGGGGTCAGAGACCAGGTGACACCTCTGCCCCAGAAGCTAAACAAAGGCTGGGAGAGGAGACGCTGGGGGCAGAGAAGGAGTTTTTCAGGAGGTGGCTGGGGAATGGAGGGAAGTGCAGACAGGGCTCTGATTCCCCAGTGGGGCTGTTGTGCCCCTGGGACCTCAAAATGGACCTAATTGGGGAAGATCCTGTTGTCTGTGCCCACAAGACCTGTCTTGGACTGTGTTCCTGTCATCTAAATAAACCTTCTGCTTTACTGCCTGGCTGAGAGTCATGGTGAATCGCAAGAAGCCGGGGGTGTAGGGCCCTGTGTCCCCCTACACCCCGTGACAGTGAGTATTTACACTTCAGCAGAATTAAATTCTCTTCTACCAAAATTTCTCCCACCTTGAATTGTAAACTGAAATTTTGATTCCTACACTGCACATGAACAAGCTTGAAATGTACACACTTGTAATTCCTTTGGACCTTTTTTACCCTCATATATAAAGAAGGCCATGTTACAGCGATAACTACCCTGTACTTTGTTTCACAAACCTGGAGGAATTCATTACCATTGTGTTACTGTGACCCTATAAAGAGATGTCATTCCAAGGAGAGGAAAAAAAGCACACACAGTGCACTTGGAGACTGCATTGCCGTGGGTGCTATGACTTAAAACAAGTTTTTTAAGCTTTAATTCCAACTTTATATTTACAACGCTACTGTACTCCTGGAAAATTGACAGACTTGTAATTCCTTTGGAGCAGTATTAACCTCAGCTATAAGGAAGCCACAGTTAAAGTGGATCACAACATTGCTAGTTTTTTATTGTTGATCTTTAGATCCAAGGATGCAAACATTTTGTAACCAGACATGTTACTAACCTTGTCTTGTAATGCAGTATAACAGAGATAAGCCTAGAGCTCAGCCTCTGGTAGGAGAAGTCAAAAGTATTGGGTTGTATTTCTGTTTCTGCAACTGACCCCAGGTGCCCTTCACCTCAACCTGCCTCTTTTTCTAGGCCTATCAGACAGACAGAGTAAGGATGGTAAGGCTGGAAGTTCTTCAGTATCCTCAAAACTCAAGATTTCAAAGCCCCTCACAAACACTCCTTAGTGTTTCACACATGAAAAGGGTCATGTTCTTATAACATTAATCCATTGTTGTGGGGATTACACACCTCTGCACTGAGTCACACAGTGCAGTCACTTTACACAAAATGGAGGCCAAGGTCTCGAGTGTCATTCCCTTAACCAGGTCATGATTGAAGGCCACACAACTTGGGGCTATTTCATTTTTATTCATGTGTAGTTTTGAATTTGGTATTTTTTAAAATCTGTAATGGCTTACCTCCCTGCTAAAACCGAGTTTCAAAGTTTAAAATGGGACTAACATTGTTCATAGCCATCATACTATCCCTCTGCTAAAGGGAAAATTTCATACTTAAAGTCCTGACAGGAAACATACTGGAGGCAACGGAATGATTCCCATTCAATCAAAGGGAACTGGATCTGAATTGCTCGGAATGGAGGTATATAGAATGGAGAAAAATGGCTCCCTGCTTCCTAGCAAATTTAGAATGAACTCCCTCATGTCCCTAATCACCACCAGCATGAATTGAAAGAACAAAACTGGATTCCTTTCATGACACCCACTTGGGCTATTGATGCTGCTCAGAATCACCTTGACATTCATTCTCACTGCAGCACCAATAAAGTCACTGGAATGCAGTTGGCCTAAATTACTTTGGGTATGGCTACATCTGGAATTTCAAAGCGCTGCCCCGGCAGCGCTGCGGGAGCGCTGCCGCGGCAGCGCTTTGAAGTGTGAGTGTAGTCAGAGCAGCAGCGCTGGGAGAGAGCTCTCCCAGCGCTGCATGTAAACCACATCCCTTACGGGTGTAGCGTGCAGCGCTGGGAGCCGCGCTCCCAGCGCTGCTGCCCTGATTACACTGACGCTTTACAGCGCTGTATCTTGCAGCGCCCAGGGGGGTGTTTTTTCACACCCCAGTTGCAGCGCTGTGTGAGTGTAGCCAAGGCCTTTAAGATGAAAGAGCTGAAGACTGCAATGTGCATGTCACACCCTCTGAGGCTGAGATTAACCCACTGATCACCAATGCTAAGGAAAACAGCTCCATCAAAAGGAGGACTCGTGTGAAAGTAAAATGAATTATATAGTAAGAATAGAAAGGATTAAAGAAATGTTGTCTGTATCTTTAAGCAAAAATGTTGGAATGTTGCAACCAGGTGTCAGGAATACAGACATTAACATAGAACAATTGCACCGTTTAAGGGCAATTGGTGAAGCATTAGCCTTAGATCGATAACAGTTAGTAAGGAAACAGGATATGCATGCTGTGCCCCAGGTGAATTTTCCTGTTTTGCTTTCTTTGTCCCTTTGTCTAATTCCCGCTCTTTTATCTGTATAAATAAGACTGTTTGGGCCTTGCAAGGCCACTCACATATTCTGAATGTTATTGGCGGAGCGCTACGCTAATAAACAGAGTGGTCTGACAAATTGTGAGTCTTGATTCTAACTTTGACAATTTGGAGGTTCCACCGAGATGGCAACCGTCTTCACTGGGGCTGTGTGATTCCTGACAGTTTGTATAGGACGACCGTGGCAGCCAGCACCTGGGCACTTGGCCCAAGCGGTCCTCCACTAGAACGGAAAGGCGCACGACCACAGTGAAGTCTACGCCATCGAACCCGTTGGTTCCCACTCTGTTCTGGTAGGAATCCCGGGATCTGACATCAGGATTCTGGTCAGGTAATTATTTCTGTGTTTTGTCCGGACTGAGGACTGTCCTGTCTCTGTGTCTATCCGTCCTCCCTAATTCTGCCTCGTAAAAGTTCACGCTTAGGCCTTAAAAATATCCAAGCTCCCCTCTGAATCCTGCATACTGGGGGCCAGGACGGGGGTCCCACTTGGAGCTATAAACCCTGGACTCGAACTGAGCTCCTTTCAATTATAAAAGGCTTTCCAAAGCCCCGAGAAAATCCTACCAAATTTGCAGAGGAATTTTTGTTAGTGTGTGATACCTATGAACCCTCTGAGGCAGACCTCCTGCAGCTGTGCAAGCTACTTGTAACAGCCCCTAGTGAGCATGATAAATGGCTCACAGCAGCAGATTGGCCCGCTGCTGACCGCCGCTCTACTTTGTCAGACACTGGTCCTACTGCTGAATACCGAAAAAAGTGTAAGGAACGAGCTAAAAATCTATTTGAAGCCATCCCTCGGGTATGGACTCCTAAAACCAACTGAACTGCCATAAATAGCTGTAAGCAACGACAGGGAGAAAACCCTGGCGACTATCGCACCCGGCTAACTGACATTTTTCTGCAACATTCTGGTATACAGCAACCAGATACAAATTGACAGGGTGCCCTGGCTAGTGCATTTGTTAATGGCCTCCTGCCTGCTATTGGTAATCTGCTAAAACAAATAAGTGTTTGATGGGAGACCGAAACCATGGACAAATTGCAAACAGTGGCAGAGCACTGCCAATGTACTTTAAAAGGAAAGGAAGAGCAATCAGCTCAGCAGTTAATGGCCTTGCAAATACAGCATTATTCGGGGCAGGGCAAACAGTACCGGGGACGGGGAAAATACCAGGGACGAGGACGGAGGGGACGTGGTCGTGGGAGGGAACAGGGAAGTGGATTTTTGGGTTATGGGGATTTTGTAATTACTGTAAACAGCCGGGACATTGGAAGAATGAGTGTCCAAGCCGACCTGGTAACTCTGTGAACAACCAGTTAAACCCCCTGCCAGCACAGCCAGTCATCCCCCAGCCTTACTTTGCCCCACAACAATGGTGGGACACCGGGGAACCTCAGGAAATTTTAGCCCCTTTACTACCTCTCACTCCCACGGGTGAGTGTGTGTTAACTATCAATGATCTTTCTCTCCCTTTCCTTGTTGACACGGGAGCTTCGCTCTCTGCAGTTCGTACTACCGACCTGCCTGAGGTTCCCCACTCCGGAAAAACCCTGTCCGCTATGGGCTTTACGGGAGTCCCAACCCCTTATCCCCTTTCAAAACCTCTACCAGTCCAGGTTGGTCCCCTTTCTGCGGATCATGCCTTCCTTCTCTCTGATTCCACTCCGGTAAACCTTTTGGGTCAGGATCTGTTATGTAAGCTTGGCTGCACCATATACTGTTCCCCGGATGGGGTCTATTTACAAATTCCCCAGTCTTCCCTGAGTGATTCTGTAGCCTCGCTGCTGTCTGAAACGTCCCTTTCTACTCCGGTTCCTTGTTGCCCACTGGTCCCGTCCCTTGAGCACCTAATTTCGCAGGTCCCATCCTCTCTGTGGCCAACCCATCCCTCTGAGGTGGGCCGCTTAAATACTGATCCTGTCTGCATTACTGTTGACTCTTCCAAACCCCTGCCTCGCCTATCTCAGTACCCTTTAAACCCTGAGGCAGAGGCTGGCATTGCTCCGGTCATAACTGCCCTGCAGGAGCAAGGCATTATTGTTCCCTGTTCCAGTCCCTGTAACACCCCTATCCTCCCCGTTCGAAAAGCTGATGGCAAATCATGGCGATTTGTTCAGGACCTTCGAGCCATTAATCATATTGTCATACCTGTTTTTCCTGTTGTCCCAAACCCAGCAACGATCTTGGCTTCTATTCCACCAGCTGCAACTCATTTTACTGTTGTTGATTTGTGTTCTGCTTTCTTTTCTGTTCCGGTTCACCCTGATTCCCAATACCTCTTTGCCTTTTCCTACAGGGGACAGCAATATACATGGACCACGTTCCCTCAGGGGTATACGGAAAGTCCATCTTATTTCTCCCAGGCATTAGCCCGAGACCTAGCTGACCTTGTTTTCCCATCTGGGTCCACTCTAGTCCAATATGTAGATGATCTGCTCCTCTGTTCCCCCTCATTATCTGCCTCAGAAACTGATTCTTTAGTGCTCCTTACTGCCCTAGCAAAAAAAGGTCACAAGGCTTCTCGCTCTAAACTACAGCTTTGTCAAACCTCTGTCACATACCTTGGTTTTCTCCTCTCCCAGGGTTCCCGTACACTTTCTCCCACCCGCGTCCAGGCTATTCTTAGCTTTCCCTGACCCTGCACTCCACGCCAGGTCCGAAAATTTTTAGGCATGACTGGATTTTCCAGGCAATGGATTCCCCAATACGCCTCCCTTGCAAAACCTCTACAGGAACTCACTCGACTCTCTGTGCCTAATCTCATGCCATGGTCACCTGAAGCAGACTCTGCCTTTGTTTCCCTCAAACAAGGTTTGGCTTCGGCCCCCGCTTTAGGGCTGCCAGACTATTCTAAGCCTTTTACCCTTTTCTGCCATGAACAATCTGGATGGGCACTTGGAGTTCTCACTCAGGTGCACGGAGGCAGGAATCGCCCAGTAGCTTATTTCTCTGCCACTTTGGACCCTGTGGCCCAAGGCCTGCCCCCCTGCCTGCGTGCTGTGGCTGCTGCAGCACGCTTAGTCGAAATGTCTGAATCCCTTGTCCTTCGCTCCCCCCTTACTCTCATGGTCCCTCACTCTATAGAAACTCTGCTGTTACAACGCAATACCAGCCACCTCTCCTCCGCTCGCCTTAGCAGGTATGAACTTCTACTGCTGTCGACCTCATATATCACTATAAAGCGCTGTTCTCAGTTAAATCCTGCCACTCTCCTTCCTTTGTCTAATGACGGTGATCCTCATGACTGCCTTGCAACTGTCTCTGCTATCACCGTCCCGCGCTCTGACCTTTCTGATGTCCCTCTCCCTAACTCTGACCTTGTTTTGTTTACTGATGGTTCCTGTTTTTGAGACAACCAAGGTCGTCTCCTTGCAGGATACGCTGTAGTGTCACTCTCTGAAACCCTAGAAGCTGCACCTTTACCTTCTGTAACCTCAGCACAAGTTGCTGAATTAGTTGCCCTCACCCGTGCCTGCTTTTTGGCTGAGGGATGCTCCGCCACCATTTACACTGACTCTCGCTATGCTTTTGGGGTTGTACATGACTTTGGTACCCTCTGGCAAGCTCAGTGTTTCCTTACATCTGCCTTACATCATCACAGAGTTACATCTGCCCTATTAAGAACGGCCCCTATATCGCTGCTCTCCTGTATGCAGTTTTACTTCCCTCTGCCCTGGCTATTGTTAAGTGCCCTGGCCACTCGATGGCAGACACTGATGTTGCTAAGGGTAACGTGTTTGCTGATGCCTCTGCTAAACATGCTGCTGCTATAGAACCTTCCCCAGATGCATTTCTAGGTTCCCTCTCTGTTTCTATACCACCACCATCCCTCACTGACCTCACCCTGCTCCAAGACTCTGCCCTAGAAACTGAAAAAGATTCCTGGGTTGCCCAGGGTTGCTCTCTACATCCTGATTCCCTTTGGTATTCGCCTACTGGTACCTTCATAGCCCTCTTTTCATTCTACCCATCGCTGGCCGCCCTGCTACACGGTGTTTCGCATGTCGGAAAGGAGGGAATGGTGTCTGCTCTAACTAAGGCGGGATGGTGGGCTCCCCATTTCAGCTCTTTTGCAGCCTGCCACTGTGCCGCCTGCACCACTTGCCAAAGCCACAATATTGGTAAACCTGTAAAAGTGGCTCAGGGATTCCGGGGCTTGCCCCAAGCACCCTTCTTGCATTGGCAACTTGATTTTGTACAAATGCCTAAGTGTCAACGATTTGAATTTATTTTGGTTATGGTATGTTTATTTTCTGGTTGGATTGAAGCCTTTCCTTCTCACAAGGCTGACTCACTGTCCGTTGCTAAATGTTTGTTAAACCATATTATGCCTGCCAAGGGAATTCCTGCCACTCTGTCCAGTGACCGGGGTACACACTTTACCGGACAAATTGTTCAACACCTGGATCGTGTACTACATGTCACACACCTGCTGCACTGTCCCTACCTCCCACAAAGTGCAGGTGCTGTGGAAAGGCGAAATGGTGTACTTAAGAATAAACTTGCTAAAATTTGTGACTCCACAGGGTTAAGCTGGTCAACAGCTTTACCACTAGCCCTTATGGAAATGCGATCCACTCCATCCCAAAGGCATAAACTGAGTCCTTTTGAAATCGTTATGGGACGCCCTATGCAAACTGTGGCTACCATTACTCCAGTCCCAGACTTGAATTTGACTCACAGTACGCTCCTTCAATATTGCAAGGGATTAATGCAAGCTGTAAGTCACTTCCATTCACAGGTTCGAGCCGCCTGGCCGACGGAACCCACCTCTGATGCCTGCCACAACCTTGAACCAGGTGACTGGGTCTACGTACGGCATCACCATCGAAAACACGCCTTGGAACCTCGGTGGAAGGGTCCTCATCAGGTACTGCTTACTACCCAGTCAGCTGTTAAGTTATCTGGCATTGCAGCATGGATACATGCTTCACAGTGTAAGAAGACACCCTCCCCGGCGAACCAATCAACACCTCAGGACTGTGCAGTCAGTTTTGACTCCAGAAGAAGACGTAGAGGAACAGCCTGCAATACCTTACAATCTACGCTCTCGTAAGGGTTGCCAGAAGCAGATGACGACCTAAAGCAAGGCCCAAGAAGCAGCAGTAGTGAGTCTAGCGCCTGCTGCCTGGTGGACATAAAAATGTGAGTGCAGTTCCCTCAGTTGAGGTTGTCAGAACCAGAAGGGCCTTGCCTCCAACATGCAGCTCTGGTGGCGCCTGTTCCTCGGCTGCTGGTATCTTAAGGTCTGGGGTGCCCACAATGACAATTCTTTTATCCAGCAGCAAGTGTGGATAGCTCAGACCCTTAATATTTCTAAATGCTGGGTCTGCAGCCACATCCCAGCCCACTCTCAAGCTGGTGTTCCTGTCCTGGCTATCCCACTGAATTCCCCAGACCTTACTGGAGGACCTCGTCCATTTAACAAAACATGGAACAGCAATGACACTTGGGAAGCAGTGGGAATAAATGTATCTAAATGGATAAGTGTGGTGGAGGGGAAAAGTCATTGGTGTTGGGTGTGTAATGGGACAGGGCTGGATCTGGGAACAAGCCGTTGCCTTCAGCATATTGTGGCAAATGGTGTATGGGATTATTCAAACAAAACTAAGAAGTGGCGGACTGGGTATGGGGATATGAATTTTTTCTCAACCTGGGATCAAACACAAAAATCAATCTCATGTTCCCCCTACAGTAATCTTAGTAAAAATAATACAATCTTCCAATGCCATACAAATACTACCACTCCTCGTAAGGAGGATTACCCTGTGCCCTTTGGAGGATATTACTCCTCATTTGCAGATACCTATGTAACAAATGGATGCAATCGACCCTTCCCGGCCTTAATAGGCCATCATTGGGTTTGTGGAACCAAAGCTTATACTGTATTACCAGCTAACTGGTCAGGTATCTGTTATCCCGCCCAACTCTTCCCACAATTCCGGGTGCTAGAGTCCCTCCCACGAGAACGCCTCCGTAATTTCAGGCAAAAAAGAAGGGACTTACTAGATGCCCAATGGTATATATATAACATAAGCCCCTTAACTTGGGAAGAGGCCATTGGCACTTCCTTTATCCCACTTGGGGGAGTAATACACCATGCAAAAAGACTCCTAAGGTTACAAGCAGTGGTTGAAATAATGGCAAATGAAACCGGAGAAAGTTTAAAAACCTTGGCCAAAGAAACAGGGGTGATCAGACAGGTTGCCCTCCAAAACCGTCAAGCATTAGACATAGTGCTGGCGGCCAAAGGAGGGACCTGTGCTCTCATTGGAAAAGAATGTTGTGTGTTTATACCTGACAATACCAATGAGGTAATAGATCACGCTAGCCACTTAGAACAAATCGCATGTCTTCCTCATGAAGAGCTGAGTTCTTTATGGAAGTGGCTAAGTAAGATGTTCAATTTCTCTGGCATAGGAAACTGGTTGTTTCAGGGAGCCCTACTATTCTGTTTGGAATCTTAGTGATTTTTCTATGCTTTCAGTTAATCTCCTGTTGTATTCACAATTGTGTCACCCAGATGACTGCCCCAAAACAGAGTGCTAACATGATGATTTTGAATATCACTGATGACCTAAGAGATAAGGAACGGTTAATTTGTGGAACCCAGTAAGGGTTGGTCATGGCGTACGCCTGACCAAAAGGAGGGATTGTGAAAGTAAAATGAATGATATAGTAAGAATAGAAAGGATTAAAGAAATGTTGTCTGTATCTTTAAGCAAAAATGTTGGAATGTTGCAACCAGGTGTCAGGAATACAGATATTAACATAGAACAATTGCACCGTTTAAGGGCAATTGGTGAAGCATTAGCCTTAGATCGATAACAGTTAGTAAGGAAATAGGATATGCATGCTGTGCCCCAGGTGAATTTTCCTGTTTTGCTTTCTATGTCCCTTTGTCTAATTCCCGCTCTTTTATCTGTATAAATAAGACTGTTTGGGCCTTGCATGGCCACTCACATATTCTGAATGTTATTGGCGGAGCGCTACGCTAATAAACAGAGTGGTCTGACAAATTGTGAGTCTTGATTCTAACTTAGACACATGCAAGCAATCAAATTTGTTTGGTAACTAATGAGGACCTGTCACGGAGTGTGGGGAGTCCGGCCCTGCACCCCTCTTCCTGGGACCCACAGTGACTCTTAGCCAGCCAGTAAAACAGAAGGTTTATTGGGCAACAGGAACAGAGGTTACAGCAGAGCTTGCAGGCACAGTCAGGACCCCTCCCTCGAGTCCTTCTGGGCTTTCAGGGTGCTTGGATCCTAGCTAGGATACCCTGAATTCTGCCCACACAGCCCCAAGCCCAAACTCAAACTGCTTCCCTCTTGCCACTCCCTTCCTTTGTCCCCTTCCCAGGCAAAGGTGTTGACCTTTCCCCTCCCTTACCTAGCTCAGGTTACAGGCGCTGGCATCGTCCATCCCCTAAAGTCCTCCCCTGGTCTCCCACTCCCCACACAGACACTCCCTACTGCATCACAGGAACTCCTCCACAAACAGCATCTCAGATCCTCCAGGCAGTCCTAGGAACTGTATAAAAGTGCTCACCACTCAGCACTCTTCTAAACACTTCTCCAGACTTCATCTCCTCGGTGAACTGCGTATGTCCAGTTCCACTCAATCTCTTTCTAACCCTAGAGATAACACAGTAGGGCCTTTTTTCATTTAAGATGGAATCTTGCATGTTCTCACTGTGATTTTTATCAGGGATCACGGAGATCTTCCATAACTATCTTGTGTCATTAGTAAGTTGCAGGCGCTGACGGATTCATGAGCTAAAGCTAAAAGAGAGACTTGAAGAACAATTGGAAAACATATTACCTATTAATTGGAAATAGATTTAGGGCACTGAAATCTTTTCAGTAACTTTAGAAAGTCCCTTAACCATTTTTCACTTAGGTGGATTTGGAAGAAACTTTTCTAGGTTAGTCCAGAAAGGTCCAATTCAGCAGTCTTCTACTTTATTCTGTAGCAGCTGTTACGCCTCAGTACTGGAGACAAGAGACAGATGAAGTTGACAAGTGGAGTGCTCCGGCTGAGTAATTCCTATGTTCTCCTGAACAGAAATACTCATTGAAGGTGCTTCTCCTGAGATGATGTAATTTCATGTTGCTCTTATTCCAGTCTCTGTTTTACAGACAAAGTCATTGAGAGGGGCTCAAAGGGACCAGTTGGGAGGGACGCTTACTGCAAGTGGACAAATGGACAAGAGAGGTAGAAAAACCAAATAGGAACAAATACAAAGAGACTAACTCCACTTCTCCTCTCTCTCTCAGGCCCCATGCTGACCTCACTACCATTGTAACCGAGCTTTGAATCCTTTCTTCCACCAGCACTTCTACCTTCTCTTTACTCTCATCCCTCTTGTGTGTTGCAGGTTTACCTCCACCCCAGAAAGATGACTGTCTCCAGCCTGTGGTATCCAAATGCGGGGTGGCCCGGCCTAGTCCAGTTACTGGCAGCTCCAACGAGCCATGCGTTAGGCAGTGCCCTGACTCTGAAGTGCTGATCAGACCCTCACCGGTTGTTGTGACCCTCCCTGGATCAGTTCTCAGCAATTTCCTTCAGCAGAGTGAAGTAGCAGCCGTAGGAGCACCTGTGGTGGGAGCCGGTTTGGGGGGCTCATTTGGTTGTGGGGGACTGCACGGCTATGAAGGCCTTTACGGAGGGTTGTATGGTTTAGGGAGATTAGGTGGTTATGGTGGCCATTACGGTCATGGGGGATTATTGGGTCACGGGGGATACTCTGGTTACCCAGGTCTTTACGGTTATGGGGGATTATTGGGCTATGGGGGACACTGCGGTTACCCGGGCCTTTATGGTTACGGGGGATTATGGGGATACGGGGGATATGGCCGCAGGTCTCTTGGTGGATATTGTGGGCCATGTTAAACCCAGCAGGAACACCCACAGAAGAAGGAAGAACCAGGAAATGAACAGCAAGATACAGATTCACCCCTGAGCTTTTGGGCATGGCTTTCAGAAGTGCTGGGCAAACAGGGCTCCAGTTGAACTCCGTGGAGCTTTGTGTGCTCAGCACCTTGGCCTGACAGCCATGCTGCATTTCTAATGTTACGCTTTAAGACTCTTTCTGCCAAGGCTTTCCCACCCGCATGCTGATTCTCGCTTTCACATGTGGACTCATTCTGAATTACACGCAGGCTGTTTACACTGACCCCCGCAGGGTGAAGGAACAGGAGCCTTCAAATAGGCAGCATTTATGTTTAGTATCACCTTAAGTCCCTTTTAGACACCACATTTTCTACCTTTCCATCGGTACGTACCTCTAGGGGCTCACTTTGATCTTTGCTCTGGCCAGATGTCTAATGGAGAAGCTGCCTAGTCTCTGCTTTTATTTTGCTTCGTCTCATTGCCCACCAACTTGAATAAAACAAAGAACTTATAATGGTTACAAAGGGGACTTCTTTGTCAACCTCTGCAGCTGCAACAAAGCAAACAGGTCTTCATGTCTGAAATGAGCCCCACTGAGGTGTGTGATGGGTCGCAACTCTTCTTGATACACTGGAAATACATTCTTTCTGCTCTGTAGTATTTCTTCCTGAAACTGTGTACTACCAATTTCATTTGCATTAACAACTCTGCTGCATCATAATATCGGTCTTCTGGTTCTCCTTGTTCCTCCCTCCTTGCTTAAAAAATCGTGTTGGACGAAATTCCTCCTTGTGTCGCTGGCACTTCTCCAGTTGTAATTTTCAAAGCCCTGGTAGATAGAGTCTTTTCCTGCAAAGACTTAGTGACACATTTTCCCTTCATTTACGTTCCCTTTAGTTTCAAGAAGATCAATCGTATGATTTGTGTTAAGAGTCTATGAAAGTCTTTGCAGGTTTTCATGAGGAAAAGAAAAGTGGCCACAAGATCACATACTTCACTGTAGGCCAACGGTGACAGACTCTTCCTAATAGTGGGAGGGCCACGAGGACCCACCTCCAATGTGGTCCCACTCCTGCCCCTCCTATTCCCCAAGGCCCCGACCCCTGGCCAAACCAAAGCTGGAGCCAGAACAGGGAACCCATCACCCCCATCTGCCGGAGTTGCGGGGCTCGAGAGCAGACCCCAGACTGTAGCCTCTGATCCCGCACCCCATCCATGGCAGATGGCGGGCTCAAGGTTCCCCACAGTTGCCTGTGTGCTTCTTACTCTGACCCTGCTCCTGCTTCTGGCCCAGACGAGGGTAGAGTCTCATGGGTAAGAGGAGGGGCGGGGAGTCAGGCCCACATAAAAAGTGGACCTGACCCAGAGTGGTTCCTGGCCCCCCTTCCACTTCCTCTTCCCCTTCCCATTCCCCGTTCCCCCAAACACACGCAACTCTTCAATAGAACCCAGTGGCAAAAACAAAAGTCAGTGTGCCCGATGGACACCTCCTTTGCATTAACTTTATGCAGCTGCTGTTAGAAAGTCAAAAGGAAGAAAGAAACGGTCCATATCCATGGAGAGGAGATCACCTGGCTGAATTCTCATTGACACTAAAGCCTTTTGACAGTGCTCTGGCATGGGAAAGAGGCACTCAAGTCAAGGTAGATGTAGGTAACATCCACCTTATGGCCCCTGCCTTATTTGCATTTTACAATGTGATGTAATACCTATTGTGTAGTTGAGAATCAGGGCCAGTGTGGTGATAACAGAGGAAACCCAAAACCAGGAAGGCATTAGACGAAACCGATCAAGGGTAACATGGCAAACATGAGGAATGTTTGCAGAGGTGCTGATGAAATGCAGCTCTCTCATTATTTCACATGGAGTTTGGTGCACTCAACACTTCTCAAAGCCAGGCCTATGGGATCAGAGGTGAATCTGTATCTTCCCGTTCATTTCCTGCTTCTTCCTGTTCCCATGGAGATGCCTGATGGGCGCAATGTGGTTTACAATTTCCATTTAGGTCCCGATGACCCCATCACAATCCCCCCAGCCCTGTTTTCCCCAACAACCATATGGGCCCTTGTGACCATGGAGGTGGTGATGGGGGCACATGTGCTGATAGAGGTTTATAACGTTATGGAAACAACTACAATTAGAGGGTGTAAAAGTGCATTGCAAGATTCTCAATGGTTGATCATTGTTCACACTTAGAGGAGAAGATGTTTCACCCAAAGTTCACCCCAAAATCATCAAAACAAAATTTAAAAAATGCCAAAATGAGCCTCTCTAAGAGTTACTGTCAGGTTAGTGATGTATCTGGAAGCGTACAGTAGGGTTCAGGTGATACAGGTCAGCCTCAAGAAAGAGGGAGCCTGGGACCCTGCAGTCAGCTGCTGAGTTCCCAACCCACCCTCCGCAGGATAGGCTCTCAGTGAAGCGCTCTGGGAGGCAGGGACAGAGAGACAGGTTTCTGAAAGGTCACCAAAAAAATTGTTGTGAGAACTCTTGAATCTTAATCCATAATTTGGGAGCATCTAATCCCACAAAAAGAATCTGCTATTAAAATAATAGAACCTTGTGTGCACATACAACTTTAATGAGCCTGCAGTGCTTTGAAGTCCTTTGATTTGAGGAAGCCTGTGATCATTGAGCATAATATCACTATGAGATCTGGTTTATGTGGAGGTGAACAAGCACATTGAGGTGAAGGTTACACAGGTTGCAACTCACAGAGTCAGGAATAAAACCTAGTCATAGTGATTACTCACCCATGCTCACCACTGCTCCTGAACTGCATTGGACAGTTCCCATTCAAGGCTTCTGAATATCCCACTGCAGCATCAGTGAAGTCGGTAGAATGATCCCAGGAATGTAGCTGGCCTGTAATGTTTTCAGAGGAAAGGGAGCTGAAGGGTGTATTGTGCCCCTCACATTGTGTGGAGTTAGCAAGAAAATGATCCTCAAAAAGATGTTGGTGTCACCAGGCATAAATCTAGGTAACTCGGGGGGGTGGTAAACCACAAGTGTCAATGAAGCCCTCCTGCTGTAGGCCTCAATGAACCAATGTTCCTCCATGTTAAACACTTTGTGTAACCTAGTGTAACCTAATATGTTAAGAGCTGTAAAATGTAGTGTTAGCAGTTAGTTTTCGGTTGTAACAGTCAGTTCTCTGCTGTAATACATTAAAGCTAGGCTAAAGCACGCTCAAGGCCGTTTTAAGATACTGTATACATGTCTCAGCAGCGGAGAGCGGGGAGGAAGGGGGAAGACAAAAGATTGAATGAGAAAAGATACTGCAGCTGGATGGGAAAGGAGGGGGGAGTGAGAAATCAGCTAGTCAGCAAGAAAGTTTTGTAGTAAACAACTGTGATATAAAAGGAAGAAACTGCTTGTTTTAGGGGGGCAGGATTTGAGATTTTCTCCCTTGCACCTTATTTGAGCTTGGTTTGCTTCTCCACCCTGGTGTGTTTATTGGCGCTGCACACCAAGTGACGGAACCCCCCCCCCTCCCCCCGCTGTTGCTTGGCCTCAGGCAGTTATCTGCCGGCAACAAAGACAAAGGGGAAAAATCACATCAGTTGAAGGAGTTACTCAAAGTTTGATTTTTAACTCATTGGGCCTTCGGGAACAAAGGATCTCTCAAGTCCTCCAGCAGCCGAAAAAACTGTCTGAAAAAATTAAGGACTCAGGGGTCTTCTAATCCCTTTAATTTATTCTACTGTGTGAACTAGAGAACCCTATTCAAGTTGCTCTCTCCATAACCATTGAGACTATGTGCTAGTGATCCTTTTAATTTAGGACTGAATCTTGCACAGACACTCTGTGATTCTTAACCATGAGAAAGGTTTGGGTTTTTAAATTTTTTTTTCTCTTATTGAGTTGCAGGCATTGGTTTTTTCGTGGTTTATAAGTTAAGGCCTGGATTTTCAGAGCAAGACATGTACAATATTTGGCACACTACAGCCTGATGATTTTAGTTGGAACTTGGGCATTCAAATCCCTTAGGGATTTCCAAAAAATCTCACCCCCAATTTTTGATTTAGGGTTCAGGAAGAAATTCCCTACATTTCCTCCATAAAGTGTTCATTAATTCTTTTTCTGCTTTCTTCTGAAGCAGACGGTGAGTGATACTCATTGAGATAACATACCGCATTAGATGGGCCATTTGTCTCTTCTAGCATAGGAATTGCAACAGTCTCGCTTTCAGAAGTGAATCTAGATGCAGATCCTCCTCTGGCTTAACTTACTGTAGCTGCAGTGAAGCCAGTGGATCAGAGCAGATTTGCACCAGGGGAGGCGCTGGGGTTGTGTTTTGTTTTGATTTAAAAACCCATTTTTCTTTATTCATCAGCAAGTGTTGGTGACTCGCTGAGGTTTACAAACCAAAGCATGGTCTTGTGATACTGGACTGAACTGCTGTGTCTGTCAGTAGATGTCAGAGGACTGTTGGCCACTCACTAAAGGTTAGGGGAGCTTTTCTGGTGGCCTTGTGCCAATACCAAAAGGATGGTGAAGGACCAATGAGAAATCAGGGATCTTGAGACTGACTGTCCCCAGAACCAATGATGAGAGTCCAACACAACAGGTCAGCCTGATTGACAGGGCAGGCAGGCCAATGAGGAAGTCAGGAACCCAGAGCTGGAGCTGTCTGAGTGGGAGACCAAGCTAAGGGGAGAGCAGCAGCCAGAGCTGAGCTGAGCGGAGCCGCAGCAGCGTGAGGGGCCAGAGGAGCAGCCCAGAGAGCAGAGCTGAGCTGGAGGCAGAGCCGCAGCCAGGCTGGGGCAGAGTGGAGCTGGGGCTGGGGCTGGGGCCGTCCGGAGCCGGGTGCGGTGAGCAGCTGGGTGAGTGGGGGGGACCCTGGGCAGAGGGTCCAGCACAGGGAGACGCCACCAGCCAAGATGGGGATCATGACACTGACGGGGGCCTGATGCTGGGAAGAAGGGTCCTGCCACCTGGAGCCTGAGGGCGTGTGGGAAGCGCCAGAGCAAGTGTCCGACCCGCAGCATCCCTGCAGCACGGCCAGGGACTGGGCAGGAGGAACAGACTGTGAACTGCCCTGGCACTGCAGAGACGGCTGTGTGTGGTGTCCCTCAACCCATGGGGTGGGGTGACTTGCTCCTTTATCCTTTCCCATTTTCCTTATTTATTTATTAGTTGCTGTTTAATAAATCATATTTGCTCTGAAGTACATGTACAGTAGAACCTCAGCGTTACGGACACCTCGGGAATGGTGGTTGTCTGTAACTCTGAAATGGTCCGTAACCTGAAGATGTTACGGAATTCAGCCACTGCTGAATTGGGGCTGCAGCCATTGGGGGTGGAAGCATCCAGTGTGAGGAGAGTACCCTGGAGTGGGGACAGCTGAGCCCCTGACCTAAGTGACTATGAGAAGATTAAGGATGGATCCCCACCAGGATTTCTAGTCCGAGCCTTGTCAGGGTTACAAGGACAGTGGAAGAGGAGTCCTTGAGGTCAGGCAGGCCTCTGGGAAAACAGAGTGGGAATTAGGACTCAGATTCATTCATTAGTAAATTCAAGCGGGGTCCATATAATCTGGTAAAGTTCCCTACAGAGGTGGGACCATCTCCTAATAACATATAGGTTATATCCTAACAAGGAATCTTGTATTATTAATGCTATCCCAGCCATGTTCTTTGCACTATTTTTTTAAAGGACTGGAAATTCCAAGCATTAATGATATACATTTTATATATTTATATCTCTTAGAGACAGGATATTTTTAGGACAAAGAGAATAACAAGGATTCAAAAGAGCTGGTTGGGTCCCTTCTTCTTTCTTTCTTTCTTTCTTTCTTTCTTTCTTTCTTTGTCTCTCTCTGCATCTCTCTCTCTCTGCTTTTCTCTCTTTAGGTCTCTACATGACCTCAGTTGCAATAGGAGCTAATCATTAAAATTTTTATTTCCCTTTCCAATGTACCTTAAGTTTATTGTCTTGCCTGCTGTGTGTTTCAGGTTTATCGCCATGGCAGAAAGATCTCTTGCTTCACAAATGTGTGAAGCTGCAATAAGCTACAACATGCCAGGTGTAAGCCAGTTCCCTGCCTCCACAGTGCTGATCCAGCCACCACCTTCCCAGGAGCAATTCTCAGCTCTTTCCCTCAGGAAAGCAGAGTGGGATCCCCAGGAGTAGCTGACATTGGAGGTGGTGATGGGGGCAGATGTGATCATAGAGGCTCATAACGTTCTGGAGGGTTATATGGTTACGGGGGTTCCTGTGATGATGGGAGATTATACAGTTATGGGGGCCCATACAGTTAGGATGGACTCTATGGTCATGGGGTCCATATGGTTGTGAGGGAATACAGGTTTAGGGGGATGGCGATGGGTAGGATTACCAGATAGTAACTGTGAAAAAACGGGATGGCGTGAGGGTGCGGGGGGATAATAGGCGCCTATCTAAGACAAAGTCCCAAAAAACAGTATTGTCACTTTAAAAATGGGACATCTGGTCATCCTAGCGATGGGGCCATTGTTATGTTAATGGAAGCTGTGGGCCATGTTAAACACAGCAGGTATATCCATGGGAACAGGAAGAACCAGGAAATGAGAGGCATGATACAGATTGACATCTGAGCTCATAGGCCAAACTTTGAGAAGTGGTGAGTACACTGAACTCAGTGTGAAATAATGAGCGAGCTGCATTTCATCAGCACCTCTGCAAAGATTCCTCATGTTTCCCATGTTAAACTCGATGGGTTTCCTCTATTGCTTCCCTAGTGATAGGTTTCTTCTGTTATCAGCACAATGGGCCTGATTCTCAACTACACGACAGTCAACGTAAACAAAATGTCTTGCGGTCCACCAGCGGATTGCCCTGATCGGCCACAACCCGAAGGTTGCCCACCCCTGGGCTAGGTGATCTCCTATCCATGAATATGGACGATCTCTATCTGCCTTTTAACTTTCTAACAGCAGCTGCATAATGGAGAAGCTTTTCGAACTTCTGCTTTTATTGTGCTTTTTTTCAGTTGAGAGAAGTACTTCCAAATGGTGGCAGATGGACTGGAGTGCCAAACTCTACAGCTGCAAGGAAGAACTCAGAGAACTGTGAGAAAGATACCATTTTGGAGCTGGGGATAGGATACGGCTCTCCATAAAATGATGGAAATCTAGTCTTCCTACTCTGCTTTCTTTCTTTATTCTCTATTCTGACAATTTCCTACTCCCCTTTATGTCTTATTCAAATATATACTACCTCATACTATTGGTCATCTGGTTTAATTGTTCTTCCATTCGTTATCTTTTCATATTACCAAAGGTTCAACCCACAGCATCTCATCCTTCACCAAGAATTCGCCATTTTCCTCTCTGCTGGGCTTCTTGCTGGGCTCACTCAACTGCATTGTCTTACAAGACCTCACTTTCTTGCCTGCTCATGGATGGAGAGATAGTTTCTGGCAGAGTACAGGTTCCAAGACTTAACTCAAACCCTTTGTACAAAATAGCACTGCTTCCTTTCCCTCTCCACCATCCCTCCCCTTGACTAATCAGCAAATCTGCTCTAGGCAGCGCTTTGACAATCCTTTGATAACAGCCACATATGCTACTGATGCCACCCATAACCACCAGCTGGCTCACACAATGTTAAGATGAAAGACAACTGAAGAGTGCAACATGCATATCACCCCCTGTGAGGCTGCAATTCATCCAAAGGAGGACTTACAAAGGCACTCAAGTTTGTGTAAGCAGAGTCAGGATGAGCTCTCCCCTGACCTCTGGTGGTGAATTATGGGAAGTGCGGAAAGAAGGCCAGGAAATGTGAACTCTCAAATATTTGCATGGGCACACCCAGCAAGGCAGCCTGGGATGGTTATTTTGACAGCTGGGCTCCCCAATTTCTTTGTTATTGGGGCAGGAGGAAAAGAAATGGGATGCCGCATTGTTTCCTACCTTTATTAAAAGGATTTGGCTACACTCAGACTCCGTGCTTGCGAGAGGGGAAGTATTGCCTCCTAGAGGCGCCCAGGGGGGTGTGGTATGTAAGTGTCCCAGGTCACTGGGTGGGGGCTCGAGCCGGTTATGCATTGTGTTATTGAAACGGAACCCCTGGATCCTGAACCTGGCACTTGTTGCTGCCAACTCAGAGGGGCAGAAGGGTTACATTTGTTTGGTAACTAATTAGGACCTCTCCCACAAAGAGTATCTCAGATCCTCCATGCAGTTCTAGGAACTCTATAAAAAGTGCTCACGACTCAGCACTCTTCTACACCTTTCTCCGGACTTTATCTCCTCGGTGATTCGGGTTCGTCCATCTTGACACAATTTCTTTCTAACCACACAGATATCACAGTAGAGCTTCTTTCAGTTTAAGACGGAGTCTTGCATGTACTCACTGTGATCTTTATCAGGGATCAGGGTGTTCTTCCTTAACTATCCTGTGTAATTATTCAGTTTCAAGGGCTGGTGGATTGATAGGAAACATATTTCCTGTTAACTGGATAAAGAATTAGGACATTTAAATCTTTTCAGTAACTTTAGAAAGTCCCTTAGCCATTTTTCACTTAGCTGGATTAGGAAAAAACTTTCCCAGGTTAGTCCGGAAAGGGTCAATTCGGTGGTCTTCTACTTGACTCTGAAGCAGCTATTACTCCTCAATACTGGAGAGAGAGAATGGATAAAGTTCTCAAGTGGTGTGATCCAATCTAGCAATTGCTATGTTCGCCTGAGCAGAAATACCCATTGAAGGTGCTTCTCCTCAGATGGTGTAATTTAGTGTAGCTGCAGGTCAGTGGACCTGAACCCATTTTAGCCCAGCTGAGGAGCTTGTCCTAAGTGATTTCTTTGGAGAAAAGCCAAATCTCTGTTGCTTCATCAGCAAGTTTTGGTGACTCCCAAGATTTGGAAACTCCAAGAGCCACCTTCTGACACCAGAATCGACTGGTTTGCACGCAGAGGTTAAATCCTCAAAGGAAAGGATGTGATTACCATGATCCCAGAAATGTTCTCTTTGATAAATATCTAAAATAGATCCAGAATGCCAGGTGTCCATCATTATTCCAATCAGTGTTTTTCAGACAAAGGGACACAAAGGGGCGAGTTGGCTGGGAAGTTTACTGTGAGTGGACAAGAGGTGTAGAAAGAGGATACAGGAACAAATAGATGACCACACCCATGCAGACTAAATGCACTCCTCCTCGCTCTCTCGGGCCCCATGCAAACCTCGCTACAGTTGTAACTGAGCTTTGAAGCCTTTCTTCCACCAGCACTTCTACCTTCTCTTACTCTAGTCCCTATTGTGTGTTGCAGGTTTACCTCCATCCCAGAAAGATGACTTTCTCCAGCCTGTGCTATCCAGAATGCGGGGTAGCCCAACCCAGTCCAGTTACTGACAGCTGCAACGAGCCATGCATTAGGCAGTGCCCTGACTCCGAAGTGGTGATCAAACCCTCACCGGTTGTTGTGACCCTCCCCGGACCAATTCTCAGTAATTTCCCTCAGCAGAGTGAAGTGGCAGCCATAGGAGCTCCTGTGGTTGGAGCTGGTTTGGGGGGCTCATTCTGTTTGGGGGGATTGTACGGCTATGGAGGCCATTACGGAGGATTGTATGGTTTAGGGAGATTAGGTGGTTACAGGGGCCTTTACGGTTATGGGGGATTATTGGGCTATGGGGGACACTGCGGTTACCCAGGCCTTTATGGTTTCGGCGGTACGGATATGGGGATGTGGCCGTAGGACTCTTAGTGGATATTGTGGGCCATGTTAAAGCCAGCAGGAACATCCATGGAAGCAGGAAAAAAACAGGAAATGACGGGCAAGATACAGATTCACCTCTGAGCTTTTGGGCATGGCTTTCAGAAGTGCTGGGCAAACGTGGCTCCAGCTGAACTCAGTGGGTGCTGTGTGTGCTCAGCACCTTGGGCTGACAGCCGTGCTGCATTTCTAATGTTACGCTTTATGACTCTTTCTGCAAATGCTTTCCCATCCATGTGCGGATTCTTTTATTTGCATGTGGAACTGCAGTGGGTGCTGTAAGGGTGCTCAGCACCTTGGCTGACAGAGCCGTGCTGCATTTCTGGGATGTTGGGGACGCTCTTGCAGTCAGAAGAACATCTTATGCTGGTCAGATGAAACATTGGAAATCTCCTTCCACTGTGTGGCTGATTCCACACTTGCTTAAAAATTTGCTCACTGTGGAGCTCATCTCTGTTAAGCAGTCTGCAGCCCTGAGTACCTGTCCTGTTTTATCAAAGACTTAGACAGGTTTTCCCTTTGATTTCAACAGTGTGAGAAAGGGCAAACAGTGGCCAAAGCTAAGTACTGTGTCCACATCCCCTTTGTCCACATGTTGACTTTCTAATAGATTAGTCGACTTTACCAGTGCCCCAATTTATGTTCTTCTAGATGTCTGATAATTTTATTCTTTACTATTGTTTCAACAAATTTGCCCTGTACTGACATGAGACTTACCGGTCTGTAATTGCCAGGATCACTTCTAGAGCCCTTATTAAATATTGGCATTACATTAGCTATCTTCCAGTCATTGGGTACAGAAGCCGATTTAAAGAAAAGGTTACCAACCCTAGTTAATAGTTCCACAACTTCACATTTGAACTTCACAGAACTCTTGGGTGAATGCCATCTGGTCCCAGTGACTTGTTACTAAGTTTATCAATTAATTCCAAAACTCCTCTAGTGACACTTCAGTCTGTGACAGTTCCTGAGCTTTGTCACCTAGAAAGGCCGGCTCAGGTTTGGGAATCTCTTTAAGATCCTCAGCCATGAAGATTGAAGCAAAGAATTTGTTTAGTTTCTCCGCAATGACTTTATCATCTTCAAGCTCTCGATCATCCAGGGGCCCCACTGGTTGTTTAGCAGGCTTCCTGCGTCTGATGTACTTAAAAAACATTTTTGTTATTACCTCTGGAGTTTTTGGCTTCAGACTCCTCTTTGGCTTTCCTTATTACATTTTTACTCATAATTTGGCAGTGTTTATGCTCCTTTCTATTTACCTCATTAAGATTTGACTTCTACTTTTTAAAAGATGCCTTTTTCTCTCTCACTGCTTCTTTTACATGGTCGTTAAGCCATGGTGGCTCTTTTTTAGTTCTTTCACTGTGTTTCTTAATTTGGGGTATATATTTAAGTTGGGCCTCTATTATGGTGTCTTTAAATAGCGTCCATGAAGCTTTCAGGTATTTCACTTTAGTCACTATATGCAGTGATCCTTGGGTCTGTGAAGCATCCGGTGTGAAGAGAGCAGCCCGGTGTGAGGACACCCTGTCCCTGTCCTAAGTGTCCATGACAAGACTGCGGGTTGAGTCCCTCGGGAATTCTGGGCTCACCATTGTCGTGGTTACAAGGTGTCAGGGTTCCCTCCCATCTCTTAACTCCAAGGTACAGATGTGGGGACCTGCATGAAAGACCCGCTAAGCTTATATTCCACCAGCTTAGGTTAAAAGGCTCTTACATAAATTAAGTTGTCCTGGGATAAAAGGGAAGGTCCTTTCCTGGATTCAGAACTGGTTAAAAGACAGGGAACAAAGGGTAGGAATTAATGGTAAATTCTCTGAATGGAGAGGGGTAACGAGTGGTGTTCCCCAAGGGTCTGTCCTAGGACCAGCCCTATTCAACTTATTCATAAATGATCTGGAGAAAGGGGTAAAGAGTGAGGTGGCAAAGTTTGCAGATGCTACTAAAGTGCTCAAGATAGCTAGGACCAAAGCAGAGTGTGAAGAACTTCACAAAGATCTCCCCAAACTAGGTGATTGGGCAACAAACTGGCAAATGAAATGTAATGTGGCTAAATGCAAAGTAATGCACATTGGAAAAAGTCACCCCAACTATACATACAATATGATGGGGGCTAATTTAGCTACAACAAATCATGAAAAAGATCTTGGAGTCATCGTGGATAGTTCTCTGAAGACATCCCCCTGGTGTGCAGAGATGGTTAAAAAAGCCAACAGGATGTTAGGAATAATTAAAGAGGGGATAGAGAATAAGATGGAGAATATATTATTTCCCTTCTATAAATCGATGGTACGCCCACATCTTGAATACTGCGTATAGATGTGGTCTCCTCATCTCAAAAAAGATACAATGGCACTCGAGAAGGTTGAGAGAAGGGCAACTAAAAGGATTAGGGGTTTGGAACGGGTCTGTAAGGGTGCTGACTCATTCCTGCGGCACATCCTGCTGGTCTCTCAGGGAATTAGCTCATTCCAGTTCTGGAGTGCCCTCTTCAGGCCTCTCAGTGATCCGCCTGCCCTCTGGCCCCATGTCCCTCCCAGGACCCTGGTGCCCTGTTATCTGCGGTGCTGCCCCTGAGCACTACCCCCTTTCTCTCAGGGTCTCCCCACCCACTATCCCCACCTCACCTCAGTATCAGGCTACTGCCAGTCATCGTCTAGCCCCATGCCCTGGGGCAGACGGCAGTATCAGCCACTCATCAGTGGCAAGGTGGGGTTTGGACCTGCTGCCTTGGCCTACACCTGGGCTGCCTTCTGCAACCCCCAGTACTTGTTGCCCTTGTGCTAGGCCACAGTCTAGGACTTTCCAAGCTGCAGCTTCCCAGCTCCTCTGCCTTGCCCCAGCCCTGCTCCACTCAGGTACCCTGTCTAGCTCCCTGCAAGCAGGCCCTTCTCCTTCTACAGGCAGAGGCAGACTGGCTGGGCCTCTGGCTCACAGCCTTTTCTAGGGGCCAGCTGGGCCTGACTGGGGCATGGCCCCAGCTGAGCCTACTTTCCCCCAATCAGCCCAGGCTTTTAGAGCTGCAGCCCTCTGCAGGGCTGCTTTTCAACCCCTCAGGGCAGGAGCGGGTAACCACCCTGCCCCAGGGTCCCATGTGAGGAGAGCTTAAAGAGGCTAGGACTTTTCAGCTTGGAAAAGAGGAGACTGAAAGGGGATATGATAGAGGTGTATAAAATCATGAGTGACATGGAGAAAGTAGATAAGGAAAAGTTATTTACTTATTCCCATAGTACAAAAACTAGGGACCAGCAAATGAAATTAATGGGCAGCAGGTTTAAAAGAAATAAAAGGAAGTTCTTCTTCTCACAGTGCCCAGTCAACTTGTGGAACTCCTTGCCTGAGGAGGTTGTGAAGGCCAGGACTATAACGGGGTTTAAAAGAGAACTGGATAACCTACATGAATTTAAGTCCATTAATGGCTATCAGGCAGGATAGATAAGGAATGGTGTCCCTAGCCTCTGTTTGTCAGAGGGTGGGGATGGATGGCAGGAGAGAGATCACTTGATCATTACCTGTGAGGTACACTCCCTCTGGGGCACCTGGCATTGGCCACTGTCGGTAGAGGATACTGGGCTAGATGGACCTTTGGTCTGACCCAGTACGGCCGTTCTTGTGTTCATGTTCTTAACCAAATAGGTAACCAAGGTGAGCACACACCAAACCTTTGGGGTTTTAGGGCAGATTCTTAAAAACAGAACTTGATTATAAAGAAAAAAGTAGAAGAAGCACCTCTGTAAAATCAGAATGGAAGGTAATTTTACAGGGTGATAAGATTTAAAGCACAGAGGATTCCCCTCTAGACAAAACTTGAAAGTGACCAAAAAAAAACAGGAATAAACCTCCCTCTTAGCACAGTGAAAATTCACAAGCTAAAACAAAAGATAATCTAATGCATTTCCTTGCTATTACTTACTATTTCTATAATATCAGATGTATCATTTCAGTAGGAGCTTGGTCTCTCTCTTTGTCTCAGAGAGAACAACACCACACACAGCACAAAGGAAAAACCTTCCCTCTCAGATTTGAAAGTATCTTCTCCCCTTACCGGTCCTTTTGGTCAAGCATCAAGCAGGTTATCTGAGTTTCTTAACCCTTTACAGGTAAAGGAGGGATTTTATGCTACCCTTAGCTGTGTGTTCATGACACAAGGTCTCTGCCACACAGGAGAGTGGAAGGGGAGCCCTCAAGGTCAGGCAGCCACTGGATAAAGGGAGTGGGAGCGATGACTCAGATTCTCAGCTAGGCAATTCCACTGGGGGAGCTTATCAACCAGGAAAGTTCCCCATGATCTTGAGACTATCCCCTACTCATATAGAGGTTACATCCTACCAAGGAAACTAACATTATTAATGCTATCCCAGCCATCTTCTTAGAGACAGGATAATTTTTGGGACAAAGAGAGTAACAAGAATTCAAAAGAGCTCGTTAGGTCCCTCAATCCTTCTTTCTTGCTTTCTTTCAAGACATCTTGCTTCACAAACACGTGCAGTGACATTCCACACACCGTGCACAACAGCTGTAACAAGCCAGACATAAGGCGGTGCGCTGACTCTACAGTGCTGATCCAATCACCACTGTCATGTCCTTCCCAGGAGCAATTCTCAGCTCTTTCCCTCAGGAAAGCAGAGTGGAATCTTCGGGTGCAGCTGACACTGGAGGTGGCGATGGGGGCACATGTGCTGATAGAGGTTTCTAATGTTATGGAGGATTATACTGTAACCGGTGTGCCAGTGGTTATGGGAGATTATAGTGTTATGGAGGCCAATACGGTTAGGACGAGCTCCATGGTCACAGGGGCCTATATGGTTGTTGGGGAAAACAGGGCTGGGGGGATTGGGATGGGGTCATCGGGACCTAAATGGAAATTGTAAACCACATTGCGCCCACCAGGCATCTCCATGGGAACAGGAAGAAGCAGGAAATGAACGGTAAGATACAGATTCACCTCTGATCCCATAGGCCTGGCTTTGAGAAGGGTTGAGTGCACCAAACTCCATGTGAAATAATGAGAGAGGTGCATTTCATCAGCACCTCTGCAAACATTCCTCATGTTTGCCCTGTTACCCTTGATCGGTTTCGTCTAATGCCTTCCTGGTTATGGGTTTCCTCTGTTATCACCCCACCGGGCCTGATTCTCAACTACACAATGGGTATTACACCACACTGTGAAGTGCAAATGAGGCAGGGGCCATAAGGTGGATGTTACCTACATCTACCATGACTTGAGTGAGTGCCTCTTTCCCATGCCAGAGCACTGTCAAAAGGCTTTAGTGTCAATGAGAATTCAGCCTGGTGATCTCCTCTCCATGGATATGGACCGTTTCTTTCTAACTTTTGCCTTTCTAACAGCAGCTGCATAAAGTTAATGCAAAGGAGGTGTCAAGCAGACACATTGACTTTTATTTTTGAAACTGGGTTCTTTTGAAGAGTTGCATGTGTTTGGGGGAACTGAATGGGAAGAGGAAGGGAAGGGGAAGCGGAAGGGGGGCCAGGAACCACTATGGGTCAGGTCCACTGTTTATGTGGGCCTGACTCCCCGCCCCTCCTCTTACCCATCAGGCTCTACCCTCGTCTGGGCCAGAAGCAGGAGCAGGGTCAGAGTAAGAAGCACACAGGCAGCTGTGGGGAACCTTGAGCCCACCATCTGCCATGGATGGGGTGCGGGATCGAGGGCTACAGGCTGGGGTCTACTTTCAAGCCCCCCAACTCTGGCAGATGGGGGTGATGGGCTCCCTGTTCTGGCTCCAGCTTTGGTTTGGCCAGGGGGTGGGGCTTTGGGGAATAGGAGGGGCAGGAGTGGGACCACATTGGGGATGGGTCCTCGTAGCCCTTCCACTATTAGGAAGAGTCTGTTACCGTTGGCCTACAGTGAAGTATGTGATCTTGTGGCCACTTTTCTTTTCCTTATGAAAACCTGCAAAGACTCTCAGAGACTCTTAACACAAACCATATGATTGATCTTCTTGAAACTAAAGGGAACGTAAATGAAGAGAAAATGTGTCACTAAGTCTTTGCAAGAAAAGATTCTATCTACCAGGGCTTTGAAAATTACAACTGCAGAAGTGCCAGCAGCACAAGGAGGAATTTCATCCAACACGATTTTTAAGGAAGGAGGGAGGAACAAGGAGAACCAGAAGACTGATATTATGATGCAACAGAGTTTTTAATGCAAATGAAATTAGCAGTACACAGTTACAGAAAGAAATAATACAGAGCAGAAAGCATATATTTCCAGTGTTTCAAGAAGAGTTGTGACCCATCACATGCCTCAGTGGGGCTCATTTCAAACACGATGATCTGTTTGCTTTGTTGCAGCTGCAGAGATTGAGAAAGAAGTCCCCTTTGTAACCATTATAAGATCTTTGTCTTATTCCAGTTGGTGGGAAATGAGACGAAGCAAAATAGACTATGCAGCCTTTCCATTAGACATCTGGCCAGAGCAAAGATCAAGGTGAGGCACTAAAGGTACATACTGATGGAAAGGTAGAAAATGTGGTGCCTAAAAGGGACTTAAAGTGATACTAAACATAAACGCTGCCTATTTGAAGGCTGCTGTTCCTTCACCCTGCGGGGTCAGTGTAAACAGCCTGCGTGTAATTCAGAATGAGTCCACATGTGAAAGAGAGAATCAGCACGCGGGTGGGAAAGCCTTGGCAGAAAGAGTCCTAAAGCGTAACATTAGAAATGCAGCACGGCTGTCAGGCCAAGGTGCTGAGCACACAGAGCTCCCACTGGGTTCAGCTGGAGCCCTGTTTGCCCAGCACTTCTGAAAGCCATGCCCATAGGCTCAGGGGAGAATCTGTATCTTGCTGTTAAATTCCTGGTTCTTCCTTCTTTTATGGGTGTTCCTGCTGGGTTTAACATGGCCCACAATATCCACCAAGAGACCTACGGCCATATCCCCCATACCCCCATAATCCCCCGGAACCATAAAGGCCTGGGTAACCGCAGTGTCCCCCATAACCCAATAATCCCCCATAACCGTAAAGACCTGGGTAACCACAGTATCCCCCATGGCCCAATAATCCCCCATAACCATAATGGTCACTATAACCACCTAACCTCCCTAAACCATACAACCCTCCGTAAAGGCCTCCATGGCCACGCAATCCCCCCCAACCAAATGAGCCCCCCAAACCGGCTCCCACCACAGGTGCTCCTATGGCTGCTACTTCACTCTGCTGAGGGAAATTGCTGAGAATTGGTCCGGGGATGGTCACAACAACAGGTGAGGGTGTGATCACCACTTCAGAGTCAGGGCACTGCCTAACGCACGGCTCGTTGGAGCTGCCAGTAACTGGACTAGGCCGGGCCACCCCGCATTCTGGATACCACAGGCTGGAGACAGTCATCTTTCTGGGGTGGAGGTAAACCTGCAACACACAAGAGGGATGAGAGTAAAGAGAAGGTAGAAGTGCTGGTGGAAGAAAGGATTCAAAGCTCGGTTACAATGGTAGTGAGGTCAGCATGGGGCCCGAGAGAGAGAGGAGGAGTGGAGTTAGTTTCTTTGTATTTGTTCTTATTTGGTCTTTCTTCCTCTCTTGTCCATTTGTCCACTTGCAGTAAGCGTCCCTCCCAACCGGTCCCTTTGAGCCCCTCTCAATGACTTTGTCTGTAAAACACAGACTGGAATAAGAGAGACATGAAATTACATCATCTCAGGAGAAGCAGCTTCAATGGGTATTTCTGTTCAGGAGAACATAGGAATTACTCAACCGGAGCACTCCACTTGTCAACTTCATCTGTCTCTTGTCTCCAGTACTGAGGAGTAACAGCTACTATAGAATAAAGTAGAAGACTACTGAATTGGACCTTTCTGGACTAACCTAGGAAAGTTTCTTCCAAATCCACCTAAGTGAAAAAAGGTTAAGGGACTTTCTAAAGTTACTGAAAAGATTTCAGTGCCCTAAATCTATTTCCAGTTAATAGGTAATATGTTTTCAATTGTTCTTCAAGTCTCACCTTTAGCTTAAGCTCATGAATCCACCAGCGTCTGCAACTTACTAATGACACAAGATAGTTATGGAAGAACTCCGTGATCCCTGATAAAAATCACAGCGAGAACATGCAAGATTCCATCTTAATTGAAAAGAGGCCCTACTGTGATATTTCTGGGGTTAGAAAGAGATTGAGTGGAATTGGACTTACCCAGTTCACCAAGGAGATGAAGTCCAGAGAAGTGTTTAGAAGAGTGCTGTGTGGTGAGCACTTTTATACAGTTCCTAGGACTGCTTGTACGATCTGTGATGGTGTTTGTGGAGGAGGTCCTAATTAGTTACCAAACAAACTTGATTGCCTTCATAAATCCTCTTTTTGATGGAGCTGTTTTCCTCAGCGTTGGTGATTATTGGGCTAATCTCAGCCTCAGAGGGTGTGACATGCATGTTGCACTCTTCAGTTGTCTTTCATCTTAAAATTTTTTAAGCCAACTGCGTTTCTTTTTTCATTCCAATGACTTTATTGTTGCTGCAATGAGAATGAAGGTCAAGGTGATTCTGAGCGGCATCAGTAGCACAAGTGGGTGTCATGCAAGGAATCCAGTTTGGTTCTTTCAATTCATGCTGGTCATGGTTAGGGGCACTGGGCAGTTCATTCTAAATGTTTCATTTTTCTCCATTCTCATCACCTCTGTTCCTAGCAGGTCAGATCCAATCCCCTTTGAATCAATGGGAATCATTCAATTGCCTCCAGTATATTTTCTGTCAGGACTCTAAGTCCGAAATTCACTCTTTGCCAGGGGGATAGTACAATGCCTATGAACAACAGGTGCCACAGGACTCTCCCTCTGAACAATGTTTGGTCCCATTTTAAACTTTCAAACTCGGTCTTAGCAGGGGCTTACGCCCTCACAGATTTTAATAAATACCAAATTCAAAACTACATTTGAATGAATATGAAATAGACCCAAAATGTGTGGCTTTAAATCATGACCTGATTAAGGGAATGACATGAAA
Source organism: Gopherus flavomarginatus (assembly GCF_025201925.1). Lineage (NCBI taxonomy): Eukaryota > Metazoa > Chordata > Testudines > Testudinidae > Gopherus > Gopherus flavomarginatus. Next base: position 4,020,899 of record NC_066617.1, on the reverse strand, counting down.
GACCTTGGCCTATATTTTGTGTAAAGTGACTGTGTGACTCATTACAGAGGTGTCTAATCCCCACAACAATATATTGATATTCTAGGAACACAACCCTTTGCATGTGTGAAACACCAATGAGTGTTTGTGAGGGGCTTTGAAATCTTGAGTTCTGAGAATGCTGAAGAACTTCCAGCCTTAACATCCTCACTCTGTCTGTTTGATAGGCCTACAGAAAGAGATACATTGAGGTGACGGTCAGACACAGGGGTCAGTTGCAGAAACAGAAATACAACCCAGTATTTCTGATGCATCCTGCCACAGGCTGAGCTCTAGGTTGATCCCTGTTATAGCACGTTACAAGACAAGGTTAGTAACATGTCTGATTAAAAAATGTTTGCATCCTTGGATCTCAGCGTCAGGAATAAAAACCTGGCTAATATTGTGATCCACTTGAATGGTGGCTTTTTTATACTTGAGGATAATACTTCTCCAAAGGAATTACAAGTCTATCAATTTTCCAAAGGCGTAGTAACCTTGTAAATATTAAGTTGGGGTTTATTTTTGACTCTGCCAATAGCTTCCAGTCTGACCTTCACCTGAATGTGCCTCGATTTACCTCTGTAGCAAAAGCTATAATTGTAACTTTCAGGGTGGATTGTCTGAGGCTTCCTCTGATCTAAGCATTTCAAAGCACTTTTTACTGAGATTAGATCTTCCAACACTGAAGATTAGATTCACTTTAAAAATGCATGTCAAGGTCACAAATATCATTCCAGTGCTCAGTCTGTGTTTCCCAGCCTTTGAAATTGGGGCTCTTTGATTTTTGTTCCATGGAACTTTGCATTTTCTTTTTATATATATTTTAAAGTTTAAGGGATGGGGAGGGATAGCTCAGTGGTTTGAGCATTGGCCTGCTAAATCCAGCATTGTTAGTTCCCCCCTTGAGGGGGCCACTTAGAAATCTGGGGTAAAATCAGCACTTGATTCTGCTTGTGAAGACAGGGGGCTGGACTCAATGATCCTTTGGGGTCCCTTCCAGCTCTCTATATTTTTTGAAGGGTAGCTACTGAACCAGTGTAAAAGGGAACAGTTCCATCAACTTCAGATTGAAGGAACACACTTTATCTAGTCGAGGTTAGAGAAATCTTGTTGCAAGTGTCTCTCTTTGTGCATATTTGGCACCTCTACCCCCTAGTGCTCAAAGCTATGGGTGGTGTTTGAACCTCCAGCTGGGAGAGGTTAGCCCCTACCGCACCATTTCCACCAGAGGCCCCACCACTTCCACCCAAGGCCCTGCTGGAGCTAATCTCCCACCCCCTCCAAGCTGAGAGCCACCCCTCTTCCCCCCAGTGCAGACACCAACCCAGTCCTGCAGCTAGCCCCCTCAGCCTCAATGGAGTGCTGGTAGGGAGAGCAATGGGCAGCCCCAACCTCCTCAGCAGGGGAGGGTAAGGTGGGTGGCATGTGGCCCCAGCCCCAGAGTGCAGGAAGGCGGGTGGTGAGTGGCCCCTGCCCTAGAGCACTAGGGGGCTGGACTTGGATCTGGGAGGACTGGAGCCACGACTGGATGAAGGGAATGTCAGGGAAGGGAGTGGGGTCACGCTTGATTGTTTGGGAAGGCAACGCCTCCCCCCTGCCTATGCAACCCATCACCTATGCTCAAAGCCAACGAATAGGGAAACCAATGGAAACATCAGGTACTGCATCTCCACCCATGAGCAGCCAAGAGAAGTGGGTTTTGTGAGAGACTTCAGCTAATAAAGCAAAGGAAGAAGCACAGCACTGACAGTTAAGGATTCCTTCTTCAACAATCAGTGAGCTGTGGGATGAGACTGGATTAATTGGAAGTCTGACCAACCTAGTGCATCCTGCAAGACCCGTCTCCCACACAAAGATTTTCAGACAGACACAGAATGATTTTTAAATTGGAAAATACACCCCCAGCAGGATTTCTTCTAACTCGAGCAGCATTAAATGTCTTCCCTCAGTTGTAAAGCACAGACCATCACTGAAGTCTGGGGAACTCTACTGATGTCCGCTGGCTCAGTATCTGCCTCTTGAGCTTTGTAAAAGAATGTTTGCTAAAGAAAGGGAAATGCAAAGCTCCTTGTACCTCTTTCTGTAGGCCTATCAAACAGACAGAGTGAGGATGTTAAGGCTGGAAGTTCTTCAGCATTCTCAGAACTCAAGATTTCAAAGCCCCTCACAAACACTCCCTGGTGTTTCACACATGCAAAGGGTCGTGTTCCTAGAATATTAATATATTGTTGTGGGGATCAGACACCTCTGCAATGAGTCACACAGTCACTTTACGCAAACTATAGGCCAAGGTCTCTCATGTCATTCCCTTAATCAGATCATGATTTAAAGCCACATATTTTGGGTCTATTTCATAGTCATTCAAATGTAGTTTTTAATTTGGTATTTATGAAAATCTGTGAGGGCTTAAGTCCCTGCTAAGACCGAGTTTGAAGGTTTAAAATGGGACTAACATTGTTTATAAGGACAAAGAGTCCTGTGGTACCAATTGTTCATATAAATCATACTATCCCCTTGCCAAAGAGTGAATTTCAGACTTAAAGTCCCCACAGGAAACATACTGGAGGCAAAGGGGGGTACAAAGGGGATTGGATCTGACCTGCTAGGAATAGAGGTGGTGAGAATGGAGAAAAATGGCATATTTAGAATGAACTGCCCAATACCCCTAACCATGACCAACATGAACTGAAAGGACTAAATTGGATTCCTTTCATGACACCCACTTGTGCTTAGGGTGACCAGATGTCCTGATTTTATAGGAATAGTCCCGATTTTGGGGTCTTTTTCTTATATAATCTCCTATTACTCCCCACCACTTGTCCCAATTTTTCACACTTGCTGTCTGGTCACCCTACTTGTGCTACTGATGCCGCTCAGAATCGCCTTGAAATTCATTCTCATTGGAGCAACAATAAAGTCATTGGAATGACACAAGAAATGCAGTTGCCCTAAAAAAATTTAAGATGAAAGACAACTGAAGAGTGCAACATGCATGTCACACCCTCTGAGGCTGAGATTAGCCCAATAATCACCAACGCTGAGGAAAACAGCTCCATCAAAAAGAGGATTTATGAAGGCAATAAAGTTTGTTTGGTAACTAATTAGGACCTCCTCTTTTCATTTAAGATGGAATCATGCATGTTCTCACTGTGATTTTTATCAGAGATCATGGTGTTCTTCCATAATTATCTTGTGTCATTACTGAGTTGCAGACACTGGTGGATTCATGATCTGAAGCTAAAGGAGGGACTTTAAGAACAACATTTACAATTGGGGAAACATATTTCCTATTAATTGGAAATAGATTTAGGGCACTGAAATCTTTTCAGTAACTTTAGAAAGTCCCTTAGCCATTTTTCACTTAGGTGGATTTGGAAGAAACTTTCCCAGAAAGGCCCAATTCGGTGGTCTTCTACTTTATTCTGTAGCAGCTGTTACGCCTCAGTACTGGAGACAAGAGACAGATGAAGTTGACAAGTGGAGTGCTCCGGCTGAGTAATTCCTATGTTCTCCTGAACAGAAATACTCATTGAAGGTGCTTCTCTTCAGATGATGTAATTTTATGTCGCTCTTATTCCAGTCTGTGTTTTACAGACAAAGTCATTGAGAGAGGCTGAAAGGGGCTGGTTGGGAGAGAAGCTTACTGAAAGTGGACAAGTGGACAAGAGGCATAGAAAGACCAAATAGAAACAAATATATGAGCACAAACCAAGAGACTAACTTAGTGATCCCCAACCTTTTGTCTGGTGGACGCCAGACGAAGGACCACTGTGCTGGTGGAGCACCCGCCGAAATGCCGCCGAATTTTGGCAGCATTTTGGCGGCAACACCTCTCGATGACTCCACTTGCCGTTGACAAGCGACGTCATTGAGAGGCGTCACTCCCGAATTTCAGTGGGGACGCCTCGATGACGTCTCTTGCCATCGACAAGTGACGGCATCGAGAGTCGACGCCACCGAAATTAACGAGCGACATCTTTCGATGACCTCGCTTGTCAACAGCAAGTGATGTCATCAAGAGGCCTCACCGCTGAAATTCGGGGGCAAAGTCTCTCGATGACGTCACTTGTCAACGGCAAGTGGAGTCATCGAGAGGTGTTGCCGCCGAAATGTCCTCCTCCTCTCTCTCTCTGGCCCCATACTGACCTCACTACAATTGTAACTGAGCTTTGAAACCTTTCTTCCACCAGCACTTCTACCTTCTCTTTACTCTCATCCCTCTTGTGTGTTGCAAGTTGACCTCCACCCCAGAAAGATGACTTTCTCCAGCCTGTGCTATCCAGAATGCAGGGTGGCCCGGCCTAGTCCAGTTACTGGCAGCTCCAACGAGCCGTGCGTTAGGCACTGCCCTGACTCCGAAGTGGTGATCAGACCCTCACCGGTTGTTGTGACCCTCCTGTCATAAACAGATAGCTAAGGGTTAATGTCTCTTTCACCTGAAGCACCTGACCAGAGGACCAATCAGGAAACCGGATTTTTAGACCAATCAGGAAACCGGATTTTTTCAACTTTGGGTGGAGGGAATTGTGTGTCTAAGTCTTTGTGTTCTGCCTGCCTGCTTTCTCTGAGCTTTGGAGAAGTACTTTCTACTTTCTAGTCTTCTGTTTCTAAGTGTAAGGACAAAGAGATCAGATAGTAAGTTCTATGGTTTTCTTTTCTTTGGTATTTGCATGAATATAAGTGCTGGAGTGCTTTGATTTGTATTCTTTTTGAATAAGGCTGTTTATTCAATATTCTTTTAAGCAATTGACCCTGTGTTGTATCATCTTAATACAGAGAGACATTTGGATGTATTTTTCTTTCTTTTTATATAAAGCTTTCTTTTAAGACCTGTTGAAGTTTTTCTTTACTTCAGGGAAATTGAGTCTGTACTCACCAGGGAATTGGTGGGAGGAAGAAGTCAAGGGGAGATCTGTGTGTTGGATTGCTAGCCTGATTTTGCATTCCCTCTGGGGAATAGGAAAGTACTTTTTGTTTTCAGGATTGGGAACAGAGAGGGGAAGTCACTCTGTGTAGTTTCACAAAGCTTGTGTCTGTGTATCTCTCCAGGAGCACCTGGAGGGGGGAAGGGAAAAAGGATTATTTCCCTTTGTTGTGAGACTCAAGGGATTTGGGTCTTGGGGTCCCCAGGGAAGGTTTTTCAGAGGGACCAGAGTGCCCCAAAACACTCTAATTTTTTGGGTGGTGGCAGCAGGTACCAGGTCCAGGCTGGTGGCTAAGCTTCGAGGTTTTCATGCTAACCCCCATATTTTGGACGCTAAGGTCCAAATCTGGGACTAAGGTTATAACACCTCCCCGAATCAATTCTCAGCAATTTCCCACAACAAAGCGAAGTGGCAGCTGTAGGAGCACTTGTGGTGGGAGCCGGTTTGGGGGGCTCATTCGGTTTGGGAGGATTGTATGGCTATGGAGGCCATTATGGAGGTTTAGGGAGATTAGGTGGATACAGGGGCCCTTAGGGTTATGGGAGATTATTGGGCTATGGAGGACACTGCGGTTACCCAGGCCTTTATGGTTATGGGGGATTATGGGGATACAGGGGATATGGCCGCAGGTATCTTGGTGGATATTGTGGGCCATGTTAAACTCAGCAGGAACATCCATGGAAGAAGGAAGAACCAGGAAATGAACAACAAGATTCAGATTCACCCCTGATCTTTTGGGCATGGCTTTCAGAAGTGCTGGGCAAACAGGGCTCCAGCTGAACTCAGTGGGAGCTGTGTGTGCTCAGCACCTTGGGCTGACAGCCATGCTGCCTTTCTAATGTTACGCTTTGTGACTCTTTCTGCTAATGTTTTCCCAGCCATGTGCTGATTCTTTTATTTGCAGGCTGTTTACAGGGATCCCACAGTATGAAGGGAACAGCAACCTTAAGATAGGTATCATTTACATTTATTATAACTTTAAGTCCCTTGACAGGAAAAAGAGACCTTGCTGTCAAGGAGAATTAGGCCCCACATGTTCTTTCCTTTCCATCAATAAGTACTTTTAGCACCTCACTTTGACTTTAGCTATGGGCTAATGGAGAAGCTGCATAGTCCTCTGCTTTTATTTTGCTTTGTCTCATTTCCCACAGACTGGGGTAAAACAAGGAACTTAAAATGGTTACAAAGGAGACTTGTTTGTCGATCTCTGCAGCTCCACCAAAGCAAACAGAACATGAAATGTGCCCCACTGTGGCGTGTAATCGGTCATAGCCCTTCTTGAAACACTGGAAATACATTCTTTCTGCTCTGTAGTATTTCTTCCTGTAACTGTGTACTGCCAATTTCATTTGTATTAAAAACTCTGCTGCATCATAATATCAGTCTTCTGGTTCTCCTTGTTCCTCCCTCCTTGCTTAAAAATCGTGTTGAATGAAATTCCTCCCTATGTAGCCAGCAGCTCTGGGCACTTCTCTAGTTGCAATTTTCGGAGCCCTGGGTAGATAGAGTCTTTTCCTGCAAAGACTTAGAGACAGATTTTCACTTCATGTACATTTTCCCTTTAGTTTTAAGAAGACCAATCATACATTTTGCATTAGGAGTCTTTGCAGGACAGTGCCCCAGGTTTTCATAAAGAAAAGAAAAGTGGCCACGAGATCACATACTTAATGCAATGTTAACTGTAGACCAAGGGTGATGGATTCTTCCTATTAGTGGGAGGGCCACGAGGTCCCACCCCTCCATGGGCCCACTCCTGCCCCTCCTCTTCCCCCAAAGCCCTGCCCCCCGGCCAAACCGAAGCTGGAGCCAAGCCAGGGAGCCCAGGCCCCTCCACCTGCCAGGGCAGAGGGGACCTAGAGCAGCCCCCAGCCCATGTCCCTGATTCCTGGGCCCCCTACACATGGCTGGTGGACCATCCGCTGTTCCCCACCGCTGCCCGTGCAGCTCTCACCCTGAAGCGACTCCCACTTCTGGTCTTGACTGAGGGTGGAATCTCATGGGTTAGAGGAGGGGCAGTGGGCCGGGCTGGAACAAAAAGGGGACCACAACCCATAGTGGTTCCTGCCTCCCCCCACCCACCCCAAGTTTTGTACCAGAGGTCTTCTCATATCGCAAGCCCTGGTCCCAGACAGAGCTTGAGAGTGGAATGTGAGAAGTTCTGTGCTGCTCTCAGCTTTTACCCTTGGGACAGGGGGTTTGTTTATAAACAGAGGCAGGATGATTAATATAACAAAAGGCTTGTCATTAAATTAAACTAAGGATCATTATATCACAGGGGTAGCAGTGTTAGTCTGTATCCACAAAAACAATGAGGAGTCTGGTGGCACCTTAAAGACTAAAATATTTATTTGGGCATAAGCTTTTGTAGGTCAAAAACCCACTTTGTCAGATGCATGGAGTGAAATTTTCAGATTCAGGCATAAATATATATTGGCACATGAAGAGAATGGAGTAACCTTACAAGTGGAGAACCAGTGTTGAAAGCCAATTCAGTCAGGGCAGATGTAGTCCACTCCCAAGAAGTGATGAGGAGGTGTCAATACCAAGAGAAGGAAAATTGCTTTTGTTGAAGAATGGTTACATTTAAGTCTGTTATTGAGTGTCCAGGAAGACTGAAGTGTTCTCCTACTGGCTTTTGTACATTACCATTCCTGATGACTGATTTGTCTCCCTTTATCCTTTTACATAGACTCATAGACTCATAGACTCTAGGACTGGAAGGGACCTCGAGAGGTCATTGAGTCCAGTCCTCTGCCCTCATGGCAGGACCAAATACTGTCTAGACCATCCCTAATAGACATTTATCTAACCTACTCTTAAATATCTCCAGAGATGGAGATTCCACAACTTCCCTAGGCAATCTATTCCAGTGTTTAACTACCCTGACAGTTAGGAACTTTTTCCTAATGTCCAACCTAAATCTCCCTTGCTGCAGTTGAAGCCCATTGCTTCTTGTTCTATCATTGGAGTCTAAGGTGAACAAGTTTTCTCCCTCCTCCCGATGACACCCTTTTAGATATCTGAAGACTGCTATCATGTCCCCTCTCAGTCTTCTCTTTTCCAAACTAAACAAACCCAATTCCTTCAGCCTTCCTTCATAGGTCATGTTCTCAAGACCTTGAATCATTCTTGTTGCTCTTCTCTGGACCCTCTCCAATTTCTCCACATCTTTCTTGAATTGCGGTGCCCAGAACTGGACACAATACTCCAGCTGAGGCCTAACCAGCGCAGAGTAAAGCGGAAGAATGACTTCTCGTGTCTTGTTTACAACACACCTGTTAATGCATCCCAGAATCACGTTTGCTTTTTTTGCAACAGTATCACACTGTTGACTCATATTAAGCTTGTGGTCCACTATGACCCCTAGATCTCTTTCTGCCATACTCCTTCCTAGACAGTCTCCTCCCATTCTGTATGTGTGAAACTGATTGTTCCTTCCTAAGTGGAGCACTTTGCATTTATCTTTATTGAACTTCATCCTGTTTACCTCAGACCATTTCTCCAATTTGTCCAGATCATTTTGAATTTTGACCCTGTCCTCCAAAGCAGTTGCAATCCCTCCCAGTTTGGTATCGTACGCAAACTTAATAAGCGTACTTTCTAAGCCAACATCTAAATCGTTGATGAAGATATTGAACAGAACCGGTCCCAAAACAGACCCCTGCGGAACCCCACTTGTTATACCTTTCCAGCAGGATTGGGAGCCATTAACAACTACTCTCTGAGTACGGTTATCCAGCCAGTTATGCACCCACCTTATAGTAGCCCCATCTAAATTATACTTTCCTAGTTTATCTATAAGAATATCATGCGAGACCGTATCAAATGCCTTACTAAAGTCTAGGTATATCACATCCACCGCTTCTCCCTTATCCACAAGGCTCGTTTTCCTATCAAAGAACGCTATCAGATTAGTTTGACACGATTTGTTCTTTACAAATCCATGCTGGCTATTCCCTATCACCTTACCACCTTCCAAGTGTTTGCAGATGATTTCTTTGATTACCTGCTCCATTATCTTCCCTGGCACAGAAGTTAAACTAACCAGTCTGTAGTTTCCTGGGTTGTTTTTATTTCCCTTTTTATAGATGGGCACTATATTTGCCCCCTTCCAGTCTTCTGGAATCTCCCCCGTCTCCCATGATTTCCCAAAGATAATAACTAGAGGCTCAGATACCTCTTCTATTAACTCCTTGAGTATTCTAGGATGCATTTCATCAGGCCCTGTTGACTTGCAGGCATCTAACTTTTCTAAGTGATTTTTTACTTGCTCTTTCCTTATTTTCTCTTCTAAACCTACCCTCTTCCCGTAAGCATTCACATACAGGTACTACACTAGTTTCCTTGTTAGGATGTAACCTCTGTGGGGGGGGGGGGGGTTGGTGCCACTATTATGTGTGTGGGGCAGGATGGATAGCTCAGTGATTTGAGCATTGGCCTGCTAACCCCTGGGTTGTGAGTTCAATCCTTGAGGGGGGCATTTGGGGATTGGTACTTCTTTGAGCAAGGGGTTGGACTAGATGATCTCCTGAGTTCCCTTTCAACCCTAATGGGCTATGATCATGGGGAACTTTCCTAGCTTATTCACTCCCCCAGTGGAATTGGCTAGCCAAGAATTTGAGTCCTCGATCCCACTTCCTTTACCTAGAGGCTGTGACCTCGAGGGCTCCCCTTCCACTCTCCTGTGTGGCAGAAGCCTTATAGGCCTGAAAAGGCTGGGCCCAGGATTCCTGAGGTTCTTGACTCACAGTCTTGTCATGAACACTTAGGACAGGGGTAGGGTGTCCCCACTCCTGCTGCTCTCTTCACACCAGATCCTTCACTGACCCACTGATCACCGCATATAGTTCAAAGCAAAAACAATTTATTAAACAGCAACTAATAAATAAATAAGGAATAAATTAGACAGGTTAAAGGAACAAGTCACCCCACCCTGTGGGCTGAGGGACACCACACACAGCCGTCTCTGCAGTGTCAGGGCAGTTCACAGTCTGTTCCTCCTGCCCAGTCCCTGGCCGTGCTGCAGGGACGCTGCGGGTCGGACACTTGCTCTGGCGCTTCCCACACGCCCTCAGGCTCCAGGTGGCAGGACCCTTCTTCCCAGCATCAGGCCCCCGTCAGTGTCATGATCCCCATCTTGGCTGGTGGCGTCTCCCTGTGCTGGACCCTCTGCCCAGGGTCCCCCCCACTCACCCAGCTGCTCACCGCACCCGGATCCGGACGGCCCCAGCCCCAGCCCCAGCTCCAGCTCCACTCTGCCCCAGCCTGGCTGCGGCTCTGCCTCCAGCTCAGCTCTGCTCTCTGGGCTGCTCCTCTGGCCCCTCAGGCTGCTGCGGCTCCGCTCAGCTCAGCTCTGGCTGCTGCTCTCACCTTAGCTGGGCCCACGCTGGCTGAGGCAGGTCCAGCTCACACGGAGGACGGGACCCTGGGCTCCTGACTCCCTCATTGGCCTGCCTGCCCTGTCGATCAGGCTGACCAGCAGCATTAGGCTCTCCCCATTGCCCCTGGGGACTGTCAGTCTCAAGATCCCTGATTTCTCATTGGTCCTTCACCTTCCTTTTGGTCTTCAGTGCTGGAACATCTAATCCTAGTAAAATGTTATTACTACTTCAGTAATTCATCTCTTTGGCTGTTTAACTCCTGATGAGTGTTTGTGAAGTGCTTTGAAATGCTCAGATCGGAGGAAGCCTCAGACAACCCACCCTGAAAGTTACATTTCTACCAGTTTGCCATGGAGGTAAAGGGAGGCACATTCAGGTAAAAGTTAGACAGGGATTGACTGGCAGAGTCAGAAATGAACCCCAATAGTTTGGCTACTCATTCTCAAAACCAACAAGTATCACCTAAACCGTACTGGACACTTCCAGATACATCACTAATCTGAGAGTAACTCTTAGAGAGGCTCATTTTGGCATTTTTTCAATTTTGTTTTGATGATTTTGGGGTGAACTCTTGGGTGAAACATCTTCTCTTCTAAGTGTGAACAATGATCTACCATTGAGAGTCTTGCAATGCACCTTTACTCCCTCTATTTGTAGTTGCTTCCTTACTGGTGGGTATTTCTGTTGTACTGTGGGTACTGTGCTTTATAATTGATTATGTTTTGGCTGTATACATTGTATGGTTGATTGTAAGAATTAAGGTATTAGACTAAATGAATAGAATAGTGGATACTAGTATTAGCCATTTTCTTTTTATTCATACCTTGTAAGTAACAGACAGGATCGTGTTTCTGACTATGTTAGTTAGATTAGAGAAATATTGGAGGCCCAAGCCCCCGTGTGACAAAAAATAGTTACAAGATTTAGTAATGTCTAATTTACAATGTCTTTCTTGTTCAACATAAAACACTGCTATTTGTTACCTTTTGAAGGTCTCTGCAAAGAACTGTTTCGGTGAATGAGGAATGCATGCATCAGGAAGAGATAAGGTGTGAAGGCCATTGTTGAAGCCAGATGGTCAAAGGAGGGGGAGTGAAGAGACTTAACGAGACTTATCAACGCCAGAGAACCATCAACGCTCATCCATGATTGAGGAAGGGCAGATTGGCGACCCTGATGTGAAGGCTAGCACCCTTAAACACAAGATAATTGATTAAATCTAAACCAGGTCAGGATGACCCTCCTGGAGGGGTTTTGGAATGGAAGAAGCCATCAAAAGTTAACTCCAATTAAAGAGTAACTGGACAGAAAAGGACACAGCAAAATCCATAGACTCCAATGAAAAGAAAGGACTATAAGAACAGTGTGCTTTGCCATGGAACTTTGGGTTCGTCTTGCCAACAACTCCAGGAGAATTGGATCACAACCGACAGAGCCTGGCTCCCCTCTGCGACCAATCTGGCTGGCCACTAGATTGATCCAGACTCTGGACTGGTAACGATAACATCGACTGGCGGGACTGTGTGCATGGTGTGTGTGTCTGCGTGTAACTGAAAAGCATATACTAACTGCTGTATTCTTAATAAATGTGGCGTATTGCCTTCTCTCCTATAAAAGATCTTGTGTGATTTCTATAAGCCTAACATTTACACTTGAGAAGAATTAAATTCTTTTCTATCAAAATATTCCCCAGCTTGAATTGTATATTGAGATTTTTATTCCTACATTACACATGAAGAAGCTTGAAATGTACATAATTGTAATTCCTTTAGATCTTTATTATTCTCATTCAGAAAGAAGGCAATGTTGAAGAGATATATTACTCTGTACTTCATTCCACAAAGCTGGAAGAATTCTTTACCATTCTGTCACTGTGACCCATCAGAGAGATGTGATTCCAAGGACAGAAAAAGTAGTGGACTTGTGGAGGACAGGATAGTGGGTTCCTGACTCGCTCATTGGTCTGCCTGCCCTGTCAATCAGGCTGACCTGCAGCGGTGGACTCTTGCCATTGCCCCTGGGGACTGCCAGTCTCAGGATCCTGATTTCTCATTGGCCCTTCACCATTTTTTCGGTACTGGGAGAGGGCCATGAAGCCCCCCTCACTGAGCTTTAGAAAGGGGCCAACAGAACCCTGACATCTAGTGACAAACGAGTTCAGTCCAGTATCGCAAGGCGGTGCTTTGGTTTGTAATCCTTCGTGAGTCACCAACACTTGCTGATTAATAAAAAAAAAGGGGTTTTGAAATCAAAACAAAACACAAACCCCCAGCTCCTCCCCTGGTGTAAATCTGCTCTCATCCACTGACTTCACTGCAGCTACACTAAATTGGACCAGATGAGGATCTGCAGCTAGATTCACTTCTGAATATGAGAACGTAGCAATTACTATGCTGGAAGGGACAAGTGGCCCATCTAATGCAGTACCTTGTCTCATTACTATAACTCACTGGCTGCTACAGAAGAAAACAGAAGAACAATGAATTAGCCCTTTATGGAGGAAACTTAGGGAATTTCTTCCTAAGCCATTTATCAAAAATTGGGGATGAGATTTTTCAGAAATCCTTAAGGGATCTGAATGCCCAAGATCCAACTAAAATCAATAGGCTCCAGGGTCACAACTGCATGTCTTTGTCTGACAATCCAGGCCTTAACATCTATACTATGGAGAAACCAACACCTGCAACTCAATAACAGAAAAATAATTGAAAAAAACTCAAACCCTTCCCATTGTTATGAATCACAGACTGTCTGTGCAAGATTCAGTCCTAAATTTAATTCAATTCAGTCCCTAGCACATTGTCTGTATGGTTATGGAGAGAGTGAGTTCAACAGGACTTCTGAAGTTCTCATCGGAGAACTAGATCAAGCTGTTAGAAGGCCCCTGAGTCAGGAGTGTTTTTAGACAGTTTTTTAGGCTGCGGGAGCCCTTGAGAGGCCCTTTTGTTCCTGAAGGCCCAATTAGTTAAAAATCAAACTTTGAGTAACTCCTTCAACTGATGTAATTCTTTTCCCTCTGTCTTTTGGAGGATCATTTTCTCTCTATCTCCACATGGTATAAGAGGCATATTAAACCCTTCAGCTCTATTTCCTCTGAAATTGTTATGGGCCAGCTACATTCCTGCGATCATTCTCCTGACTTTACTGATGCTGCATTAAGCTATTCGGAAGCCGTGAATGGGAACTGTCCAATGCAGTTCAGGAGCAGTGATGAGCATGGGGTGAGTAAATCACTAGGACTGAGTTTATTGCTGACTCGGCCACTTGCTCCCTGTGTAACCTTCACCTCAATGTGCTTGTCCACCTCCACATAAACCAGATCTCATAGCGATATTATGCTCCATGATCACAGACTCCCTCAAATCAAAGGACTTCAAAGCACTGCAGGTTCATTAGAGTTGTGTGTGTGTACAGAGTGCTATTATTTTAACAACAGATTTTTTTTTGTGGGAATAGATGTCCCCAAATTATGGATTAGGATTCAAGGGTTCTAACTATAGTTATTTTGGTGGCCTTTGACAAACCCTTCTCTCGGTCTCTACCTCCCAGAGCTCTTCACTCAGAGCCTGTCCTGGGGAGGGTGGGTTGGGAACTCACTGGCTGCTTGCAGAGTCCCAGGCTCCTACTTTCCCATCCAGGTAAGAGCGACCCGTAGAGCAAATAATGCAGCTATCACAAATGTCCCCAGAGATGATGCCCTGAGCCGCAAAGGACATAGAGACACTCTGAGCTAGGCTAGATAAAGTGCATTCCTTCAAGCTGATGGATGGAACTGTTCCCTTTTACACTGCTTCAGTATCTACCTTTAAACTTCAAAATATGTATAAAAGGGAAATGCAAAGGTACAGGGAATGAAAATCAAAGAGCCCTAATCTGAAAGGCTGGGAATCCCAAACTGAGCACAGGAGTGACACCTGAGACCTTGACATGCATTTTTAAAGTGAATCTAATCTTCAGTGTGGGAACATTTAATCCCAGTCAAAATTACTACTACTTTAGTCATTCATCTCTTTGGCTGTATAACACTTGATGAGCGTTTGTGAAGCACTTTGAAATGCTTAGATCGGAGGAAGCATCAGGCAACCCACCCTGAATGTTATAATTATACCTGTTGCCATGGAGGTCAAGGGAGGCACATTCCAATGAAAGTCAGACAGGGAGCGATTGACAAATGTTTCAGAGGTTTAGGCACAAAGCCGTACACGGACAGTCACTAGTGCAGAGATAGCCTTAGAGTAAAATAATCATGGCAGTTTTCACATCTCAAGTCAAGATGACTGATGCAAAAGCTCTTAGAAAAATCACCACTCAGTCTGGTTTGTTGCCTGGCTTTCTGGGAGGAGACGACAGAGACAGCTACTTTAACTTGGCAAAGATTCCCGAGGAGAAAATCAATGTTGAAACTACCTTTTCCTTACAGCAGGGTAAGTTGTTTGGACTCCCCCGTGCCCCAACTAGGACATACTCTCTCTCTCACACACACACACCCCTGTGCTGCGCAGCCCCAGGACCCCTGCTGCTTGGCATGGGACAGAGGAATGGACAGACATAGAGGCAGACTGATTTTTACTTGCTGTTTCAGAAATCTGCATTCAAAGCCCAGGCACAGACCCTTTCACTGTGGTCCCTCGGACGTCAATAAAAAAGTTGAGTTGTAACTCTGGTCACTGCGGGGTGAAGCAGAGGAGACTGCGCACATGGGAGGAATGTTGGAAGGGTTCGGTATGAGCACAGGAACCACAGTGGTGTGGCTTCAGCAATGCACGCCACACAAACAAACAGAGAGCAATGGATTGCACGATTTCCATCAATGAAAAATAAGTTCACGTTACTGCAATCCTCTTGTTCTTAATACTGGAAATTTAGCCACACAAAGAGAGAGGAGGATATGCGTGGGGAGGTTGGCCACCGTTTTAACTAACCAGCCGGGGGTTATGGTTCCTGCAATGGCATCAGTCTCTCCAGAGAATATTCATTCACAACCTGGATCTCTGGGTAAACGTTCAGAACAACCTCCTCTTTGTCTGCCTGGGCTCCTCCGTGGTCCCTCCTGCCTCACTGGCCTGTTGGACAATAAGTCTGGCAGGGGTTAGCTCAAGTCCTCCCAGACCAACTTCCTTGGCCTTCCTGTACAGAAGCCTTAAGTGCTTCATCGGCTCCCTGCACCACCACCCTGCAGACAATAAACCCCATTAGTTGGGACCACTCATGTCAAACACTAACCTCTATCTCCTGAACCCTATTGGATGCTCCCAGATACATCACTAACCTGAGAGTAATTCTTAGACAGGCTCATTCTGGAATTTTTAAATTTTGTTTTCATGATTTCGAGGGGAACTTTTGGGTGGAACATCTTCTCATCTAAGTGTGAACAACGGTCAGTCATTGAGAGTCTTGCAATGTGCCTCAACTCCCTTTATTTGTAGTTGTCTCAGTGGTGAGTGTGATGAACTGGGACTGTTCTTAATGTGGGCTGTGAATGCTCAGTGGGGGGTGTTGGCCTGGGAGGACGGTCTGCATTGGGGGATGGGAGACTGGCCTTGAGGAAAGATACCTGAGCATGTAACATGAGAACCCAGGAATGGGTTAGAGGCCAGGTGACACCTCTGCCCAGGAAGCTGAACAGAGGCTGGGGGAGGAAACACTGGGAGGAGAGAGGGAGTGTTTCAGAACGTGGCTGTGGAAAGGAGGGAAGTGCAGACAGGGCTCTGATTCCCCAGTGGGGCTGTGGTGCCCCAGGGACCCCAAGATGGACCTAATTGGGGAGGATCCTGTTGTCTGTGCCCACAAGACCTGTCTTGGACTGTGTTCCTGTCATCTAAATAAACCTTCTGCTTTACTGGCTGGCTGAGAGTCATGGTGAATAGCAGGAATCCAGGGGTGTAGGGTCCCGTGTCCCCCTACACTCCGTGACAGTGAGTATTTACACCTGAGCAGAATTAAATTCTCTTCTATCAAAATTTCTCCCACCTTGAATTGTATACTGAGATTTTGATTCCTACACTGCACATCAACAAGCTTAAAATGTACACACTTGTAATTCCTTTGGACCTTTATTACCCTCATGTATAAAGAAGGCCATGTTACAACGAATCTAAGGACAAGTCAAAAGTATTGGTTTGTATTTCTGTTTCTGCAACTGACCCCAGGTGCCCTTCACCTCAACCTGCCTCTTTTTCTAGGCCCATCAGACAGAGTAAGGATGTTTAAGCGGGAAGTTCTTCAGTATCCTCAGAACTCAAGATTTCAATGCCCCTCACAAACACTCCCTAGTGTTTCACACATGAAAAGGGTTGTGTTCTTATAACATTAATCCATTGTTGTGGGGATTAGACACCTCTGCACTGAGTCACACAGTGCAGTCACTTTACACAAAATGGAGGCCAAGATCTCGAGTGTCATTCCCTTAACCAGGTCATGACTGAAGGCCACACAATGGAGAAAAATGGCTCCCTGCTTCCTAGCAAATTTAGAATGAACTGCCTCATGTCCCTAATCACCACCAGCATGAATTGAAAGGACAAAACTGGATTCCTTTCATGACACCCACTTGGGCTATTGATGCTGTCCAGAATCGCCTTGACATTCATTTTCACTGCAGCACCAATAAAGTCATTGGAATGAAGTTGGCCTAAACTATTTTAAGATGAAAGAGCTGAAGACTGCAATGTGCATGTCACACCCTCTGAGGCTGAGATTAACTCACTGATCACCACTGCTGAGGAAAACAGCTCCATCAAAAGGAGGACTCATGAAGGCAATCAAATTTGTTTGGTAACTAATGAGGACCTCCTCCACAAACAGCATCTCAGATCCTCCAGGCACTCCTAGGAACTGTATAAAAGTGCTCACCACTCAACACTCTTCTAAACACTTCTCTAGACTTCATCTCCTCGGTGAACTGGGTAAGTCCAGTTCCACTCAATCTCTTTCTAACCCCAGAGATATCACAGTAGGGCCTCTTTTCATTTAAGATGGAATCTTGCATGTTCTCGCTGTGATTTTTATCAGGGATCACGGAGATCTTCCATAACTATCTTGTGTCATTAGTAAGTTGCAGGCGCTGGCGGATTCATGAGCTAAAGCTAAAGGAGAGACTTGAAGAACAATTGGGAAACATATTACCTATTAACTGGAAATAGATTTAGGGCACTGAAATCTTTTCAGTAACTTTAGAAAGTCCCTTAACCATTTTTCACTTAGGTGGATTTGGAAGAAACTTTCCCAGGTTAGTCAAGAAAGATCCAATTCAGTAGTCTTCTACTTTATTCTGTAGCAGCTGTTACGCCTCAGTACTGGAGACAAGAGACAGATGAAGTTGACAAGTGGAGTGCTCCGGTTGAGTAATTCCTATGTTCTCCTGAACAGAAATACTCATTGAAGGTGCTTCTCCTCAGATGACGTAATTTCATGTCGCTCTTATTCCAGTCTGTGTTTTACAGACAAAGTCATTGAGAGGGGCTCAAAGGGACCGGTTGGGAGGGACGCTTACTGCAAGTGGACAAAGAGACAAGAGAGGAAGAAAGACCAAATAGGAACAAATACAAAGAGACTAACTCCACTCCTCCTCTCTCTCTCGGGCCCCATGCTGACCTCACTACCATTGTAACCGAGCTTTGAATCCTTTCTTCCACCAGCACTTCTACCATCTCTTTACTCTCATCCCTCTTGTGTGTTGCAGGTTTACCTCCACCCCAGAAAGATGACTGTCTCCAGCCTGTGGTATCCAGAATGCGGGGTGGCCCGGCCTAGTCCAGTTACTGGCAGCTCCAACGAGCCATGCGTTAGGCAGTGCCCTGACTCTGAAGTGCTGATCAGACCCTCACCAGTTGTTGTGACCCTCCCTGGACCAATTGTCAGCAATTTCCCGCAGCAGAGTGAAGTAGCAGCTGTAGGAGCACCTGTGGTGGGAGCCGGATTGGGGGGCTCATTTGGTTGGGGGGAATTGCACGGCTATGGAGGCCTTTACAGAGGGTTGTATGGTTTAGGGAGATTAGGTGGTTATGGTGGCCATTACGGTCATGGGGGATTATTGGGCCACAGGGGATACTGTGGTTACCCAGGTCTTTACGGTTATGGGGGATTATTGGGTTATGGGGGACACTGCGGTTACCCGGGCCTTTATGGTTACGGGAGATTATGGGGGTACGGGGGATATGGCCATAGGTCTCTTGGTGGATATTGTGGGCCATGTTAAACCCAGCAGGAACACCCACAGAAGAAGGAAGAACCAGGAAATGAACAGCAAGATACAGATTCACCCCTGATCTTTTGGGCATGGCTTTCAGAAGTGCTGGGCAAACAGGACTCCAGCTGAACTCAGTGGGAGCTGTGTGTGCTCAGCACCTTGGGCTGACAGCCGTGCTGCATTTCTAATGTTATGCTTTAGGACTCTTTCTGCCAAGGCTTTCCCACCCGTGTGCTGATTCTCGCTTTCACATGTGGACTCATTCTGAATTACACGCAGGCTGTTTACACTGACCCCGCAGGGTGAAGGAACAGCAGCCTTCAGATAGGCAGCGTTTATGTTTAGTATCACTTTAAGTCTCTTTTATGCACCACATTTTCTACCTTTCCATCAGTATGTACCTTTAGTGCTTCACCTTGATCTTTGCTCTGGCCAGATGTCTAATGGAGAAGCTACCTAGTCTCTGCATATATTTTGCTTCGTCTCATTGCACACCAACTGGAATAAAACAAAGAACTTATAATGGTTACAAAGGGGACTTCTTTGTCAACCTCTGCAGCTGCAACAAAGCAAACAGATCTTCATGTCTGATATGAGCCCCACTGAGGTGTGTGATGGGTCACAACTCTTCTTGAAACACTGGAAATACATTCTTTCTGCTCTGTAGTATTTCTTCCTGTAACTGTGTACTGCCAATTTCATTTGCATTAAAAACTCTGCTGCATCATAATATCGGTCTTCTGGTTCTCCTTGTTCCTCCCTCCTTGCTTGAAAATCGCCTCGGACGAAATTCCTCTTTGTGTCGCTGGCACTTCTCCAGTTGTAATTTTCAAAGCTCTGGTAGATAGAGTCTTTTCCTGCAAAGACTTAGTGACACATTTTCTCTTCATGTAGTTTTTCCCTTTAGTTTCAAGAAGATCAATCATATGATTTGTGTTAAGAGTCTATGAGAATCTTTGCAGGTTTTCATAAGGAAAAGAAAAGTGGTCACAAGATCACATACTTCACTGTAGGCCAGCGGTGACAGACTCTTCCTAATAGTGGGAGGGCCAGAGGACCCACCCCCAATGTGGTCCCACTCCTGCCCCTCCTATTCCCCAAAGCCCCGCCCCCCTGGCGAAACCAAAGCTGGAGCCAGAACAGGGAGGCCATCCCCCCCATCTGCCGGAGTTGGGGGGCTCAAGAGCAGACCCCAACCTGCAGCCACGGATCCCGAAGCCCATCCATTGCAGATGGTGGACCCAAGGTTCCCCACAGTTGCCTGTGTGCTTCTTACTCTGACCCTGCTCCTGCTTCTGGCCCAGACGAGGGTAGAGTCTCATGGGTAAGAGGAGGGGCGGGGAGTCAGGCCCACATAAAAAGTGGACCTGACCCATAGTGGTTCCTGGGCCCACTTCCGCTTCCCCTTCCCCTTCCCTGGTCCCCCAAATACACGCAACTCTTCAAAAGAACCTAGTGGCAAAAACAAAAGTCAGTGTGTCTGCTTGACACCTTCTTTGCATTAACTTTATGCAGCTGCTGTTAGAAAGCTAAAAGGCAGAAAGAAACGGTCCATATCCATGGAGAGGAGATCACCTGGCTGAATTCTCATTGACACTAAAGCCTTTTGACAGTGCTCTGGCATGGGAAAGAGGCACTCACTCAAGTCATGGTAGACATAGGTAACATCCACCTTATGGCCCCTGCCTCATTTGCACTTTACAGTGTGGTGTAATACCCATTGTGTAATTGAGAATCAGGCCCAGTGTGGTGATAACAGAGGAAACCCATAACCAGGAAGGCATTGGACGAAACCAATCAAGGGCAACATGGCAAACCTGAGGAATGTTTGCAGAGGTGCTGTTGAAATGCAGCTCTCTCATTATTTCACATGGAATCTGGTGCACTCAACACTTCTCAAAGCCAGGCCTATGGGATCAGAGGTGAAACTGTATCCTGCCGTTCATTTCCTGCTTCTTCCTGTTCCCATGGAGATGCCTGGTGGGTGCAACGTGGTTTACAATTTCCATTTAGGTCCCGTTGACCCCATCACAGTCCCCCCAGCCCTGTTTTCCCCAACAACCATATGGGCCGCTGTGACCATGGAGCCCGTCCTAACCGTATTGGCCTCCATAACAGTATAATCTCCCATAACCACTGGCACACCGCTTACAATATAATCCTCCATAACATTAGAAACCTCTATCAGCACATGTGCCCCCATCGACACCTAGAATGTCAGCTGCACCCGAAGATTCCACTCTGCTCTCCTGAGGGAAAGAGCTGAGAATTGCTCCTGGCTTGTTACAGCTGTTGTGCAATGCACTTTTACACCCTCTATTTGTAGTTGTTTCCATAACGTTATAAACCTCTATCAGCACATGTGCTCCCATCGCCACCTAGACTGTCAGCTGCACCCGAAGATTCCACTCTGCTCTCCTGAGGGAAAGAGCTGAGAATTGCTCCTGGCTTGTTACAGCTGTTGCGCAATGCACTTTTACACCCTCTATTTGTAGTTGTTTCCATAACATTATAAACCTCTATCAACACATGTGCCCCCATCGCCACCTCCAGTGTCAGCTGCACCCAAGGATTCCATTCTGCTTTCCTGAGAGAAAGAGCTGAGAATTGCTCCTGGGAAGGACATGACAGTGGCGATTGGATCAGCATTGTAGAGTCAGCGCACTGCCTTATGTCTGGCTTGTTACAGCTGTTGTGCACGGTGTGTGGAATGTCATTGCATGTGTTTGTGAAGCAAGATGTCTTGAAAGAAAGCAAGAAAGAAGGATTGAGGGACCTAACGAGCTCCTTTGAATTCTTGTTACTCTTGTGATAAACACAGGACAGATAGCTGCAAGGGAGGGGTAGGATGTCATAAACAGATAGCTAAGGGTTAATGTCTCTTTCACCTGAACCACCTGACCAGAGGACCAATCAGGAAACAGGATTTTTTTCAACTCTGGGTGGAGGGAATTTTGTGTCTGAGGTCTTTGTCTGTCTGCCTGCTTTTCTCTCAGCTTTGAGAAGTGATTTCTGTTTTCTAATCTTCTGTTTCCAAGTGTAAGTACCAAACATGGTTTTGTTGTTTTTGTATTTACATGTCTATAGTGGCTGGAGTGCTTTGATTTGTATTCTTTTTGAATAAGGCTGTTTATTCAATATTCTTTTAAGCAATTGACCCTGTATTTGTCACCTTAATACAGAGAGCCCATTTGTATGTATTTTTCTTTCTTTCTTTTTATATAAAGCTATCTTTTAAGACCTGTTGGAGTTTTTTCTTTAGTGGAGGAACTTCAGGGAAATTGAGTCTGTACTCACCAGGGAATTGGTGGGAGGAAGAAATCAGGGGGAGATCTGTGTGTGTTGGATTTGCTAGCCTGATTTTGCATTCCCTCTGGGTGAAGAGGAAAGTGCTTTTGTTTCCAGGACTGGAATTACAGAGGGTGGACTCCCTCTGTTTAGGTTCACAGAGCTTGTGTCTCTGTATCTCTCCAGGAGCCCCTGGAGGGGGAAGGGAAAAAGGATTATTTCCCTTTGTTGTGAGACTCAAGGGATTTGGGTCTTGGGGTCCCCAGGGAAGGTTTTTCAGGGGGACCACAGAGCCCCAAAACACTCTAATTTTTTGGGTGGTGGCAGCATTACCAGGTCCAAGCTGGTAACTAAGCTTGGAGGTTTTCATGCTAACCCCCATATTTTGGACGCTAAGGTCCAAATCTGGGACTAAAGTTATGACATGGTGTGCAGTGGTGAGATAGAATCCAGAAGCCAGTGGGAATATTATATTTTTCTTTTCTCTGCTAGGGACTTTTTAGCAGAGAGGGTTTGGTTTTCAAAGAAACCAGAGAGAATTTTTTTTCTGCTCTCTCTGGCAGTTTGTGGCTTGCATATTAAGCAAGAAGCCATTAAGGAGCTGTTACAGGTCTTTTGTCATGCAATAACACTCCCATTAGGAGGCAAATACCAGCACTATATACATGCAAATAAAGTGGTTTTTCTAGTTTACGCTAGAGGAAGAAAAGGAAATAAGCACTGTTGCTAGGCAGACTTCAGGAGGCAACAGAGAACCTGCAGTTCTAAAGATAAACACCGGAGGGCACCCCAACACAAGAAAACAGAAACCATGTCTACCAAGACTGGAGGCCGAAGTACAAATCAAAGAAGCTGAACACAGGCGACAACTGGAAAAAAGACAAAAAGAGGTGGAGCTCAAAGGAAAGGAAGAAAGCATCAAACTGGCAGCCTACCAAAGAGAACAGGCAGCCAAAGAGGCAGCACACAAAAGAAAACTAGAAGAAGAAGAGGTGGCCCACAGAAGGAAACAAGAAGAAGAAGAGGCGGCCCACCGCCGAGAAATGGAAAAACAACAAAAAGAAAATGAAGAAAAGGAAAAACAGAGAAAACATGAACTGGACTTAGCACAAGCTGGGCTGCATGTGCCAGCCAATCCTAACAACCCTTCGCCAATTATAGTTCCACATCACAGAAAATTTCCCACCTACAAGGCAGGTGATGACACCGAGGCCTTCTTGGAAAATTTTGAAAGAGCCTGTCTTGGGTACAGCATCCCTGAAGACCAGTACATGGTAGAATTGAGGCCACAGTTCAGTGGACCTTTTGCAGAGGTGGCAGCTGAAATGCCTAAGCAGCAAATGAATGACTATAAACTTTTTCAAACCAAGGCCAGATACAGAATGGGGATCACCCCGGATCATGCCCATCGGCACTTCAGAACCCAAAAGTGGAAACCAGATGTGTCATTTCCCAAACACGCCTACTACGTTGGGAAAAATTATGAGGCCTGGATATCAGGACACAATGTTAAAACCTTGGAAGAACTGCACCTCCTCATACAAATGGAGCAGTTCTTGGATGGTGTTCCTGAAGACATCACACGGTACATACAAGATGGAAAACCCAAAGATCTCGCTGAGGCGGGGGAGATTGGAGCCAGATGGATGGAAGTGGCAGAAAGCAAAAAAGCTACAGTCAAGGGGAACGAATACCCCAGGGGGCACACCGACCATAAATCCTACAACCGAGGACAGCCAAAGACCCCACATACAACCCAAGTAAAGCCACAGATGCCCTATTCTTCCACCTCACCAGTCTCCAGTAACTCACTTCGGCCCACTGACCCATCAGATGGAAGATGCTTTAAGTGTAATGAACTGGGACATATCAAGGCCAACTGTCCAAAGAACACCATGCGAGTGCAATTCATTACACCACCATCACACCAAAGATCCCCAGGCCCGGATGCCTCTCAAATACCCTTGGAGCGAAGGGAAAATTTGAGAGTGGGCGGAAAGAAGGTTACTGCGTGGAGAGACACGGGGGCACAAGTGTCAGCTATCCACCAATCCTTCGTTGACCCCAAATTCATCAACCCAAAGGCCAAAGTGACAATTTACCCCTTCATATCACAAGCTGTAGACTTGCCTACAGCTCAACTGCCTGTCCAGTACAAAGGCTGGTCAGGAATGTGGACCTTTGCAGTCTATGACAATTATCCTATCCCCATGCTACTGAGGGAAGACTTGGCCAACCAGGTGAAGCGGGCCAAGAGAGTGGGAATGGTTACACGTAGCCAAACCAGGCAAGCTTCCAGACCCATTCCTGTTCCTGAGCCGTCCACAGAGGCCCCATCTGTGTTACCAGAGACCCAGACAGAGGTAGTGGAGCCAGATTCCATGCCAACCACTGAAACAGCCACAGCAGCTCCAGTCCCAGGCCCAGAACTGGAACAGCAACCAGCACCGGAAAGTGCAACCACATCTTCAAACTCAACGCCAGAGGGCACCAGCGAGCCGGAACTGGCAGAAGCAACATACAGCCATACCCAAAAGGCTCAGCCAGAGCCTGAAATACCCTCAGGTGCACCAGCGGAGAGCGGTTCACCAGCAACGGAAACAACCCCATCACCTACATCGCTTCCAGAGGGACCAAGCCCAAGTCCACAGTCTGAGGAAGAACTGGTGACCCCAGCCTCAAGGGAACAGTTCCAGACTGAGCAGGAAGCAGATGACAGCCTTCAGAAAGCTTGGGCGGCGGCACGGAGCACCCCACCGCCTCTCAGCTCTTCTAATCAATCCCGGTTTGTTATAGACCAAGGACTTTTATACAAGGAGATTCTTTCTGGTGGACACCGGGAAGAATGGCAGCCGCAAAAACAGTTGGTGGTTCCAACTAAGTACCGGGGGAAGCTCTTAAGCTTAGCCCGTGATCATCCCAGTGGCCATGCTGGGGTGAACAGAACCAAGGACCGGTTGGGGAAGTCCTTCCACTGGGAGGGGATGGGCAAGGACGTTGCCAAGTATGTCCGGTCTTGTGAGGTGTGCCAAAGAGTGGGAAAGCCTCAAGACCAGGTCAAGGCCCCTCTCCAGCCACTCCCCATAATTGAGGTCCCATTTCAGCGAGTAGCTGTGGATATTCTGGGTCCTTTCCCAAAAAAGACACCCAGAGGAAAGCAGTACGTACTGACTTTAGTGGATTTTGCTACCCGATAGCTGGAAGCAGTAGCTCTAGGCAACACCAGGGCTAACACTGTGTGCCTGGCCCTAACAGACATCTTTGCCAGGGTAGGTTGGCCCTCCGACATCCTTACAGATTCAGGGTCTAATTTCCTGGCAGGGACCATGGAAAAACTGTGGGAAACTCATGGGGTGAATCACTTGGTTGCCACCCCGTACCACCATCAAACCAATGGCCTAGTGGAAAGGTTTAATGGAACTTTGGGGGCCATGATACGAAAATTCATCAACGAATACTCCAATAATTGGGACCTAGTGTTGCAGCAGTTGCTGTTTGCCTACAGGGCTGTACCACATCCCAGTTTAGGGTTTTCACCGTTTGAACTTGTGTATGGCCACGAGGTTAAGCGGCCATTACAGTTGGTAAAGCAGCAATGGGAGGGGTTTACGCCTTCTCCAGGAACTAACATTCTGGACTTTGTAAGCAACCTACAAAGCACTCTCCAACACTCTTTAGCCCTTGCTAGAGAGAACCTAAAGGATGCTCAGGAAGAGCAAAAGGCCTGGTATGACAAACATACCAGAGAACGTTCCTTCAAGGTAGGAGACCAGGTTATGGTCTTAAAGGCGCAACAGGCCCATAAGATGAAAGCATCATGGGAAGGGCCATTCACGGTCCAAGGGCGCCTGGGAACTGTGAACTACCTCATAGCATTTCCCAATTCCTCACTAAAGCCCAGAGTGTACCATGTTAATTCTCTCAAGCCTTTCTATTCCAGAGACTTACAGGTTTGTCAGTTTACAGTCCAGGGAGATGATGCTGAGTGGCCTGATGGTGTCTACTACGACGGGAAAAAAGACAGTGGCGTGGAAGAGGTGAACCTCTCAACCACCCTGGAACATCTGCAGCGGCGACAAATCAAGGAGCTGTGCACTAGCTTCGCCCCATTGTTCTCAGCCACCCCAGGACGGACTGAACGGGCATACCACTCCATTGACACAGGTAATGCTCACCCCATTAGAACCCCACCCTACCGGGTGTCTCCTCATGCCCAAGCTGCTATAGAACGGGAGATCCAGCACATGCTACAGATGGGTATAATCCGCTCATCTACCAGTGCATGGGCATCTCCAGTGCTTCTGGTACCCAAACCAGATGGGGAAATACGCTTTTGCATGGACTACCGTAAGCTAAATGCTGTAACTCGTCCGGACAACTATCCAATGCCACGTACCGATGAGCTATTGGAAAAGTTGGGACGTGCCCAGTTCATCTCTACAATAGACTTAACCAAGGGGTACTGGCAAGTACCACTAGATGAACCTGCCAAGGAGAGGTCAGCATTCGTCACCCATGCGGGGGTGTATGAATTCAATGTCCTTCCTTTCGGCCTTCGAAATGCACCCACCACCTTCCAGAGGCTGGTAGATGGTCTACTAGCAGGACTGGGAGAATTTGCAGTTGCCTACCTCGATGATGTGGCCATTTTTTCAGACTCCTGGCCCGAACACCTACTACACCTGGAAAAGGTCTTTGAGCGCATCAGGCAGGCCAGACTAACTGTTAAGGCCAAAAAGTGTCAAATAGGCCAAAACAGAGTGACTTACCTGGGGCACCAGGTGGGTCAAGGAACCATAAACCCCCTACAGGCCAAGGTGGATGCTATCCAAAAGTGGCCTGTCCCACGGTCCAAAAAGCAGGTCCAATCCTTCTTAGGCTTGACCGGATACTACAGGCGATTTGTACCACACTACAGCCAAATCGCTGCCCCACTGACCGACCTGACCAAAAAGACCCAGCCAAATGCAGTTAAGTGGACTGATGAGTGTCAAAAGGCCTTTACCCAACTTAAGGCAACGCTCATGTCTGACCCTGTGCTCAGGGCCCCGGATTTTGACAAACCATTCCTGGTAACCACGGATGCATCTGAGCGTGGTATAGGAGCAGTGCTCATGCAGGAAGCAACAGATCACAACTTCCATCCTGTCGTGTTTCTCAGCAAGAAACTGTCTGAGAGGGAAAGTCACTGGTCAGTCAGTGAAAAGGAATGCTATGCCATTGTGTACGCCCTGGAAAAGCTACGCCCATAAGTTTGGGGACGGCGGTTCCAACTACAAACTGACCATGCTGCACTAAAGTGGCTTCATACTGCCAAAGGGAACAACAAGAAACTTCTTCGTTGGAGTTTAGCTCTCCAAGATTTTGATTTTGAAATTCAGCACATCACAGGAGCTTCTAACAAAGTAGCTGATGCACTCTCCCGTGAGAGTTTCCCAGACCCTAGTAGTTAAAACGTGTTCTTAAAATGTTGAAGTCTGTTAGTTATATACTTAGTGGTATATGTAAAGGTGCATGTGTTGTATTAATCTGTTTATTTTAAAGTTCTAGAAGGAAATCGCCGCCAGTGAGCTTCCCCACTGTCTGCAATTTGGGGGGCGTGTCATAAACAGATAGCTAAGGGTTAATGTCTCTTTCACCTGAACCACCTGACCAGAGGACCAATCAGGAAACAGGATTTTTTTCAACTCTGGGTGGAGGGAATTTTGTGTCTGAGGTCTTTGTCTGTCTGCCTGCTTTTCTCTCAGCTTTGAGAAGTGATTTCTGTTTTCTAATCTTCTGTTTCCAAGTGTAAGTACCAAACATGGTTTTGTTGTTTTTGTATTTACATGTCTATAGTGGCTGGAGTGCTTTGATTTGTATTCTTTTTGAATAAGGCTGTTTATTCAATATTCTTTTAAGCAATTGACCCTGTATTTGTCACCTTAATACAGAGAGCCCATTTGTATGTATTTTTCTTTCTTTCTTTTTATATAAAGCTATCTTTTAAGACCTGTTGGAGTTTTTTCTTTAGTGGAGGAACTTCAGGGAAATTGAGTCTGTACTCACCAGGGAATTGGTGGGAGGAAGAAATCAGGGGGAGATCTGTGTGTGTTGGATTTGCTAGCCTGATTTTGCATTCCCTCTGGGTGAAGAGGAAAGTGCTTTTGTTTCCAGGACTGGAATTACAGAGGGTGGACTCCCTCTGTTTAGGTTCACAGAGCTTGTGTCTCTGTATCTCTCCAGGAGCCCCTGGAGGGGGAAGGGAAAAAGGATTATTTCCCTTTGTTGTGAGACTCAAGGGATTTGGGTCTTGGGGTCCCCAGGGAAGGTTTTTCAGGGGGACCAGAGTGCCCCAAAACACTCTAATTTTTTGGGTGGTGGCAGCATTACCAGGTCCAAGCTGGTAACTAAGCTTGGAGGTTTTCATGCTAACCCCCTTATTTTGGACGCTAAGGTCCAAATCTGGGACTAAAGTTATGACATAGGAATCAGTAACAGAAGATTAAAAGGCCCTCCTCCTTATCAACTGAGAGGCAACCACAGGTCAATCAGGTTCAGCTGGGAAAGGTTACCAAGGTAGTAAATTAGAATCAGCTGGGGGGGGAGCTACCTGAGGTTAATTGGGACCAGCTGATTCCAACTTGGGGCTGCCTGAGACCTTTTTAAACCCTTCACTGTGGAAGGAAGCGGAGGAGAGTAGAGAGAGAAGAAGCCCTGCTGCCAGGAGTGCAGGAGCAGAAAAACAGCGAGACTCTCCAGGAGGAGAGGCCGTACTTTCTCCCACAAGGGGGGTAAGAATTCACTAACCAGGACTAGTGGAGATACAGGGAGCAAATTTCCCTTGTGTCCCAAGGGGGACCGCATTACCTGAGCCTGTCTCACCAGGGCTGAAAGCAGCAGAGACTGGGGAGACTGAGGAGGTGCCTTGCCACACTCTCTTTGTCCCAAAAATTTTCCTGTCTCTAAGAAGATGGCTGGGATAGCATTAATAATGTTAGTTTTCTTGGTAGGATGTAACCTCTATGTCAGTAGGGGATGGTCTCAAGATCGTGGGAAACTTTCCTGGCTGATAAGCTCCTCCAGTGGAATTGCCTAGCTGAGAATCTGAGTCATCGCTCCCACTCCCTTTATCCAGTGGCTGCCTGACCTTGAAGGCTTCCCTTCCACTCTGCTGTGTGGCAGAGACCTTGCGTCATGAACACACAGCTAACGGTAGCATAAAATCCCTCCTTTACCTGTAAAGGGTTAAGATATTAAAATAACCTGGTTGATGCTTGACCAAAAGGACCGGTAAGGGGAAAAGATACTTTCGAATCTGAGAGAGAAGGTTTTTGCTTTGTGCTGTGTTTGGTGATGTTCTCTCCGAGACAAAAGAGAGACCAAGCAAGGAAGCCAGCTCCTACTGAAATGATGCATCTGATATTATAGAAATAGTAAGTAATAGCAAGGAAATGCATTAGATTATCTTTTGTTTTAGCTTGTGAATTTTCACTATGCTAAGAGGGAGGTTTATTCCTGTTTTTTGGTCACTTTCAAGTTTTGTCTAGAGGGGAATCCTCTGTGTTTTAAATCTTATCACCCTGAAAAATTACCTACCATCCTGATTTTACAGAGGTGCTTCTTTTACTTTTTTCTTTATAATCAAGTTCTGTTTTTAAGAATCTGCCATAAAAACCCAAAGGTCTGGTCTGTGCTAACCTACTTGGTTAAGAACATGAACATAAGAACGGCCGTACTGGGTCAAACAGATGATCCATCTAGACCAATATCCTGTCTACCGACAGTGGCCATGCCATGTGCCCCAGAGGGAGTGAACCTAACAGGTAATGATCAAGTGATCTCTCTCCTGCCATCCATCCCCACCCTCTGACAAACAGAGGCTAGGGACACCATTCCTTACCCATCCTGCCTAATAGCCATTAATGGACTTAAATTCATGTAGGTTATCCAGTTCTCTTTTAAACCCTGTTATAGTCCTGGCCTTCACAACCTCCTCAGGCAAGGAGTTCCACAAGTTGACTGGGCACTGTGTGAAGAAGAACTCCCTTTCATTTCTTTTAAACCTGCTGCCCATTAATTTCATTTGCTGGCCCCTAGTTTTTGTACTATGGGAATAAGTAAATAACTTTTCCTTATCTACTTTCTCCACATCACTCATGATTTTATACACCTCTATCATATCCCCTTTCAGTCTCCTCTTTTCCAAGCTGAAAAGTCCTAGCCTCTTTAAGCTCTCCTCACATGGGACCCTGCGGCAGGGTGGTTACCCGCTCCTGCCCTGAGGGGTTGAAAAGCAGCCCTGCAGAGGGCTGCAGCTCTAAAAGCCTGGGCTGACTGGGGGAAAGTAGGCTCAGCTGGGGCCATGCCCCAGTCAGGCCCAGCTGGCCCCTAGAAAAGGCTGTGAGCCAGAGGCCCAGCCAGTCTGCCTCTGCCTGTAGAAGGAGAAGGGCCTGCTTGCAGGGAGCTAGAGACAGGGTACCTGAGTGGAGCAGGGCTGGGGCAAGGCAGAGGAGCTGGGAAGCTGCAGCTTGGAAAGTCCTAGACTGTGGCCTAGCACAAGGGCAACAAGTACTGGGGGTCGCAGGAGGCAGCCCAGGGATAGGCCAAGGCAGCAGGTCCAAACCCCACCTTGTCACTGATGAGTGGCTGATACTGCAGTCTGCCCCAGGGCATGGGGCTAGACGATGACTGGAAGTAGCCTGATACTGAGGTGAGGTGGGGATAGTGGGTGGGGAGACCCTGAGAGAAAGGGGGTAGTGCTCAGGGGCAGCACCGCAGATAACAGGGCACCGGGGTCTTGGGAGGGACATGGGGCCAGAGGGCAGGCGGATCACTGAGAGGCCTGAAGAGGGCACTCCAGAGCTGGAATGAGCTAATTCCCTGAGAGACCAGCAGGATGTGCCGCAGGAATGAGTCCGCACCCTTACAGACCCGTTCCAAACCCCTAATCATTTTAGTTGCCCTTCTCTCAACCTTTTCTAGTGCCAGTGTATCTTTTCTGAGATGAGACCACATCTATACGCAGTATTCAAGATGTGGGCGTACCATCAATTTATACAAGGGCAATAATATATTCTCCATCTTATTCTCTAACCCCTTTTTAATTATTCCTAACATCCTGTTGGCTTTTTTGACCATCTCTGCACGCCACGTGGATGTCTTCAGAGAACTATCCATGATGACTCCAAGATCTTTTTCCTGATTTGTTGTAGCTAAATTAACCCCCATCATATTGTATGTATAGTTGGGGTGATTTTTTCCAATGTGCATTACTTTACATTTAGCCACGTTACATTTCATTTGCCAGTTTGTTGCCCAATCACCTAGTTTGGGGAGATCTTATTGAAGTTCTTCACAGTCTGCTTTGGTCCTAACTATCTTTAGCACTTTACTATCATCTGCAAACTTTGTCACCTCACTCTTTACCCCTTTCTCCAGATCATTTATGAATAAGTTGAATAGGACTGGTCCTAGGACAGACCCTTGGGGAACACCACTAGTTACCCCTCTCCATTCGGAGAATTTACCATTAATTCCTACCCTTTGTTCCCTGTCTTTTAACCAGTTCTCAATCCAGGAAAGGACCTTCCCTTTTATCCCGGGACAACTTAATTTATGTAAGAGCCTTTTAACCTAAGCTGGTGGAATATAAGCTTAGAGGGTCTTTCATGCAGGTCCCCACATCTGTACCCTGGAGTTAAGAGAGGGGAGGGAATCCTGACACCTTGTAACCACGACAATGGTGAGCCCAGAATTCCTGAGGGACTCAACCTGCAGTCTTGTCATGGACTCTTAGGACAGAGACAGAGTGTCCTCACACCGGGGTGCTCTCTTCACACCGGATGCTTCACAGACCCAAGGATCACTGCATATAGTGACTAAAGTGAAATCCCTGCAAGCTTCATGGATTCTTTTAAAAGACACCATAATAGAGGCTGTAATAACCTTAGTCCCAGATTTGGACCTTAGCGTCCAAGATATGGGGGTTAGCATGAAAACCTCCAAGCTTAGTTACCAGCTTGGACCTGGTACTTGCTGCCACCACCCAAAAAATTAGAGTGTTTTGGGGCACTCTGGTCCCCCTGAAAAACCTTCCCTGGGGACCCCAAGACCCAAATCCCTTGAGTCTCACAACAAAGGGAAATAATCCTTTTTCCCTTCCCCCCTCCAGGTGCTCCTGGAGAGATACACAGACACAAGCTCTGTGAACCCAAACAGAGTGAATCTCCCTCTCTGTTCCCAATCCTGGAAACAAAAAGTACTTTCCTATTCCCCCAGAGGGAATGCAAAAATCAGGCTAGCAATCCAACACACAGATCTCCCCGATTCCTTCCTCCCACCAATTCCCTGGTGAGTACAGACTCAATTTCCCTGAAGTAAAGAAAAACTCCAACAGGTCTTAAAAGAAAGCTTTATATAAAAAGAAAGAAAAATAAGTACAAATGTTCTCTCTGTATTAAGATGATACAACACAGGGTCAATTGCTTAAAAGAATATTGAATAAACAGCCTTATTCCAAAAGAATACAAATCAAAGCACTCCAGCACTTATATTCATGCAAATACCAAAGAAAAGAAACCATATAACTTACTATCTGATCTCTTTGTCCTTACACTTGGAAACAGAAGACTAGAAAAAAAGAAACTACTTCTCCAAAGCTCAGAGAAAGCAGGCAGGCAGAAAACAAAGACTCAGACACACAATTCCCTCCACCCAAAGTTGAAAAAATCCGGTTTCCTGATTGGTCCTCTGGTCAGGTGGTTCAGGTGAAAGAGACATTAACCCTTAGCTATCTGTTTATGACACGCCCCCCAAATTGCAGACAGTGGGGAAGCTCACTGGCGGCGATTTCCTTCTAGAACTTGAAAATAAACAGATTACTACAACACATGCACCTTTACATATACTACTAAGTATATAACTAACAGACTTCTACATTTTAAGAACACTTTTTAACTACTGAATTCTGGGAAACTCTCACGGGAGAGTGCATCAGCTACTTTGTTAGAAGCTCCTGTGATGTGTTGAATTTCAAAATCAAAATCTTGGAGAGCCAAACTCCAACGAAGAAGTTTCTTGTTGTTCCCCTTGGCAGTATGAAGCCACTTTAGTGCAGCATGGTCAGTTTGTAGTTGGAACCGCCGTCCCCAAACATATGGGCGTAGCTTTTCCAGGGCGTACACAATGGCATAGCATTCCTTTTCACTGACTGACCAGTGACTTTCCCTCTCAGACAGTTTCTTGCTGAGAAACACGACAGGATGGAAGTTGTGATCTGTTGCTTCCTGCATGAGCACTGCTCCTATACCACGCTCAGATGCATCCGTGGTTACTAGGAATGGCTTGTCAAAGTCCGGGGCCCTGAGCACAGGGTCAGACATGAGCGTTGCCTTAAGTTGGGTAAAGGCCTTTTGACACTCATCAGTCCACTTAACTGCATTTGGCTGGGTCTTTTTGGTCAGGTCGGTCAGTGGGGCAGCGATTTGGCTGTAGTGTGGTACAAATCGCCTGTAGTATCCGGCCAAGCCTAAGAAGGATTGGACCTGCTTCTTGGACCGTGGGACAGGCCACTTTTGGATAGCATCCACCTTGGCCTGTAGGGGGTTTATGGTTCCTCGACCCACCTGGTGCCCCAGGTAAGTCACTCTGTTTTGGCCTATTTGACACTTTTTGGCCTTAACAGTTAGTCCTGCCTGCCTGATGCGCTCAAAGACCTTTTCCAGGTGTAGTAGGTGTTCGGGCCAGGAGTCTGAAAAAATGGCCACATCATCGAGGTAGGCAACTGCAAATTCTCCCAGTCCTGCTAGTAGACCATCTACCAGCCTCTGGAAGGTGGCGGGTGCATTTCGAAGGCCGAAAGGAAGGACATTTAATTCATACACCCCCGCATGGGTGACGAATGCTGACCTCTCCTTGGCAGGTTCATCTAGCGGTACTTGCCAGTACCCCTTGGTTAAGTCTATTGTAGAGATGAACTGGGCACGTCCCAACTTTTCCAATAGCTCATCGGTACGTGGCATTGGATAGTTGTCCGGACGAGTTACAGCATTTAGCTTACGGTAGTCCACGCAAAAGCGTATTTCCCCATCGGGTTTGGGTACCAGAACCACTGGAGATGCCCATGCACTGGTAGATGGGCGGATTATACCCATCTGTAGCATGTTCTGGATCTCCCGTTCTATAGCAGCTTGGGCATGAGGAGACACTCGGTAGGGTGGGGTTCTAATTGGGTGAGCATTACCTGTATCAATGGAGTGGTATGCCCGTTCAGTCCGTCCTGGGGTGGCTGAGAACAATGGGGCGAAGCTAGTGCACAGCTCCTTGATTTGTTGCCGCTGCAGACGTTCCAGGGTGGTTGAGAGGTTCACCTCTTCCACGCCACCGTCTTTTTTCCCGTCGTAGTAGACACCGTCAGGCCACTCAGCATCATCTCCCTGGACTGTAAACTGACAAACCTGTAAATCTCTGGAATAGAAAGGCTTGAGAGAATTAACATGGTACACTTTTGGCTTTAGTGAGGAATTGGGAAATGCTATGAGGTAGTTTACAGCTCCCAGGCGCTCTTGGACCGTGAATGGCCCTTCCCATGATGCTTCCATCTTATGGGCCTGTTGCGCCTTCAAGACCATAACCTGGTCTCCTACCTTGAAGGAACGTTCTCTGGCATGTCTGTCATACCAGGCCTTTTGCTCTTCTTGAGCATCCTTTAGGTTCTCTCTAGCAAGGGCTAAAGAGTGTCGGAGGGTGCTTTGTAGGTTGCTTACAAAGTCCAGAATGTTAGTTCCTGGAGAAGGCGTAAACCCCTCCCATTGCTGCTTCACCAACTGTAATGGCCCCTTAACCTCGTGACCATACACAAGTTCAAATGGTGAAAACCCTAAACTGGGATGTGGTACAGCCCTGTAGGCAAACAGCAACTGCTGCAACACTAGGTCCCAATTATTGGAGAATTCGTTGATGAATTTTCGTATCATGGCCCCCAAAGTTCCATTGAACCTTTCAACCAGGCCATTCGTTTGATGGTGGTACGGGGTGGCAACCAAGTGATTCACCCCATGAGTTTCCCACAGTTTTTCCATGGTCCCTGCCAGGAAATTAGACCCTGAATCTGTAAGGATGTCAGAGGGCCAACCTACCCTGGCAAAGATGTCTGTTAGGGCCAGGCACACAGTGTTAGCCCTGGTGTTGCCTAGAGCTACTGCTTCTGGCCATCGGGTAGCAAAGTCCACTAAAGTCAGTACGTACTGCTTTCCTCTGGGCGTCTTTTTTGGGAAAGGGCCCAGAATATCCACAGCTACTCGCTGAAATGGGACCTCAATTATGGGGAGTGGCTGGAGAGGGGCCTTGACCTGGTCTTGAGGCTTACCCACTCTTTGGCATACCTCACAAGACCGGACATACTTGGCAACGTCCTTGCCCATCCCCTCCCAGTGGAAGGACTTCCCCAACCGGTCCTTGGTTCTGTTCACCCCAGCATGGCCACTGGGATGATCATGGGCTAAGCTTAAGAGCTTCCCCCGGTACTTAGTTGGAACCACCAACTGTTTTTGCGGCTGCCATTCTTCCCGGTGTCCACCAGAAAGAATTTCCTTGTATAAAAGTCCTTGGTCTATAACAAACCGGGATCGATTAGAAGAGCTGAGAGGCGGTGGGGTGCTCCGTGCCGCCGCCCAAGCTTTCTGAAGGCTGTCATCCGCTTCCTGCTCAGCCTGGAACTGTTCCCTTGAGGCTGGGGTCACCAGTTCTTCCTCAGACTGTGGACTTGGGCTTGGTCCCTCTGGAAGCGATGTAGGTGATGGGGTTGTTTCCGTTGCTGGTGAACCGCTCTCCGCTGGTGCACCTGAGGGTATTTCAGGCTCTGGCTGAGCCTTTTGGGTATGGCTGTCTGTTGCTTCTGCCAGTTTTGGCTCGCTGGCGCCCTCTGGCGTTGAGTTTGAAGATGTAGTTGCACTTGCTGGTGCTGGTTGTTGTTCCAGTTCCGGGCCTGGGACTGGAGATGCTGTGGCTGTTTCAGTGGTAGGCATGGAATCCGGGTCCACTACCTCTGTCTGGGTCTCTGGTAACACAGACGGGGCCTCTGTGGACGGCTCAGGAACAGGAATGGGTCTGGAAGCTTGCCTGGTTTGGCTACGTGTAACCATTCCCACTCTCTTGGCCCGCCTCACCTGGTTGGCCAAGTCTTCCCCCAGTAGCATGGGGATAGGATAATTGTCATAGACTGCAAAAGTCCACATTCCTGACCAGCCTTTGTACTGGACAGGCAGTTGAGCTGTAGGCAAGTCTACAGCTTGTGACATGAAGGGGTAAATTGTCACTTTGGCCTTTGGGTTGATGAATTTGGGGTCAACGAAGGATTGGTGGATAGCTGACACTTGTGCCCCCGTGTCTCTCCACGCAGTAACCTTCTTTCCGCCCACTCTCAAATTTTCCCTTCGCTCCAAGGGTATTTGAGAGGCATCCGGGCCTGGGGATCTTTGGTGTGATGGTGGTGTAATGAATTGCACTCGCATGGTGTTCTTGGGACACTTGGCCTTGATATGTCCCAGTTCATTACACTTAAAGCATCTTCCATCTGATGGGTCACTGGGCCGAGGTGAGTTACTGGAGACTGGTGAGGTTGAAGGGTAGGGTATCTGTGGCTTTACTTGGGTGGTATGTGGGGTCTTTGGCTGTCCTCGGTTGTAGGGTTTATGGTCTGTGTGCCCCCTGGGGTAATCATTCCCCTTGACAGTAGCTTTCTTGCTTTCTGCCAGTTCCATCCATTTGGCTCCAATCTCCCCCGCCTCAGCGATATCTTTGGGATTTCCATCTTGTATGTACCGTGTGATGTCTTCAGGAACACCATCCAAGAACTGTTCCATTTGTATGAGGAGGTTTAGTTCTTCCAAGGTTTGAATGTTGTTTCCTGTTATCCAGGCCTCATAGTTTTTTGCAATGTAGTAGGCGTGTTTGGGAAATGACACCTCGGGTTTCCACTTTTGGGTTCTGAAGCGCCGACGGGCATGATCTGGGGTTATCCCCATCCTGTATCTGGCCTTGGTTAGAAAAAGTTTATAGTCATTCATTTGGTGCTTAGGCATTTCAGCTGCCACCTCTGCTAAAGGTCCACTGAGCTGTGACCTCAATTCTACCATGTACTGGTCTTCGGGAATGCTGTACCCAAGACAGGCTCTTTCAAAATTTTCCAAGAAGGCCTCGGTGTCATCACCTGCCTTGTAGGTGGGAAATTTCCTGTGCTGTGGAGCAATAATGGGCGCCGGGTTGTTAGGGTTGGCTGGCACATGCAGCCCAGCTTTTGCCAACTCCAGTTCATGTTTCCTCTGTTTTTCCTTCTCTTCCATTTCTTTTTGTTGCTTTTCCATTTCTCGGCGGTGGGCCAACTCTTCTTCTGCTTGTTTCTTTCGGTAGGCCACCTCTTCTTCTTCTAGTTTTCTTTTGTGTGCTGCCTCCTTGGCTGCCTCTTTGGCTGCCTGTTCTCTTTGGTAGGCTGCCTGTTCTCTTTGGTAGGCTGCCTCTTTGATCTGTTCTTCTCTTTCTTTCATCTCCATCTCTTTTTGTTTTATTTCCAGTTGTCGCCTGTGTTCAGCTTCTTTGATTTGTTCTTCGGCGTCAATTTTTGCCTTAGAAGTCATGATTCCTGTTTTCTTGTGTTGGGGTGCCCTCCGGTGTTTATCTTCTGAACTGCAGGTTCTCTGTTGCCTCCTGAAGTCTGCCTAGCAACAGTGCCTTTAGCTAATTTTCCTTTTCTCTCTCTAGCTAATGTTCAATGAAGGGAAACCAGAAAAACCACTTTATTTGCATGCCTATAAGTGCTGGTACTTGCCTCCTAATGGGAGGGCTATTGCATGACAAAAGACCCTTAACATGCAAGCCACAAACTGCGAGAGAGAGCAGAAAAAAAAATTCTCTCTGGTTCCCTTTTAAAACCAACTGCTTCTCTCTGCTAAAAAGCCCTTAGCAGAGAAAAGAAAAATATAATATTTCTACTGGCTTCTGGATTCTGTCTATCTCCCACCAGCTGCCACTCATGTAATAACCTTAGTCCCAGATTTGGACCTTAGCGTCCAAGATATGGGGGTTAGCATGAAAACCTCCAAGCTTAGTTACCAGCTTGGACCTGGTACTTGCTGCCACCACCCAAAAAATTAGAGTGTTTTGGGGCACTCTGGTCCCCCTGAAAAACCTTCCCTGGGGACCCCAAGACCCAAATCCCTTGAGTCTCACAACAAAGGGAAATAATCCTTTTTCCCTTCCCCCCTCCAGGTGCTCCTGGAGAGATACACAGACACAAGCTCTGTGAACCCAAACAGAGTGAATCTCCCTCTCTGTTCCCAATCCTGGAAACAAAAAGTACTTTCCTATTCCCCCAGAGGGAATGCAAAAATCAGGCTAGCAATCCAACACACAGATCTCCCCGATTCCTTCCTCCCACCAATTCCCTGGTGAGTACAGACTCAATTTCCCTGAAGTAAAGAAAAACTCCAACAGGTCTTAAAAGAAAGCTTTATATAAAAAGAAAGAAAAATAAGTACAAATGTTCTCTCTGTATTAAGATGATACAACACAGGGTCAATTGCTTAAAAGAATATTGAATAAACAGCCTTATTCCAAAAGAATACAAATCAAAGCACTCCAGCACTTATATTCATGCAAATACCAAAGAAAAGAAACCATATAACTTACTATCTGATCTCTTTGTCCTTACACTTGGAAACAGAAGACTAGAAAAAAAGAAACTACTTCTCCAAAGCTCAGAGAAAGCAGGCAGGCAGAAAACAAAGACTCAGACACACAATTCCCTCCACCCAAAGTTGAAAAAATCCGGTTTCCTGATTGGTCCTCTGGTCAGGTGCTTCAGGTGAAAGAGACATTAACCCTTAGCTATCTGTTTATGACAGAGGCCCAGCCTAAATATATACCCCAAATTTAGAAACACAGTAAAAGAACTAAAAAAGAGCCACCATGGCTAAATGACCATGTAAAAGAAGCAGTGAGAGAGTAAAAGGCATCGTTTAAAAAGTGGAAGTCAAATCCTAGTGAGGTAAATAGAAAGGAGCATGAACACTGCCAAATTAAGAGTAAAAATGTAATAAGAACAGCCAAAGAGGACTTTGAAGAACCACTAGCCAAAAACTCCAAAGGTAATAACAAAAATGTTTTTTAAGTACATCAGAAGCAGGAAGCCTGCTAAACAACCAGTGGGGCCCCTGGATGATCGAGAGCTCAAAGACAATAAAGTCATTGCGGAGAAACTAAACAAATTCTTTGCTTCAGTTTTCATGGCTGAGAATGTTACAGAGATTCCAAAACCTGAGCCGGCCTTTCTAGGTGACAAAGCTCAGGAACTGTCACAGATTGAAGTGTCACTAGAGGAGGTTTTGGAATTCATTGATAAACTTCATAACAAGTCACTGGGACCAGATGGCATTCACCCAAGAGTTCTGTGAACTTCAAATGTGAAGTTGTGGAACTAATAACTAGGGTTGGTAACCTGTTCTTTAAATCGGCTTCTGTACCCAATGACTGGAAGAGCGCTTATGTAATGCCAATATTTAATAAGGGCTCTAGAAGTGATCCTGGCAATTACAGACCGGTAAGTCTCATGTCAGTACAGGGCAAATTTGTTGAAACAATAGCAAAGAATAAATTTGTCAGACACCTAGAAGAACATAAATTGTTGGGCAAAAGTCAACATGGTTTCTGTAAAGGGAAATCGTGTCTTACTAATCTATTAGAGCTCTTTGAAGGGCTCAACAAACATGTGGACAAAGGGGATCCAGTGGACATAGTACTTAGCTTTCCAGAAGGCCTTTGACAAGGTCCCTCACCAAAGGCCACTTTTCTTTTTCTTACAAAAGCCTGGGTTGCTGTCCTGCAAAGATTCTCACTGACTTTTATTGTGAACCATTTGATGATTGGCCTTCTTGAAATCAAAGGAAAAACTTATCTTCTTAAATTGAAAACTTGTCTAAGTCTTTGCAAGAAAAGATTCTTTGCTAAAACAGGTTATGCAAGGAGGAACCCCACCCTGGTACTCAGGGCCTGCAGACTGCTATCAACCACTCCAAGGGCTGGATTCTCCTGTTACTGCAGGGCTTTGAAAATTACAACTGGAGAAGTGCGCGGTGGTGCCAGCTCCACAGTGAGCAATTTCACCCTACGTGATTTTTAAGCAAGTGTGGAGGAACGAGGAGACCCAGAAGACTGATATTATGATGCAGCAGAGTTTTAATGCAAATGAAATTGGTAATACACAGTTACAGGAAGAAATACTACTTTCATGGTATAATTCCCCACTCTGAATCTTAGCGTCCAAAAGATGGGGTACCAGCATGAATTCCTCTAAGCTCAATTACCAGCTTAGTACTTGTAGCGCTGCCACCAACCAGGAATTCCAGTGCCTGGTACACTCTGGTCCCCCAAAAACCTTTCCAGGGGACCCCCAAGACCCAGACCCTCTGGATCTTAACACAAGGAAGGTAAACCCTTTCCCTCACCGTTACCTCTCCCAGGCTTCCCCTCCCTGGGTTACCCTGGAAGATCATTGTGATTCAAACTCCTTGAATCTTCAAACAGAGAGGAAAATCCACCTTCCCCCCTCCTTCTCTCTCCCCCTCCCAGACTCTCTCTAAGAGAGAAAGTAATCCGAACACAGAGAGAAAATAATAACCTCTCTCTCAACCTTCCCTCCTGTCACGGAGTCCCCAGGCGAGGCTCCCCACCAAGCTAGTTAGGACTTTGGGGAGCCTCCTCTCCCTTGGAGCAGACTTGTTCAGGGCAAGAAGCTCACACGGCTTCACCTCCTGGGTCTCTCCTTGGAGCATTCAGCATCCTCTGCCCCTCCGTGCGCTTCCCACAGCGAGTCCGCCCCAGCGGGGTCCTGGGGAAGCCACCGGGTTCTGCACCCCCACTTTGCAGTCAGACGTGACTCTCAGCCAGCCAGTAACACAGACGTTTATTTGATGACAGGAACAGGGTCTAAAACAGAGCTTGTAGATACAGCGAACCGGACCCCTCGGCTGGGTCCATTCTGGGGGGCAGTGAGCCAGACCTCCAGGTCTGCCCTCCACCCTTGATCCCAGCCAGCTCCAGACTAACAACCCCTCCCAGCCCCTCCTTTCTCCTCAGCCCCCTTCCCGGGCCAGGAGGTCACCTGATCCCTTTGTCTCCAACATCTTCAGCTGGCACCTTTGCAGACGAGGGGCCCAGGCCATCAGTTGCTAGGAGACAGAGTGCCAGGCATTTAGGTGCACTGGCCCTTTGCTCTGCCAGATACTTAAGAATTGCCTAGGGGACACTGAGGCACCAACACAGTATTCAGAATGAACGTTAAGAACGTTCCCAGTTCGTCACACCTCCTTTCTCCTCACCAATTCCCTGGTGGATCCAGACCCAGTCCCCTGGGTCTCACCAGAATAAAAAAACAATCAGGTTCTTAAACAAGAAAAGCTTTTAATTAAAGAAAGAAAAAACAGTAAAAATTATTTTTGTAAATGTAAGATGGAATATGTTACAGGTTCTTTCAGCTATAGATACTTGGAATACCCTCCCAGCCTAAGTATACACGTACAAATTAAAATCCTTTCAGCCAAATACACATTTGAACTCCTTCCAGCCAAATACACATTTGCAAATAAAAACAACAAACATAAGCCTAACTCGCCTTATCTGCCTAGTACTCACTATTCTGAACATATAAGAGACTGTATCAAAGAGATTGGAGAGAAACCTGGTTGCACATCTGGTCACTCTCAGAACCCAGAGAGAACAACAACCAAACACTAACAGCACACACAAAAACTTCCCCCTCTCAAGATTTGAAAGTCTCCTGTCCCCTGATTGGTCCTCTGGTCAGGTGACAGCCAGGCTCACTGATCTTCTTAACTTTTTACAGGCAAAAGAGTTATGAAGTACTTATGTTCTATTAACTCTTACTTATCTGTTTATGACACGCCCCCCAAATCGCTGACAGTGTGGAACCAGTCACTCACTCACTCATGCCCGTCACCCAATCGGGGTATGGGCTACCAACCACAGATCTCCAGAGTCCTCTATCCTGGGCCATTCGCTCTAGCTGGTTCCAGGTATAGCCCATTTTTTTGCTATCAGCCTGAAGGTTGCGTCGCCATGTGTTTCTTGGACGGCCTCATTTCCGCTTGCCTTGGGGGTTCCACCGCAGTGCCTGTCTGGTGATGTTAGTTGGCTGCTTAAGTAGTGTATGTCCTATCCAACCCCACCTTCTCCTTCTGATTTCTTCCTCTGCTGGGAGTTGACAGGTCCTCTCCAAGAGGTGGATGTTACTGATGGTGTCTGGCCAGCGGATCTGGAGAATCCTTCTGAGGAAGCTATTAATGAAGGTCTGGATCTTCCTGATGGTTGTTTTGGTTGTCCTCCAGGTTTCAGCTCCATACAGTAGGACTGATTTCACATTGGAGTTGAACAGTCGAATTTTTATTGCCAAAGACAGCTCTCTGGAGCTCCAGATGTTCTTGAGCTGTAAGAAGGCTGCTCTTGCCTTACCAATCCTTACTTTGATGTCTGCATCTGTGCCACCCTGCTGGTCGATGATGCTACTTAGGTAGGTGAAGGACTGCACTTCTTCCAGGGGGCTTCCATTCAGTGTGACTGGGTCATTGCTGATGGAGTTAATCCTAAGGATCTTGGTCTTGTCCTTGTGAATGTTGAGGCCAACCTGTGATGACGTGGCTGCCACTACGTTGGTCTTCTCTTGCATCTGCTGTTTACTGTGCGAAAGGAGCGCAAGGTCATCAGCAAAGTCCAGGTCATCAATCTGGGTCCACAACGTCCACTGGATTCCGTTCCTACGCTCATAAGTGGATGTCTTCATAATCCAATCGATGACTAGGAGAAAGAGAAGTGGTGACAACAAGCATCCTTGCCTGACTCCAGTTTGCACCTGGAAGCTGTTAGTAAGCTGCCCTCCATGGATCACTCTATAGTGTATACCATCATATGAGTTCTTGATCAGGCTGACCGCCTTTGCTGGGATGCCGTAGTGCCGAAGTTGCTTCCAGAGGGTCTCTCAATCCACGCTATCGAACGCTTTCTCATAATCAACAAAGTTGATGTACAACGAGGAGTTCCACTCCATAGACTGCTCGACTATGATGCAAAGCGTTGCTATCTGGTCCGTGCATGATCTATTCTGCCGGAAACCTGCCTGTTCATCTCGTAGCTGTGGATCGACGGCATCCTTCATTCTCTCTAAGAGGACTCGGTTGAAGACCTTCCCTGGCACCGACAGGAGTGTGATTCCTCTATAATTGGCACAGTTGCTAAGATCTCCTTTCTTGGGGATTTTGATGAGATATCCCTCTTTCCAGTCTACCGGAATCACTTCTTCTTCCCATATCTTCTCAAAGAGGGGGTACAGCATTTCCACTGAAGCATCCAGGTCTGCTTTCAGGGCCTCTGCTGGGATGTCATCAGGTCCAGCCACCTTCCTATTCTTCATCATGGTGATGGCTTTTCTGATCTCATCTCTGGTTGGTTTATCGCAATTAATTGGGAGGTCCTCGTTGGCTGGGTTGATATCTGGTGGATTTGGTGGTCCTGGTCTGTTCAGGAGTTCCTCAAAGTGCTCTGCCCATCTGTTCATCTGTTGTTCTATTCCTGTTATAGACTTTCCCTGCTTGTCTTTAACAGAAAGTTCTGGCTTGCTGAACTTTCCAGACAGTCGCTTGGTAGTATCATACAGCTGTTTCATATTACCGCTGTATGCTGCCTGTTCCGCTTCTGCTGCCAGTTCATCCACATACTCTCTCTTGTCCTTCCTGATATTCCTCTTCACTGCTCTGTGGGCTTCAGCATACTCTTTTTGAGCTTTGGCCTTTGCTGCTCTAGTCCTGCTGTTATTGACTGCTGCCTTCTTCTTCCTTCTGTCTTCTATCTTGATCAAGGTCTCTGCTGTGATCCACTCTTTCTGCTGGTCTTTCTTAATTCCAAGCACTTCCTGGCATACTGACTTAAGTGTCTTTCTCACTTTCTGCCATCTGTTTAGTACACCGTCTTCCTCTTCCTCAGACCGATCCTGTAATACTGAAAACTTATTCTTCAGCATCAGTCCAAAATCTTCCTTGGTCTTATGGTCCTTCAGAAGGCTGACGTTGTACTTCACTCTTCTGTCTGACGCGTCTATCCAGTTCTTTTTCAGCTTCAGCTTCAATCTGGCCACCACTAAGTGATGGTCAGAGGCCGCGTCTGCTCCTCTTCTAACTCTAACGTCCTGTAAGGATCTTCTGAACTTCTTGCTAATGCAGACATGATCAATCTGATTTTCTGTCATGCCTGCTGGTGATACCCAGGTACTCTTGTGGATCCGCTTGTGAGGAAAGATGCTACCTCCTATGACCAGGTTGTTAAGTGCACACAGATCCACAAATCTCTCTCCATTCTCACTCATCTCTCCCAGAGCGTGGGTCCCCATGACTTGTTCGTATCCTGTGTTGTCAGGTCCAATTTTGGCATTAAAGTCTCCCATAAGGATGATGATGTCTTTGTCTGGGAGAATCTCTAATATTTTCTGGAGTCTGTTGTAAAAATAATCTTTGTCCTCCTCTTCGCTGTCATTAGTTGGAGCGTAGCACTGAACAACATTCATCTTAATCCTCTTCATTTTAGTTCTGAAGGATGCTGTGATGATCCTGGGACCATGTGCCTCCCAACCAATCAGTGCTCTCTGTGCCTGCTTGGACAACATGAAGCCTACTCCCTGTTTGGGGGGTGCGTCGCTCTCTTCATCTCCTGAAAACAGTAACAACTCTCCTGTCAAAAGT
Source organism: Gopherus flavomarginatus (assembly GCF_025201925.1). NCBI lineage: Eukaryota > Metazoa > Chordata > Testudines > Testudinidae > Gopherus > Gopherus flavomarginatus. The sequence continues at coordinate 3,976,318 of NC_066617.1, read as the reverse complement.
CATCTCTGTCCTGCTTGCGTCCATCTTGTCTCGCTAATGCCTAACAGGGTCAGGTTGTTGCTCCTCATCTCAGCTGCAACCTGCGCCATCTTTCCTGACTCGTACATGGTGCTCACGTTCCATGTGCCTATGGTAATCCTCCTGGGTGCAAGAAGGGTAATCGGCTTAGTGGCTTCTCGTGGCTTTTACCACCCAGCGTCATGCATCTTGAGTTGAAGACCGTACTTTTTTCCAGGGTAAAAGTCTCTGTTGTCTCTATTGTTGGCGTTTCTGTGGCAGGTTAATTTTTTATGAGGTGGAGTTGCTAGCCCATGCCCAACCCTCCTCCTTTATCCTGACTTGGGACAGGGAGATGGCCCCAAAGGACCTCTCTGGTGGAGTTGTGTGGAACCACACTGGCAGTGATTTCTCCCTAGAACTTTAGAATAAACAGATTAATAAACACATACACCTTTACATATGCTACTAACTATGTAAAACTGCAAGATTCTTTACATTGTAAGGACAACTTTTAATCAGTTGATTTTGGGAAACTTTCACGGGAGAGTACATCAACTCCTTGATCTGTGGCCGCTGCAGACGTTCCAGGGTTGTGGAAAGGTTCACCTCTTCCACGCTGCCGTCACTTTTCCCTTCATCGTAGACACCATCAGGCCACTCAGCATCATCTCCTCCCTGGGCTGCAAACTGACAAACCTGTAAGTCTCTGGAATAAAAGGGCTTGAGAGAATTAACGTGGCACACTCTGGGCTTTAGGGAGGAATTGGGAAATGCTATGAGGTAGTTAACAGCTCCCAGGTGCTCTTGGACTGTGACTGGCCCTTCCCATGATGCTTCCATCTTATGAGCCTGTTGCACCTTCAAGACCATAACCTGGTCTCCTACCTTGAAGGAACGCTCTCTGGTATGTCTATCATACCAGGTCTTTTGCTCTTTTTCAGCATCCTTTAGGTTTTCTTTAGCGAGGGCTAAAGAGTGTCAGAGGGTGTTTGGAAGGTTGCTTACAAAGTCCAGAATGTTGGTTCCTGGAGAGGGTGTAAACCCCTCCCATTGCTGCTTCACCAACTGTAATGGCCCTTTAACCTCGTGGCCATACACAAGCTCAAACGGTGAAAACCCTAAACTGGGATGTGGTACAACCCTGTAGGCAAAAAGCAACTGCTGCAACACTAGGTCCCAGTCATTGGAGTGTTCATTCATGAATTTATGTATCATGGCCCCCTAAGTTCCATTAAACCTTTCCACCAGGCCATTGGTTTGATGGCGGTAAGGGGTGGCAACTAAGTGATTCACCCCATGAGTCTCCCACAGTTCTTTCATGGTCCCGGCCAGGAAATTAGTCCCTGAATCCGTAAGGATGTCAGAGGGCCAACCTACCCTGGCAAAAATGTCTGTTAGGGCCTGGCACACAGCTTTAGCCCTGGTGTTGCCTAGAGCTACTGCTTCTGGCCATCGAGTAGCAAAGTCCATGAAAGTCAGTATGTACTGTTTTCCTCTGGGTGCCTTTTTTGGGAAAGGACTCAGAATATCCACAGCTAATCCCTGAAATAGGACCTCAATTATAGGGAGTGGCTGGAGAGGGGCCTTGACCTGGTCTTGGGGCTTTCCCACTTTTTGGCACACCTCACAAGACCGGACGTACTTGGCAACATCCTTGCCCATCCCATCCCAGTGGAAGGACCTCTCCAACCTGTCGTTGGTTCTGTTCACCCCAGCATGGCCACTGGGATGATCCTGGGCTAAGCTTAAGAGCTTCCCCCGGTACTTAGTTGGAACCACCAACTGTTCTTGTGGATGCCAGTCTTCCCGGTGTCCACCAGAAAAAGTCTCCTTATATAAAAGCCCTTCTTCTATAATAATCTGGGATTGGTTAGAGGACCTGAGAGGCGGTGGGGTGCTCCATGCCACCACCCAAGCTTTCCGAAGGCTGTCATCTGCTTCCTGCTCAGTCTGGAACTGTTTCCTGGAGGCTGTAAACACCAGTTCTTCCTTAGACTGTGGACTTGGGCTTGGTCCCTCGGGAAGCGATGTAGGTGATGAGGTCGCCCCCGTGGCTGGTGAGCCGCTCTCCGCTGGTGCACCAGGTGCTATTTCGGGCTCTGGCTGCGCCTCTTGGGTATGGTGGTCTGCTGCTTCTGCCAGTGCAGGCTCACTGGCACCCTCTGGCGTTGAGGTTGAAGATGCGCTGGCAAGCACTGGCCTCAGTGCTGGCAATGGTTCTGGTGCTGGTTGCGTTTCCAGGTCCAGGTCTCGGAGTGGAAGTACTGTGGCTGTTGCAGTCGTAGGCAGGGGATCCGGGTCCACTACCTCTGTCTGGGTCTCTGCTAACACAGACGGGGCCCCTGTGGACGGCTCAGGAACAGGGATGGGTCTGGAAGCTTGCCTGGCTTGGCTGCATGTAACCATTCCCACTCTCTTGGCCCGCTTTACCTGGTTGGCCAAGTCTTCCCCCAGTAGCATGGGGATAGGATAATTGTCATAGACTGCAAAAGTCCACATTCCTGACCAGCTTTTGTATTGGACAGGCAGTTTAGCTGTAGGCAAGTCTACAGCTTGTGACATGAAGGGGTAAATTGTCACTTGGGCCTTTGGGTTGATGAATTTGGGGTCCACCAAGGATTGATGTATAGCTGACACTTGTGCCCCCGTGTCTCTCCACGCGATAGCCTTCTTTCCGCCCACTCTCAAAATTTCCTTTCGCTCCGAGGGTATTTGAGAGGCATCTCGGCCTGGGGATCTTTGGTGTGATGGTGGTGTAATGAACTGCACTCGGTTGGGGTTCTTTGGGCAGTTGGCCTTTATATGTCCCAGTTCATTACACTTAAAGCTTCGCCCAGCTGACTGGTCACTGGGCCGAGGTGGGTTACTGGAGATTGGTGAGGTGAGAGAATAGGGAGTCAGCGGCTTTCCTTGGGTTGTAGGTGGGTCTTGGGTTTCCCTCGGGTATAGGGGTTATTGTCAGTGTGACCCCTGTGATATTCACTCCCCTTGATAGTAGCTTTTTTCTTTTCTGCCACTTCCACCCTTCTGGCTCCAATCTCCCCCACCTCAGTGACAGTTTTGGGCTTTCCATCTAGGATGTACCTTTCTATTACCTCTGGAACACCCTCTAAGAACTGCTCCAATTGTATTAGGAGGTGCATGTCATCCAGACATTTAACATTGGCTCCTGATATCCAGGGATTATAATTCTTTCCAATGTGGTAGGCATCTCGCGTGAATGACACATCTGATTTCCACCATGGGACTCTGAACCTACGACGGGCATGCTCAGATGTTAGCCCCATTCTGATTCTGGCCTTGGTTTGAAAAAGTTTATAATCATTCATGTTCTCCTTAGGCATTTCAGCCGCCACCTCTGCTAGGGGTTCACTGAGCAGTGGCCTCAGCCCTATCATGTAGTGGTCTTCAGTGATGCTGTACCCATGACAGGTCCTTTCAAAATTTTCTAGGAAGACCTCAGTGTCATCACCTGCCTTGTAGGTGGGAAATTTCTTGGGATGTGGAACAATAACTGGAGAAGGGTTGTTAGGGTTGGCTGGAGCATGCTACCTAGCCTGCGCTAATTCCAGTTCCTGCTTTCTCTCTCTTTCTTTTATCTCCAGCTCTCTCCTGTGAGCAGCCTCTTTATCTCTTTCTCTCAGCTCCATTTCTTTTTCTCTCAGTTCCAACTCTTCTTGTTTTATTTCTGGTTCTTTTTGTTTCTTTTCCATGTCTCGCTTGTGGTCTGCGTCCTTGATTTGTGCCTCTGCCTCCAGTTTTGCCCGTTCCTGTTTCAGGCTGTCCTTGGTAGTCATGATTTGTGTTGGGGTGCCCTCTGGGGTTTACTGCCTGAAATGCTGCTTTTCTGTTGCCTTCTTTGGGTTGCTTAGCAACAGAGTCTTTCTTTTTTTTTAACTCCTTCTACCTAGCTCTTCCTGACAGAGTTAGAAAGAAAAAAAAACATTCATTTGCAAATGTGATTTGTTGGTGTTCGCTGACTCAAACCTGGAGTCCCTTTGTTTAACAAAAAGACCCTCGTTAAACCTTAATGCCTGTGCCTTCAAGCAGTCTCTCTGCACAACCAGAAAGGAGAAAAGGAAAAAAATTTCTGGCTCTGGTTTTAAAAACCCTCTCTCCTGCTTACAAACAGCTAGTAGAGAGAAAAGAGAAAGAAAAAATCCTACTGGCTTTTGCTTCTACCTAAACCTCAGTCTGCCTGCAGATAGCTAGCAGGGAGAGAAATAAAAACCTCACTGGCTTTTTGACATCTATCTATCTATCTATCTATCCCACACGCTGCACACCATGTCATGGTATAATTCCCCACTCTGAACCTTAGCATCCAAAAGATGGGGTACCAGCATGAATTCCTCTAAGTTCAATTACCAGCTTAGTATTTGTAGCGCTGCCACCAACCAGGAATTCCAGTGCCTGGTACAATCTAGTCCCCCCAAAACCTTGCCCGGGAACCCCCAAGACCCATACCCTCTGGATCTTAACACAAGGAAAGAAAACCCTTCTCCTCTCTGGGTTACCCTGGAAGATCACTGTGATTCAAACTCCTTGAATCTTGAAACAGAGAGGAAAATCCACCTTCCCCCCTCCTTCTCTCTCCCCCTCCCAGACTCTCCCTGAGAGAGAAAGTAATCCTAACACTGAGAGAAAATAACCTCTCTCTCCTCCTTCCCTCCTTTCTGCCCACCAATTCCCTGGTGGATCCAGACCCAGTCCCCTGGGGTCTCACTAGAATAAAAAAACAATCAGGTTCTTAAACAAGACAAGCTTTTAATAAAAGAGGGAAAAACAGTAAAAATTATCTTTGTACATTTAAGATGGAATATTTACAGGGTCTTTCAGATATAGACACTGGGAATACCCTCCCAGCCTAAGTATACAAGTACAAATTAAAATCCTTTCAGCCAAATACACATTTGAACTCCTTCCAACCAAATACACATTTGAACTCCTTCCTGCCAAATACACCATTGCAAATAAAGAAAACAAACATAAGCCTAACTCGCCTTATCTACCTAGTACTCGCTATTTTGGTCATATAAGAGATTGTATCAATAAGATTGGAGAGAAATCTGGTTGCACATCTGGTCACTCTCAGAACCCAGAGAGAACAACAACCAAAAACTAACAGCACACACAAAAACTTCCCTCCCTCAAGATTTGAAAGTCTCCTGTCCCCTGATTGGTCCTCTGGTCAGGTGACAGCCAGGCTCACTGATCTTCTTAACCCTTTACAGGCAAAAGAGATATGAAGTACTTCTGTTCTATTAACTCTTACTTATCTGTTTATGACAACCCTAAATCAAAAATTGGAGGTGAAATTTTCTAGAGATCCCTAAGGGATTTGAATGTCCAAGTTCCAACTAAAATCAACAGGCTCTAGTGTGTGAAATATTGTACATGTCTTGCTCTGAAAATCCAGGCCTTAACTTATAAACCACGAAGAAACCAATGCCTGCAACTCACTAAGAGAAAAAAAAATTAAAAACCCCAAACAGAGTGCCTGTGCAAGATTCATTCCTAAATTAAAAGGATCACTAGCACATAGTCTCAATGGTTATGGAGAGAGCAACTTAAATAGGGTTCTCTAGTTCACACAGTAGAATAAATTAAAGGGATTAGAAGACCCCTGAGTCCTCAGTTATTTGAGACAGTTTTTTTAGCTGTGGGAGGACTTGAGAGATCCTTTGTTCCTGAAGGCCCAATTAGTTAAAAATCAAACTTTGAGTAACTCCTTCAACTGATGTGATTTTTTCCTATTGTCTTTTTCAGGATCATTTTCTCATTAACTCCACACGATGTGTGGGGCACAATACACCCTTCAGCTCCCTTTCCTCTGAAAACATTACGGGCCAGCTACATTCCTGGGATCATTCTACCGACTTCACTGATGCTGCAGTGGGATATTCAGAACCCTTGAATGGGAACTGTCCAATGCAGCTCAGGAGCAGTGGTGAGCATGGGTGAGTAATCACTATGACTAGGTTTTATTACTGACTCTGTGAGTTGCAACCTATGTAACCTTCACCTCAATGTGCTTGTTCACCTCCACATAAACCAGATCTCATAGTGATATTATGCTCAATGATCAGAGGCTTCCACAAATCAAAGGACTTCAAAGCACTGCAGGCTCATTAAAGTTGTATGTGCACACAAGGTTCTATTATTTTAATAGCAGATTTTGTTTGTGGGATTAGATGCCCCCAAATCATGGATTAAAATTCAAGAGTTCTCCCAACAATTTTTTTGGCGACCTTTCAGAAACTCGTCTCTCTGTCCCTGCCTCCCAGAGCGCTTCACTGAGAGCCTGTCCTGCGGAGGGTGGGTTGGGAACTCACCAGCTGACTGCAGGGTCCCGGGCTCCCTCTTTCTTGAGGCTAATGTAGCTGTAAAAAAATCCGCTGGTGGCCTCATTAGAGAAACGCTGGATTAAATGAACCTTACAGATCCATGTTAAGGTTTCTGATATCATGCCAATAGTCAGTCGATGATTCTCAGGCTCCGAATTTGGGGCTGTTTGATTTTCATTCAGTAAAGCTTTGAATTTCCCTTTCTTTAGTAAACATTCCTTTACAAAGCTCAAGAGGCAGATACCAAACCAGTGGACATCAGTAGAGTTCCCCAGACTTCAATGGCGTTCTGTGCCTTACAGCTGAGGGAAAGAATTTCATGCTGTTCGGGTTAGAGGAAATCCTGTTGGGGTTGTATTTTCCAATTTAAAAACTATTCTAATTCTGGCTGAAAAGCTTTGTGTGAGAGACGGTTCTTACAGGATGCACTAGGTTGGTCAGACTTCCAATTAATCCAGTCTCATCCCACAGCTCTCTGATCGTTTGAAGAAGGAATCCTTAACTGTCAGTGCTGTGCTTCTTCCTTTGCTTTATTAGCTGATGTCTCTCACAAAACCCACTTCTCTTGGCTGCTCATGGGTGGAGATGCAGTACCTGATGTTTCCCATTGGTTTCACTATATGTTGGATCTGAGCAGCATGGGGTAGAGTTGCCGTGTATGCAGAGAGAGAGACATTCCCAACACAGTTTCTCTCCGCCAGACTAGATAAAGTGCGTTCCTTCAATCTGAAGTTCATGGAACTGTTCCCTTTTACGCTGGTTCAGTATCTACCCTTAAACGTCAAAATATATAGAAAAGGGAAATGCAAAGATACATGAAAATCAAAGAGCCCCAATTTCAAAGGCTTTTTGCCATGGAGGTAAAGGGAGGCACATTCAGGTGAAAGTCAGACAGGGATTGATTGGCAGAGCCAGAAATAAACCCCAGTAGTTGGGAGCACTCATGCCAAACACTAACCTGTATCACCTGAACCCTACTGGACGCTTCCAGATACATCATTCACCTGAGAGTAGCTCTTAGAGAGGCTCATTTTGGCATTTTTTAAATTTTGTTTTGATGATTTTGGGGTGAACATCTTCTCTTCTAAGTGTGAACAATTATCAACCATTGAGAATCTTGCAATCCACTTTTACTCCCTCTATTTGTAGTTTTTTCTTAGTGGTGCGTATTTCTCTTGTACCGTGGGTACTGTGCTTTATAATTGATTATCTTTTGGCTCTATACATTGTATGGTTGATAGTAAGAATTAAGGTATTAGAATAAATGAACATGATAGTGGATACTAGTATTAGCCATTTTCTTTTTTTCATGCCTTGTAAATAACAGACAGGATCGTGTCTCTGACTATGTTAATTAGATTAGAGAAATATTGGAGGCCCAGGCCCCCGTGTGACAAAAAACAGTTACAAGATTTAGTAATGTCTAATTTACAATGTCTTTCTTCTTCAACATAAAACACTGCTATTTGTTACCTTTTGAAGGTCTCTGCAAAGAACTGTTTGGGTGAATGAGGAATGCATGCATCAGGAAAAGATAAGGTGTGAAGGCCATTGTTGAAGCCAGATGGTCAAAAGAGAGGGAGTGAGGAGACTTAACGAGACTTATTAATGCCAGAGAACCATCTACGCTCATCCATGATTGAGGAAGGGCAGATTGGCGACCCTGAAGTGAAGGCTAGCACCCTTAAACACAAGATAATTGATTAAATCTAAACCAGGTCAGGATGACCCTCCTGGGGGAGTTTTGGAATGGAAGAAGCCATCAAAAGATAACACCAATTAAAGAGTAACTGGACAGAAAAGGACACAGCAAAATCCATAGACTTCAATGAAAAGAAAGGACTATAAGAACAATGTGCTTTGCCATGGAACTTTGGGTTCGTCTTGCCAACAACTCCAGGAGAATTGGATCACAACCGAAAGAGCCTGGCTCCCCTCTGCAACCAATCTGGCTGGCCACTAGATTGATCCAGACTCTGGACTGGTAACGATAACATCGACTGGCAGGACTGTGTGCATGGTGTGTGTGTCTGCGTGTGACTGAAAAGCATATACTAACTTCTGTATTCTCAATAAATGTGGCGTATTGCCTTCTCTCCTATAAAAGATCTTGTGTGACTTGTATAAGCATAACATTTACACTTGAGAAGAATTAAATTCTCTTCTATCAAAATATTCCCCAGCTTGAATTGTATCTTGAGATTTTTATTCCTACATTACACATGAAGGAGCTTGAAATGTACACACTTGTAATTCCTTTGGATCTTTATTATTCTCATTCAGAAAGAAGGCAATGTTGAAGAGATATACTACTCTGTACTTCATTCCACAAACCTGGAAGAATTCTTTACCATTCTGTCACTGTGACCCATCAGAGAGATGTGATTCCAAGGACACAAAAAGTAGTGCACAGAGTGTACTTGTGGAGGACGGGATAGCGGGTTCCTGACTCCCTCATTGGCCTGCCTGCCCTGTCAATCAGGCTGACCTGCAGTGGGGGACTCTTGCCATTGCCCCTGGGGACTGCCAGTCTCAGGATCCTGATTTCTCATTGGCCCTTCACCATTCATTTGGTACTGGGAGAGGGCCAGGAAACCCCCCTCACTAAGCTTCAGAAAGGGGCCAACAGAACCCTGACATCTACTGACAAACGAGTTCCGTCCAGTATCGCAAGGCGGTGCTTTGGTTTGTAATCCTTCGTGAGTCATCAACACTTGCTGATTAATTTTTAAAAAAGGGTTTTTAAATCAAAACAAAACACAAACCCCCACCTCCTACCCTGGTGTGAATCTGCTCTGATCCACTTGCTTCACTGAAGCTACACTAAATTGGACAAGATGAGGATCTGCAGCTAGATTCACTTCTGAACGTGAGAACGTAGCAATTACCATGCGGGAAAGGACAAGTGGCCCATTTAATGTAATACCTTGTCTCATTAGTATCACTCACAGGCTGCTAGAGAAAGAAACAGAAGAACAATGAATTAGCCCTTTATGGAGGAAACTTAGGGAATTTCTTCCTAAGCCATTTATCAAAAATTGGGGGTGAGATTTTTCGGAAATCCTTAAGGGATTTGAATACCCAAGATCCAACTAAAATCAATAGGCTCCAGTGTCACAACTGCATGTCTTAGTCTGACAATCCAGGCCTTAACATCTATACTATGGAGAAACCAACACCTGCAATTCAATAACAGAAAAATAATTGAAAAAAACTCAAACTCTTCCCATTGTTATGAATCACAGACTGTCTCTGCAAGATTCAGTCCTAAATTAAATTCAGTTCAGTCCCTACCACATGGTCTGAATGGTTATGGAGAGAGTGAGTTCAACAGGACTTCTGAAGTTCTCATCGGAGAACTAGATCAAGCTGTTAGAAAGCCCCCGAGTCAGGAGTATTTTTAGACAGTTTTTTAGGCTGTGGGAGGACTTGAGAGGCCCTTTGTTCCTGAAGGCCCAATTAATTAAAAATCAAACTTTGAGTAACTCCTTCAACTGATGTAATTCTTTTCCCTCTGTCTTTGGAGGATCATTTTCTCACTAACTCCACATGGTATGGGAGGCATATTAAACCTCTCAGCTCTTTTTCCTCTGAAAATGTTATGGGCCAGCTGCATTCCTGTGATCATTCTCCTGACTTTACTGATGCTGCATTAGGCTATTCGGAAGCCGTGAATGGGAACTGTCCAATGCAGTTCAGGAGCAGTGATGAGCATGCGGTGAGTAAATCACTAGGACTGAGTTTATTGCTGACTCAGCCACTTGCTCCCTGTGTAACCTTCACATCAATGTGCTTGTCCACCTCCACATGAACCAGATCTCATAGTGATATTATGCTCCATGATCACAGACTCCCTCAAATCAAAGGACTTCAAAGCACTGCAGGCTCTTTAAAGTTGTGTGTGCGCACAGGGTTCTATTATTTTAATAACAGGTTTTTTTTGTGGGAATAGATGTCCCCAAATTATGGATTAGGATTCAAGGATTCTAACAATAATTTTTTTGGTGGCCTTTGACAAACCCTTCTCTCAGTCTCTACCTCCCAGAGCTCTTCACTCAGAGCCTGGAGGGTGGGTTGGGAACTCACTGGCTGCTTGCAGAGTCCCAGGCTCCTGCTTTCCCATCCAGGTAGGAGCGACCCGTAGAGCAAATAAGGCAGCAGTCACACATGTCCCCAGAGATGATGCCCTGAGCCTCCAAGGACACAGAGACACTCTAAGCTAGGCTAGATGAAGTGCATTCCTGCAAGCTGATGGAACTGTTCCCTTTTACACTGCTTCAGTGTCTACCTTTAAACTTCAAAATAGATATAAAAGGAAAATGAGAAGATACAAGGAATGAAAATCAAAAAGCCCCAATCTGGAAGGCTGGGAATCCCAAACTGAGCACTGGAGTGACACCTGAGACCTTGACATGCATTTTTAAAGTGAATCTAATCTTCAGTGTGGGAACATTTAATCCCAGTCAAAAGTTATTACTACTTTAGTCATTCATCTCTTTGGCTGTATAACACTTGATGAGCGTTTGTGAAGCACTTTGAAATGCTTAGATCAGAGAAAGCCTCAGGCAATCCACCCTGAATGTTACAGTTATACGTGTTTGCCATGGAGGTCAAGGGAGGCACATTCCGGTGAAAGTCAGACAGGGAACGATTGACAAATGTTTCAGAGGTTTAGGCACAAAGCCGTACACAGACAGTCACTAGTGCAGAGACCGCCTTAGAGTAAAGTAATCATGGCAGTTTTCACATCTCAAGTCAAGATGTCTGATGCAAAAGCTCTTAGAAAAATCACCACTCAGTCTGTCTTGTCGCCTGGCTCTCTGGGAGGAGACGGCAGAGACAGCTACTTTAACTTGGCAAAGATTCCCGAGGAGAAAATCAATGTTGAAACTACCTTTTCCTTACAGCAGTGTAAGTTGTTTGGACTCCCCCCTGCCCCAACCAGGACATCCTCTCTCACACACACACACACCCCTGTGCTGCGCAGCCCCAGGACCCCTGCTCCTTGGCAGGGGACAGAGGAATGGACAGACATGGAGGCAGACTGATTTTTACTTTGCTGTTTCAGAAATCTGCGTTAGAAGTCCAGGCACAGACCCTTTCACTGTGGTTCCTCGGACGTCAATAAAAACGTTGAGTTGTAACTCTGGCCACTGCGGGCTGCAGCAGAGGAGGCTGTACACATGGGAGGTATGTTGGAAGGGTTCGGTATGAGGACAGGAACCACAGTGGTGTGGCTTCAGCAATGCGCGCTGCACAAGCAGACAGAGAGCAATGAATTGCACGTTTTCCATCAATGAAAAATAAGTGCACATTACTGCAATTATCTTGTTCGTAACACTGGAAATTTAGCCACACAAAGAGAGAGGAGGATATGGGTGGGGAGGCTGGCCACCGTTGTAACTTACCAGCCAGGGGTTATGGTTCCTGCAAAGGCATCAGTCTCTCCAGAGGATATTCATCCATAACCTGGATCTCTGGGTAAACGTGCAGAACAACCTCCTCTGTGTCTGCCTGGGCTCCTCCGTGGTCCCTCCTGCCTCACTGGCCTGTTGGACAATAAGTCTGGCTGGGTTTAGCTCAAGTCCTCCAAGACCAACTTCCTTGGCCTTCCTGTACAGGAGCCTCAGGTGCTTCATCGGCTTCGTGCACCACCATCCTGCAGACAATAAACCCCATTAGTTGGGACCACTCATGTCAAACACTAACCTGTATCTCCTGAACCCTATTGGATGCTCCCAGATACATCACTAACCTGAGAGTAACTCTGAGACAGGCTCATTCTGGAATTTTTATATTTTGTTTTCACGATTTTGGGGGGAACTTTTGGGTGAAACATCTTCTCATCTAAGTGTGAACTACGATCAATCATTGAGAGCCTTGCAATGTGCCTCAACTCCCTTTATTTGTAGTTGTCTCAGTGGTGAGTGTGATGAACTGGGACTGTTCTTAATGTGGGCTGTGAATGCTCAGTGGGGTGTGTTGGCCTGGGAGGACGGTCTGCATTGGGGGATGGGAGACTGGCATTGAGGAAAGATACCTGAGCATGTAACATGAAAACCCAGGAAGGGGTCAGAGACCAGGTGACACCTCTGCCCCGGAAGCTGAACAAAGGCTGGGAGAGGAGACGCTGGGGGCAGAGAGGGAGTTTTTCAGGAGGTGGCTGGGGAATTGAGGGAAGTGCAGACAGGGCTCTGATTCCCCAGTGGGGCTGTGGTGCCCCTGGGACCTCAAAATGGACCTAATTGGGGAAGATCCTGTTGTCTGTGCCCACAAGACCTGTCTTGGACTGTGTTCCTGTCATCTAAATAAATCTTCTGCTTTACTGGCTGGCTGAGAGTCATGGTGAATCGCAAGAAGCCGGGGGTGTAGGGCCCTGTGTCCCCCTACACCCCGTGACAGTGAGTATTTACACTTCAGCAGAATTAAATTCTCTTCTACCAAAATTTCTCCCACCTTGAATTGTAAACTGAAATTTTGATTCCTACACTGCACATGAACAAGCTTGAAATGTACACACTTGTAATTCCTTTGGACCTTTTTTACCCTCATATATAAAGAAGACCATGTTACAGCGATAACTACCCTGTACTTTGTTTCACAAACCTGGAGGAATTCATTACCATTGTGTTAATGTGACCCTATAAAGAGATGTCATTCCAAGGAGAGGAAAAAAAGCGCACACAGTGCACTTGGAGACTGCATTGCCGTGGGTGCTATGACTTAAAACAAGTTTTTTAAGCTTTAATTCCAACTTTATATTTACAACGCTACTGTACTCCTGGAAAATTGACAGACTTGTAATTCCTTTGGAGCAGTATTAACCTCAGCTATAAGGAAGCCACAGTTAAAGTGGATCACAACATTAGCTAGTTTTTTATTGTTGATCTTTAGATCCAAGGATGCAAACATTTTGTAACCAGACATGTTACTAACCTTGTCTTGTAATGCAGTATAACAGAGATCAGCCTAGAGCTCAGCCTGTGGTAGGAGAAGTCAAAAGTATTGGGTTGTATTTCTGTTTCTGCAACTGACCCCAGGTGCCCTTCACCTCAACCTGCCTCTTTTTCTAGGCCTATCAGACAGACAGAGTAAGGATGTTAAGGCTGGAAGTTCTTCAGTATCCTCAAAACTCAAGATTTCAAAGCCCCTCACAAACACTCCCTAGTGTTTACACATGAAAAGGGTCGTGTTCTTATAACATTAATCCATTGTTGTGGGGATTACACACCTCTGCACTGAGTCACACAGTGCAGTCACTTTACACAAAATAGAGGCCAAGGTCTCGAGTGTCATTCCCTTAACCAGGTCATGATTGAAGGCCACACAACTTGGGGCTATTTCATTTTTATTCATTTGTAGTTTTGAATTTGGTATTTTTTAAAATCTGTAATGGCTTACCTCCCTGCTAAAACCGAGTTTCAAAGTTTAAAATGGGACTAACATTGTTCATAGCCATCATACTATTCCTCTGCCAAAGGGAAAATTTCATACTTAAAGTCCTGACAGGAAACATACTGGAGGCAACGGAATGATTCCCATTCAATCAAAGGGAACTGGATCTGAATTGCTCGGAATGGAGGTATATAGAATGGAGAAAAATGGCTCCCTGCTTCCTAGCAAATTTAGAATGAACTCCCTCATGTCCCTAATCACCACCAGCATGAATTGAAAGAACAAAACTGGATTCCTTTCATGACACCCACTTGGGCTATTGATGCTGCTCAGAATCACCTTGACATTCATTCTCACTGCAGCACCAGTAAAGTCACTGGAATGCAGTTGGCCTAAATTACTTTAAGATGAAAGAGCTGAAGACTACAATGTGCATGTCACAACCTCTGAGGCTGAGATTAACCCACTGATCACCGATGCTGAGAAAACAGCTCCATCAAAAGGAGGACTCATGCAAGCAATCAAATTTGTTTGGTAACTAATGAGGACCTATCACGGAGTGTGGGGAGTCCGGCCCTGCACCCCTCTTCCTGGGACCCACAGTGACTTTTAGCCAGCCAGTAAAACAGAAGGTTTATTGGACAACAGGAACAGAGGTTACAGCAGAGCTTGCAGGCACAGTCAGGACCCCGCCCTCGAGACCTTCTGGGCTTTCAGGGTGCTTGGATCCTAGCTAGGATACCCTGAATTCCGCCCACACAGCCCCAAGCCCAAACGCAAACTGCTTCCCTCTTGCCACTCCCTTCCTTTGTCCCCTTTCTGGGCAAAGGTGTTGACCTTTCCCCTCCCTTACCTAGCTCAGGTTACAGGCGCTGGCATCGTCCATCCCCTAAAGTCCTCCCCTGGTCTCCCACTCCCCACACAGACAGTCCCTACTGCATCACAGGACCTCCTCCACAAACAGCATCTCAGATCCTCCAGGCACTCCTAGGAACTGTATAAAAGTGCTCACCACTCAGCACTCTTCTAAACACTTCTCCAGAATTCATCTCCTCGGTGAACTGGGTAAGTCCAGTCCCACTCAATCTCTTTCTAACCCTAGAGATATCACAGTAAGGCCTCTTTTCATTTAAGATGGAATCTTGCATGTTCTCGCTGTGATTTTTATCAGGGATCACGGAGATCTTCCATAACTCTCTTGTGTCATTAGTAAGTTGCAAGCGCTGGTGGATTCATGAGCTAAAGCTAAAAGAGAGACTTGAAGAACAATTGGGAAACATATTACCTATTAACTGGAAATAGATTTAGGGCACTGAAATCTTTTCAGTAACTTTAGAAAGTCCCTTAACCTTTTTTCACTTAGGTGGATTTGGAAGAAACTTTCCCAGGTTAGTCAAGAAAGATCCAATTCAGTAGTCTTCTACTTTATTCTGTAGCAGCTGTTACTCCTCAGTACTGGAGACAAGAGACAGATGAAGTTGACAAGTGGAGTGCTCCGGCTGAGTAATACCTATGTTCTCCTGAACAGAAATACCCATTGAAGGTGCTTCTCCTGAGATGATGTAATTTCATATCGCTCTTATTCCACTCTGTGTTTTACAGACAAAGTCATTGAGAGGGGCTCAAAGGGACCAGTTGGGAGGGACGCTTACTGCAAGTCGACAAATGGACTAGAGAGGTAGAAAGACCAAATAGGAACAAATACAAAGAGACTAACTCCACTCCTCCTCTCTCTCTCGGGCCCCATGCTGACCTCACTACCATTGTAACCGAGCTTTGAATCCTTTCTTCCACCAGCACTTCTACCTTCTCTTTACTCTCATCCCTCTTGCGTGTTGCAGGTTTACCTCCACCCCAGAAAGATGACTGTCTCCAGCCTGTGGTATCCAGAATGCGGGGTGGTCTGGCCTAGTCCAGTTACCGGCAGCTCCAACGAGCCATGCGTTAGGCAGTGCCCTGACTCTGAAGTGGTGATCAGACCCTCACCGGTTGTTGTGACCCTCCCTGGATCAATTCTCAGCAATTTCCCTCAGCAGTGTGAAGTAGCAGCCGTAGGAGCACCTGTAGTGGAAGCCGGTTTGGGGGGCTCATTTGGTTGGGGGGGATTGCACGGCTATCGAGGCCTTTACGGAGGGTTGTATGGTTTAGGGAGCTTAGGTGGTTATGGTGGCCATTACGGTCATGGGGGATTATTGGGCCACGGGGGATATTCTGGTTACTCAGGTCTTTACAGTTATGGGGGATCGTTGGGCTATGGGGGACACTGTGGTTACCCGGGCCTTTATGGTTACGCGGGATTATGGGGATACGGGGGATATGGCCGCAGGTCTCTTGGTGGATATTGTGGGCCATGTTAAACCCAACAGGAACACCCACAGAAGAAGGAAGAACCAGGAAATGAACAGCAAGATACAGATTCACCCCTGAGCCGATGGGCACGGCTTTCAGAAGTGCTGGGCAAACAGGGCTCCAGCTGAACTCAGTGTAGCTGTGTGTGCTCAGCACCTTGGTCTGACAGCCGTGCTGCATTTCTAATGTTACGCTTTAAGACTCTTTCTGCCGAGGCTTTCCCACCAGCGTGCTGATTCTCGCTTTCACATATGGACTCATTCTGAATTACAGGCAGGTTGTTTACACTGACCCCGCAAGGTGAAGGACCAGCAGCCTTCAAATAGGCACCGTTTATGTTTAGTATCACTTTAAGTCCCATTTAGGCACCACATTTTCTACCTTTCCATCGGTACGTACCTCTAGGGGCTCACTTTGATCTTTGCTCTGGCCAGATGTCTAATGGAGAAGCTGCCTAGTCTCTGCTTTTATTTTGCTTCGTCTCATTGCCCACCAACTGGAATAAAACAAAGAACTTATAATGGTTACAAAGGGGACTTCTTTGTCAACCTCTGCAGCTGCAACAAAGCAAACAGATCTTCGTGTCTGAAATAAGCCCCACTGAGGTGTGTGATGGGTCGCAACTCTTCTTGAAACACTGGAAATACATTCTTTCTGCTCTGTAGTATTTCTTCCTGAAACTGTGTACTACCAATTTCATTTGCATTAAAAACTCTGCTGCATCATAATATCGGTTTTCTGGTTCTCCTTGTTCCTCCCTCCTTGCTTAAACAATCGTGTTGGACGAAATTCCTCCTTGTGTCGCTGGCACTTTCAAAGCCCTGGTAGGTAGAGACTTTTTCTGCAAAGACTTAGGGACAGATTTTCCCTTCATTTACGTTCCCTTTAGTTTCAAGAAGATCAATCATATGATTTGTGTTAAGAGTCTATGAGAGTCTTTGCAGGTTTTCATAAGGAAAAGAAAAGTGCCAAAAGATCACATACTTCACTGTAGGTCAACGGTGACAGACTCTTCCTCATAGTGGGAGGGCCATGAGGACCCACCCCCAATGTGGTCCCACTCCTGCCCCTCCTATTCCCCAAAGCCCCGACCCCTGGTCAAACCAAAGTTGGAGCCAGAACAGGGAGCCCATCCCCCCTATCTGCCGGAGTTGGGGGGGCTCGAGAGCAAACCCCAGCCTGCAGCCCCTGATCCCGCACCCCATCCATGGCAGATGGCAGGCTCAAGGTTCCCCACAGTTGCCTGTGTGCTTCTTACTCTGACCCTGCTCCTGCTTCTGGCCCAGACGAGGATAGAGTCTCATGGGTAAGAGGAGGGGCGGGGAGTCAGGCCCACATAAAAAGTGGACCTGACCCAGAGTGGTTCCTGGCCCCCCTTCCGCTTCCTCTTCCCCTTCCTCTTCCCATTCATTTCCCCCAAACACACGCAACTCTTCAAAAGAACTCAGTGGCAAAAACAAAAGTCAGTGTGTCTGCTTGACACCTCCTTTGCATTAACTTTATGCAGCTGCTGTTAGAAAGTCAAAAGGCAGAAAGAAACGGTCCATATCCATGGAGAGGAGATCACCTGGCTGAATTCTCATTGACACTAAAGCCTTTTGACAGTGCTCTGGCATGGGAAAGAGGCACTCAAGTCAAGGTAGATGTAGGTAACATCCACCTTATGGCCCCTGCCTTATTTGCATTTTACAACGTGGTGTAATACCTATTGTGTAGTTGAGAATCAGGGCCAGTGTGGTGATAACAGAGGAAACCCATAACCAGGAAGGCATTAGACGAAACCGATCAAGGGTAACATGGCAAACATGAGGAATGTTTGCAGAGGTGCTGATGAAATGCAGCTCTCTCATTATTTCACATGGAGTTTGGTGCACTCAACACTTCTCAAAGCCAGGCCTATGGGATCAGAGGTGAATCTGTATCCTGCCATTCATTTCCTGCTTCTTCCTGTTCCCATGGAGATGCCTGGTGAGTGCAACGTGGTTTACAATTTCCATTTAGGTCCCGATGACCCCATCACAATCCCCCAGCCCTGTTTTCCCCAAAAACCATATGGGCCCTTGTGACCATGGAGCCCGTCCTAACCGTATTGGCCTCCATAACTGTATAATCTCCCATAGCCACTAGGACACCGGTTACAATATAATCCTCCATAATGTTATAAACCTCTATCAGCACATATGACCCCATCGCCACCTCCAGTGTCAGCTGCACCTGAGGATTCCGCTCTGCTTTCCTGAGGGAAAGAGCTGAGAATTGCTCCTGGCTTGTTACAGCTGTTGTGCCCGGTGTGTGGAATGTCCTGTCTCTAAGAAGTATAAATTTATATATCCCCAGCTCCTCTGCCTTGCCCCAGCCTTTCTTCACTTAGGTACCCTGCCTCTAGCTCTCTCTACCTCTTAACGACAGGATAATTTTTGAGACAAAGAGAGTAACAAGGATTCAAAAGAGCTCATTAGGTCCCTCAATCTTTCTTTCTTGCTTTCTTTCAAGATCTTCTTGCTTCAGAAACACGTGCAATGACATTCCACACACCGTGCACAACAGCTGTAACAAGCCAGACATAAGGCAGTGCGCTGACTCTACAGTGCTGATCCAATCGCCACTGTCATGTCCTTCCCAGGAGCAATTCTCAGCTCTTTCCCTCAGGAAAGCAGAGTGGAATCCTCGGGTGCAGCTGACACTGGAGGTGGCGATGGGGGCACATGTGCTGATAGAGGTTTATAACGTTATGGAAACAACTACAAATAGAGGGTGTAAAAGTGCATTGCAAGATTCTCAATGGTTGATCATTGTTCACACTTAGAGGAGAAGATGTTTCACCCAAAGTTCACCCCAAAATCATCAAAACAAAATTTAAAAAATGCCAAAATGAGCCTCTCTAAGAGTTACTCTCAGGTTAGTGATGTATCTGGAAGCGTCCAGTAGGGTTCAGGTGATACAGGTTAGTGTTTGGCATGAGTGGTCCCAACTACTGGAGTTTATTTCTGACTCTGCCAATCGAACCCTGTCTGACTTTCACCTGAATGTGCCTCCCTTTACCTCCATGGCAAACAGGTATAATTATTACTTTCAGGGTGGATTGACTGAGGCTTCCTCCAGTCTAAGCATTTCAAAGTGCTTCACAAACACCCATCAAGTGTTATACTGCCAAAGAGATGAACTACTAAAGTAGTAATAACATTTTACAAGGACTAGATATTCCAACACTGAAGACTTTGTCTGTAAAATGTCACTGCAGTGCTCAGTTTGTGATTCCCAGCCTTTGAAATAGGGCTTTTTGATTTTCCTTCCATGTCTCTTTGCATATACTTTTTCTATATATTTTGAAGTTTAAAGGTAGATATTGAACCAGTGTAAAAGGGAACAGTTCCATCAGCTTGAAGGAATGCACTTTATCTAGCCTGGCGGAGAGACACTTTGTTGGGAATGTCTCTCTCTCTGCATACACGGCAACTCTACCCCCTGCTGCTCAGATCCAACATATAGTGAAACCAATGGGAAATGTCAGGTACTGCATCTACACCCATGAGCAGCCAAGAGAAGTGGGTCTTGTGAGAGACATCAGCTAATAAAGCAAAGGAAGAAGCACAGCACTGACAGTTAAGGATTCCTTCTTCAAACGATCAGAGAGCTGTGGGATGAGACTGGATTAATTGGAAGTCTGACCAACCTAGTGCATCCTGCAAGAACCGTCTCTCACACAAAGCTTTTCAGCCAGAATTAGAATAATTTTTAAACTGGAAAATACAACCCCACCAGGATTTCCTCTAACCCGAACAGCATGAAATTCTTTCCCTCAGCTGTAAGGCACAGAACGCCATTGAAGTCTGGGGAACTCTACTGATGTCCACTGGTTCGGTATCTGCCTCTTGAGCTTTGTAAAGGAATGTTTACTAAAGAAAGGGAAATTCAAAGCTTTACTGAATGAAAATCAAACAGCCCCAAATTCGGAGCCTGGGAATCATCGACTGACTATTGGCATGACATCAGAAACCTTAACATGGATCTGTAGGGTTCATTTAATCCAGCGTTTCTCTAATGAGGCCACCAGCGGATTTTTTTACAGCTACGTCAGCCTCAAGAAAGAGGGAGCCCGGGACCCTGCAGTCAGCTGGTGAGTTCCCAACCCACGCTCCGCAGGACAGGCTCTCAGTGAAGCGCTCTGGGAGGCAGGGACAGAGAGACGAGTTTCTGAAAGGTCGCCAAAAAAATTGTTGTGAGAACTCTTGAATCTTAATCCATAATTTGGGAGCATCTAATCCCACAAAAAGAATCTGCTATTAAAATAATAGAACCTTGTGTGCACATACAACTTTAATGAGCCTGCAGTGCTTTGAAGTCCTTTGATTTGTGGAAGCCTCTGATCATTGAGCATAATATCACTATGAGATCTGGTTTATGTGCAGGTGAACAAGCACATTGAGGTGAAGGTTACACAGGTTGCAACTCACAGAGTCAGGAATAAAACCTAGTCATAGTGATTACTCACCCATGCCCACCACTGCTCCTGAACTGCATTGGACAGTTCCCATTCAAGGCTTCTGAATATCCCACTGCAGCATCAGTGAAGTCGGTAGAATGATCCCAGGAATGTAGCTGGCCCGTAATGTTTTCAGAGGAAAGGGAGCTGAAGGGTGTATTGTGCCCCTCAAATCGTGTGGAGTTAGCAAGAAAATGATCCTCAAAAAGATGTTGGTGTCACCAGGCATAAATCTAGGTAACTCGGGGGGGTGGTAAACCACAAGTGTCAATGAAGCCCTCCTGCTGGAGGCTTCAATGAACCAATGTTCCTCCATGTTCAACACTTTGTGTAACCTAGTGTAACCTAATATGTTAAGAGCTGTAAAATGTAGTGTTAGCAGTTAGTTTTCGGTTGTAACAGTCAGCTCTCTGCTGTAATACATTAAAGCTAGGCTAAAGCACGCTCAAGGCCGTTTTAAGATACTGTATACATGTCTCAGCAGCAGAAAGCGGGGAGGAAGAGAGAAGACAGAAGATTGAATGAGAAAAGATACTGCAGCTGGATGGGAAAGGAGGGGGGAGTGAGAAATCAGCTAGTCAGCAAGAAAGTTTTGTAGTAAACAACTGTGATATAAAAGGAAGAAACTGCTTGTTTTAGGGGGGCAGGATTTGAGATTTTCTCCCTTGCACCTTATTTGAGCTTGGTTTGCTTCTCCACCCTGGTGTGTTTATTGGCGCGGCACACCAAGTGACTGACCCGAAGTGAAGGACCAATGAGAAATCAGGGATCTTGAGACTGACTGTCCCCAGAACCAATGATGAGAGTCCAACACAACAGGTCAGCCTGATTGACAGGGCAGGCAGGCCAATGAGGGAGTCAGGAGCCCGGGGTCCCGTCCTCCGTGTGAGCTGGAGCTGCCTCAGCCAGCGCGGGCCCAGCTAAGGGGAGAGCAGCAGCCAGAGCTGAGCTGAGCGGAGCCGCAGCAGCCTGAGGGGCCAGAGGAGCAGCCCAGAGAGCAGAGCTGAGCTGGAGGCAGAGCCGCAGCCAGGCTGGGGCAGAGTGGAGCTGGGGCTGGGGCTGGGGCTGGAGCCGTCCGGAGCCGGGTGCGGTGAGCAGCTGGGTGAGTGGGGGGGACCCTGGGCAGAGGGTCCAGCACAGGGAGACGCCACCAGCCAAGATGGGGATCATGACACTGACGGGGGCCTGATGCTGGGAAGAAGGGTCCTGCCACCTGGAGCCTGAGGGCGTGTGGGAAGCGCCAGAGCAAGCGTCCGACCCGCAGCGTCCCTGCAGCACAGCCAGGGACTGGGCAGGGGGAACAGACTGTGAACTGCCCTGGCACTGCAGAGACGGCTGTGTGTGGTGTCCCTCAGCCCACAGGGTGGGGTGACTTGCTCCTTTATCCTTTCCCATTTTCCTTATTTATTTATTAGTTGCTGTTTAATAAATCATATTTGCTCTGAAGTACATGTACAGTAGAACCTCAGCGTTACGGACACCTCGGGAATGGTGGTTGTCTGTAACTCTGAAATGGTCCGTAACCTGAAGATGTTACAAAATTCAGCCACTGCTGAATTGGGGCTGCAGCCATTGGGGGTGGAAGCATCCAGTGTGAGGAGAGTACCCTGGAGTGGGGACAGCTGAGCCCCTGACCTAAGTGACTATGAGAAGATTAAGGATGGATCCCCACCAGGATTTCTAGTCCGAGCCTTGTCAGGGTTACAAGGACCGTGGAAGAGGAGTCCTTGAGGTCAGGCAGGCCTCTGGGAAAACAGAGTGGGAATTAGGACTCAGATTCATTCATTAGTAAATTCAACCGGGGTCCATATAATCTGGTAAAGTTCCCCACAGAGGTGGGACCATCTCCTACTAACATATAGGTTATATCCTAACAAGGAATCTTGTATTATTAATGCTATCCCAGCCATGTTCTTTGCACTATTTTTTTAAAGGACTGGAAATTCCAAGCATTAATGATATACATTTTATATATTTATATCTCTTAGAGACAGGATATTTTTAGGACAAAGAGAATAACAAGGATTCAAAAGAGCTGGTTGGGTCCCTTCTTTCTTTCTTTCTTTCTTTGTCTCTCTCTGCATCTCTCTCTCTCTGCTTTTCTCTCTTTAGGTCTCTACATGACCTCAGTTGCAATAGGAGCTAATCATTAAAATTTTTATTTCCCTTTCCAATGTACCTTAAGTTTATTGTCTTGCCTGCTGTGTGTTTCAGGTTTATCGCCATGGCAGAAAGATGTCTTGCTTCACAAATGTGTGAAGCTGCAATAAGCTACAACATGCCAGGTGTAAGCCAGTTCCCTGCCTCCACAGTGCTGATTCAGCCACCACCTTCCCAGGAGCAATTCTCAGCTCTTTCCCTCAGAAAAGCAGAGTGGGATCCCCAGGAGTAGCTGACATTGGAGGTGGTGATGGGGGCAGATGTGATGATAGAGGCTCATAACGTTCTGGAGGGTTATATGGTTACGGGGGTTCCTGTGATGATGGGAGATTATACAGTTATGGGGGCCCATACAGTTAGGATGGACTCTATGGTCATGGGGTCCATATGGTTGTGAGGGAATACAGGTTTAGGGGGATGGCGATGGGTAGGATTACCAGATAGTAACTGTGAAAAAACGGGATGGCGTGGGGGTGCGGGGGGATAATAGGCGCCTATATAAGACAAAGTCCCAAAAAACTGTATTGTCACTTTAAAAATGGGACATCTGGTCATCCTAGCGATGGGGCCATTGTTATGTTAATGGAAGCTGTGGGCCATGTTAAACACAGCAGGTATATCCATGGGAACAGGAAGAACCAGGAAATGAGAGGCATGATACAGATTCACATCTGAGCTCATAGGCCAAACTTTGAGAAGTGGTGAGTACACTGAACTCAGTGTGAAATAATGAGCGAGCTGCATTTCATCAGCGCCTCTGCAAAGATTCCTCATGTTTCCCATGTTAAACTCGATGGGTTTCCTCTATTGCTTCCCTAGCGATAGGTTTCTTCTGTTATCGGCACAATGGGCCTGATTCTCAACTACACGACAGTCAACATAAACAAAATGTCTCGCGGTCCACCAGCGGATTCCCCTGATGGGCCACAACCCAAAGGTTGCCCACCCCTGGGCTAGGTGATCTCCTATCCATGAATATGGATGATCTCTATCTGCCTTTTAACTTTCTAACAGCAGCTGCATAATAGAGAAGCTTTTCGAACTTCTGCTTTTATTGTGCTTTTTTTCAGTTGAGAGAAGTACTTCCAAATGGTGGCAGATGGACTGGAGTGCCAAACTCTACAGCTGCAAGAAAGAACTCAGAGAACTGTGAGAAACATACCATTTTGGAGCTGGGGATAGGATACGGCTCTCCATAAAACAATGGAAATCTAGTCTTCCTACTCTGCTTTCTTTCTTTATTCTCTATTCTGACAATTTCCTACTCCCCTTTATGTCTTATTCAAATATATACTACCTCGTACTATTGGTCATCTGGTTTAATTGTTCTTCCATTCGTTATCTTTTCATATTACCAAAGGTTCATCCCACAGCATCTCATCCTTCACCAAGAATTCGCCATTTTCCTCTCTGCTGGGCTTCTTGCTGGGCTCACTCAACTGCATTGTCTTACAAGGCGTCACTTTCTTGTCTGCTCATGGATGGAGAGGTGGTTTCTGGCAGAGTACAGGTTCCAAGACTTAACTCAAACCCTTTGTACAAAACAGCACTGCTTCCTTTCCCTCTCCACCATCCCTCCCCTTGACCAATCAGCAAATCTGCTCTAGGCAGCGCTTTGACAATCCTTTGATGACAGCCACATGTGCTACTGATGCCACCCATAACCACCAGCTGGCTCACACAATGTTAAGATGAAAGACAACTGAAGAGTGCAACATACATATCACCCTCTGTGAGGCTGCAATTCATCCAAAGGAGGACTTACAAAGGCACTCAAGTTTGTGTAAGCAGAGTCAGGATGAGCTCTCCCCTGACCTCTGGTGGTGAATTATGGGAAGTGCGGAAAGAAGGCCAGGAAATGTGAACTCTCAAATATTTGCATGGGCACACCCAGCAAGGCAGCCTGGGATGGTTATTTTGACAGCTGGGCTCCCCAATTTCTTTGTTATTGGGGCAGGAGGAAAAGAAATGGGATGCCGCATTGTTTCCTACCTTTATTAAAAGGATTTGGCTACACTCAGACTCCGTGCTTGCGAGAGGGGAAGTATTGCCTCCTAGAGGCGCTCAGGGTGGTGTGGTATGTAAGTGTCCCAGGTCACTCGGTGGGGACTCGAGCCGGTTATGCATTGTGTTATTGAAACGGAATCCCTGGATACTCAACCTGGCCCTTGTTGTTGCCAACTCAGAGGGGCAGAAGGGTTACATTTGTTTGGTAACTAATTAGGACCTCTCCCACAAAAAGCATCTCAGAACTTCAAGGCAGTCCTAGGAACTGTATAAAAGTGCTCACGACTCAGCACTCTTCTACACATTTCTCCGGACTTCATCTCCTCGGTGATTTGGGTACGTCCAACTTGACACAATTTCTTTCTAACCACACAGATATCACAGTAGGGCTTCTTTCAGTTTAAGACTGAGTCTTGCATGTACTCACTGTGATCTTTATCAGGGATCAGGGTGTTCTTCCTTAACTATCCTGTGTAATTATTCAGTTTCAAGGGCTGGTGGATTGATAGGAAACATATTCCCTGTTAACTGGATAAAGAATTAGGACATTTAAATCTTTTCAGTAACTTTAGAAAGTCCCTTAGCCATTTTTCACTTAGCTGGATTAGGAAAAATCTTTCCCAGGTTAGTCCGGAAAGTGTCAATTCAGTGGTCTTCTACTTGACTCTGAAGCAGCTATTACTCCTCAATATTGGAGAGAGAGAATGGATAAAGTTCTCAAGTGGTATGATCCAATCTAGCAATTGCTATGTTCGCCTGAGCAGAAATACCCATTGAAGGTGCTTCTCCTCAGATGGTGTGACTTAGTGTAGCTGCAGGTCAGTGGACCTGAACCCATTTTAGCCCAGCTGAGGAGCTTGTCCTAAGTGATTTCTTTGGAGAAAAGCCAAATCTCTGTTGCTTCATCAGCAAGTTTTGGTGACTCCCAAGATTTGGAAACTCAAAGAGCCACCTTCTGACACCAGAATCGACTGGTTTGCAGGCAGAGGTTAAATCCTCAAAGGAAAGGATGTGATTACCATGATCCCAGAAATGTTCTCTTTGATAAATATCTAAAATAGATCCAGAATGCCAGGTGTCCATCATTATTCCAATCGGTGTTTTTCAGTCAAAGGGACACAAAGGGGCGAGTTGGCTGGGAAGTTTACTGTGAGTGGACAAGAGGTGTAGAAAGAGGATAAAGGAACAAATACATGACCACACCCATGCAGACTAAATGCACTCCTCCTCGCTCTCTCGGGCCCCATGCAAACCTTGCTACAGTTGTAACTGAGCTTTGAAGCCTTTCTTCCACCAGCACTTCTACCTTCTCTTACTCTAGTCCCTATTGTGTGTTGCAGGTTTACCTCCATCCCAGAAGGATGACTTTCTCTAGCCTGTGCTATCCAGAATGCGGGGTAGCTGTCATAAACAGATAGCTAAGGGTTAATGTCTCTTTCACCTGAAGCACCTGACCAGAGGACCAATCAGGAAACTGGATTTTTTCAACTCTGGGTGGAGGGAAGTTTGTGTCTGAGTCTTTGTTTTCTGTCTGCCTGCTTTTCTCTGAGCTTTGGAGAAGTAGTTTCTGTTTTTCTAATCTTCTGTTTCTAAGTGTAAGGACAAAGAGATCAGATAGTAAGTTATATGGTTTCTTTTCTTTGGTATTTGCATGAATATAAGTGCTGGAGTGCTTTGATTTGTATTCTTTTTGAATAAGGCTGTTTATTCAATATTCTTTTAAGCAATTGACCCTGTATTTTTTCACCTTAATACAGAGAGACCATTTGTATGTATTTTTCTTTCTTTTTATATAAAGCTTTCTTTTAAGACCTGTTGGAGTTAATGCTCAGGGAGTGGTGTTATAAGGAGGGCTTTGGGATGTACGGTCACTGGGACGCATTTACGGATAGACGACTGTTTGCTCAGGATGGACTTCATCTCAGCAAGGAGGGAAATAGAATTCTAGGATGGAGGCTCGCCGACCTCATCAAGAGGGCTTTAAACTAGAAAGTTGGGGGAGATGGTTGGGAAATGTTCAGGAGATCTCCACGCCAGAACATAACCTGGAGAGGGAAGTAAACAAAGTGAGCGGGGATACCCTTGCGGCCCCAAGATTTGATCCAAGGAGGAATAGTGGAGTAGAAACCAGAGTAACGGGTGATGCTGGTGGTAGAAAGTTTGTGCACGACGGGGGAAAGAATGTCACTGACGCCAAACGCCGAAAATTAAAAGGTTTGTACACTAATGCGAGGAGCCTAGGTAACAAGATGGAGGAACTGGAGTTACTCGTGCAGGAAGTGAAGCCAGATATTATAGGGATTACCGAAACCTGGTGGAATAGTACTCATGACTGGAGCACGGGTATTGAAGGCTATGTGCTGTTCAGAAAAGACAGGAAGAAAGGCAAAGGTGGGGGAGTAGCCTTGTACATCAATGATGAAATTAAATGTTGCGAAATAAGATGCGATGGAATGGATAAGACAGAGTCCGTCTGGGCAAAAATCACGCTGGGTAAAAAAGCAACTAGAGCTTCCCCTGAGATAGTGCTTGGGGTGTGCTACAGACCGCCGGGATCGGATTGGGATATGGATAGAGACCTCTTTAATGTCTTTAATGAAGTAAACACAAAGGGGAAATGTGTGATTATGGGGGACTTCAACTTCCCGGATATAGACTGGAGGACGAGTACTTGCACGAATAATAGGGGTCAGATCTTTCTGGATGTGATAGCGGATGGATTTCTTCATCAAGTAGTTGAAGCACCTACAAGAGGGGATGCCATTTTAGACTTGGTGTTGGTGAGCAGTGAGGACCTCGTAGAAGAAATGGTGGTAGGGGACAACCTTGGTTCGAGTGATCATGAGCTGATTCAGTTCAAACTAGATGGAAGGATAAACAAATGTAGATCTGCGATTAGGGTTTTTGACTTCTCAAGGGCTAATTTTAAAGAGTTAAGGAAATTAGTTAGGGAAGTGGACTGGACGGAGGAATTAGTGGATTTAAATGTGGAGGAGGCCTGGAATTACTTTAAGTCACAGCTGCGGAGACTGTCGGAAGCCTGCATCCCGAGAAAGGGGAAAAGAACCATGGGCAGGAGTTGTAGGCCAAACTGGATGAGCAAGCAACTCAGAGAGGGGATTAGACAAAAGCAGAAAGCTTACAGGGAGTGGAAGGAAGGCAGGATCAGTAAAGAAAGCTACCTTGCTGAGGTCAGAACATGTAGGGATAAAGTGAGGAAGGCTAAAAGCCACATTGAACTGGAACTTGCAAAGGGAATCAAAACCAATAGTAAAAGGTTCTACAGCCACATAAATAAGAAGAAAACAAAGAAAGAAGAAGTGGGGCCGCTATACACTGAGGATGGAATGGAGGTTAAGGATAACCTAGGCATGGCCCAACATCTAAACAAGTACTTTGCCTCGGTTTTTAATAAGACTAGTGAGGAACCTTGCGATGATGGAGGGATGATAAACGGGAATGTGGATATGGAAGTGGATATTACTGCAACTGAGGTAGAGGCCGTACTTGAACAGCTCGATGGGACGAAGTCGGAGGGCCCGGACAATCTCCACTCGAGGATATTAAAGGAACTGGCGCGTGAAATTGCGAGCCCGTTAGCGAGAATTTTTAAGCAATCGATAAACTCGGGGGTTGTGCCGTATGACTGGAGGATTGCTAATGTAGTTCCTATTTTTAAGAAAGGGAACAAGAGTGATCCGGGTAATTATAGGCCTGTTAGCTTGACGTCTGTAGTATGTAAGGTCTTGGAAAAAATTTTAAGGGAGAAAGTAGTTAAGGACATTGAGGTCAATGGTAATTGTGACGAATTGCAACACGGATTTACTAAAGGTAGATCGTGCCAAACCAATCTGATCTCCTTCTTTGAGAAGGTGACGGATTACTTAGATAAAGGAAATGCGGTAGATATAATTTACCTAGATTTCAGTAAGGCGTTCGACACGGTTCCGCACACGGAGCTGTTAGTTAAATTGGAAAAGCTGGGAGTGAATATGAAAGTTGTAAGGTGGATAAGGAACTGGTTAAAGGGGAGACTCCAGAGGGTCGTATTGAAAGGTGAACTGTCGGACTGGAAGGAGGTCACCAGTGGAGTCCCTCAAGGATCGGTTTTGGGACCGATCTTATTTAACCTTTTTATTACTGACCTTGGCACAAAGAGCGGGAATGTGCTAATAAAGTTTGCGGATGACACGAAGCTGGGGGGTATTGCTAACACGGAGAAGGACAGGGATACTATTCAGGAAGATCTGAACCACCTTGTAAACTGGAGTAATAGAAATAGGATGAAATACAATAGTGAAAAGTGCAAGGTCATGCATTTAGGAATTAATAATAAGAATTTTGGATATACGTTGGGGGCGCATCAGTTGGAAGCGACGGAGGAAGAGAAGGACCTTGGGGTACTGGTTGATAGCAGGATGACTATGAGTCGCCAATGTGATACGGCTGTTAAAAAAGCAAATGCGATTTTGGGATGCATCAGGCGGGGTATTTCCTGCAAGGATAAGGATGTGTTAGTACCGTTGTATACGGCGTTGGTGAGACCCCATCTGGAATACTGTGTGCAGTTCTGGTGTCCCATGTTCAAGAAGGATGAATTCAAACTGGAACAGGTTCAGAGACGGGCTACGAGGATGATCCGAGGAATGGAAAAACTGCCTTATGAAAGGAGACTCAAAGAGCTTGGCTTGTTTAGCCTGGCCAAAAGAAGGCTGAGGGGGGATATGCTCGCCCTATATAAATATATCAAGGGGGTTAACGTTAAGGAGGGAGAGGAATTATTTAAGTTTAGTACTAATGTAGCCACGAGGACGAATGGGTATAAACTGGATATTAGGAAGTTTAGACTTGAAATTAGACGAAGGTTTCTGACCATTAGGGGAGTGAAGTTCTGGAATAGCCTTCCGAGGGAAGTAGTAGGGGCAAAAGACTTTCCTGGCTTTAAGACAAAGCTTGATAAGTATATGGAGGGGATGTTATGATAGGATCGTTAATTTGGGCAATTGATCTTGAATTACCACCAGACAGGTCTGCTCAATGGTCTGCGGGGAGATGTTGCATGCGATGGGTACTGAGTTGCTGCGGAGAATTCCTTCTTGGGTGCTAGCTGGTGACTCTTGCCCACATGCTCAGGGTTTAGCTGATCGCCATATTTGGGGTCGGGAAGGAATTTTCCTCCAGGGCGGATTGGCAGGTGCCCTGGAGGTTTTTCACCTTCCCCTGCAGCGTGGGGCACGGGTCGCTTGCTGGTGGTGTCTCTGCAGCTTGAGGTCTTCAAACCATTTTTGAGGATTTCAATAACTCGGTCCTGGGATAGGGGTTGTTATAAAATTGGATGGGTGGGGTTCTGTGGCCTGCCTTGTGCAGGAGGTCAGACTAGATGATCAGATTGGTCCCTTCTGACCTATGAGTCTATGAGTCTATGAGTTTTTCTTTACTTCAGGGAAATTGAGTCTGTACTTACCAGGGAATTGGTGGGAGGAAGAAATCAGGGGGAGATCTGTGTGTGTTGGATTTGCTAGCCTGATTTTGCATTCCCTCTGGGTGAAGAGGAAAGTGCTTTTGTTTCCAGGACTGGGAACGGAGAGGGGGAGTCACTCTGTTTGGATTCACAGAGCTTGTGTCTGTGTATCTCTCTAGGAGCACCTGGAGGGGGGAAGGGAAAAAGGATTATTTCCCTTTGTTGTGAGACTCAAGGGATTTGGGTCTTGGGGTCCCCAGGGAAGGTTTTTCAGGGGGACTAGAGTGCCCCAAAACACTCTAATTTTTTGGGTGGTGGCAGCAAGTACCAGGTCCAAGCTGGTAACTAAGCTTGGAGATTTTCATGCTAACCCCCATATTTTGGACGCTAAGGTCCAAATCTGGGACTAAAGTTATGACATGGTGTGCAGCGGTTACGGGATAGACAAAATCCAGAAGCCAGTAGGAATATTATTTTTTTCTCTTCTCTGCTAAGGGCTTTTTAGCAGAGAGAAACAGTTTGGGTTTAAAAGACAATTTTTTTTTCTGCTCTCTCTGGCAGTTTGTGGCTTGCATGTTTATGACAGTAGCCCAACCCAGTCCAGTTACTGACAGCTGCAACGAGCCATGCATTAGGCAGTGCCCTGACTCCGAAGTGGTGATCAAACTCTCACCGGTTGTTGTGACCCTCCCCGGACCAATTCTCAGTAATTTCCCTCAGCAGAGTGAAGTGGCAGCCATAGGAGCACCTGTGGTTGGAGCTGGTTTGGGGGGCTCATTCTGTTTCGGGGGATTGTACGGCTATGGAGGTCATTACGGAGGATTGTATGGTTTAGGGAGATTAGGTGGTTACAGGGGCCTTTACGGTTATGGGGGATTATTGGGCTATGGGGGACACTGCGGTTACCCAGGCCTTTATGGTTTCGGCGGATTATGGGGATATGGGGGATGTGGCCGTAGGTCTCTTAGTGGATATTGTGGGCCATGTTAAAGCCAGCAGGAACATCCATGGAAACAGGAAAAAACAGGAAATGACGGGCAAGATACAGATTCACTTCTGAGCTTTTGGGCATGGCTTTCAGAAGTGCTGGGCAAACGTGGCTCCAGCTGAACTCAGTGGGTGCTGTGTGTGCTCAGCACCTTGGGCTGACAGCCATGCTGCCTTTCTAATGTTACGCTTTGTGACTCTTTCTGCAAATGCTTTCCCATCCATGTGCGGATTCTTTTATTTGCATGTGGGCTCATTCTGAATTACACGTAGGCTGTTTACACTAACCCTGCAGTGTGAAGGAAACAGGGGCCTTAAGATAGGCATCATTTACTTTTATTATCACTTTAAGTTCCTTTTAGGCACCACATGTTCTATCCTTTCCATCAATATGTACCTTTAGCGGCTCACTTTGACCTTTGCGTGGCAGATGTCTAACAGAGAAGCTGCTTAGTCCTCTGCTTCTATTTTCCTTTCTCTCATTTCCCACCAACTGGGGTAAAACAAGGAACTTAAAATGCTTTCAATGGGGACTTGTTTGCCAATCTCTGCAGCTGCAGTCAGAAGAACATACACCCCGTTGAGGTATGCAATTGGTCAGAGCCCTTCTTGAAACATTGGAAATACATTCTTTCTGCTCTGTAGTATTTCTTCCTGTAACTGTGTATTACCAATTTCATTTGCATTAAAACTCTGCTGTATCATAATATCAGTCTTCTGAGTCTCCTTGTTCCTCCACACTTGCTTAAAAATCGCGTAGGGGGAAATTTCTCACTGTGGAGCTGGCACCACCGCGCACTTCTCAAGTTGTAATTTTCAAAGCTCTGCAGTAACAGGAGAATCCAGCCCTTGGAGTGGTTGATAGCAGTCTGCAGGCCCTGAGTACCAGGGTGGGGTTCCTCTTTGCATAACCTCTTTTAGCAAAGAATCTTTTCTTGCAAAGACTTAGACACGTTTTCAATTTAAGAAGATAAATTTTTCCTTTGATTTCAAGACAGCCAATCATCACATGGTTCACAATAAAAGTCAGTGAGAATCTTTGCAGGACAGCAACCCAGGCTTTCGTAAGGAAAAGAAAAGTGGCCTTCTGGAAAGCTAAGTACTGTGTCCACTGGATCCCCTTTGTCCACATGTTTGTTGACCCCTTCAAAGAACTCTAATAGATTAGTAAGACACGATTTCCCTTTACAGAAACCATGTTGACTTTTGCCCAACAATTTATGTTCTTCTAGGTGTCTGACAATTTTATTCTTTACTATTGTTTCAACAAATCTGCCCTGTACTGACATGAGACTTACCGGTCTGTAATTGCCAGGATCACTTCTAGAGCTCTTATTAAATATTGGCATTACATTAGCTATCTTCCAGTCATTGGGTACAGAAGCCGATTTATAGAAAAGGTTACCAACCCTAGTTAATAGTTCCACAACTTCACATTTGAACTTCACAGAACTCTTGGGTGAATGCCATCTGGTCCCAGTGACTTGTTACTAAGTTTATCAATTAATTCCAAAACCTCCACCAGTGACACTTCAATCTGTGACAGTTCCTGAGCTTTGTCACCTAGAAAGGCCAGCTCAGGTTTGGGAATCTCTCTAAGATCCTCAGCCATGAAGACTGAAGCAAAGAATTTCTTTAGTTTCTCCGCAATGACTTTATCATCTTCAAGCTCTCGATCATCCAGGGGCCCCACTGGTTGTTTAGCAGGCTTCCTGCTTCTGATGTACTTAAAAAACATTTTTGTTATTACCTTTGGAGTTTTTGGCTAATGGTTCTTCAAACTCCTCTTTGGCTTTCCTTATTACATTTTTACTCTTAATTTGGCAGTGTTCATGCTCCTTTCTATTTACCTCATTAGGATTTGACTTCCACTTTTTAAAAGGTGCCTTTTTCTCTCTCACTGCTTCTTTTACATGGTCGTTAAGCCATGGTGACTCTTTTTTAGTTCTTTCACTGTGTTTCTTAATTTGGGGTATATATTTAAGTTGGGCCTCTATTATGGTGTCTTTAAATAGCATCCATGAAGCTTTCAGGTATTTCACTTTAGTCACTATATGCAGTGATCCTTGGGTCTGTGAAGCATCCGGTGTGAAGAGAGCACCCCGGTGTGAGGACTCCCTGTCCCTGTCCTAAGTGTCCATGAAAAGACTGCGGGTTGAGTCCCTCGGGAATTCTGGGCTCACCATTGTCGTGGTTACAAGGTGTCAGGGCTCCCTCCACTCTCTTAACTCCAGGGTACAGATGTGGGGACCTGCATGAAAGACCCCCTAAGATTATATTCCACCAGCTTAGGTTAAAAGGCTCTTACATAAATTAAGTTGTCCCGGGATAAAAGGGAAGTCCTTTCCTGGATTGAGAACTGGTTAAAAGACAGGGAACAAAGGGTAGGAATTAATGGTAAATTCTCCGAATGGAGAGGGGTAACGAGTGGTGTTCCCCAAGGGTCTGTCCTAGGACCAGCCCTATTCAACTTATTCATAAATGATCTGGAGAAAGGGGTAAAGAGTGAGGTGGCAAAGTTTGCAGATGCTACTAAAGTGCTCAAGATAGCTAGGACCAAAGCAGAGTGTGAAGAACTTCAAAAAGATCTCCCCAAACTAGGTGATTGGGCAACAAACTGGCAAATGAAATGTAATGTGGCTAAATGTAAAGTAATGCACATTGGAAAAAATCACCCCAACTATACATACAATATGATGGGGGCTAATTTAGCTACAACAAATCAGGAAAAAGATCTTGGAGTCATCATGGATAGTTCTCTGAAGACATCCCCCTGGTGTGCAGAGATGGTCAAAAAAGCAAACAAGATGTTAGGAATAATTAAAGAGGGGATAGAGAATAAGTTGGAGAATATATTATTTCCCTTGTATAAATCGATGGTACGCCCACATCTTGAATACTGCGTATAGATGTGGTCTCCTCATCTCAAAAAAGATACACTGGCACTAGAGAAGGTTGAGAGAAGGGCAACTAAAAGGATTAGGGGTTTGGAACGGGTCTGTAAGGGTGCGGACTCATTCCTGCGGCACATCCTGCTGGTCTCTCAGGGAATTAGCTCATTCCAGTTCTGGAGTGCCCTCTTCAGGCCTCTCAATGATCCGCCTGCCCTCTGGCCCCATGTCCCTCCCAGGACCCCGGTGCCCTGTTAGCTGCGGTGCTGCCCCTGAGCACTACCCCCTTTCTCTCAGGGTCCCCCCACCCACTATCCCCACCTCACCTCAGTATCAGGCTACTGCCAGTCATCGTCTAGCCCCATGCCCTGGGGCAGACGGCAGTATCAGCCACTCATCAGTGGCAAGGTGGGGTTTGGACCTGCTGCCTTGGCCTACACCTGGGCTGCCTTCTGCAACCCCCAGTACCTGTTGCCCTTGTGCTAGGCCACAGTCTAGGACTTTCCAAGCTGCAGCTTCCCAGCTCCTCTGCCTTGCCCCAGCCCTGCTCCACTCAGGTACCCTGTCTCTAGCTCCCTGCAAGCAGGCCCTTCTCCTTCTACAGGCAGAGGCAGACTGGCTGGGCCTCTGGCTCACAGCCTTTTCTAGCGGCCAGCTGGGCCTGACTGGGGCATGGCCCCAGCTGAGCCTACTTTCCCCCAGTCAGCCCAGGCTTTTAGAGCTGCAGCGCTCTGCAGGGCTGCTTTTCAACCCCTCAGGGCAGGAGCGGGTAACCACCCTGCCCCAGGGTCCCATGTGAGGAGAGCTTAAAGAGGCTAGGACTTTTCAGCTTGGAAAAGAGGAGACTAAGGGGGGGATATGATAGAGGTGTATAGAATCATGAGTGATGTGGAGAAAGTAGATAAGGAAAAGTTATTTACTTATTCCCATAATACAAAAACTAGGGGCCAGCAAATCAAATTAATGGGCAGCAGGTTTAAAAGAAATAAAAGGAAGTTCTTCTTCACACAGTGCCCAGTCAACTTGTGGAACTCCTTGCCTGAGGAGGTTGTGAAGGCCAGGACTATAACAGGGTTTAAAAGAGAACTGGATAACCTACATGAATTTAAGTCCATTAATGGCTATTAGGCAGGATGGGTATGGAATGGTGTCCCTCGCCTCTGTTTGTCAGAGGGTGGGGATGGATGGCAGGAGAGAGATCACTTGATCATTACCTGTTAGGTTCACTCCCTCTGGGGCACCTGGCTTTGGCCACTGTCGGTAGAGGATACTGGGCTAGATAGACCATTGGTTTGACCCAGTACGGCCGTTCTTATGTTCATGTTCTTAACCAAATAGGTAACCAAGGTGAGCACACACCAGACCTTTGGGGTTTTAGGGCAGATTCTTAAAAACAGAACTTGATTATAAAGAAAAAGGTAAAAGAAGCACCTCTGTAAAATCAGGATGGAAAGTAATTTTACAGGGTGATAAGATTTAAAACACAGAGGATTCCCCTCTAGACAAAACTTGAAAGTGACCAAAAAAAACAGGAATAAACCTCCCTCTTAGCATAGTTACATCCTACCAAGGAAACTAACATTATTAATGCTATCCCAGCCATCTTCTTAGAGACAGGATAATTTTTGGGACAAAGAGAGTAACAAGGATTCAAAAGAGCTCGTTAGGTCCCTCAATCCTTCTTTCTTCCTTTCTTTCAAGACATCTTGCTTCACAAACACGTGCAGTGACATTCCACACACCGTGCACAACAGCTGTAACAAGCCAGACATAAGGCAGTGCGCTGAATCTACAGTGCTGATCCAATCACCACTGTCATGTCCTTCCCAGGAGCAATTCTCAGCTCTTTCCCTCAGGAAAGCAGAGTGGAATCTTTGGGTGCAGCTGACAGTCTAGGTGGCGATGGGGGCACATGTGCTGATAGAGGTTTCTAATGTTATGGAGGATTATATTGTAACCGGTGTGCCAGTGGTTATGGGAGATTATAGTGTTATGGAGGCCAATACGGTTAGGACGAGCTCCATAGTCACAGGGGCCTATATGGTTGTTGGGGAAAACAGGGCTGGGGGGATTGGGATGGGGTCATCGGGACCTAAATGGAAATTGTAAACCACGTTGCGCTCACCAGGCATCTCCATGGGAACAGGAAGAAGCAGGAAATGAATGGCAGGATACAGATTCACCTCTGATCCCATAGGCCTGGCTTTGAGAAGGGTTGAGTGCACCAAACTCCATGTGAAATAATGAGAGAGCTGCATTTCATCAGCACCTCTGCAAATATTCCTCATGTTTGCCATGTTACCCTTGATCGGTTTCGTCTAATGCCTTCCTGGTTATGGGTTTCCTCTGTTATCACCTCAACGGGCCTGATTCTCAACTACACAATGGGTATTACACCACACTGTAAAGTGCAAATGAGGCAGGGGCCATAAGGTGGATGTTACCTACATCTACCATGACTTGAGTGAGTGCCTCTTTCCCATTCCAGAGCACTGTCAAAAGGCTTTAGTGTCAATGAGAATTCAGCCTGGTGATCTCCTCTCCATGGATATGGACCGTTTCTTTCTCCCTGTTAACTTTCTAACAGCAGCTGCATAAAGTTAATGCAAAGGAGGTGTTAAGCAGACACACTGATTTTGTTTTTGCCACTGGGTTCTTTTGAAGAGTTGCATGTGTTTGGGGGAACGGAATGGGAAGAGGAAGGGGAAGGGGAAGCGGAAGGGGGGCAGGAACCACTATAGGTCAGGTCCACATTTTATGTGGGCCTGACTCCCCGCCTCTCCTCTTACCCATGAGACTCTACCCTCGTCTGGGCCAGAAGCAGGAGCAGGGTCAGAGTAAGAAGCACACAGGCAGCTGTGGAGAACCTTGAACCCGCCATCTGCCATGGATGGGGTGCGGGATCGAGGGCTACAGGCTAGGTTCTGCTTTCAAGATCCCCAAATCTGGCAGATGGGGGTGATGGGCTCCCTGTTCTGGCTCCAGCTTTAGTATGGCCAAGGGGGCGGGGCTTTGGGGAATAGGAGGGGCAGGAGTGGGACCACATACGGGATGGGTCCTCGTAGCCCTTCCACTATTAGGAAGAGTGTGTCACCGTTGGCCTACAGTGAAGTATGTGATCTTGTGGCCACCTTTCTTTTCCTTATGAAAACCTGCAAAGACTCTCAGAGACTCTTAACACAAACCATATGATTGATCTTCTTGAAACTAAAGGGAAAAACTACATGAAGAGAAAATGTGTCACGAAGTCTTTGCAGGAAAAGACTCTATCTACCAGGGCTTTGAAAATTACAACTGGAGAAGTGCCAGGGGCACAAGGAGGAATTTCATCCAACATGATTTTTAAGCAAGGAGGGAGGAACAAGGAGAACCAGAAGACTGATATTATGATGCAGCAGAGTTTTTAATGCAAATGAAATTAGCAGTACACAGTTACAGGAAGAAAGACTACAGAGCAGAAAGCATATATTTCCAGTGTTGCAAGAAGAGTTGTGACCTATCACATGCCTCAGTGGGGCTCATTTCAGACACGATGATCTGTTTGC
Source organism: Gopherus flavomarginatus (assembly GCF_025201925.1). Classification (NCBI taxonomy): domain Eukaryota; kingdom Metazoa; phylum Chordata; order Testudines; family Testudinidae; genus Gopherus; species Gopherus flavomarginatus. Next base: position 3,938,693 of record NC_066617.1, on the reverse strand, counting down.
TTTGTTGCAGCTGCAGAGATTGAGAAAGAAGTCCCCTTTGTAACCATTATAAGATCTTTGTCTTATTCCAGTTGGTGGGAAATGAGACGAAGCAAAATAGACTATGCAGCCTTTCCATTAGACATCTGGCCAGAGCAAAGATCAAAGTGAGGCACTAGAGGTACATACTGATGGAAAGGTAGAAAATGTGGTGCCTAAAAGGGACTTAAAGTGATACTAAACATAAACGCTGCATATCTGAAGGCTGCTGTTCCTTCACCCTGCGGGGTCAGTGTAAACAGCCTGCGTGTAATTCAGAATGAATCCACATGTAAAAGCGAGAATCAGCACACGAGGGGAAAGCCTTGGAAGAAAGAGTCCTAAAGTGTAACATTAGAAATGCAGCACGTCTCTCATGCCAACGTGCTGAGCACACACAGCTCCCACTGAGCTCAGCTGGAGCCCTGTTTGCCCAACACTTCTGAAAGCCATGCCCATAAGCTCAGGGGTGAATCTGTATCTTGCTGTTCATTTCCTGGTTCTTCCTTCTTCTGTGGGTGTTCCTGCTGGGTTTACCATGGCCCACAATATCCACCAAGAGACCTACGGCCATATCCCCCGTACCCCCATAATCCCCCGGAACCATAAAGGCCCGGGTAACCGCAGTGTCCCCCATAACCCAATAATCCCCCATAACCGTAAAGACCTGGGTAACCACAGTATCCCCCATGGCCCAATAATCCCCCATAACCATAATGGCCGCTATAACCATCTAACCTCCCTAAACCAAACAACCCTCTGTAAAGGCCTCCATGGCCACGCAATCCCCCCCAACCAAATAAGCCCCCCAAACCGGCTCCCACCACAGGTGCTCCTACGGCTGCTACTTCACTCTGCTGAGGGAAATTGCTGAGAATTGGTCCGGGGATGGTCACAACAACAGGTGAGGGTGTGATCACCACTTCAGAGTCAGGGCACTGCCTAACGCACGGCTCGTTGGAGCTGCCAGTAACTGGACTAGGCCGGGCCACCCCGCATTCTGGATACCACAGGCTGGAGACAGTCATCTTTCTGGGGTGGAGGTAAACCTGCAACACACAAGAGGGATGAGAGTAAAGAGAAGGTAGAAGTGCTGGTGGAAGAAAGGATTCAAAGCTCGGTTACAATGGTAATGAGGTCAGCATGGGGCCCGAGAGAGAGAGGAGGAGTGGAGTTAGTCTCTTTGTATTTGTTCCTATTTGGTCTTTCTACCTCTCTTCTCCGTTTGTCCACTTGCAGTAAGCGTCCCTCCCAACCGGTCCCTTTGAGCCCCTCTCAATGACTTTGTCTGTAAAACACAGACTGGAATAAGAGTTATATGAAATTACATCATCTCAGAAGAAGCAGCTTCAATGGGTATTTATGTTCAGGAGAACATAGGAATTACTCAACCGGAGCACTCCACTTGTCAACTTCATCTGTCTCTTGTCTCCAGTACTGAGGAGTAACAGCTGCTACAGAATAAAATAGAAGACTACTGAATTGGACCTTTCTGGACTAACCTAGGAAAGTTTCTTCCAAATCCACCTAAGTGAAAAAAGGTTAAGGGACTTTCTAAAGTTACTGAAAAGATTTCAGTGCCCTAAATCTATTTCCAGTTAATAGGTAATATGTTTTCCAATTGTTCTTCAAGTCTCTCCTTTAGCTTAAGCTCATGAATCCATCAGCGCCTGCAACTTACTAATGACACAAGATAGTTATGGAAGAACTCCGTGATCCCTGATAAAAATCACAGCGAGAACATGCAAGATTCCATCTTAAATGACAAGAGGCCCTACTGTGATATTTCTGGGGTTAGAAAGAGATTGAGTGGAATTGGACTTACCCAGTTCACCAAGGAGATGAAGTCCAGAGAAGTGTTTAGAAGAGTGCTGTGTGGTGAGCACTTTTATACAGTTCCTAGGACTGCTTGTACGATCTGTGATGGTGTTTGTGGAGGAGGTCCTAATTAGTTACCAAACAAACTTGTTTGCCTTCATAAATCCTCTTTTTGATGGAGCTGTTTTCCTCAGCGTTGGTGATTATTGGGCTAATCTCAGCCTCAGAGGGTGTGACATGTGTGTTGCACTCTTCAGTTGTCTTTCATCTTAAAATTTTTTAGGCCAACTGCATTTCTTTTTTCATTCCAATGACTTTATTGTTGCTCCAAAGAGAATGAAGGTCAAGGTGATTCTGAGCGGCATCAGTAGCACAAGTGGGTGTCATGAAAGGAATCCAGTATAGTCCTTTCAATTCATGCTGGTCATGGTTAGGGGCATTGGGCAGTTCATTCTAAATGTTTCATTTTTCTCCATTCTCACCACCTCTGTTCCTAGCAGGTCAGATCCAATCCCCTTTGAATCAATGGGAATCATTCAATTGCCTCCAGTATATTTTCTGTCAGGACTCTAAGTCCGAAATTCACTCTTTGCCAGGGGGATAGTACAATGCCTATGAACAACAGGTGCCACAGGACTCTCCCTCTGAACAATGTTTAGTCCCATTTTAAACTTTCAAACTCGGTCTTAGCAGGGGCTTAAGCCCTCACAGATTTTAATAAATACCAAATTCAAAACTACATTTGAATGAATATGAAATAGACCCAAAATGTGTGGCTTTAAATCATGACCTGATTAAGGGAATGACATGAAAGACCTTGGCCTATATTTTGTGTAAAGTGACTGTGTGACTCATTACAGAGGTGTCTAATGCCCACAACAATATATTGATATTCTAGGAACACAACCCTTTGCATGTGTGAAACACCAATGAGTGTTTGTGAGGGGCTTTGAAATCTTGAGTTCTGAGAATGCTGAAGAACTTCCAGCCTTAACATCCTCACTCTGTCTGTTTGATAGGCCTACAGAAAGAGATACATTGAGGTGACGGTCAGACACAGGGGTCAGTTGCAGAAACAGAAATACAACCCAGTATTTCTGACGCATCCTGCCACAGGCTGAGCTCTAGGCTGATCCCTGTTATAGCATGTTACAAGACAAGGTTAGTAACATGTCTGATTAAAAAATGTTTGCATCCTTGGATCTCAGCGTCAGGAATAAAAACCTGGCTAATATTGTGATCCACTTGAACGGTGGCTTTTTTATACTTGAGGATAATACTTCTCCAAAGGAATTACAAGTCTATCAATTTTCCAAAGGCGTAGTAACCTTGTAAATATTAAGTTGGGGTTTATTTTTGACTCTGCCAATAGCTCCCAGTCTGACCTTCACCTGAATGTGCCTCGATTTACCTCTGTAGCAAAAGCTATAATTGTAACTTTCAGGGTGGATTGTCTGAGGCTTCCTCTGATCTAAGCATTTCAAAGCACTTTTTACTGAGATTAGATCTTCTAACACTGAAGATTAGATTCACTTTAAAAATGCATGTCAAGGTCACAAATATCATTCCAGAGCTCAGTCTGTGTTTCCCAGCCTTTGAAATTGGGGCTCTTTGATTTTTGTTCCATGGAACTTTGCATTTTCTTTTTATATATATTTTAAAGTTTAAGGGATGGGGAGGGATAGCTCAGTGGTTTGAGCATTGGCCTGCTAAATCCAGCATTGTTAGTTCCCCCCTTGAGGGGGCCACTTAGAAATCTGGGGTAAAATCAGCACTTGATTCTGCTTGTGAAGGCAGGGGGCTGGACTCAATGATCCTTTGGGGTCCCTTCCAGCTCTCTATATTTTTTGAAGGGTAGCTACTGAACCAGTGTAAAAGGGAACAGTTCCATCAACTTCAGATTGAAGGAACACACTTTATCTAGTCGAGGTTAGAGAAATCTTGTTGCAAGTGTCTCTCTTTGTGCATATTTGGCACCTCTACCCCCTAGTTCTCAAAGCTATGGGTGGTGTTTGAACCTCCAGCTGGGAGAGGTTAGCCTCTACCGCACCATTTCCACCAGAGGCCCCACCACTTCCACCCAAGGCCCTGCTGGAGCTAATCTCCCACCCCCTCCAAGCTGAGAGCCACCCCTCTTCCCCCCAATGCAGACAGCAACCCAGTCCTGCAGCTAGCCCCCTCAGCCTCAATGGAGTGCTGGTAGGGAGAGCAATGGGCAGCCCCAACCTCCTCAGCAGGGGAGGGTAAGGTGGGTGGCATGTGGCCCCAGCCCCAGAGTGCAGGAAGGCGGGTGGTGAGTGGCCCCTGCCCTAGAGCACTAGGGGGCTGGACTTGGATCTGGGAGGACTGGAGCCACGACTGGATGAAGGGAATGTCAGGGAAGGGAGTGGGGTCACGCTTGATTGTTTGGGAAGGCAACGCCTCCCCCCTGCCTATGCAACCCATCACCTATGCTCAAAGCCAACGAATAGGGAAACCAATGGAAACATCAGGTACTGCATCTCCACCCATGAGCAGCCAAGAGAAGTGGGTTTTGTGAGAGACTTCAGCTAATAAAGCAAAGGAAGAAGCACAGCACTGACAGTTAAGGATTCCTTCTTCAACAATCAGAGAGCTGTGGGATGAGACTGGATTAATTGGAAGTCTGACCAACCTAGTGCATCCTGCAAGACCCGTCTCCCACACAAAGATTTTCAGACAGACACAGAATGATTTTTAAAGTGGAAAATACAACCCCACCAGGATTTCTTCTAACTCGAGCAGCATTAAATGTCTTCCCTCAGTTGTAAAGCACAGACCATCACTGAAGTCTGGGGAACTCTACTGATGTCCGCTGGCTCAGTATCTGCCTCTTGAGCTTTGTAAAAGAATGTTTGCTAAAGAAAGGGAAATGCAAAGCTCCTTGTACCTCTTTCTGTAGGCCTATCAAACAGACAGAGTGAGGATGTTAAGGCTGGAAGTTCTTCAGCATTCTCAGAACTCAAGATTTCAAAGCCCCTCACAAACACTCCCTGGTGTTTCACACATGCAAAAGGTCGTGTTCCTAGAATATTAATATATTGTTGTGGGGATCAGACACCTCTGCAATGAGTCACACAGTCACTTTACACAAACTATAGGCCAAGGTCTCTCATGTCATTCCCTTAATCAGATCATGATTTAAAGCCACATATTTTGGGTCTATTTCATAGTCATTCAAATGTAGTTTTTAATTTGGTATTTATTAAAATCTGTGAGGGCTTAAGTCCCTGCTAAGACCGAGTTTGAAGGTTTAAAATGGGACTAACATTGTTTATAAGGACAAAGAGTCCTGTGGTACCTATTGTTCATATAAATCATACTATCCTCTTGCCAAAGAGTGAATTTCAGACTTAAAGTCCCCACAGGAAACATACTGGAGGCAAAGGGGGGTACAAAGGGGATTGGATCTGACCTGCTAGGAATAGAGGTGGTGAGAATGGAGAAAAATGGCACATTTAGAATGAACTGCCCAATACCCATAACCATGACCAACATGAACTGAAAGGACCAAATTGGATTCCTTTCATGACACCCACTTGTGCTTAGGGTGACCAGATGTCCTGATTTTATAGGAACAGTCCCAATTTTGGGGTCTTTTTCTTATATAAGCTCCTATTACTCCCCACCACTTGTCCCAATTTTTCACACTTGCTGTCTGGTCACCCTACTTGTGCTATTGATGCCACTCAGAATCGCCTTGACATTCATTCTCATTGGAGCAACAATAAAGTCATTGGAATGACACAAGAAATGCAGTTGCCCTAAAAAAATTTAAGATGAAAGACAACTGAAGAGTGCAACATGCATGTCACACCCTCTGAGGCTGAGATTAGCCCAATAATCACCAACGCTGAGGAAAACAGCTCCATCAAAAAGAGGATTTATGAAGGCAATAAAGTTTGTTTGGTAACTAATTAGGACCTCCTCTTTTCATTTAAGATGGAATCATGCATGTTCTCACTGTGATTTTTATCAGAGATCATGGTGTTCTTCCATAATTATCTTGTGTCATTACTGAGTTGCAGACACTGGTGGATTCATGATCTGAAGCTAAAGGAGGGACTTTAAGAACAACATTTACAATTGGGGAAACATATTTCCTATTAATTGGAAATAGATTTAGGGCACTGAAATCTTTTCAGTAACTTTAGAAAGTCCCTTAGCCATTTTTCACTTAGGTGGATTTGGAAGAAACTTTCCCAGAAAGGCCCAATTCGGTGGTCTTCTACTTTATTCTGTAGCAGCTGTTACTCTTCAGTATTGGAGACAAGAGAACAAATGAAGTTGACAAGTGGAGTGCTCCAGTTGAGTAATTCCTATGTTCTCCTGAACAGAAATACTCATTGAAGGTGCTTCTCTTCAGATGATGTAATTTTATGTCGCTCTTATTCCAGTCTGTGTTTTACAGACAAAGTCATTGAGAGAGGCTGAAAGGGGCTGGTTGGGAGAGAAGCATACTGAAAGTGGACAAGTGGACAAGAGGCATAGAAAGACCAAATAGGAACAAATACATGAGCACAAACCAAGAGACTAACTTAGTGATCCCCAACCTTTTGTCTGGTGGACGCCAGACGAAGGACCACTGTGCTGGTGGAGCACCCACCGAAATGCCGCCGAATTTTGGCAGCATTTCGGCGGCAACACCTCTCGATGACTCCACTTGCCGTTGACAAGCGACGTCATTGAGAGGCATCACTCCCGAATTTCAGCGGGGACGCCTCTCGATGACGCCGCTTGCCATCGACAACTGACAGCATCGAGAGTCGTCGCCACCGAAATTCACGAGCGACACCTCTCGATGACCTCGCTTGTCGACAGCAAGTGAAGTCATCAAGAGGCCTCACCGCTGAAATTCGGGGGCATCGCCTCTCGATGACGTCACTTGTCAACGGCAAGTGGAGTCATCGAGAGGTGTTGCCGCCGAAATGCCCTCCTCCTCTCTCTCTCTGGCCCCATACTGACCTCACTACAATTGTAACTGAGCTTTGAAACCTTTCTTCCACCAGCACTTCTACCTTCTCTTTACTCTCATCCCTCTTGTGTGTTGCAAGTTGACCTCCACCCCAGAAAGATGACTTTCTCCAGCCTGTGCTATCCAGAATGCGGGTTGGCCTGGCCTAGTCCAGTTACTGGTAGCTCCAACGAGCCGTGCGTTAGGCAGTGCCCTGACTCCGAAGTGGTGATCAGACCCTCACCGGTTGTTGTGACCCTCTCCGGATCAATTCTCAGCAATTTCCCACAACAAAGCGAAGTGGCAGCTGTAGGAGCACCTGTGGTGGGAGCTGGTTTGGGGGGCTCATTCGGTTTGGGAGGATTGTATGGCTATGGAGGCCATTATGGAGGTTTAGGTAGATTAGGTGGATACAGGGGCCTTTATGGTTATGGGGGATTATTGGGCTATGGAGGACACTGCGGTTACCCGGGCCTTCATGGTTATGGGGGATTATGGGGATACAGGGGATATGGCCGCAGGTATCTTGGTGGATATTGTGGGCCATGTTAAACTCAGCAGGAACATCCATGGAAGAAGGAAGAACCAGGAAATGAACAGCAAGATACAGATTCACCCCTGATCTTTTGGGCATGGCTTTCAGAAGTGCTGGGCAAACAGGGCTCCAACTGAACTCAGTGGGTGCTGTGTGCGCTCAGCACCTTGGGCTCACAGCCGTGCTGCCTTTCTAATGTTACGCTTTGTGACTCTTTCTGCTAATGTTTTCCCAGCCATGTGCTGATTCTTTTATTCTCAGGCTGTTTACAGGGATCCCACAGTATGAAGGGAACAGCAACCTTAAGATAGGTATCATTTACATTTATTATAACTTTAAGTCCCTTGACAGGAAAAAGAGACCTTGCTGTCAAGGAGAATTAGGCCCCACATGTTCTTTCCTTTCCATCAATAAGTACTTTTAGCACCTCACTTTGACCTTAGCTATGGGCTAATGGAGAAGCTGCATAGTCCTCTGCTTTTATTTTGCTTTGTCTCATTTCCCACAGACTGGGGTAAAACAAGGAACTTAAAATGGTTACAAAGGAGACTTGTTTGTCGATCTCTGCAGCTCCACCAAAGCAAACAGAACATGAAATGTGCCCCACTGTGGCGTGTAATCGGTCACAGCCCTTCTTGAAACACTGGAAATACATTCTTTCTGCTTTGTGGTATTTCTTCCTGTAACTGTGTACTGCTAATTTCATTTGTATTAAAAACTCTGCTGCATCATAATATCAGTCTTCTGGTTCTCCTTGTTCCTCCCTCCTTGCTTAAAAATCGTGTTGAATGAAATTCCTCCCTATGTAGCCAGCAGCTCCGGGCACTTCTCTAGTTGCAATTTTCGGAGCCCTGGGTAGATAGAGTCTTTTCCTGCAAAGACTTAGAGACAGATTTTCACTTCATGTACATTTTCCCTTTAGTTTTAAGAAGACCAATCATACATTTTGCATTGGGAGTCTTTGCAGGACAGTGCCCCAGGTTTTCATAAAGAAAAGAAAAGTGGCCACGAGATCACATACTTAATGCAATGTTAACTGTAGACCAAGGGTGATGGATTCATCCTATTAGTGGGAGGGCCACGAGGTCCCACCCCTCCATGGGCCCACTCCTGCCCCTCCTCTTCCCCCAAAGCCCTGCCCCCCGGCCAAACCGAAGCTGGAGCCAGGCCAGGGAGCCCAGGCCCCTCCATCTGCCATGGCAGAGGGGCCTAGAGCAGCCCCCAGCCCATGTCCCTGATTCCTGGGCCCCCTACACATGGCTGGTGGACCATCCGCTGTTCCCCACCGCTGCCCATGCAGCTCTCACCCTGAAGCGACTCCCACTTCTGGTCTTGACTGAGGGCGGAATCTCATGGGTTGGAGGAGGGGCAGCGGGCCGGGCTGGAACAAAAAGTGGACCACAACCCATAGTGGTTCCTGCCTCCCCCCACCCACCCCAAGTTTTGTACCAGAGGTCTTCTCATATCGCAAGCCCTGGTCCCAGACAGAGCTTGAGAGTGGAATGTGAGAAGTTCTGTGCTGCTCTCAGCTTCTACCCTTGGGACAGGGGGTTTGTTTATAAACAGAGGCAGGATGATTAATATAACAAAAGGCTTGTCATTAAATTAAACTAAGGATCATTATATCACAGGGGTAGCAGTGTTAGTCTGTATCCACAAAAACAACGAGGAGTCTGGTGGCACCTTAAAGACTAAAATATTTATTTGGGCATAAGCTTTTGTGGGTCAAAAACCCACTTCGTCAGATGCATGCAGTGAAATTTTCAGATTCAGGCATAAATATATATTGGCACATGAAGAGAAGGGAGTAACCTTACAAGTGGAGAATCAGTGTTGAAAGCCAATTCAGTCAGGGCAGATGTAGTCCACTCCCAAGAAGTGATGAGGAGGTGTCAATACCAAGAGAAGGAAAATTGCTTTTGTAGTGAGCCAGCCACTCCCAGTTCCTATTCAAGACCAGATTGATGGTGTTAAGTTTAGAAATGAATTGTAGCTCAGCAGTTTCTCTTTGAAGTCTATTTTTGAAGATTTTTTGTTGAAGAATGGTTACATTTAAGTCTGTTATTGAGTGTCCAGGAAGACTGAAGTGTTCTCCTACTGGCTTTTGTACATTACCATTGCTGATGTCTGATTTGTGTCCCTTTATCCTTTTACATACAGGGACTACACTAGTTTCCTTGTTAGGATGTAACCTCTGTGTGTGGGGGGGATGGTACCACTATCATGTGTGTAGGGCAGGATAGATAGCTCAGTGATTTGAGCATTGCCCTGCTAAACCCTGGGTTGTGAGTTCAATCCTTGAGGGGGGCATTTGGGGATTGGTCCTTCTTTGAGCAAGGGGTTGGACCAGATGATCTCCTGAGTTCCCTTTCAACCCTAATGGTCTATGATCATGGGGAACTTTCCTAACTTATTCACTCCCCCAATGGAATTGGCTAGCCAAGAATTTGAGTCCTCAATCCCACTCCCTTTACCCAGAGGCTGTCTGATGTCAAAGCTCCCCTTCCACTCTCCTGTGTGGCAGAAACCTTGTAACCCTGAAAAGGCTGGGCCCAGGATTCCTGAGGTTCTTGACTTGCAGTCTTGTCATGGACACTTAGGACAGGGGTAGGGTGTCCCCACTCCTGCTGCTCTCTTCACACCAGATCCTTCACTGATCACCACATATAGTTCAAAGCAAAAACAATTTATTAAAACAGTAACTGATAAATAAATAAGGAATAAATTAGACAGGTTAAAGGAACAAGACACTCCACCCTGTGGGCTGAGGGACACCACACACAGCCGTCTCTGCAGTGTCAGGGCAGTTCACAGTCTGTTCCCCCTGCCCAGTCCCTGGCCGTGCTGCAGGGACGCTGCGGGTCGGACACTTGCTCTGGCGCTTCCCACACGCCCTCAGGCTCCAGGTGGCAGGACCCTTCTTCCCAGCATCAGGCCCCCGTCAGTGTCATGATCCCCATCTTGGCTGGTGGCGTCTCCCTGTGCTGGACCCTCTGCCCAGGGTCCCCCCCACTCACCCAGCTGCTCACCGCACCCGGCTCCGGACGGCTCCAGCCCCAGCCCCAGCCCCAGCCCCACTCTGCCCCAGCCTGGCTGCGGCTCTGCCTCCAGCTCAGCTCTGCTCTCTGGGCTGCTCCTCTGGCCCCTCAGGCTGCTGCGGCTCCGCTCAGCTCAGCTCTGGCTGCTGCTCTCCCCTTAGCTTGGTCTCCCACTCAGACAGCTCCAGCTCTGGGTTCCTGACTTCCTCACTGGCCTGCCTGCCCTGTCAATCAGGCTGACCTGCAGTGTGGGACTCTCACCATTGCCCCTGGGGACTGTCAGTCTCAGGATCCTGATTTCTCATTGGCCCTTCCCCTTTCTTTTGATACTTGTAGAGAGCCATGAAAAAAACCCACTGAACTTTAGGAAGGGGCCAACAGTCCCCTGGCATCTATGACAGACACACGAGTTCAGTCCAGTATCACAAGACGATGCTTTGGTTTGTAAATCTTAGCGAGTCACCAACACTTGCTGATGAATAATCAAAAGTGGGTTTTTTAATTAAAACAAAACACGAACCTCCAGCTCCTCCCTTGGTGTGAATCTGCTCTGATGCACCAGCTTCACTGCAGCTACAGTAAATTAGAACAGACGAGGATCTGCACCTAGATTCAATTCTGCACATGAGAAGGTCGCAGTTGCCAGGCTGGAAGAGACGAGTGGCCCATCTAATGCAGTATCTTGTCTCAATGAGTGTCACTCACCGGCTGCTTCAGAAAAAAACAGAAAAACAATGAATTAGCCTTTTATGGAGGAAACTTAACTAATTTCTTCCTAAACTATTAATCAAAAATTGGAGGTGAGATTTTTTAGAGATCACTAAAGGGCTTGAATGCCCAAGATCCAACTAAAATCAACAGGCTCTGGTGTCACAACTGCACGTCTTGCTCTGAAAATCCAGGCCTTAACTTTTAACCATGAAGAAACAAGTGCCTGCAATTCAATAACAGAAAAATAATTGAAAAAACCCCAAACACTTCCCATTGTTATGAATCACAGAGAGTCTGTGCAAGATTCAGTCCTAAATTAAAAAGGATCCTAGCACATTGTCTGAATGGTTATGGAGAGAGCAAGTGGAACAGGACTTCTCAGGAGGACTTGAGAGACCCTTTGTTCCTGAAGGCCCAATTTGTTACAAACCAAACTTTGATTAACTCCTTTAACTGATGTAATTTTTTCCTTCTATCTTTCTGAGGATCATTTTCATCCTAACTTCACATGAGGTGAGGCGCACATTATACCCTGCACCTCCCTTTCCTCTGAAAACGTTATGGGCCAACCACATTCCTGGGATCATTCTACTGACTTCATTGATGCTGCAGTGGGATATTCAGAAGCTGTAAATGGGAACTGTACAATACAGTTCAGGAGCAGTAATGAGCACTGGGTGAGTAATCACTATGACGGGTTTTATTGCTGACTCTACCACTTGCTCCCTCTGTAACCTTCACCTCAATGTGCTTGTTCACCTCCACATAAACCAGAGTGATATTATTCTCTATGATCAGAGGCTTCCTCAAATCAAAGGACTTCAAAGCACTGCAGGCTCAGTAATGCTGTGTATGTGCACAGGGCTGTATTATTTTTATACTAGAATTTTTTTGAGGGATTAGAGGCCCCCAAATTATGGATTAGGATTCAAGGGTTCTCGCAACAATTATTTTGACGGCCTTTGACAAACCCATCTCCCAGAACCCTTCATTGAGAGCCTGCCCTAGGGAGGGTGGGTTGGGAACTCACCAGCTTTCTGCAGAGTCTCAGGCTCCCCGTGTCCCATCCAGGCAAGAGCAACCAGAGACCAAATAATACAGTGGCCCCATATGTCTCCAGAGGTGCTGCCTGGAGCCCCTGAGGAGGCTGTGAGGTGCAGGACCCCTGCTGGCGATGCCACTGCAAACAACAATGCAGTGCATCTCACTGCCTTTGGTAACAACTACTCAGCAGCAATGGATGGGCGCTGCCAGAAGGGGCTTCTGCTTTCCACCTGCACAATCCCCACCCATGCTTTTGAGGCTGACATAGCTGCAAAAAAAATCCTCCCGTGGCCTCATTTGGGAAACACTGGATTAAATGAACTTTACAAATCCATGTTAAGATGTCTGATGTCATGACAATAGTCAGTGGATGATTCCCAGGCTCCGAATTTGGGGCTGTTTGATTTTCATTCAATAAAGCTTTGAATTTCTCTTTCTTTAGTAAACGTTCCTTTACAAAGCTCAAGACACAGATTCTGAACCACTGGATGGCAGTAAAGTTCCCCAGACTTCTCTGACGTTCTGTGCCTTACAACTGAGGGAAGGCATTTAATGCTGCTCGAGTTTCATGAAATCCTGGTGGGGGCGTACTTTCCACTTTAAAAAATCATGCTAATTGTGGCTGAAAACCTTTGTGTGGAAGATGGGTCTTGCAGAACGCACTAGGTTGGTCAGACTTCCAATTAATCCAGTCTCATCACACAGCTCTGCAGTGGGATCGTTGAAGAAGGAATCCTTAACTGTCAGTGTGGTGCTTCTTCCTTTTCTTTATTAGCTGAAGTCTCTCACGAGACCCACTTCTCTTGGCTGCTCATGGGTGGAGATGCAGTACCTGATGTTTCCCATTAGTTTCCCTATATGTTGGATCTAAGCACCAGGGGGTGGAAGTGCAGAGTATGCACAGAGACATTCACAACAAGGTTTCTCTAACCTAGGCTAGGTAAAGTGCATTCCTTCAATTTGAAGTTGATGGAACCGATCCCTTTTACACTGGTTCAGTATCTACCCTTAATCGTCAAAATATATATAAAAGGGAAATGCAAAGGTACATGGAACGAAAATCAAAGAGCCCCAATTTCAAAGGCTGGGAATCACAAACTGAGCACTGGAGTGACATCTGAGACCTTGACATACATTTTTAAAGTGAATCTAATCCTCAGTTTTGGAACATCTAATCCCAGTAAAAAGTTATTACTACTTTAGTAATTCAGCTCTTTGGCTGTATAACACTTGATGAGCTTTTGTGAAGTGCTTTGAAATGCTGAGATTGGAGGAAGCCTCAGACAATCCACTCTGAAAGTTACAGTTATACCTGTTTGCCATGGCGGTAAAGGGAGACACATTCAGGTGAAGGTCAGACAGGGAGCAACTGACAGAATCAGAAGTAAATCCCAAAACTTGGGACTACTCATGCCAGACACTAACCTGTATCTCCTGAAACCTACCAGCTGCTTCCAGGTACTTCATTTACCTGAGAGTGACTCTTAGAGAGGCTCATTCTGGCATTTTTTTAATTTGGGTTTGATGATTTTGGGGTGAACTTTTGGGTGAAACATCTTCTCATCTAAGTGCGAAGAATGATCAACCATTGAGAGTCTTGCAATGCACCCCAACTCTCTTTTTCTGTAGTTTTTGACTCATTGCTGGGTATTTACACTTGAGCAGAATTAAATTCTCTTGTACCAAATTTTTTTGCAGATCCTATATTGAGATTTTTATTCCTACACTACATATGAACACGCTTGAAATGTACACACTTGTAATTCCTTTGAACCTTTATCATCCTCATGTATAATGAAGGCAATGTTGAAGAGATACACTACTCTGTACCACATTTCACAAACCTGGAAGAATTCATTACCGTTGTGTTACTGTGACACATTAGAGAGCTGTCATTCCAAGGAGAGAAAAAGTAGCGCACATAAGGCACCTGATGTCTTCATTGCAGTGGGTGCTAAGACTTAAAACAAGTTTTTAAAACTTGAATTCCATCTTTACAGGGCTACTGCACTCTTGAAAAATTGACAGACCTGTAATTTCTTTGCAGAACTATTATCCTCGGGTATAAAGAGGCCACAGTTAAATGGATCACAACATTAGCCAGTTTCTTATTGTTGACGCTTAGATCCAAGGATGTAAACATTTCATAACCATACGCGTTACTAAGGTCGTCTTGTAACATAGTAAAAGAGGGAACAACCTAGAGATCAGACTGTGGTAGGAGGAGTCAGAAATATTGGGTTGTGTTTCTGTTTCTGCAACTGGCTCCATGTGACCTTCACCTCAACATGCCCTTTTTATAGGCCTATCAGACAGGGAGAGTAAGGATGGAAAGTTTTAATGTTATTCAGTGTCAGCAGACCTCCAGATTTCAAAGCCCTTGACAAACACTCGCTGGTGTTTCACATATGCGAAAGGTTGTATTCTTAGAACATTAATAAATTGTTGTTGGGGTTAGACGCCTCTGCACTGAGTCATCTTCTTGGTAGTCCATTGATTCGATGATGACAAATCTGTGCAGATCATAGACTCATAGACTCATAGGTCAGAAGGGACCAATCTGATCATCTAGTCTGACCTCCTGCACAAGGCAGGCCACAGAACCCCACCCATCCAATTTTATACAACCCCTATCCCAGGACCGAGTTATTGAAATCCTCAAAAATGGTTTGAAGACCTCAAGCTGCAGAGACACCACCAGCAAGCGACCCGTGCCCCACGCTGCAGGGGAAGGCGAAAAACCTCCAGGGCACCTGCCAATCCGCCCTGGAGGAAAATTCCTTCCCGACCCCAAATATGGCGATCAGCTAAACCCTGAGCATGTGGGCAAGAGTCACCAGCCAGCACCCAAGAAGGAGTTCTCCGCAGCAACTCAGTACCCATCGCATGCAACATCTCCCCGCAGACCATTGAGCAGACCTGTCTGGTGGTAATTCAAGATCAATTGCCCAAATTAACGATCCTATCATAACATCCCCTCCATATACTTATCAAGCTTTGTCTTAAAGCCAGGAAAGTCTTTTGCCCCTACTACTTCCCTCGGAAGGCTATTCCAGAACTTCACTCCCCTAATGGTCAGAAACCTTCGTCTAATTTCAAGTCTAAACTTCCTAATATCCAGTTTATACCCATTCGTCCTCGTGGCTACATTAGTACTAAACTTAAATAATTCCTCTCCCTCCCTAACGTTAACCCCCTTGATATATTTATATAGGGTGAGCATATCCCCCCTCAGCCTTCTTTTGGCCAGGCTAAACAAGCCAAGCTCTTTGAGTCTCCTTTCATAAGGCAGTTTTTCCATTCCTCGGATCATCCTCGTAGCCCGTCTCTGAACCTGTTCCAGTTTGAATTCATCCTTCTTGAACATGGGACACCAGAACTGCACACAGTATTCCAGATGGGGTCTCACCAACGCCGTATACAACGGTACTAACACCTCCTTATCCTTGCAGGAAATACCCCGCCTGATGCATCCCAAAATCGCATTTGCTTTTTTAACAGCCGTATCACATTGGCGACTCATAGTCATCCTGCTATCAACCAGTACCCCAAGGTCCTTCTCTTCCTCCGTCGCTTCCAACTGATGCGCCCCCAACGTATATCCAAAATTCTTATTATTAATTCCTAAATGCACGACCTTGCACTTTTCACTATTGTATTTCATCCTATTTCTATTACTCCAGTTTACAAGGTGGTTCAGATCTTCTTGAATAGTATCCCTGTCCTTCTCCGTGTTAGCAATACCCCCCAGCTTCGTGTCATCCGCGAACTTTATTAGCACATTCCCGCTCTTTGTGCCAAGGTCAGTAATAAAAAGGATAAATAAGATCGGTCCCAAAACCGATCCTTGAGGGACTCCACTGGTGACCTCCTTCCAGTCCGACAGTTCACCTTTCAATACGACCCTCTGGAGTCTCCCCTTTAACCAGTTCCTTATCCACCTTACAACTTTCATATTCACTCCCAGCTTTTCCAATTTAACTAACAGCTCCCCGTGCGGAACCGTGTCGAACGCCTTACTGAAATCTAGGTAAATTATATCTACCGCATTTCCTTTATCTAAGTAATCCGTCACCTTCTCAAAGAAGGAGATCAGATTGGTTTGGCACGATCTACCTTTAGTAAATCCGTGTTGCAATTCGTCCCAATTACCATTGACCTCTATGTCCTTAACTACTTTCTCCCTTAAAATTTTTTCCAAGACCTTACATACTACAGACGTCAAGCTAACAGGCCTATAATTACCCGGATCACTCTTTTTCCCTTTCTTAAAAATAGGAACTACATTAGCAATCCTCCAGTCATACGGCACAACACCCGAGATTATCGATTGCTTAAAAATTCTTGCTAACGGGCTCGCAATTTCACGCGCCAGTTCCTTTAATATCCTCGGGTGGAGATTGTCCGGGCCCTCCGACTTCGACCCATCGAGCTGTTCAAGTACGGCCTCTACCTCAGTTGCAGTAATATCCACTTCCATATCCACATTCCCGTTTATCATCCCTCCATCATCGCAAGGTTCATCACTAGTCTTATTAAAAACCGAGGCAAAGTACTTGTTTAGATGTTGGGCCATGCCTAGGTTATCCTTAACCTCCATTCCATCCTCAGTGTATAGCGGCCCCACTTCTTCTTTCTTTGTTTTCTTCTTATTTATGTGGCTGTAGAACCTTTTACTATTGGTTTTGATTCCCTTTGCAAGTTCCAGTTCAATGCGGCTTTTAGCCTTCCTCACTTTATCCCTACATGTTCTGACCTCAGCAAGGTAGCTTTCTTTACTGATCCTGCCTTCCTTCCACTCCCTGTAAGCTTTCTGCTTTTGTCTAATCCCCTCTCTGAGTTGCTTGCTCATCCAGTTTGGCCTGCAACTCCTGCCCATGGTTCTTTTCCCCTTTCTCGGGATGCAGGCTTCCGACAGTCTCCGCAGCTGTGACTTAAAGTAATTCCAGGCCTCCTCCACATTTATCTATTGTTGGTCTCATGGTGTGCCCTCTGAGGACTATACAAGCCAGTTCTAGAGGTACACATTTTGCTGCAGATGGTGCATGGGAAGTTCGCGGTCAGTGAGTTGTGCGCTGCTGGTGCTCTGTGATGTCGTTCACATGCCTCTTGTAGACGCCGGTAGTGGTCTTCCTCAAAGGCGATGCAGGTATTCCTGACTGTTGCAAACCACTGTGTTCTGTCACCGGTGGTGACCTCAGGGTACCTAGGTTTGATACTGCTGTATTGCAAATTGGCTTTGATAGTGTCCTTGTAACGTTTCCATGGATGACCTATATGCCAGATGCCCTGGGAGAGCTCACCATACAGAAGCTGGCAGGGGATTCTGTTGGCATCCATGCAGCTGACATGACCAGTCCAATGTAGCTGTGACTTCATGATCATCATTTCAAAGCTTGTCATCTGGGCTTTCTCAAGGACCTCAAGATTGGGCAGTTTGTCTTTCCAGCCGATCTTCATGATGTTGCGGAGGCAGCGCATGTGAAATGCTTTGAGCTGCTTGATCTGACGCCTATATAATGTCCATGTTTCGCACCCATACAAAAGAGATGAAAGAACAACAGCTCTGTACACAAGCAGGTTTGTTGACATCTGGATGTTGTGGTGGTTTAAAACTTTGACAGGCAGACAGCCAAGTGCCTGGCTTGCTTTGGATATTTGTGCGCTGATCTCATTATCCAGTGGATCACTGGATACGACACTACCCAGGTATTTAAAGTTCTCCACTACTTTAAGCTGAGTGCCGTCAATGGAGATACTCGGGACAGAAGCATTTGATCCAGGTGCAGGTTGATGGAGAACTTCTGTCTTTCCGAGGCTGATAGTTACTCCGAAAAGATGCAAGGCCTCAGCAAATTTGTTGACAATGTGCTGAAGATCATTTTCAGTGTGAGCCATGAGGGCACAGTTGTCGGCAAAGAGTGCCTCAAGAAGGAGTTTCTGCACTGTCTTAGGCTTTGCATTCAGGCGATGGAGGTCAAAATGTGAACCATCGTGCCAGTATTTCAAATATATACCTCGATCCAGATCTTTCATTGCATGGTTGAGAATGCATGCAAAGAACAGGTTAAATAAGACAGGAGCGAGAACACATCCTTCTTTCACGCCGTTGGTGATGTTGAAGGGGGCACATGTGGCTCCATCAGACAATACTTCGCCTGTCATGCTGTCATGAAAAAGGCATATAATCTGGACAAATTTTCTTGGCAGCCAAGTCATGTTAGAACAGTCCAAAGGGCTTCCCTGTTGATGGTATCAAACGCCTTTGTCAGATCTATGAAGACAGCATACAGGTGCATGTTCTGTTCAATGCACTTCTCTTGTATTTGTCTGACAGCAAGCACCATGTCGACTGCTCTGGCCAGGTCGAAAACCACATTGACCTTCAGGTAGATTTGCCTCGGAGATACTGGCTATTAGGCGGTTCAAGATGATGGGGGAGATGATCTTCCCTCCAACGGAGAGGAGGGATATGTGAGTGTAACTGATGGGACTCAAACTCTGAGTGAATTAGGGACATGCCTACTCCCATGCGACGTCAGCTCTGGCAGACTGGGCGAAAGAGATCACTAAGATCCAATGGCCAAGAAGGTGGTTCTGCAACGCTTTGTGGAAAGCGAAGGGCTTGATGAGGCACGAAAGACGTCAAGACCATCCACTGCAACCAAAGAAGTTACCAGTCGTGACGATTTTTTGTACCATTGGTGTCTGGCTTCTAAGGTCGAGAGAGTGGGATTGCTCCCATGCAACGGCTCTACCACTTAAAAAGCTTTCCCGCACAGGTCCTGTGCAAATCATCAAACACCATCATCATACCACCCAAGTCCTGTGGCGATGGGGGAGGGGCAAAGCGACAGGTGGAGGTTACCACCGGGAGTCGTAGTCCCAATCCTGCACGCAGGTGGCCTGTGGATAGGTGGTCGTCCAGCTCTGTACCTGGGGCAGCAGAGTTGCCCGGCAGCATCCCAGGCGTCTGAGCAGCCCTCTCTAGGTCAGCTCTGCTCACCCTAGTAAGGGAGGGACCTAGAAAAGGTGGCCTAAAAATTGCCTGCCCTTCAACAACTGGCCAACAAGTCACGGCTGGCAGTTTAACTCAATATGTGGCCGAAACCAAAAGAAAAATGTGAGAAAACTCACCATTGGTGTATGGAATGTTCGTACCCTCATGGATCGAGAAGCTGTGGCAAGACCTGAGAGAAGGCCAGCTCTCATTTGTCAAGAACTAGCCCGCTACAACTTCGATATAGCGGCATTAAGTGAAACAAGATTGCCTGGGGAAGGTTCCTTGAGTGAATCAGGAAGTGGTTACACCTTCTTCTGGAAGGGTAAGACTGAGACAGAGGACAGAATACATGGAGTTGGTCTGGCAATAAAAACCTCATTGATGCATCAACTCCCAGACCTTCCAGTGGGTATCAATGAAAGATTGCTGAAACTACGCTTCCCACAAAATGCCAAACGTCATGTCACCATCATTAGTGCACATGCACCCACTCTAACACGCTCTGACAATTCAAAGGAACAATGCTATGAAGATCTCAACAGACTGATCAAGGCCACACCTGTAACAGACAAACTACTCCTACTTGGAGATTTCAATGCCCAAGTCGGGGCTGACAGCAAGAACTGGAAAGGAGTAACCGGGCCACACAGTGTAAGCAAAATGAACAGCAATGGACTACTCCTTTTGAGCCTTTGTTCTGAAAATGACCTGACCATTATGAACACTCTGTTCCGACAAGCGGACAAATACAAAACGACATGGATGCACCCTAGGTCCAAACAGTAGCATCTGATTGATTATGCCATTGTCAGAAGGCGAGACATCCGAAACGTACTGATCACTAGAGTAATGCGAGGCGCAGAATGCTGGACAGACCACAGATTAGTCAGGACGTCTCTTCAACTTTACATCGCTCCCTCTCGGCACAAACGCCCTATGCATGTGCGACCTGCTCTCAACATAGCCAAACTGAAGGATGCTCAATGTTTCAACAATTTCCAGAAGAGTCTTGATGACAAACTGATATCCCACGGACAACTGATCGGTACTGTAACCGAAAAGTGGGACCAGTTCAAGCAGATAGTGACTGACACAGCAATAACATCTCTTGGACCAAAGAAAAGAACACATCAGGATTGGTTTGATGAGAACCAAGAAGAAATATGCTCAGCACTGGAAGTAAAGAGAAAAGCCTTTATTGAATGGCAGAATGATCCCTCCTCAGTCTCTAAACAGGACTATTTCAAGTACCTTCAGAGCAAAACCCTGAAAGACCTCGGTCAGATACAAGACAACTGGTGGGAGAGCAAAGCCAAAGAAATCGAGCACTGTGCTGAGACCCACAATTCAAAGATGTTCTTCAGTGCTATTAAGACTGTCTATGGACCTTCTAAACCAAGGACCACCCCACTGCTCTCATCAGACCACACAACGCTGATTAAAGGTAAAGAAGGCATCAACGAAAGATGGCGAGAACACTTTAGCAACCTTCTCAATAGACCGTGAATAATAATGTCCTCAATGAAATTGCACAACAACCTGCTCTGAAAGAACTTGACTCTCTGCCCACTATAGATGAGATTAAGAAAGCTGTTAGCCAGATGAGTTCACGAAAAGCTCCTGGAAAAGATGGGATACCAGCAGAGATATACAAAGCAGCAGGTCCAGCAGTACTAGCAGCATTCCACAGCGTGATCATCAGCATTGGGAGGATGAAAACATACCACAGGACCTCCGTGACACTACTATTGTCTCTCTTTTCAAGAACAAAGGCAGAAAAGCAGAATGTGGAAATTATAGAGGCATATACCAAGTGTAACTGATGGGATTGAGTCATACAGTCACTTTAAACAAAATAGAGGCCAAGGTCTCTCATGTCAGTCCCTTAATCAGGTCATGATTTAAGACCACACAATTTGGGGCTGTTTCATTTCCATTCAAATGTAGTTTTGAATTTGGAATTTTTTAAAAACCATACGGGGTAGAACAGCCCAGTCCAGTTGCTATCAGCTTCAACGACCCATGAGTTGAGCAGTGCCCTGACTCTGAAGTGGTGATCAGACCCTCACTAGCTCTTGTGACCCTCTCAGGACCAATTCTCCGCCATGTCCTTCAGCAGAGCCAAGTGGAACCATAGGAGCCCCTGTGGTCAGAGCAGGTTTCAGGAGCTCTATTGGTTTTGGAGGTATTTTTTATTGGAAAACGAAGGTGCTCTCTTGCCGTAAATCAATATGCTCACTTCACCTTTGAGGAGGCTGAGGACCTTAAAATCAAAGCAAGACAGTTCTGCCCAATTCCCTGGATATGGAACTCACTCTTGGGGATATTTTTTAAACAACATTCTGGTTCAGGCAGGAATTTTTTCTGCAACATCCCCTATGGCTTATCAGATTTTTTGTCAAATCTCATCCCACAGCCATCTCCTCATTCACCGAGAATGTGTCATTTTCCTTTCTCCTGGGCTTCTTGTTGGGCTCACTCAGCTGCATTGTCTTATAAGACCTCAGTTCTTTGGCTGCTCATGGATGGAGAGATGGTTTCTGGTAGAGTAGAGGTTCCAAGACTTAACTCAAAACCTTTCTGAAAAAGAGCACTGCTTCCTTTCACTCTCCGCCATCCCTGCCCTCTTGGCCCATGAGCAAATCTGCTCTAGGCAGCCCTTTGATATGGCATTGGAAACCCAAGTGGAGATCCAATGTTAAGTCAATTTTACTCACAATAGAGTAAGATTCACCTCTGGGCAGATGGCCATCACAGAGGCCGATGCTCCGCTTAACTCCCTGCTGAGACCCAGTTTGAAAGTTTCAAACTGGACTAAAGTTTTTCATAGGCATCGTACTATCCCTCTGCCAAAGGGTAAATTTCAGACTTAAAATCATGACAGGAAACATGCTAGAGGAAATGGAATGATTCCCATTGATTTCAAAGGGAATTGGATCTCACCTGCTGGGAATGGAGGTGATAAGAATGGAGAAAAGTGGCTCCTTGCTTCACAGTACATTTAGAATGAACTGCCCAATGCCTCTAACCATGACCAGCATGAATTGAAAGGACTATACTGGATTCCTTTCATGACACCCACTTGTGCTACTGATGCCGCTCAGAATTGCATTGACGTTCATTCTCATTGCAGCACCAATAAAGTCAGTGGAATGACACAAGAAATGCAGTTGGCCCGTACAATTCTAAGATGAAAGAAAGCTGAAGAGTGCAACATGCATGTCACACCCTCTGAGGCTGAGATTAGCCCAATAAACACCAACGCTGAGGAAAAAAGCTCCATAAAAAGGAGGATTTGGCAAGGCAATCAAGTTTCTTTGGTAACTAATTAGGACTTCCCCGACAAACAGCATCACAGATTCTCCAGGCAATCCTAGGAACTGTATAAAAGCACACAAGAATCAGCACTCTTCTAAACACTTCTCCAGACTTCATCTCCACGGTGAACTGGGTGAGTCCAATTCCACTCAATCTCTTTCTAACCTCAGAGATATCACAATAGGGCCTTTTTTCATTTAAGACAGAATCTTGCATGTACTCACTGTGATTTTTGTCAGGGATCAGAGTGTTCTTCCACAACTATCTTCTGTCATTATTCAGTTGTAGATGCTGGTGGAAAAATATTTCCTATTAACTGGACAAAGAATTAGGGCATTTAAATCTTTTCAGAAACTTTAGAAAGTCCCTTAACCATTTTTCACATAGCTGGATTAGGAAGACATATTCCCAAATTAATCCAGAAAGGGCCAATTCAGTGGTTTATTACTTTACTCTGAAGCAGCTGTTACTCCTCACTATTAGAGACACAACAATAGATTTAGGTGATAAGTGGTGTGATCCAGTCGAGCAATTCCTGTGTTCTCCTGAGCAGAAATACCCATTGAAGGTTCTTCTCTTCAGATTGTGTAATTTAGTATCGCTCCATGGAAGTCAGTGGACCTGACCCCATTTTACTCCATCTGAGGAGTTTGTCTTTTGTGATTTGTTTGGAGAAAAGCAAAGTTTCTGTTTCTGTTCCTTCATCAGCAAGTCACTGGACTCAGCTGGTGTCCATGCAGAGGTTAAATCCTCAAAGGAAAGGATGTGATTACCATGATCCCAGACATGTTCTCTTTGATAAATGTCTAAAATGGACCCAGAATCCCAGGTCTCCAACACAGAAATAGTTACACTTAGTCTAGTCAGTCTTTGAGAGGAGATCAAAGAGGCCGGTTGGGAGGGAAGCTTATTGCGAGTGGACAAGAGGTGTAGCAAGAGAAAATAGGAACAAATAAATGACCAGGCACATAGAGACAAAGTCCATTTCTCCTCTCTCTCTCAGGCCCCATGCAGATCTCACTGCAACACTAACAGAGCTTTCAAGCCTTTCTTACACAGGCATTTGTACTTTCTCTTTATTCTAGTCCCTGTTGTGTGTTGCAGGTTTACCTCCACTCCAGAAAGATGACTTTCTCCAGCCTGTGCTATCCAGAATGCGGGGTGGCCCGGCCCAGTCCAGTTACTGGCAGCTCCAACGAGCCATGCGTTAGGCAGTGCCCTGACTCTGAAGTGGTGATCAGACCCTCACCGGTTGTCGTGACCCTCCCTGGACCAATTCTCAGCAATTTCCCTCAGCAGAGTGAAGTAGCAACCGTAGGAGCACCTGTTGTCGGAGCTGGTTTTGGAGGGTCATTCGGTTTGGGAGGATTGTACGGCTATGGAGGCCATTATGGAGGGTTGTATGGTTTAGGGAGATTAGGTGGATATGGGGGCCTTTACGGTTATGGGGGATTATTGGGCTATGAGGGACACTGTGGTTACCCAGGCCTTTATGGTTATAGGGGATTATGGGGATACGGCGGATATGGCCGTAGGTATCTTGGTGGATATTGTGGGCCATGTTAAACCCAGCAGGAACATACGTGGAAGAAGGAAGAACCAGGAAATGGACCGCAAGATACAGAATCACCCCTGATCTTTTGGGCACGGCTTTCAGAAGTGCTGGGCAAACAGGGCTCCAGTTGAACTCAGTGGGTGCTGTGTGTGCTCAGCACCTTGGGCTGACAGCCGTGCTGCATTTCTAATGTTACGCTTTATGACTCTTTCTGCCAAGGCTTTCCCATCCATGTGCGGATTCTTTTATTTGCATGTGGACTCATTCTGAATTACACGCAGGCTGTTTACACTAACCCTGCACGGTGAAGGCAACCGGGGCCTTAAGATAGTCATCACTTATGTTCATTATCACTTTAAGTCCCTTTGCAAGGGGAAAAAGAGACCTTGCTGTCAAGGAGAATTAGGCCCTACATGTTCTATCCTTTCCATCAGTATGTATCTTTAACGCCTTTGCTGCGGCAGATGTCTAATGGAGAAGCTGCATAGTCTCTGCTTCTATTTTGCTTTGTCTCATTTCCCACCCACTGGGGTAAAATAAAGAACTTACAGTGGTTACAAAGGAGACTTGTTTGTCAACCTCTGCAGCTGCAACAAAGCAAACAGAACATCTTGTCTGAAATGTGCCCCATTGAAGTATGTGATTGGTCGCAGCCCTTCATGAAACACTGGAAATACATTCTTTCTGCTCTGTGATATTTCTTCCTGTAGCTCTGTACTGCCAATTTCATTTGCATTAAAAACTCTGCTGCATCTTAATATCAGTCTTCTAGTTTGTCCTTGTTCCTCCTTCCTTACTTAAAAATTGTGTGGGATGAAATTCCTCCCTGTGGAGCCAACACCATCAGGCACTTCTCAAATTGCAATTTTCAAAGCCCTGGAGTGACAGGAGAATCGGGACTCTGGAGTGCTTGAAAGCATTCTGAAGGCCCTAAGTACCAGGGTGTAGTTTCTCCTTGCACTACCTGCTTTAGCAAAGAGTCTTTTCCTTCAAAGATAGATTTTCTTTGATTTCAAGAAGGCCAATCACATGGTTCACGGTAAGAGTCTGTGTGAGTCTTTGCAGGACAGTGACCCAGGTTCTCATAAGCTTTAGTGAGGAATGTGGTAAATTCTGTGCTAATCTCAGCTTCTGCCCTTGGGCAAGATGAGTAAGATAACAAAAGGCTTGCCATTAAATTAAATTAAGGATGATCCTGAAAGCATTGCCAGGCAAACCAGTTAAAAGATAAGAAACAAAAGGTTGGAATAAATGGTCAATTTTCAGATTGGAGAGAAGTAAATACAGTAATCGTGTCCCCCAGGGGCCTGTACTGGGATTAGCATTGTTCAACATATTCATCAATGATCTAGAAAAGGGGTGAACAATGAGATGACAAAATTTGCAGATGATACAAAATTACTCAGTTGGGTGACTTGGCAATGAAATGGCAGATGATATTCAATGTTAAATATAAAGTAATGCAAATGGCAAAATATAATCCCAACTATACATACAAAATGATGGGGTCTAAAATTAGCTGGTATCTATCAAGAAAGAGATTTTGGAGTCATTTTCAGTACTGAAATTTATGAGAATCCTTCTCATTGTGCCTGTATCATCCTGAACTGCAGAATGCTCTTTCTCCAGCTTCAGAAACTCACAAATTATCTCCACTCACCAATGGAACAGACACAACTGAGCAATGCAGCTGTCCTTAACATGCAGCAAGACCATACCAGGGAACTAGATGTAAATAAGATTGCTGACAGTTTCATCCAGAAAGCTACAGCGAGACATAATGTCTTTAAACTGGGATGTTAGTGAAGACAACTTGTAAGCTATTGCAATGATTTTAATATATTGCAATTCATGATAATGTAATTATGTACTTCAAACAATTTAATTAAAATTGTAAAGATACCAATGATGGATACATATTCAGTAACTGCTACAAACACAGACCCAGGTCTGAACCACGTCTCCCAAAAGCTGCAGGCTTAACTGAAAACACCTTAAGAAATGCTCCTGTCTCCAACACCCAGATACCCAGTTCCCAATGGGATACAGACCCCAAATAAATCCATTTTACTCTGTATACAGGTTATACAGGGTAAATTCATAAATTGGTCGCTGTTTATAACACTGACAGAGAGATATGCACAGCTGTTTTCTCCCCCAGGTATTAATTACTTGCTCTGGGTTAATTAATAAGTAAAAAGTGATTTTATTAAATACAAAACGTAGGATTTAAATGGTTCCAAGTAATAACAGACAGAACGAAGTACGTTACCAAGCAAAATAAAATGAAATATCCAAGCCTAAGCCTAATACAATAGTAAACTAAATGCAGGTAAACTCACCCTCAGAGATGTTCCAATAAGCTTCTTGTACAGATTAGAGTTCCTCCTAGTCTGGGTCCAGCAATCACTCACACCCCCGTAGTTATTGTCCTTTGTTCCAGTTTCTTTCAGGCATCTCTTTGGGATGGCGAGGTTATCTCTTGAGCCAACTGAAGAAAAAATGAAGGGGTTTCCCAGGGCCTTATATAGTCTCTCTCTCATGGGTGGAAACCCTTTGTGTTCTGTGCAGAATCACAGCTACAAGATGGAGTTTTGGAATCACATGGGCCAGTCACATGTCCATGCAGAACTCAGTTCTTTACAGGCTGATGCCATTGTTTACATGTTATTTTGAGTGTTCCCAGAAAAGCTCAGATGTGGATTGGTGTCTCTCAAGGTCCACTGTTAGCTAAGTACTCCCAATTACTTGAATAACCCTTCCACGCTATGTTGACCAAATCTGCCTAGGGGGTTTCTACAGCAAACACTTTAAATACAAGCACAGAGCCAACGCTCACAACTTCAGATATAAAAAAGATACATGATTACAAATAGGATGAATACATTCAGTAGAACATAACCTTTACAATGGTATGATACATGGCATATCTAGCATAAAACATATTTCAGTTATGTCATATTTACCCTCATAAGCGTTGTGACAAAGTTCCTCCTCTACCTTGGTGGATCCTGCGCTTATTGGCAGATTTGCTCACCTCAGTGATCTTCCCCACAGTCTGGATCAGCTCCTCCTGTGTCTGATCAGGAGTTGGGAGGTTTGGGGGGAACCCGGGCCTGCCCTCTACTCCGGGGTCCATCCCAGGGCCCTGTGGATTGCAGCTGTCTATAGTGCCTCTTGTAACAGCTGTGTGACAGCTACACCTCCCTGGGCTACTTCCCCATGGCCTCCTCCAAACACCTTCTTCATCCTCACCGCAGGATCTTCCCCCTGGTGTCTGATAACGCTTGTCCTCCTTAGTCCTCCAGCAGCACAGCCTCTCACTCTCAGCTCCTTGTGCCTCTTGCTCCCAGCTCCTCCACGCACTTCCTCTCCTCTAGCTCCTCCTCATCTGACTGGAGTGAGCTCCTTTTTAAACCCAGGTGCCCTGATTAGCCTGCCTTGATTGGCTGCAGGTGTTCTAATCAGCCTGTCTGCCTTAATTGGTTCTAGCAGATTCCTGACTACTCTAGTGCAGCCTCTGCTCTGGTCCCTCAGGGAGCAGAAGCCTGCTTCTCCTGGGGCCAGTACTGACTCTTCCTTCTACCACTCTGCTGTAGAGGAAGGAGGGAGAGGGCTGCTGCTGCTGCTGCTGCTGCTGCTGTTCCTGCTGGGCACTGGGCCCTCGCTGCTGCTGTTTCTGCTGCTGTTCCTGCTCCTGCTGCTTCCCTGGCTGGGCTAGACACCACCGCCTACCCCTCTCTCTGCTGTCTGTTTGCTGGCTGGCTGGTGGTTCCCCCCACCTCAGTTACTGCTGTTATTCCACCTACAGCCCCTTGGGGGGGGGTGCTGGCCTGCTTCCCAGAGAGGAGGGGAGTGAGGGACCCCAGCTCTTGTTGCTAAGGATACCACCCTCTGAGCGGGGTCCCTCCTGCCTGGACGCCAGACCACCACCACCTGGAGCTGCTGGGCCTACTGTGCTGTTGCTGGGGAGCTGTTGGTGCCCGGAGGAGGAGAGGAAGGAGGAGAGGACCGCCTGCTGCTGGAGACAGTATGAAGACCACTGTGGAGGGGGCTTTTCTGGACTGAGTCTTTTTCGAACTGTGCTCTTGTGGTGGGGTTTGGACTGTGTCTGCTGGGGCACCGGGGGTGTGGTGTGGAGCCTGCCCCCGGTCCATCCGTGTCCCCCTTCGCCTCCACCACCATCGTTGCCCCCTCCACCACCCCCGCTGGCTGTTTTCCTTCTGCTTCGGACTCCTGCCTCTGGGTCTGAGCTGCTCGCCTGGCTCACCATGCCCACTTCCACCATTTGGGCCTGCAGCAGCAGCAGCCAAACATTGACTTTTTGGCACAAGTGCCTGTGGGTGCACCACCTCCCCCCTCCTCCTGGACTAACCCCCTCCCCTCTGCCACATTTGTCCACCCCACCTATTTCCCTCTGTTGCCTGATAGTTCTGCCCCAGCCCTGTAGCTGTCCCCGTGGTCCCTCTACCCCAATCTCAGCTCGCCCTTTCCCCCCACCCTGTGCTACCCCAGCCCTGATCAGTTCCCCCTCATGCGCCCACGCCCCCTCTCAGGCGCTTGTGCCCTTCCCCATTTGGTTTCCCCTTGTTCACTGCACTTCCCCCTCTGCCGTTGCCCCCCCGCTCCCCTAGTGCAACTGGAGGAGCCGGAACCCCCCTCTGCGTTGGTGCCCTGCACCAATCCCACCCGTAGTCCTTGGTTGCTCCCTACGCCCCTTTAGCCTTCCCGTTCTGGCACCCTCCTCCCCTGACTGCAGCCTAGCGGGGAAGGGTGGCCGCCTCCTCTCCTTCCCCTCCCCTTGCTGTTTGTCCCCCTCCCAGCTCTCGTTATGGCAGGGGATGCGGCGGGGGAGACCCCTCGCGATGCTCCCACTACCCCTCCTCCACCTGCCCCCGTGTCCACTGCCCAAGCCTCTACCTCAACCGCCACTGCCGATCCACCTACCACCGCCCCTGCTTGGGCACCGGCGGTGGCGAGTACTGGGGAGACCTCCGTTGCTGCCGCATCTCTCGCCCCTTCTGATTCGGGGGGAGCTCCCCCAGCCGGTGGGAAGGGTCGGGGTGGGAAGAAGGGTAAGGGCCCCGCTAGAAAGGCCAGGCCCTCCATGGCGGAGACTGCCCCCACTGCCGCAGCCCCGCTACCGGCTGCGGCGTCCCTCCCCGCTGTTCCCTCCACCAGCTCTGCAGGTCTCCCTCCCCCGGCCCCCAGGGCGTACGCCCAGGTGGCGGCGGCCTCCCCGCCTGCCGCTGCTCCTCCGCCCGCCGCTTCCGCCAACATCTACAGCGGCCGGGGCCCCTTTCCCACTTTGACCAGGAAGCACGGCGTCCGTTGCCTCCTGGTGCCCGCCTCGCCCCACGTGGAGACCTACGTGCGGGCGTTGGCCAGGGTAGTGGGGCCCACGGCCATCGTGGCGGCCTCCAAAATGTACGGGAAGGTGGTCTTCTTCCTGGCATTGGAGGCTGCCGCCCAGGAGGCGGTAGAGACGGGCCTGGCGGTGGGGGGCGTGTTCGTCCCCCTGGAGCCGTTGGAAGACCTGGGGGTCCGCTTGATCTTGACCTCCGTCCCTCC
The DNA here is from genome assembly GCF_025201925.1 of Gopherus flavomarginatus. NCBI lineage: Eukaryota > Metazoa > Chordata > Testudines > Testudinidae > Gopherus > Gopherus flavomarginatus. The sequence goes on along the minus strand of NC_066617.1, from coordinate 3,909,110 downwards.
CTTCCTGCCCAATGCCGCCCTGCTGCCCGCCCTTTCTGCCCTGGGACGCCCCATCTCTGTCATCAGCCCTCTCCCCTTGGGCTGCAAGGACCCCGCCCTCCGTCATGTTCTCTCGTTCCGCCGGCAAGTGCAGCTTCAACTGCCGCCGGCGGCGCGTGGCGGAGAGGCGCTCGAGGGGTCCTTTCTGGTCCCTTACCAGGGAGCCCACTACCGGGTGCATTACTCAACGGGGGAGGCCCGGTGCTACCTCTGCCGGGCGATGGGGCACGTCCGGAGGGACTGTCCCTTGGCCCGGCACGGAGGAGCGTCCGGGACCCCTGAGCCCCGGCAAGGCGCCGGCCCTGTCATCGCCGGTCCCCCTAGCTGCCCGGCACCCGCAGCTGCCCCTCCTCCTCCTTCTCGGTCCACCTCTGTGGAGGAGAGTGTGGCGGGGCTACCGCCGGCCGTGGGAGAGGGCTCGTCCCAGGGGGAATCCTCCCCGGTTTCTGCTGTCCCACCACTGCCTCCTCGAGTCCCTGAGCCATTGCCCTTGCCCCCCGAGCCGACCCCTGTTAGCCAGCCCCCGGATGATGCCATGGAGGGCTGGTCCTTAGTGCAGGGGAAGCGGGGCAAGCGGAAGGCTCGAGTTTCTTTACATCCTTCGGATTCGGAGGCCCCCCGGAAGAGCAGGAAGGGGGGCGCCGATGTCGAGTCTTCCGCCTTGTCCCCTGATGACTCCCAGTTTGTGGTGCCGGCTGAGGATGCCGTGGCAGTACCGGAAGGTGACGCCGCCCCATCTCCGGGGTCCCTTCCCGTGGATGCCCCCGAGGGAGCCTCTCTCGCCCCCTACCCACTTGGCACCTCTGAGAGCGCCGCGGTGGGTATCGCCTCGGGTGCTGGCGGGGAGGGCCCTGGGGTGGTGGACTGTGATCTCCCTCCCATATACGCAGAAATCGAGGCCCTGGGTTTGACCCCGGTCACGCAGGGGGAGGACGACCCTCTGCCGGCGGGCCTCGATCTGGGCGACCTCACTACGTCCCCCCTGTCCCTGGGTTCCCTTCCCTTACCCGCTGTTTCTGCTCCAACCTCTGAGGGTCCCCTGGAATCTTCCCTCGACTCGGCTGCGGGTGGCACTCTGTTGGCAGCTGCCGAGCCCCTTGGGGCGACGGCCAGTGCCCTGCTGCCGAGACCCGCTTCCCAGGGGGTGTCCCTCTTGGGTGTGGAGGACCCGCCCTCCTTCCTCAGCGGGGACCCCATTGACCACCATCTCTCTCTGGATGCCGAGGCTGCCGCACGTGCCACAGTGGCTGCGCCCGGCATCGTTAGGGGTCCCCTGCCCACTTCCCAGATCCTTGAGCCTGGCCAGGAGGAGCCACCTTCTGGCATCTCACCTATGGAGGCTCCGGATCCTGCCTCTACCTCCTTCCCGGATTCTCTCCCTGATCCCCGCCCTACTCCTGTTGGCTCTGTCCTTGTCCCCCCCACTTCCTGCGATGCCAGTGCCGCCCCTGGCAATACCTCCCAGGGAGCGGGTTCACTAGTTCTCTCCTGTCCCGACCCCCCAGGGGCTGCTGTTCTCCTTCCACCGCCCCTTCCTGAATCCGGGAGCGGGGCGGGTCGTGTGGCGTCGGTCCATCTGCTGCCACGTTGGGGATCTGCCCCCTGCCTACCCGCCTCGGTGGGCCACGGGGCTGTGACGGGGGCCCCACTGGGGGCCAGTCATCGATCAGTGACCCCACCCCCCCATGCGCTGAGGGAGGAGCTGCGGGAGTTCCTTGAGGACGTCCGTGGCTCCCGGAACAAAGTCCATCTTGCGCTCCAGCGGTGGGGGGATTTCCATCAGGTCCTCCGGGCCGCGAGGGCCCTCATGGGGGAGGGTAAGAGGACCGGGAAGCAGGCCGCCGCGGCCTACCGGCGGGTCCGTGTCTTCCGTGACTCCTTACTCACCTTCGGGGTTGGTCACGGATTGCTGCGCGGCCTGCTGGAGGCCGTGGGCGTGTCTGCCGGCAAGGATCCCCCCCAGCCCTCCTCATGGCGCCGATCATCCTTGCCACCTTAAACACCCGAGGCTGTAGGATGGGTCTCCGCAGGAGCCAGGTGCTCTCCTTCCTTCGGGAGGGGGGGTACTCTGTGGTTTCCTGCAGGAGACCCATACGGATCCGGCCGCTGAAGCTAGCTGGCGGCTGGAGTTGGGGGACGGGGCCTACTTTAGCCACTTCTCTGTCTACGCGGCTGGAGTGGCGACCCTGTTCTCCCCCGACCTACGGCCCGAGGTGCTAGGGGTCGCCGAGGCTGTGCCGGGTCGCCTGCTGCACCTCCGGGTCCGCATGGAGGGGCTTGTGGTTCATCTCGTCAACGTTTACGCCCCGACATCGGCCCCGGAGAGGCTACGTTTTTATCAGCAGGCATCCGCCTTCCTTGGCTCCCTGGACTCTCGAGAGTGCCTGGTCCTGGGAGGGGATTTTAACACCACCCTCGAGGAACGGGACCGCTCGGGGACCGAGCAGTGCCCGGCAGCTGCGGACGTCCTCCGGGAGATTGTCGACCGCCACTCCCTGATGGACGTCTGGCGCGACCACCACCCAGACGACGTCTCGACGTTCACCTTCGTCCGGGTGGAGGCCCATCGGTCGTGCCACTCCCGGCTGGACCGTATTTACCTGTCACGTTTCCACCTTTCACGGGCCCACTCCTCCAGCGTTCGGCCGGCCCCCTTTTCGGAACACCACCTTGCCACCGTTACGGCCTCTCTCTGCGCGGAGCGGCCGGGGCCGGCCTATTGGCACTTTAATAATAGTTTGCTGGAGGATGCGGGCTTCGTGGCGTCCTTCCGGGAGTTCTGGCTGGCCTGGCGAGGGCAGAGGCGTGCCTTTTCCTCGGCGCGGCGGTGGTGGGATCTGGGGAAGGTGCGCGCCCGGCTCTTCTGCCGTGACTACACTCGGGGTGCCAGCCGACGGAGGGATGCGGCGATAGGGCAGTTGGAGTGGGAGGTCCTGGAGCTGGAGAGGCGTCTGGCCGTCGACCCCGAGGATCCATCCCTCTGCGGAGCGTGCCGGGAGAAGCGGGAGGAGCTCCGGGCCCTCGAAGACCATCGGGCCCGGGGTGCTTTTGTTCGGTCCCGCATCCACCTCCTTCGGGAGATGGATCGCGGCTCCCGCTTCTTCTACGCCCTGGAGAAAAGGAGGGGGGCCAAGAAGCACGTCACCTGCCTCCTGGCGGAGGACGGCACCCCCCTCACGGATCCGGCGGAGATGTGCCAGAGGGCCAGGGCCTTCTACGCCACTCTTTTCTCCCCGGATCCGACCGATCCTAACGCTTGCAGAGTGCTCTGGGACGGGCTCCCGACGGTCAGCACGGGCGACCGGGACCGGCTAGAGCTGCCTCTCACTCTGGCCGAGTTCTCGGAGGCCCTCCGTCACATGCCCACCAATAAATCTCCGGGCTTGGACGGGCTGACCGTGGAGTTCTACCGCGTGTTCTGGGACGTCCTCGGCCCAGACCTGGTCACCGTCTGGGCCGAGGCTTTGCATAGCGGGGTCCTCCCTCTCTCGTGCAGGCGAGCCGTGCTGGCCTTATTGCCGAAGAGGGGAGACCTCCGCGACTTACGGAATTGGCGTCCCGTCTCGCTCCTCAGCACGGACTACAAAATTGTTGCGAAGGCCATCTCGATGCGGCTAGGGTCCGTGCTGGCGGACGTGGTCCATCCAGACCAGACCTACACCGTCCCGGGCCGCACCATCTTTGATAACTTGTATCTGGTCCGGGACCTTCTGGAATTGGGGTGTAGGGATGGTCTGTCGTTCGCCCTCCTGTCCCTGGATCAGGAGAAGGCGTTCGACCGGATGGATCACGGGTATCTCCTGGGCACTCTGCGAGCGTTCGGCTTCGGACCCCTGTTTGTGGGTTTTCTGCAGGTGCTGTACGCTTCTGCGGAGTGTCTGGTCAGGCTCAACTGGACCCTGACCGAGCCGGTCAGCTTCGGGCGGGGAGTGCGGCAGGGGTGCCCCCTCTCGGGCCAGCTGTACGCTCTGGCGATCGAGCCCTTCCTCTGTCTCCTCCGCAAGAGGTTGACGGGGTTGGTGCTTCAGGAGCTGGGGCTGCGGCTGGTCCTGTCGGCATACGCTGACGATGTGCTCCTCGTGGTCCAGGACCCGGGCGACTTGGCGCAGGTGGAGGCTTGCCAGGCTGTGTACTCGGCGGCCTCCTCCGCCCGGGTCAACTGGGTCAAGAGCTCTGGCCTGGTGGTCGGGGACGGGTGGCAGGCGAGCTCCCTCCCACCTGCGCTTCAGGCCATCCGGTGGAGCGCGGGTCCGCTGCTCTATCTCGGCGTTTACCTTTCTGCCACGCATCCGTCTCCGCCGGAGAACTGGCAGGATTTGCAGGGCAGGGTGACGGAGCGGCTCCGGAAATGGACAGGACTACTCCGGTGCCTCTCCCTTCGGGGGAGGGCACTGGTGCTTAATCAACTGGTCCTGTCCATGCTCTGGTACCGACTCAACACCCTGGTCCCGGCCCCGGGTTTCCTGGCCAACCTCCGGACGGTGATTCTGGAGTTCTTTTGGCCAGGGACGCACTGGGTCTCTGCAGGGGTCCTCCACCTGCCCCTGGAGGAGGGGGGGCAGGGCCTGAAGTGCTTACGCGCTCAGGTCCATGTCTTCCGCCTCCAGGCCCTGCAGAGGCTCCTGTTTGGTGCGGGTAGTCCGGCGTGGAGCGTATTGGCGCACGCCTTCCTCCGCCGCTTCCGAGGGCTCCGATACGACCGGCAGCTCTTTTACCTCCATCCGAGAGGTCTTCCGCGAGACCTCTCCGGGCTGCCGGTCTTCTACCAAGACCTCCTCCGGACCTGGAAGCTCTTTTCAATGACCAGGTCCGTGGCGGCCACCGTGGGGGTTGACCTCCTCGCGGAGCCCCTGCTACACAATCCCCAGCTTCGTGTGCAGGTGGCGGAGTCCCCCACGGTGTGCCAGAGGTTGGTCTCGGCAGGAGTCACCAGGGTCGGAGACCTCCTGGACTACGACCGGGGAGACTGGCTGGATCCCCTGACGCTCGCTCAGCGCATGGGGCTCTCCAGACCTTGTACTCCCCGGCGCGTACTTCAGGAGGTGAAGGCCGCTTTACTGCCCGCTGCTCGGGCTTACCTCGACCGGGTCCTGCGAGAGGGCACGCCCCGCCCACCCTCCACCCCAGGCCCCGTGACATTTTTATCGGGCCCCTGCCCTGTGGACCCAATCGGCCCCCTCACCCTTTCACTGCCAGCCGGCTGCATGATCTGCAGCCGGTTTTGTTCCAGACCGCGCCACGGAAACATCTGTACTCGCTCGTGCTCCATACCCTTCACTACCTCACCCTCGCGTCCCGCCCCGATACCAAATGGCGGGACCTCCTGCCGCCTCTCAAGGGTGAGGAGCCCCGGTGGGCCAGCTTGTACTCTGCCCTGGTCCCGAGGCCCGCCGGGGATATCAGTTGGCGGCTCCTTCACGGAGCCGTGAGCACGGGCGTGTACTTGGCGCGGTTCACATCTGTCCCTAGCACCTGCCCTTTCTGTGGTGAGAAGGAGACCTTGGCGCACATTTATTTGGAGTGCGCCAGGTTGCAGCCCCTGTTCTGGCTCCTCCTGAATATTTTCCTGCGTTTTTGGTTGCACTTTTCCCCTCACCTTTTTATCTACACACTCCCCATCCGTGGCCCCACGAAGTCGCGGGATCTCCTTCTCAACCTCCTCTTGGCCCTGGCCAAACTGACCATCTACAACACCAGGGAGAAGAGGTTGGCCGACGGGACTTCCTGCGACTGTGGGGCCTATTTCCGTTCCTCCGTCTGCTCTCGCATCCGGGCAGAGTTCCTCTGGACGGCATCTACTGGCTCCCTTGACACCTTCGAGGAGCAGTGGGCGTTGTTCGGGGTTCTCTGCTCGGTGTCCCCATCGGGTTCCCTTCTTTTAGCCCTATGACCTCACTCCCGATCCTGTTTTTTTTTTTCATTAGTTGTCCCCCGTAATTATTTGGTGTCCGAGACCTGTGGGTCCTCCACTTAGGCTGGGGGGAGGCCCTTTAGAAGTGGGCGGGCTTTGCCCGCCCACCCCCGCTGGATGCCAATAGGACCACTCTGCTGTAGAGGAAGGAGGGAGAGGGCTGCTGCTGCTGCTGCTGCTGTTTCTGCTGGGCGCTGGGCCCTCGCTGCTGCTGTTTCTGCTGCTGTTCCTGCTCCTGCTGCTTCCCTGGCTGGGCTAGACACCACCACCTTCCCCTCTCTCTGCTGTCTATTTGCTGGCTGGCTGGTGGTTCCCCCCCACCTCAGTTACAACTGTTATTCCACCTACAGCCCCTGGGGGGGGTGCTGGCCTGCTTCCCAGAGAGGAGGGGAATGAGGGACCCCAGCTCTTGTTGCTGAGGACACCATCCTCTGAGCAGGGTCCCTCCTGCCTGGACGCCAGACCACCACCACCTGGAGCTGCTGGGGCTACTGTGGCTGTTGCTAAGGAGCTGTTGGTGCCCGGAGGAGGAGAAGAAGGAGAAGTCGACCACTCACTGCTGGAGACGGTATGAAGACCACTGTGGAGGGGGCTTTTCTGGACTGAGTCTTTTTCAAACTGTGCTCTTGTGGTGGGGGTTTGGACTGTGCCTGCTGGGGCAGCGGGGGTGTGGCGTGGAGCCTGCCCCCGGTCCATCCGTGTCCCCCTTTGCCCCCACCACCATCGTTGCCCCCTCCACCACCCCCGCTGGCTGTTTTCCTTCTGCTTTGGACTCCTGCCTCTGGGTCTGAGCTGCTTGCCTGGCTCACCACGCCCACTTCCACCATTTGGGCCTGCAGCAGCAGCAGCCAACCATTGACTTTTTGGCACAAGTGCCTGTGGGTGCACCACCTCCCCCCTCATACTGGACTGATCCCCTGCCCTTTGCCACATTTGTCCACCCCACCTATTTCCCTCTGCCACCTGATAGTTCTGCCCCGGCCCTGTAGCTGTCCCCGTGGTCCCTCTACCCCAATCTCAGTTCGCCCTTTCCCCCCACCCTGTGCTCCCCCAGCCCTGATCGGTCCCCCCCCCCATGTGCCCACGCCCCCTCTCAGGCGCTTGTGCCCTTCCCCATTTGGTTTCCCCTTGTTCACTGCACTCCCCCCTCTGCCGTTCCCCCCCACTCCCCCAGTGCAACTGGAGGAGCTGGAACCCCCCTCTGCGTTGGTGCCCTGCAACAATCCCACCCGTAGTCCTTGGTTGCTCCCTACGCCCCTTTAGCCTTCCCATTCTGGCGCCCTCCTCCCCCGCCTGCAGCCTAGCGGGGAGGGGTGGCCGCCTCCTCTCCTTCCCCTTCCCTCGCTGTTTGTCCCCCTCCCCGCTCTCGTTATGGCGGGGGATGCGGCGGGGGAGACCCCTCGCGATGCTCCCACTACCCCTCCTCCACCTGCCCCCGTGTCCACTGCCCAAGCCTCTACCTCGACCGCCGCTGCCGATCCACCTACCACCGCCCCTGCTGGGGCACCGGCGGCGGCGAGTACTGGGGAGACCTCCGTTGCTGCCACGTCTCTCGCCCCTTCTGATTCGGGGGGAGCCCCCCCAGCCGGTGGGAAGGGTCGGGGTGGGAAGAAGGGTAAGGGCCCCGCTAGAAAGGCCAGGCCCTCCATGGCGGAGACTGCCCCCGCAGCCCCGCTACCGGCTGCGGCGTCCCTCCCCGCTGTTCCCTCCACCAGCTCTGCAGGTCTCCCTCCCCCGGCCCCCAGGGCGTACGCCCAGGTGGCGGCGGCCCCCCCCGCTTGCTGCTGCTCCTCTGACCACTGCTTCCGCCAACATCTACAGCGGCCGGGGCCCCTTTCCCACTTTGACCAGGAAGCACGGCGTCCGTTGCCTCCTGGTGCCCGCCTCGCCCCACGTGGAGACCTACGTGCGGGCGTTGGCCAGGGTAGTGGGGCCCACGGCCATCGTGGCGGCCTCCAAAATGTACGGGAAGGTGGTCTTCTTCCTGGCATCGGAGGCTGCCGCCCAGGAGGCGGTAGAGACGGGCCTGGCGGTGGGGGGCGTGTTCGTCCCCCTGGAGCCGTTGGAAGACCTGGGGGTCCGCTTGATCTTGACCTCCGTCCCTCCCTTTCTGCCCAATGCCGCCCTGCTGCCCGCCCTTTCTGCCCTGGGACGCCCCATCTCTGTCATCAGCCCTCTCCCCTTGGGCTGCAAGGACCCCGCCCTCCGTCATGTTCTCTCGTTCCGCCGGCAAGTGCAGCTTCAACTGCCGCCGGCGGCACGTGGCGGAGAGTCGTTCGAGGGGTCCTTTCTGGTCCCTTACCAGGGAGCCCACTACCGGGTGCATTACTCAACGGGGGAGGCCCGGTGCTACCTCTGCCGGGCGATGGGGCACGTCCGGAGGGACTGTCCCTTGGCCCAGCACGGAGGAGCGTCCGGGACCCCCGAGCCCCGGCAAGGCGCCGGCCCTGTCATCGCCGGTCCCCCTAGCTGCCCGGCACCCGAAGCTGCCCCTCCTCCTCCTTCTCGGTCCACCTCTGTGGAGGAGACTGTGGCGGGGCTACCGCCGGCCGTGGGAGAGGGCTCGTCCCAGGGGGAATCCTCCCCGGTTTCTGCTGTCCCACCACTGCCTCCTCGAGTCCCTGAGCCATTGCCCTTGCCCCCCGAGCCGACCCCTGTTAGCCAGCCCCCGGATGATGCCATGGAGGGCTGGTCCTTAGTGCACGGGAAGCGGGGCAAGCGGAAGGCTCAAGTTTCTTTACATACTTCGGATTCGGAGGCCCCCCGGAAGAGCAGGAAGGGGGGCGCCGATGTCGACTCTTCCGCCTTGTCCCCTGATGACTCACAGTTTGTGGTGCCGGCTGGGGATGCCGTGGCAGCACCGGAAGGTGACACCGCCCCTCCTCCGGGGTCCCTTCCCGTGGATGCCCCCGAGGGAGCCTCTCTCGCCCCCTTCCCACTTGGCGCCTCTGAGAGCGCCGCGGTGGGTATCGCCTCGGGTGCTGGCGGGGAGGGCCCTGGGGTGGTGGACTGTGATCTCCCTCCCATCTACGCAGAAATCGAGGCCCTGGGTTTGACCCCGGTCACGCAGGGGGAGGATGACCCTCTGCCGGCGGGCCTCGATCTGGGCGACCTCCCTACATCCCCCCTGTCCCTGGGTTCCCTTCCCCTACCCGCTGTTTCTGCTCCCACCTCTGAGGGTTCCCTGGAATCTTCCCTCGACTCGGCTGCGGGTGGCACTCTGTTGGCAGCTGCCGAGCCCCTTGGGGCGACGGCCAGTGCCCCGCTGCCGAGACTCGCTTCCCAGGGGGTGTCCCTCTTGGGTGTGGAGGACCCGCCCTCCTTCCTCAGCGGGGACCCCATTGACCACCATCTCTCTCTGGATGCCGAGGCTGCCGCACGTGCCACAGTGGCTGAGCCCGGCATCGTTAGGGGTCCCCTGCCCACTTCCCAGATCCTTGAGCCTGGCCAGGAGGAGCCACCTTCTGGCGTCTCACCTATGGAGGCTCCGGATCCTGCCTCTACCTCCTTCCCGGATTCTCTCCCTGATCCCCGCCCTACTCCTGTTGCCTCTGTCCTTGTCCCCCCCACTTCCTGTGATGCCAATGCCGCCCCTGGCAATACCTCCCAGGGAGCGGGTTCACTAGTTCTTTCCTGTCCCGACCCCCCAAGGGCTGCTGTTCTCCTTCCACCGTCCCTTCTTGAATCTGAGAGCGGGGCGGGTCGTGTGGCGTCGGTCCATCTGCTGCCACGTTGGGGATCTGCCCCCTGCCTACCCGCCTTGGTGGGCCACGGGGCTGTGACGGGGGCCCCACTGGGGGCCAGTCATCGATCAGTGACCCCACCCCCCCATGCGCTGAGGGAGGAGCTGCGGGAGTTCCTTGAGGACGTCCGTGGCTCCCGGAACAAAGTCCATCTTGCGCTCCAGCGGTGGGGGGATTTCCATCAGGTCCTCCGGCCCGCGAGGGCCCTCATGGGGGAGGGTAGGAGGACCGGGAAGCAGGCCGCCGCGGCCTACCGGCGGGTCCGTGTCTTCCGTGACTCCTTACTCACCTTCGGGGTTGGTCACGGATTGCTGCGCGGCCTGCTGGAGGCCGTGGGCGTGTCTGCCAGCGAGGATCCCCCCCAGCCCTCCTCATGGCGCCGATCATCCTTGCCACCTTAAACACCCGAGGCTGTAGGATGGGTCTCCGCAGGAGCCAGGTGCTCTCCTTCCTCCGGGAGGGGGGGTAATCTGTGGTTTTCCTGCAGGAGACCCATACGGATCCGGCCGCTGAAGCTAGCTGGCGGCTGGAGTGGGGGGATGGGGCCTTCTTTAGCCACTTCTCTGTCTGCGCGGCTGGAGTGGCGACCCTGTTCACCCCCGACCTACGGCACGAGGTGCTAGGGGTCGCCGAGGCTGTGCCGGGTCGCCTGCTGCACCTCCGGGTCCGCATGGAGGGGCTTGTGGTTCATCTCGTCAACGTTTACGCCCCGACATCGGCCCCGGAGAGGCTACGTTTTTATCAGCAGGCATCCGCCTTCCTCGGCTCCCTGGACCCTCGTGAGTGCCTGGTCCTGGGAGGGGATTTTAACACCACCCTCGAGGAACGGGACCGCTCGGGGACCGAGCAGTGCCCGGCAGCTGCGGACGTCCTCCGGGAGATTGTCGACCGCCACTCCCTGGTGGACGTCTGGCGCGACCACCACCCAGACGACGTCTCGACGTTTACCTTCGTCCGGGTGGAGGCCCATCGGTCGTGCCACTCCCGGCTGGACCGTATTTACCTGTCACGTTTCCACCTTTCACGGGCCCACTCCTCCAGCGTTCGGCCGGCCCCCTTTTCGGATCACCACCTTGCCACCGTGACGGCTTCTCTCTGCGCGGAGAGGCCGGGGCCGGCCTATTGGCACTTTAATAATAGTTTGCTGGAGGATGCGGGCTTCGTGGCGTCCTTCCGGGAGTTCTGGCTGGCCTGGCGAGGGCAGAGGTGCGCCTTTTCCTCGGCGCGGCGGTGGTGGGATCTGGGGAAGGTGCGCGCCCGGCTCTTCTGCCGTGACTACACTCGGGGTGCCAGCCGACGGAGGGATGCGGCGATAGGGCAGTTGGAGCGGGAGGTCTTGGAGCTGGAGAGGCGTCTGGCCGTCGACCCCGAGGATCCATCCCTCTGCGGAGCGTGCCGGGAGAAGCGGGAGGAGCTCCGGGCCCTCGAAGACCATCGGGCCCGGGGTGCTTTTGTTCGGTCCCGCATCCACCTCCTTCGGGAGATGGATCGCGGCTCCCGCTTCTTCTACGCCCTGGAGAAAAGGAGGGGGGCCAAGAAGCACGTCACCTGCCTCCTGGCGGAGGATGGCACCCCCCTCACGGATCCGGCGGAGATGTGCCAGAGGGCCAGGGCCTTCTACGCCACTCTTTTCTCCCCGGTTCCGACTGATCCTAACGCTTGCAGAGTGCTCTGGGACGGGCTCCCGACGGTCAGCACGGGCAACCGGGACCGGCTAGAGCTGCCTCTCACTCTGGCCGAGTTCTCGGAGGCCCTCCGTCGCATGCCCACCAATAAAGCTCCGGGTTTGGACGGGCTGACCGTGGAGTTCTACTGTGTGTTCTGGGACGTCCTCGGCCCAGACCTGGTCACCGTCTGGGCCGAGGCTTTGCAGAGCGGGGTCCTCCCTCTCTCGTGCAGGAGAGCCGTGCTGGCCTTATTGCCGAAGAGGGGGGACCTCCGCGACTTATGGAATTGGCGTCCCGTCTCGCTCCTCATCACGGACTACAAAATTGTTGCGAAGGCCATCTCGATGCGGCTAGGGTCCGTGCTGGCGGACGTGGTCCATCCAGACCAGACCTACACCGTCCCGGGCCGCACCATCTTTGATAACTTGTATCTGGTCCGGGACCTTCTGGAATTGGGGCGTAGGGATGGTCTGTCGTTCGCCCTCCTGTCCCTGGATCAGGAGAAGGCGTTCGACCGGATGGATCACGGGTATCTCCTGGGCACGCTGCGAGCGTTCGGCTTCGGACCCCTGTTTGTGGGTTTTCTCCAGGTGCTGTACGCTTCTGCGGAGTGTCTGGTCAGGCTCAACTGGACCCTGACCGAGCCGGTTAGCTTCGGGTGGGGAGTGCGGCAGGGGTGCCCCCTCTCGGGCCAGCTGTACGCTCTGGCGATCGAGCCCTTCCTCTGTCTCCTCCGCAAGAGGTTGACGGGGTTGGTGCTTCAGGAGCTGGGGCTGCGGCTGGTCCTGTCGGCATACGCTGACGATGTGCTCCTCGTGGTCCAGGACCCGGGCGACTTGGCGCAGGTGGAGGCTTGCCAGGCTGTGTACTCGGCGGCCTCCTCCGCCCGGGTCAACTGGGTCAAGAGCTCTGGCCTGGTGGTCGGGGACGGGTGGCAGGCGAGCTCCCTCCCACCTGCGCTTCAGGCCATCCGGTGGAGCGCGGGTCCGCTGCTCTATCTCGGCGTTTACCTTTCTGCCACGCATCCGTCTCCGCCGGAGAACTGGCAGGATTTGCAGGGCAGGGTGACGGAGCGGCTCCGGAAATGGACAGGACTACTCCGGTGCCTCTCCCTTCGGGGGAGGGCACTGGTGCTTAATCAACTGGTCCTGTCCATGCTCTGGTACCGACTCAACACCCTGGTCCCGGCCCCAGGTTTCCTAGCCAACCTCCGGACGGTGATTCTGGAGTTCTTTTGGCCAGGGACGCACTGGGTCTCTGCAGGGGTCCTCCACCTGCCCCTGGAGGAGGGGGGGCAGGGCCTGAAGTGCTTACGCGCTCAGGTCCATGTCTTCCGCCTCCAGGCCCTGCAGAGGCTCCTGTTTGGTGCGGGTAGTCCGGCGTGGAGCGTATTGGCGCACGCCTTCCTCCGCCGCTTCCAAGGGCTCCGATATGACCGGCAGCTCTTTTACCTCCATCCGAGAGGTATTCCGCGAGACCTCTCCAGGCTGCCGGTCTTCTACCAAGACCTCCTCCGGACCTGGAAGCTCTTTTCAACGACCAGGTCCGTGGCGGCCACCGTAGGGGTTGACCTCCTCGCGGAGCCCCTGCTACACAATCCCCAGCTTCGTGTGCAAGTGGCGGAGTCCCCCACGGTGTGCCAGAGGTTGGTCTCGGCGGGAGTCACCAGGGTCGGAGACCTCCTGGACTACGACCGGGGAGACTGGCTGGATCCCCTGACGCTCGCTCGGCGCATGGGGCTCTCCAGACCTCGTACTCCCCAGCGCGTACTTCAGGAGGTGAAGGCCGCTTTATTGCCTGCTGCTCAGGCTTACCTCGACCGGGTCCTGCAAGAGGGCACGCCCCGCCCACCCTCCACCCCAAGCCCCGTGGACACTTTTATCGGGCCCCTGCCCCGTGAACCCAATCGGCCCCCTCACCCTTTCACTGCCAGCCGGCTGCATGATCTGCAGCCGGTTTTGTTCCAGACCGCGCCACGGAAACATCTGTACTCGCTCGTGCTCTATACCCTTCACTACCTCACCCTCGCGTCCCGCCCCGATACCAAATGGCAGGACCTCCTGCCGCCTCTCGAGGGTGAGGAGCCCCAGTGGGCCAGCTTGTACTCTGCCCTGGTCCCGAGGCCCGCCGGGGATATCAGTTGGCGGCTCCTTCACAGAGCCGTGAGCATGGGCGTGTACTTGGCGCGGTTCACATCTGTCCCTAGCACCTGCCCTTTCTGTGGTGAGAAGGAGACCTTGGCGCACGTTTATTTGGAGTGCGCCAGGTTGCAGCCCCTGTTCCGGCTCCTCCTCAATATTTTCCTGCGTTTTTCGTTGCACTTTTCCCCTCACCTTTTTATCTACACGCTCCCCATCCGTGGCCCCACGAAGTCGCGGGATCTCCTTCTCAACCTCCTCTTGGCCCTGGCCAAACTGGCCATCTACAACACCAGGGAGAGGAAGTTGGCCGACGGGATTTCCTGTGACTGTAGGGCCTATTTCCGTTCCTCCGTCCGCTCACGCATCCGGGCAGAGTTCCTCTAGGCGGCGTCCACTGGCTCCCTTGCCGCCTTCGAGGAGCAGTGGGCGTTGTCCGGGGTCCTCTGCTCGGTGTCCCCATCAGGTTCCCTTCGTTTAGCCCTATGACCTCACTCCCAATCCTGTTTTTTCATTAGTTGTCCCTCGTAATTACTTGGTGTCCCAGACCTGTGGGTCCTCCCCTTAGGCTGGGGGGAGGCCCTTTAGAAGTGGGCGGGCTTTGCCCACCCACCCCCGCTGGATGCCGATAGGACCAGTATATTTGCCCTCTACCAGACTCCTGTACCCCACTGGCCTGAGTCTGTCACATATCCCTCCCCCTTGCTCAACACCAAGGGGTTGGGCAGCTTGGGAAGCCAGAGAGTTCACACATGACAAGCCATCGGCATTGCCGTGATGGCTCCCTGCTCCGTGTTGCACACAGAACTGGAAAGGTTGGAGGGATAGGAACCATCTGGTCACCTTTGTGTTCTTCTCCTTGTTCTGCTGCAGCCATTGAAGAGGGGCATGGTCGGTCACGAGGACAAATCTGCGCCCGAGCATGTAGTAGCGCAATGCTTCCATGGCCCGTTTTACGGCCAGGCACTCTCTCTCCACCACTGCATATTTTTGTTCCCTTGGAAACTTGGAAGGAGTTTCCTACTGAGGTAGAGAATTGGGTGTTCCTCCTCCCTGACCATCTGTGATAGAATGGCCCTCAACCCTACTTCCAATGCACCTGTCTGCAGGATAAATTCCTTGGTGAAATCAGGGGCTATTAGGACAGGCTTACTGCAGAGTGCAGTCCTTAGGTCTGTGAATGCTTCCTCTGCTGCGTCAGACCACCTCACCAGATCAGGTCCACGGGCTTTTACTAGGTCATTCAGGGGGCTTGCCCTTGTGGCAAAGTGGGGGATAAATCGTCGGTAATACCCCACTACACCTAGGAATGTCCGGACTTGTTTCTTGCGACGTGGTCGCGGCCAATTGGATGGCCTCCAACTTGTTCACTTGGGGTTTTACCAGACCTTTTCCCACAGTGTAGCCAAGATATTTGGCCTCCGTAAACCTTACAGCGCACTTGGCAGGGTTTGCTGTAAGGCCAGCTCGCCTGAAGGTATCAAGGACTGCCTCCACCTTCTCTAGGTGACTTTCCCAGTCTGGGGTATGAATGACCACATCATCCAAGTAGGCAGCAGCATAACTGTTATGCGGGCATAATAGCTTATCCATGAGGCGCTGGAAAGTAGCTGGGGCCCTATGTAGTCCAAAAGGGAGGACAATATATTGAAAAAGACCCTCTGGTGTAGAGAACGCAGTCTTTTCCTTTGTGTCTTCTGCAAGGGGAATCTGCCAGTACCCCTTTGTCAAGTCTAGAGTCGTCAAGTAACAGCATTAACCATTACCATCTATGTGAGGTATGGGGTATGCGTCAAACTGGGATACTTCATTTAGTCACCGGAAGTCGTTGCAAAACCTTGTGGTGCCATCAGGTTTGGGCACCAGCACGATTGGGCTGGACCACTGACTGTGGGATTCTTCAATGATCCCCAACTCCAACATTTTTTTTAGTTCTGCTTTTATTTCCTCCCTTTTGGCTGCTGGCACCCGATAGGGCCTCATTGTTATTCTGGCCCCAGGGTTCATAACGATGTGGAGATACGACTCAGTTGTTCGACCCGGTTTTGTCAAGAACACATCTTGGTTCCAGAAGATCCTCTCAGACACCTCATTCTTCTGGTCTGGCATTAAATCAGGAGACACTCTCACCTGTTTGGAAGGCTTGTTTTCCTGGGTTAGGTCTTTTTGGACACTTATGCATGCCTCTTGTGCATGCCAGGGTTTCAGAAGGTTGATGTGATAAATCTGTTCTTGTTTTCGGCGTCCTGGCTGCTGCACCTTGTAGGTTACTTCTCCCACGGGTTCAACCACCTCATAGGGCCCCTGCCATTGGGCCAGAAGCTTGCTTTCTGCCGTGGGTACCAACACCATCACCCGATCCCCTGGTTGGAACTGTCGGACTTTTGCCTGGCAATTGTAATAGGTTCTCTGGGCCTCCTGGGCCTTTTCCAAGTGTTCCCGTACAATAGGGGTGACACGGGCTATCCTGTCTCACATCTGTATTACATGTTCTATTATATTTCTCCCCTCATTGGGTTCCTCTTCCCAGATCTCTTTGGTGATGTCTAGTATGCCACGGGGGTGACGCCTGTATAATAACTCGAAGGGAGACAACCCAGTTGAGGCCTGAGGTACCTCCCGGATAGCAAACATAAGGTAGGGTAGTAGGGCGTCTCAATCCTTCCCGTCCCGACTTACCACCTTCCTTATCGTCGCCTTGAGGGTTCGGTTAAACCTTTCTAACAATCCATCAGTCTGCGGATGATAGACTGAAGTTCTCAGGGTATGTATATGGAGCAGCGTACAGAGGTCCTTCATTAGTTGTGACAAAGTTCCTCCTCTACTTTGGTGGGTCCTGTGATTATTGGCAGATTTGCTCACCTCAGTGATCTCCCCCACAGTCTGGATCAACTCCTCCTGTGTCTGATCAGGAGTGAGGAGGTTTGGGGAGAACCCGGGCCCGCCTTCTACTCCAGGTTCCAGCCCAGGGCCCTATGGATTTGCCGCTGTCTATAGTGCCTCTTGTAACAGCTGTGTGACAGCTACACCTCCCTGGGCTACTTCCCCAAGGCCTCCTCCAAACACCTTCTTTATCCTCACCACAAGACCTTCCTCCTGGTGTCTGATAATGCTTGTACTCCTTAGTCCTCCAGCAGCACAGCCTCTCACTCTCAGCTCCTTGTGCCTCTTGCTCCCAGCTCCTCACACGCACTTCCTCTCCTCTGGCTCCTCCCCATCTGACTGGAGAGAGCTCCTTTTAAAACCAGGTGCCCTGATTAGCTGCCTTGATTGGCTGCAGGTGATCTAATCAGCCTGTCTGCCTTAATTGGTTCTAGCAAGTTCCTGACTACTCTAATGCAGCTCCTGCTCTGGTCACTCAGGGAACAGAAAACTACTCACCCAGTGACCAGTATATTTGACCTCTACCAGACTCTTGCACCCCACTGGCCTGGGTCTGTCACAGCATATTTCTATAAAGTATTATGGGGTGCAACATCATAAACGTCATCTGCAGGAGTCAGGAATCTCATGTGTGATATGAAGAGATTTGTGCCCAGACTATTCATTCCGTACAAGAATCCCATGGTTTTTGAGGTAACTGTGACTCACTACATTCCATATTACCAGTCGTATAAAATCCCCTGGATGTAACATGGCTTGATATTGCAGGTATTGAAGATAAAAAGATTACACTTCCCACTACATTTTTCGTCAACATTTTTGTGGCTCTCAGTTCCCAGAAGATGAACATTTTCCACCAATGAAATTTTCGATTTTACAACACAAAAGTAAAAATGTATCCAGATTATTGTTAGGATATAGATATTCAGGTCTGTCTGCAAAGGCCTATACTTTAGGAATTTAGGTGTATTCTTATCACTTAGCTATTTATAGAGGTATAAAAGAAAGAATCAAAGATCGCTGTCTGTTTAATGGGCTTCTCTTACTGTGACAGCCTAAGGCCTTCAGCTAAGATGTAGTTAGGCAGCCATAATCTGGGAAGTGTATGGTCACATCCTCACATTCCAAACTAGTCACATTGAAATAAGATGCTATTAGGTTATTAGGAAGACAATCCTGTCCTGATATTCCTATCACCTCCAGAGGAAGGGTAGAGCCTAGAAGATGTAAAAGGAAACTTAGTTTGATAGCATCCTGTCTGGCAAGAACTCACTTATGTATAGACACAGCTGGAAAACCCTTATGTCTGTATAGATGTAGTTGTGAAATCCTCACTTCTGTATTGTTTTGTATGTTTATTTGCATGGTCTCTGTCTGGTTCTGTAATTGTTTCTGTCTGCTATATACTTAATTTTGTTGGGTGTAAACCAATGAAGGTGGTGGAATATAATTGGTTAAATAACCATGTTACAATATGTTAGGATTGGTTAGTTAAATTTCAGTAAAATGATTGGTTAAGGAATAGCTAAGCAAAACTCAAGTTTTACTATATAATCTGCAGTCAGTCAGGAAGTGGTGGGAGGGACATGAGAACAGGGACTGCGGATGGGGGAATTAAAATCATGTCTTGCTAAAGGGGAAAATGGGAACAGGAACAGGGACACAGGCAAGGTTCTGTGGTGTCAGAGCTGGGAAGGGAACACTAAGGAAGGAAACTGGAATCATGCTTGCTAGACGTTCACCCCAATAAACATCGAATTGTTTGCGCCTTTGGACTTTGGGTATTGTTGCTCTCTGTTTATGCGAGAAGGACCAGGGAAGTGAGAGGGTGAAGGAATAAGCCCCCTAACAACCATCCTGCCTCTTTAAGGACATGATACAATACTCAAGTGGGGAGCAGAGAGTTAGCTGTCTAGGGTTTTGTGTAAAAGCAATACAGCTCTAGTCTTCAATATCAGAACATACCCATGGACCCCTCTTTGGAACAGAAGAACATAGGCATTGCTGTAGAATATCAGGCCTCTTTCCCATAGTGGTCAGTACGAGATGCTTCACAGGGAGGTGAAAAAAACCCAGCAGAACACCTTACTTCATTTGTACATTACAGTCTGGTGTAAAACCCATTGTGTAGTTGAGAATCAGGCCTACTGGGTTGATAATAGAGGAAGCCCATAGCCAGGAAGAAATTAGACATAACCGATCAAGGGTAACATGGCAAATATTAGGAATGATGAAATGACGAATGAGGTGCTGATGAAATGCAGCTCTCTCATTATTTCACACAGAGTTTGGTGCAATCAACACTTTTCAAACCCAGGCCTATGGGATCAGACGTGAATGTGAATCTTGCCATTCATTTCCTGCTTCTTCCTGTTCCCATGGATATGCCTGCTGGGCGTAACATGGTCTACAGTTTCCATTAAGGTACCTATGACCCCATCACGATCCCCCCAACCCTGTTTTCCCCAACAACCATATGGGCCAGTCAGAGGGCTGGCCAGGAGAGCCATTTGGCCTGGGTCTCAAGCTCAAGGAGGGCCTCAAATTTAGACACTTCTTAACTTTTTGGCATTTTATAAGTTTCGCAATTTGTTTTTATGTGCATTCCTATCGAACCAAAATGTGACACATACTCTCAGCTTAGAGCTGCAAATTTAAGCAGATTAGAGATGTGATTTGGTAAAAGACATAATTTTTTTGTTAACTGATATAGATTTTGTCATATTAAAGAGTTTAAAATGTTCATAAATATTAATAAAAATATATTGGTTCTGATGGCACAAAATTAGACAATGATGAACGTGTTCTCTCAGATCAGCTGATTATATAAACAAACCACTACTAGTGGTTGATGCTTGATCAAGTGCGTGTTGAAAGGTAGAGAATTGTTACATTTTAGTATCTTTGTAGTTTTATGTCTAGTTGACTAAGGAATTGTTTATGTGTGAGAATTCCTCATTATTATCTTCATGTGGTAGCTAAAAGAGGTGACTGGTTGGTTGGCTGAGCCCTCACTTGGTAGCTTGACCATCATCATAGGCTTTCATAGTCTATAGGCCCAGATTCAAGGTGAAAATTTGTGAGGACAATCTTGTACATTGAGTTTTGTGAGGACATGTGTTTGAAATTTTTGGACATTATCGCTCTGTCCGTATCCATGTCTGTGTTTACTATATATATGTCATCCCTTTGTCTTCAACTCAGCCTGTTATATTATACCTTGCATGCTTGAGTTTTGATTCAGTGATAAGGATAATAACCTGTTTGACTGTTTTATTTTGTGTTCTTAATTAGTATTCCTTCTTTTTCAGTCTTTTTAGCATTTTGTATACCATTTGGCATTTGTGTACATGTCTACAGTAGACGATTTCAAGTGTAGATAAACTACTTATTTCCAGCAGAATATTTCAAGTGTGGATAGGCTAAACAATGACCGTATAGATCACTATGAAGAGGAGATTTGAAAGTGGTGCAAGCAAGAGACGGCGAAAACAATTGAGTGAAGCAGCAGCTAAGAGCTCAAAGCTAATTTCATTTCTCAAACCACTGGAAAACACACCTTACACAACAAACAATGCTACATATAATGAAAACTCTGCAACTGCAACAGGTGATATTTCAGTGCCAATATCTGAACACAAGGACAGTAGTCAAGAAGGAAATGTGCCAACAGTAACAGATGCAGCAGAAGATCCTGTGTACGATGAAGAAACTCAACCGCAACGGGAAGATGTAGATCTTATGCAGCAAGAGCAATTCATGAGTACCACAGGTTTCACTGTGACTGACATTGGAATTATTGACAAGAACAGTGCTGCCCAAATGCAAATCTTTTCTTCAAATTAGTTGTTTTGAAATTCCCAGTAACATTCCACGAGATGTAAAAGCAGCAAAGAGTCCTGTGGTACCTTATAGACTAATAGACGTTTTGGAGCATGAGATTTCGTGGGTGGAAGCTCATGCTCCAAAATGTCTGTTAGTCTATAAGGTGCCACAGGACTCTTTGATGCTTTTACAGATCCAGACTAACATGGTTACCCCTCTGATACTTGACATTCCACGAGATGTTGATAATCATGCCTTTCCTACTCATCTGCTGACAAAAACTCTTCCAAATGGTGAGACTTGCACAAGAGACTGGTTATGCTGGAGTATGGAAAAGCAATTGCTGTACTGAGAACCATTCATCATTAACATGTCCAAATTTGAATGCATTCTGATGTCATCTTTGTGGATGAAGCTACTTACAATGCTCCACCAAACTAATCT
Organism: Gopherus flavomarginatus; assembly: GCF_025201925.1. Taxonomy (NCBI): domain Eukaryota; kingdom Metazoa; phylum Chordata; order Testudines; family Testudinidae; genus Gopherus; species Gopherus flavomarginatus. Next base: position 3,888,460 of record NC_066617.1, on the reverse strand, counting down.
GATAACTGAACCACACAATACTACACTTGAAGTTGAGAGGAATAACACTGAAAGTCTTATCAATGATATTCAACAGATTTGTGAACAATGGGACGCGATCCAGACTGAGTCCAAATTAGTAGCACAGAATATTGGCATTTCATCTGAGTTCTCCACCAATCGCAACTTACCTACTGAATCCAATACCGAGCAGCATTACAGGGTCCATGTCTTCCTTATCATCCTTGACTCTATTCAATCAGGTCTTACACGTCAATTTGAGTCACTGTGATTAATTTGTACCCTTTTGGGGTATCTTTGGCAGTTCAACAGACTGAGTAATGAAGATCTACTTTCTGTAGCTGAACAATTTCAGCAACAGTATAACAAAGAAATCTCAAAAGATCTCAGTGATGAGGTCATCTTCCGCAAATGAATATACTCCATGAACTTTAAATTGGATTGCAAGCCAAAGGAATTGCTTTAAGAAATACTCAAACTTAGACTCTCTGGGGTGTTTCCAAATATCACAATTGCATTGCATATTTTTATCAATTTGCCTGAATCAGTGGCTTCAGGTGAACGCACCTTCAACAAGTTGACACAGGTAAAGAACTACCACCATTCAACTATGGGACAAGAGCATTTGAATGGGCTTGCCATGCTTAATATCAACTGTGACATTGCACGAAAGCAAGATTTTTCCTCGATAATTAGCGCATTTGCACAGAAAGAGGCTAGACAAGCATTTGTTAAATAAAAAAAATTCAAATTATGTCTCACTCCTTTTTTGGTGCCTTATTTTGTTTTCATGTGTCATCACTTTTTATTTTTATTATGGCTAGGGGCCTCAAAAGCTGCAAGTGGCCCGGGTCTCTCTGGACCTCTGAGAGGGCCTGGGTACAGGTCTGCTGCCCTCGATTCAGACAACAAGAATAACAAACCTTTATTACTCCTGACCCGATAACAAGAAGACTGGGGATCCAGCACCCACCACAAGAGATCATTTGGGCAAACAGTCCCATCATGCTGAGCACGTAGGCAGAGTGGGTGTGCCCATGCAAATGAGGTAGGGTGACCAGACAGTAAATGTGAAAAATCAGGACAGGGGGTGGAGGGTAATAGAAGCCTATATAAGAAAAAGACCCAAAAATCAGGACTGTCCCTATAAAATCAGGACACCTGGTCACCCTAAAATGAGATCAACTTTCCACAGCTCACCACTAGATGTCAGAGAAGAGCTCATTCAGACTCTGCTTAAAAAAGAAAGAATGAGAGACCTAATGAGCTCTTTTGAATCCTTGTTACTCTCTTTGACCTAAAAATATTCTAAGCATAAATACATAAAATTTCTATCATTAATGCCTGGGATTTTCACTCCATTAAAAAAATATTGCACAGAAGATGGCTGGGATAGCATTAATAATGCTAGTTACCTTGTTAGGATGTAACCTCTATGTGAGTAGGGGATGGTCCCACAATAGCCAGGAACTTATCTGGCTTATACACTCCCCCAGTGGAACTGGCTAGAGAAAGAATCTGAGTCCTCGCTCCCACTCCTTTACTCAGAGGCTGCCTGACCTCGAGGGCTCCCCTTCCACTCTCCTGTGTGACAGAGACCTTGTAACCCTGACAAGGCTGGGCCCAGGATTCCGGAGGGGCTTGACCCACAGTCTTGTCATGGACACTTAGGACAGGGGTAGAGTGTCCCCACACCGGGGTGCTCTCTTCACTCCAGATGCTTCTCTGGCCCAGTGATCACTGCATATAGTTCAAAGCAAAAACAATGTATTGAACAGCAACTAAAAAATATATAAAGAAAAAATGAGAAAGGTTAAGAGAACAAGTCACCCCATGCTGTGGGCTGAGGGACACCATGTGATGTTGCACCCTGTAAGCCTTTATGGAAATATGCTTATGGATGTGTATATGACGTAACTGGACTATGTTTTAAGCTACATATGCCATGTAACTTATCTCTGCAAAGGTTATGATCTACTGAATCTATTCATCCTATTTGTATGCATGTGTCAAGTTTGTACTCAAAGTTATGAATACTGGCTGTGTACTTCTTAGATTTTAAGTAGCCTTAGTAAGGCATTTGGTCAGCTTCTTTAGAAAGGAATGTGCAAGTTAAGTGCCCAATCAATAAAAACTTAAGCTGGCAATAGACCTTGATAGACGCCAATCCACATCAGAGCTTTCCTGGCTATATGGCTTGGCCTGTAAAGCTCTGAGTCATGCATAGACATGTGACTTACCCATGTGACTCCAAAACTCCATTTTGTAGCTGTAATTCTGCACAGGTGGAGGAAGTGGTTTAGACCCACAAGGAGAAACTATATAAAGCCTTGGGAGACCCCTCCATTTTGTCTTCAGCTGGCTCAAGAGATAGCCTCTCCACCTCCAAGGGATGCATAAAGAAACTGGAACAAAGGACAGTAACCACAGGGGTGTGAGTGATTGCTGGATCCAGAGCTTGGAGGAGAAGGAGGCTAGTCTGTAAAAGAGGCTTATTGGAACATCTCTGAGGGTGAGATTTTATCTGTATACAGTTTACTGTATTAGGCATAGTCTTGCGTGTTTTATTTTATTTTTCTGGGTAATTCACTTTGTTCTGTCTGTTATCACCTGGAACCACTTAAATCCTACTTTTTATAGTTAATAAAAATCACTTAATTAGCTCAGAGTATATATTAATACCTGGGAGGGTGAGAACAGCTGTGCATATCTCTCTATCAGTGTTATAAAGGGTGAACAATTTATGAGTTTATCCTGTATAAGCATTATATAGGGTAAAATGGATTTATGTGGGGTTTGGACTCCATTGGGAACTGGGCATCTGGGTTTTGGAGACAGGAACACTTCTTAAACTGTTTTCAGTTAAGCCTGAAGTTTGTGGGACAGGGTTCAGACCTGGATCTGTGCTTGCAGCCAGAAAGCCTGTCTGGCTCAAACAGGCAAGATACTGGGGTCCCAAGCTGCCGGGGAAACAACTCAAGGGTAGTCTCAGCACATCAGTTGGCAGTTCCCAGGTGGTCCAATCCATCACAGTCACCCCACCCCATGGGCTGAGGGACACCACACACAGCCGTCTCTGGAGTGTCAGGGCAGTTCACAGTCTGTTCCCCCTGCCCAGTCCCTGGCTGTGCTGCAGGGACGCTGCGGGTCGGACACTTGCTCTGGCGCTTCCCACACGCCCTCAGGCTCCAGGTGGCAGGACCCTTCTTCCTAGTGTTGCAGACACAGCAGTGCCAGAGGCAAGCAACACTGGTTCGTTGCCTAGAGTGCTTAAGCGCCAATAAACACACTAGGGTGGAGAAGCAAACAACCAAATTTATCTGAGCTCAAATAAGGTGCCAGGGAGAAATAACAATCTCAGATCCTGCACCCCTAAAACAAGCAGTTTCTTCCTTTTATATCCCAGTTGTTTACTACAAAACTTTCTTGCTGACTAGCTGATCTTTCACTCCCCTGTACTTTCCCATCCAGCTGCAGTATCCTTTTTCAGTCAATCTTTTGACTTCCCCCTTCCTCCCCCATCTCCGCTGCTGAGACATGTATACAGTATCTTAAAACGTCCCTGAGTGGGCTTTAGCCGAGCTTCAGTGTATTACAGCAGAGAACTGGCTGTTACAACCAAAACTAACTGCTAACACTACATTTTTGCAGCTATTAGTACATTAAGTTACACTAGGTTACACAAAGTGTTTAACATGGAGGAACACTGGTTCATTGAGGCCTACAGCAGGAGGGCTTCATTGACACTTGTGGTTTACCACCACCACCCCCCCAAGTTACCTAGGTTTATGCCAGAGTGACACCAACACCAGCATCAGGCCCCCGTCAGTGTCATGATCCCCATCTTGGCTGGTGGCGTCTCCCTGTGCTGGACCCTCTGCCCAGGGTCCCCCCCACTCACCCAGCTGCTCACCACACCCGGCTCCAGCCCCAGCCCCAGCCCCAGCTCCACTCTGCCCCAGCCTGGCTGCGGCTATGCCTCCAGCTCAGCTCTGCTCTCTGGGCTGCTCCTCTGGCCCCTCAGGCTGCTGCGGCTCCGCTCAGCTCAGCTCTGGCTGCTGCTCTCCCCTTAGCTGGGCCCGCGCTGGCTGAGGCAGCTCCAGCTCACACGGAGGACGGGACCCCGGGCTCCTGACTCCCTCATTGGCCTGCCTGCCTTGTCGATCAGGCTGACCAGCAGCATTAGGCTCTCCCCATTGCCCCTGGGGACTGTCAGTCTCAGGAACCTGATTTTCTTTTGGGCCTTCCCCTTTCTTTTGGTACTGGGAGATGGCCACAAAAACCCTCACTAAGTTTTAGTAAGGGGCCAACAGTGCCCTTAGACCTACTGACAGACACACGGGTTCAGTCCAGCATCACAAGGTGGTGCTTTGGTTTGTAAACCCCAACGAGCCACCAACACTTGCTGATGAATAAACAAAAATAGGTTTTTTTAATCAAAGCACAAACCCCCACCTCCTCCTCTGGTGCAAATCTGCTCAGTTCCACTGACTTCAGTGCATCTAAAGTAAGTTAGGTCAGACAAGGATCTGCACCTAGCATTACTTCTGCACATGAGAACATAGCAGTTGCCAGGCTGGAAGAGAGGAGTGGCCCCTCTAATGCAGTATCCTGTCTCAATGACTGTCACTCACCAGCTACTTCAGAAGAAAGCAGAACAACAAATTAGTCTTTTATGGAGGAAACTTAGGGAGTTTCTTCATAAACCCTTGTCAAGGCTGATTCCCCACTCTGGCACTTCAAGTGCAGAAGGTGGGGGCCCGCAAAGATTCTAAAAATTAATACTGGCCACTCCAGGCTTGTATCAAACTCCCAAGGCTACAGCTTTTCTTTGGGTATGTTCAGGCTACCCGCCGTATCAGTGGGTAGCGATCGATTTCTCGGGGATTGATATATCGCATCTCATCTAGACGTGATATGTCTCATCTAGACGCGATATATCGATCCCTGAAAGCACTCCCATCGACTCCGGAACTCCACCAGTGCGAACAGCGGTAGCGGAGTCGACAGGGGGAGCCGCAGATGTTGATCCCATGCCATGAGGACGAGAGGTAAACCAATCTAAGATACTTGGACTTCAGCTACGCTATTCTCGTAGCTGAAGTTGCGTATCTTAGATCGATCCCCTCCCGGTGTAGACCAGCCCTCTGACTTGGATGGGTAGATGCTGCCACCACCCAAGTGCAAAAACCCCTTAAAGAACCCAGGAAGGCGCACTTGGGAATTTCTTCTGGTGGGGTACCTTCAAGTTGTTTCATACACACACACACACACACACACACGGGAGAAGAGCTGAGAAAGAAAACAAAGGAAATCAGCTGTTGCCACCAGCTAATTAAATAACTGAAAACTGTATGGGCCACCTACATTCCTGGGAGCATTCTACTGACTTCACTGATGCTGCAGTGGGATATTCAGAAGCCTTGAGTGGGAACTGTCCAATGCAGCTCAGGAACAGTGGGATGAGAAATCACTATGACGGGTTTTATTGCTGACTCTACCACTTGCTCCCTGTGTAACCTTCACCTCAATGTGCTTGTCCAGCTCCACATAAACCAGATCTCATAGTGATATTATGCTCGATGATCACAGACTACCTCAAATCAAAGGACTTCAAAGCACTGCAGGCTCATTAAAGTTGTGTGTGCACACAGGGTCCTATTATTTTAATAACAGGTTTTTTTTTGTGGGAATAGATGTCCCCAAATTATGGATTAGGATTCAAGGATTCTAACAATAATTTTTTTGGTGGCCTTTGACAAACCCTTCTCTCTGTCTCTACCTCCCAGAGCTCTTCACTGAGAGCCTGTCCTGAGGAGGGTGGGTTGGGAACTCACTGGCTGACTGCAGAGTCTAAGGCTCCCTGTTTCCCATCCAGACGAGAGCAGGGGAGAGGCCCGGCAACCATGTGCCACAGCCATCTCCACTGACAAGAGCTGCTCATGTGCTGTGCACACTCGCCCCACATATCTCCAGAGGCACTGCCTGGAGCTCCAAGGAGGTTGCAAGGTACAAGATGCCAACCACTGCTGGCAATGCCACTGCAAATACCAATGTGGTGCATCTCGCTGCCTTTGGTAACAGCTACTCAGCAGCAACAGGTGGGGCCTGCCAGGAGGGGCTGCTTCTTTGCACCCCGATAATCCCCGCCCATGCTTTTGAGGCTGATGTAGCTGCAAAAAAAATACGTTGGATTAAATGTTAAGGTTTCTGATGTTAGCTTCTGAATTTGGGGCTGTTTGATTTTCATTCAATAAAGCTTTGCATTTCCCTTTCTTTAGCAAACACTCTTTTACAAAGCTCAAGAGGCAGATACTGAGCACATACAGCTCCATAGACTTCAATGATGTTCTGTGCCTTAAAACTGAGAGAAGGTATTTAATGCTGCTTGGATTAGAAGAAATCCTGGTGGGGTGTATTTTCCACTTTAAATATCATTCTAATTCTGGCTGAAAAGCTTTGTGTGGGAGATGGGTCTTGCAGAATTCCCTAGGTTGGTCGGAATTGCAATTAACCCTGTCTCATCCCACAGCAATGTGACCTTTGAAGAAGTTGTGCTTAACTCTGTCAGTCTTATACTTCTTACTTTCCTTTATTAGTTGAAGTCTCTCACAGGACCCAGTTCTCTTGGCTGCTCATGGGTGGAGTGCAGTACCTGACGTTTCCCATTGGTTTCCTTATATGTTGGATCTGAGCCCCAGGGGGTAGAGGTGCCGAGTATGCACAGAGAGATACATTCCCAACAAGGTTTCTCTAAGCCAGGCTAGATAAAGTGTGTTCCTTCAATTGGAAGCTGATAGAACTGTTCCCTTTCACACTGGTTCAGTACCTACCTTTAAAATATATAGAAAAGGGAAATGCAAAGGTACATGGAATGAAAGTCCAAAAGCCCCAATTTGAAAGGCTGGAATCACAAACTGAGCACTGGAGTGACACCTGAGACCTTAACATGCATTTTTAAAGTGAATCTAAAGTGTTGGAACATCTAATCCCAGTAAAAAGTTATTACTACTTTAGTAATTCATCTTTTTAGCTGTATATAATTTAATTAGTGTTTGTGAAGTGCTTTGAAATGCTTAGATCACAGGAAGACTCAAACAATATACCTTGAAAGTTACAATTGTACCTCTTTGCCATGGAGGTAAAGGGAGGCACATTCAGGTGAAGGTCAGACAGGGAGCGATTAGCAGAGTCAAAATTAAACCCGAATAGTTGGGACTACTCATGCCAAAGCTGTTTCTCCTGAACCCTTCTGGATACAAACATTTTGTTATCAGACATGATACTAACATCTTGTAACATAGTGTAACAGGGATCAACCTAGAGCTCAGCCTGTGGTACGAGGAGTCAGAAGTATCAGACTGTATTTCTGTTTCTGCAATTTTCCCCATGTGACCTTCACCTCAATGTGTCTCTCTTTCTAGGCCTATCAAACAGAGAGAGTCAGGGTGTTAAGACTGGAAGTTCTTAAGCGTCTTCAGGACTCCAGAGTTCAAAGCCCCTCACAAACTCTCACTGGCGTTTCACACAAGCAAAGGGTTGAATTCTTAGAAAATTAATGAATTGTTGTTGGGATTAGATGCCTCTGCACTGAGTCACACAGTCACTTTAAACAAATGGAGGCCAAAGTCTCTCGTGTCATTCCCATAATCAGCTCATGATTTAAGGCCACACAATTTGAGGCTATTTCATTTTCTTTCAAATGTAGTTTTGAATTTGGCATATTTTGAAAACCATACAGGGTAGAAGGACCCAGTCCGGTTGCTATCAGCTTCAACAACCTGTGCATTAGGCAGTGCCCTGACTCCAAAGTGGTGATCACACCCTCACTGGTTCTTTGACCCTTCCAGGGCCAATTCTCCACAATTTCCCTCAGCAGAACCAGGGCCAGCTTTAGCAAGTGCGGGGCCCAATTCGAACAGTTTCGATGGGGCCCCGGCAGGGATGACTTAAAAAAAAAAAACACCTTTCATTTCTTCCATGTATTTACTTTCCATGACTGTATACATAACGAAATTATATATTACATACATTACATCATATTGTATATGGTTCTTTTCTTACTCCCACTTGGGTACTTTCTACCAATATCTCTTGATCTCTTGCCCATATTGACAGAAGTCACCACATTCTAAAAGAATATTAATTATAGATTTTCACTTTCATATTAGGAAAATTTATGTTTCGATAGTTGTATAACTGATTTTATTCAATAATGTTTATTTTATGCCCCCTCCTTCCCCCCAGCACCGCCTGCCTTGCAGAAACAAACCCTCCTTCCTCAGCGCCACCCTGTCGAAACAGCTGTGGGCCAAAGAGGAAGGTTTTTGGGGGGGGGAACGGCACACATAGGCAAAAAGAAGTATGCCATTCTATTCATCCGAAGAAGTGGGCTGTACCCCATGAAAGCTTATGTTGAAATAAATTTTTGTTAGTCTCTAAGGTGCCACAATTACTCCTGTTCTTTTTGCAGATATAGACTAACACGGCTGCTACTCTGAAACCTGGAACACATAGGGTGACCAGATCACAGCAGTAAAATAGGACCCACCCCCTCCCCGCTTAGCCCCACCATCACACCCCTCTTCACCCCCTATTCCCCCACTGACTTGCTGCGTCCTTCCTAGTCAGTTCTCCACTCGCCTCCTTTCACTTTCTCCCTCCCCTGCCAGAAACCCCCATGCCCGCCCCTAGAATCCTTGCTGGCTCACTGCTTGCCTCTTTGCCCACCCGCTTGCCCACCCGCTTGCCCACCCACTCGCCCCCGACTTGCCGCTGCACCGCCCCCCCCCCCGAGTATATAGCCTCATTCAGGGACCCAGGGGTCACTATATTACTGCACACAGCAGTCAATGCAGTTGTAGATAAATCTCTGCATTATGCATTTTTGTATAACTTTTACATGACTTTGTATTGAACCTTGGTAATATGTTATAGCGGGCCCCTAAGGTAGTATATAAGGTAAAAGAAAAATGTCTTTTTGCTAGAAGTAGCATAAGATCTTTACTCCACTTTGTAATCAATTGCCCTATTGAATGAATGAGGTGTGAATGAGGAAGATGTGGAAGGCAGGCGCCTCCAGACAGCTGCAACCCTTGGAGAGGGGCTGGGAGCCAGAACAAGGAGCTTTGCTCAGGGATGAGTGAGATGGAATTTAGGTGCTGGGTGCAGGCTCAGGGCTGGGGCATGGGGTGGGGTGCAGGAAGGATGGAGGGGTGCAGGCTCTGGGAGGGAGTGTGGAAGGGTGGGTGCAGGCTTTGGGACAGAGTTTGGGGGCTGGAGGGGGTGCTGGGGGGAAGGGACTGCCATGTGGCTTCCTTCCTCCCCTGATGCCCCTCACCATAGCCTCAGTGGGGGATGGAGCTGCCCCTTCCCCAGTGTTTGCAGGAGTGGTGCCTGGGGGGAAACCCAGTCAAACTCTGGCTTTACTCTTTTGCTGATGGGTCACTTAAACCCCTTACAAACTCCTTCTCACCTCTCTCAGGGCTGGTCCACACTACGGGGGGAAATCGATCTTAGATACGCAACTTCAGCTACGTGATTACTCACCCGTCCACACCGCGCGGGATCGATGTTCGCGGCTCTCTCTGTCGATTCCGGAACTCTGTTGGGGTTGATGGAGTTCCGGAATCGATATAAGCGCGCTCAGGGATCAATATATCGCGTCTAGATTAGACGTGATATATCAATCCCCGAGCAATCGATTTTAACCCGCCGATACGGCGGGTAGTCTGGATGTGGCCTCACTCCCCTTTTCTACTGGGCTTGTTTGATCTTTTCGGTGGAGCCAGATGAAAACCACAAACTCCAGTGAGAGCAACAGGCTGGAAGACTAGACTGAACCCACCACCCAGCCTAGTCCATCCCAGAGCCCAGGACTGAGGGCAATGTCCCCTCACCCCCAGGCCACCTGCTTCCACTCCTGGCCTCTCCCAGCACTGCCAGTGATTCTGTGTGGCTGCATCAGGTGGGATTTCAAGCGGACCCCCCCAACCTCCCGCTAAATTCACCCCTGTTTTGTGACCATTCTGCACCAAGAGCACCTTCCTTCCCTGCCCTAGAGCTGCTGGAAGCTAGAAAGCTGAGCTGGGCTATTCGCCACCCCACAAAAGCTGGTCTATTTTATTGTTGCAGGGCAAATGAAGGAGCCATAGATTAATGGAAATATTCAGCCCCTGCAGTGGTCTTGCAGCAGGGAAAGCAGAGTTGATGGGAAGGGAACTGGTTTGGATAGGAGCCCCAGTCCCCTTCCTTTGCAAAATAATTTGGAGAGGGAATCAGATCATACCTTGCCTCAGTTTCCCCTTCTGCGATGGGGTGGGGGGGGGGGAGATAAAAGTCTCAGCCTGCCGTGCCATGTTGCAGACCTTTCACATTCTCCTCTCTTGCTGTATTTGATTTCCTCCTCCAAACCTCCCTCTCTCTCTTACCTGGAGTTCACAGCACTAAGTACCGGCTGGGGGCTTTTTTCCTGGGTTACATTACATGATCCCAACTTTAGTTTTGAAACAGACACAGGCAGGCACAAACTCACCCTCAAACAGCAACACCACAAAACCAACCCAATATTACAAACCTATGGGGAATCACAGGGTCACACACTCACCGCTGGGAGCCCCAGCAGCTGCTCAGGTGACTGAGGTCCACTGCAGAGAGTCCTGTCTCCCACCGGACCAGAAGCTCCCTCAGCGTCTCCTCCAGGTGAGTGCTGGGGGGAGGGGAGGGGAAGGAAGGCTGCAAAACACTTGTGCCTTCTCCCCCCTCCCCTTTCCCCCTCCTGACCTGCAACACCCACGCGGCTGCCTCTGCTCAGCCCTCTGCCGGCCAGCATCTCTCGTTGCCTAGCAACAACAGCTGCTGCTTCTGGGAGACGCAGAACTTTGCTTCCAGGAGACAGCGAGCGCGGGGCCCCTTCAGGCGCGGGGCCCGATTCGGGGGAATCGGGCTACTCGGCCTAAAGCCGGCCCTGAGCAGAGCCAACTGGGACCATAGGAGCACCTGTGATCAAAGCCAGTTTCGAAGGCTCTACTACATTTGGAGGGATTTTTTAGTTGGAAAATGAAGGTGCTCTCTTGCTGTAAATTACCAATCAAAGCAAGACACTTCTGCCCTCTTCCCTGGTTATGGAATCCAGCCTTGGAGATATGATTTGCACTTTAAGTAACATTCTGGTTCATGCAGGAATGTTTTCTGCAACATGCCCTATGGCTGGTCAGACTTTTTGTCAAATCTCTTCCCACAGCCATCTCCTCCTTCACCAAGAATGTGTCATTTTAATCTCTCCTGGGTTTCCTGGTGGGCTCAGTCAGCTGCATTGTCTTACAAGACCTCAATTCCTTGGCTGCTCAAGGATGGACAAATGGCTTCTGGTAGAGTAGAGGTTTCAAAACTTAACTCAAAACCTTTCTGTAAAAGAGCACTGCTTCCTTTGACTCTGAGCCATCCCTCTCCTTGACCCATGAGCAAATCTACTCTAGGCAGCCCTTTGAGAAGGCATTGGTGACCCAAGTGGATGTCCAATGTTAGGTCAAGTTTTACTTACCATGTGGTAAGATTCACCCCTTGGCAGATGGCCATCACAAAGGCCCATGTGCTACTTAAGACCCCGTTAAGACCCAATTTGAAATTTTATAATTGTACTAAAGTTGTCTATAGGCACTGTACTAGCCCTCTGCCAAAGGGTGAATTTCAGACTTAAAGTCCTGATAAAATACATACTGGAGGCAATTGAATGATTCCCACTGATTTCAAAGGAAATTGGATCTGACCTGTTGAGAATGGAGGTGGTGAGAATGGAGAAAAATGGATCCCTGCTTCCTAGCACTTTTAGAATGAACTGCCCAATGTCCCTAATCATGACCAGCATGAATTGAAAGGACCAATCTGGATTCCTTTCATGACACTCACTTTTGCTACTGATGCCGTTCACAATCACCTTAACATTCATTCTCATTACAGCCACAATAAAGTCATTGGAATGACACAAGAAATGCAGTTGGCCCGTACAATTTTAAGATGAAAGACAGCTGAAGAGTGCAACGTGCATGTCATGCCCCCTGAAGCTGTGATTAGCCCAATAATCACCAACGCTGACAAAAACAGCTCCATACAAAGGAAGATTATGAAGGCAGTCAAATTTGTTTGGTAACTAATTAGGACCTCCTCCACAAACAGCATCGCAGATCCTCCACTCAGTCCTAGAAACTGTATAAAAGTGCTCACCACTCAGCACTCTTCTAAACACTTCTCCAGACTTCATCTCCTCCGTGAACTGGGTAAGTCCAATTCCACTCAATCTCTTTCTAACAACAGAGATATCACAGTCGGGCCTCTTTTCATTAAAAATGGCATTTTGAATTTATTCGCTGTTATTTTTATCCAGGATCAGGGTGTTCTTCCACAACTATCTTGAGTACTGATTCAGTTGCAGGCACTGGTAGATTCATAATCTGAAGATAAAGGAGGGACTTTAAGAGCAACATATGCAATTCAGAAAAATATTTCCTATTAACTGGAAGAAGAATTAGGGCATTTAAATCTTTTCAGAAACTTATGAAAGTCATTTAGCCATTTTTTACTTTGCTGGATTAGGAAAAAAAATTCTTAGGTTAGTCCAGAAAGGACCAATTCAGTGGTTTTCTACTTTACTCTGAAGCAGCTGTTACTCTTCACTGTTGGAGACACAACAATGGATTAAGCTGACAAATGGTGTGACCTAATCAAGCAATTCCTATGTTTCTGTTTATTCATCAGCAAGTTTTGGTGACTCCCAAGGTTTGGAAAACCAAAGAGTCACACCCTGATACTTGACACAACGTGTTTGCATGCAGACATTAAATCCTCAAAGGAAAGGATGTGTTTACCATGAGCCCAGCCATGTTCTCTTTGAGAAATGTCTAAAATGGACCAAGAATCCCAGGTGTCCAAGACAGAAATAGTTACACTTATTCCAGTTGGTGTTTTTCAGACAAAGTCATTGAGAGGGGCTCAAAGGGGCCAGCTGGGAGGAAAGTTTAGTGCAAGTGGACAAGAGGCATAGAAACAGGAAACAGGAATGCATACATGGCCACACACATAGAGACTAAGTCCAATCCTCCTCTCTCTCTTGGCCCCATGTAGACCTCACTACAATTCTAACCGAGTTTTGAAACGTTTCCTCCACCAGCACTTGTATCTTCTTTTACTCTAGCCCCTGTTGTGTGTTGCAGGTTTACCTCCATCCCAGAAAGATGACTTTCTCCAGCCTGTGGTATCCAGAATGCGGGGTGGCCCGGCCTAGTCCAGTTACTGGCAGCTCCAACGAGCCATGCGTTAGGCAGTGCCCTGACTCTAAAGTGGTGATCAGACCTTCAGCGGTTGTTGTGACCCTCCCTGGACCAATTCTCAGCAATTTCCCTCAGCAGAGTGAAGTGGCAGCCATAGGAGCACCTGTGGTTGGAGCCAGTTTCAGGGGCTCATTTGGTTTGGGGGGATTGTACGGCTATGGAGGCCATTACGGAGCATTGTATGGTTTAGGGAGATTAGGTGGTTACAGGGGCCTTTACAGTTACAGAGGATTATTGGGCCATGGGGGATACTGTGGTTACCTGGGTCTTTACAGTTATGGGGGATTATTGGGCTATGGGGGACACTGCGGTTACCAGTCCTTTATGGTTACGGAGGATTATAGGGATACGGGGATATGGCCGTAGGTATCTTGGTGGATACTGTGGGACATGCTAAACCCATCAGGAACACCCGTGGATGAAGGAAAAATCAGGAAATGAACAGCAAGACACATATTCACCCCTGACATTTTGGGCATGGCTTTCAGATGTGTGGGCAATCAGGGCTCCAGCTGAACTCAGTGGGAGCTGTGTCTGCTCAGCACCTTGGTCTGACAGCCATGCTGCATTTCTAACGTTACGCTTTATGACTCTTTCTGCCAAGGCTTTCCCACCCGTGTGCTGATGCTTTCATTCACATGTGGACTTATTCTGAATTACACGCAGGCTGTTTACACTGACCCTGCAGTGTGAAGGAAACAGGGGCCTTAAGATAGGCATCATTTATATTCATTATTGCCTTACGTCCCTTTGCAAGGGGAAAAAGAGACCTTGCTGTCAAGGAGAATTAGATACCACATGTTTTGTCCTTTCCATCAGTATGTACTGAGTTCATAGACCAAACCGTGAGCAAAGACCCACCCCAGGAAATTGGGCCGTGTCCTTTTCCCTGGGCTCTTGAGTCCAGCAACCCCCAAATCACCCCAAGACTCCAAAATCCAATACCTCAAATGTCCCTAGAGTCCAGCAACCCAAAGATCACCCACAGTCCCAAAAGTCCCGCAACCCAAAAGTCTCTGTCCTGGGTCAGTGCAGCCCCAGAGTTAGAGAGTCTACCTGCAGAGATCCCCCTCCCCCAGCCTAGATAGAAGGGGGCACCTTATGAGGTCCGGGGCCAACTGCCCTGCCTCTCCGTGGGGTTCTGCTTCCGCCTTCACCACGAACTGCTCCACTCTACCAGCCACTCCACTCTGCTCCTCCAGCCGTCCTCACAAACTGCTCGGCTCTGCTCCGCCAGCTGCTCTGCTCCACCAGCTGTCCTGTGATCTGCTCCAGCCATCCCTGCAAACTGCTCGGCTCCACTCACTCCATGGCTCCACAACTGCTCCACTCCGCTCTGCCAGCTGCCTTTCTCCACAGTATAGCTTCAGGCTCCCCCACTAGTTAGCACAGTACTCAGTGCTCTCAGCTCAGCAATTCCAGCTCTTTAGTGATTTCAGTTCTTAGTGATTTCAGCTCACAGTAGGGGAGCCCCAGTGCTAGTGCACCATTAGCCCAAAGTGAGTTCAGCTCAGTAACCTGTATCTAGATTCTTAAGGGAATCAAAAATCAACTCTGATATTCCACAGTGGAGAGAGGAATAGGTGGACTGGTGCTTCTGGCTCACACAAGGAGCCTACACCACCAGGTACAGACACCTGTCCTCAGCCTCTCTCAATTCACTGGGTTTTGGAACCCATGTCCCTTGTCTAGCAAGTGCTATTTAGTTGATAATGAAACCCTTTATCATAAAACAGTTTTGTAGTTCCTCATTTACTTAATCAGGGTGACAACGCTTTATTCCTCCTGTCCCAATAACAAAGTTGGGGATCCCACAGCTGTGAAAGTAACCATTTTAGGCTGCCATGGGCTATGCTAGGCAGGGTGGATGTGCCTATGCAAACACGATCAGCCTCTGAAATTCTTTTCCACACTCGCCATAATTCACCACCAGATGGCAGGGTAGAGCTCATCCTGACTCTGCTTACACATACATATACCTGCCCCTGGAAATTTCCACTACATGTATCCAACTAAGTGAGTATTCACCCATGAAAGCTCATGCTCCAAAACGTCTGTTAGTCTATAAGGTGCCACAGGACTCTTTGCTGCTTTTACAGATCCAGACTAACACGGTTACCCCTCTGATACTTGACACCATGCAAGGCACTGCATTTAGCCGTATGGAGTGGAAATCCATCAACCTCATGAAGAAACTTGCACAAATATAGACAGATATGGTCTAGACAGTATTTGGTCCTGCCATGAGGGCAGGGGACTGAACTCGATGACCTCTCTAGGTCCCTTCCAGTCCTAGAGTCTATGAATCATCTTCCTTTCCAAATGCAAACGGATGGACATCATACCAAATGGACTAAAAGTAAAAAATCCACTGCTATCTACATACTACACAGACCACAGTGAGAGATTATACCATACTCTGTCAAAGAAACTGAGGAACTACCTGATCAGCATCCTATACAGCAAACAGGAAAACATCAAAAAATAGCTCTCCAACCTGGAGACTCTCATAAATAACCAAACTTCCATACAAACGGACTTCACTAAAATAAGACAGGAGCTCTACATTACTCACTTCACCTCTCTACAAAGGAAAAAGGACGGTAAGCTGTCTAAACTCCTACCTGCCTCATGGGGCCACAACCCTTAACCCACCCAGCGATATCGTCAATCTATCCAACCACACACTCAGCCCAGGAGAAAAGTCTGTCCTATCTCATAGACTCAAGGACTGGAAGGGACCTCAAGAGGTCATCGAGTCCAGTCCCCTGCCCTCATGGCAGGAACAAATACTGTCTAGACCATCCCTGATAGACATTTATCTAACCTACTCTTAAATATCTCCAGAGATGGAGATTCCACAACTTCCCTAGGCAATCTGTTCCAGTGTTTAACTACCCTGACAGTTAGGAACTTTTTCCTAATGTCCAACCTAAATCTCCCTTGCTGCAGTTTAAGCCCATTGCTTCTTGTTCTATCATTGGAGGCTAAGGTGAACAAGTTTTCTCCCTCCTCCTGAGATACCTTTTAGATACCTGAAAACTGCTATCATGTCCCCTCTCAGTCCCCTCTTTTCCAAACTAAACAAGCCCAATTCCTTCAGCCTTCCTTCATAGGTCATGTTCTCAAGACCTTTAATCATTCTTGTTGCTCTTCTCTGGACCCTCTCCAATTTCTCCACATCTTTCTTGAAATGCGGTGCCCAGAACTGGACACAATACTCCAGTTGAGGCCTAACCAGCGCAGAGTAAAGCGGAAGAATGACTTCTCATGTCTTGTTTACAACACACCTGTTAATGCATCCCAGAATCACGTTTGCTTTTTTTGCAACAGTATCACACTGTTGACTCATATTAAGCTTGTGGTCTACTATGACCCCTAGATCTCTTTCTACCATACTCCTTCCTAGACAGTCTCTTCTCATTCTGTATGTGTGAAACTGATTGTTCCTTCCTAGGTGGAGCACTTTGCATTTATCTTTATTGAACTTCATCCTGTTTACCTCAGACCATTTCTCCAATTTGTCCAGATCATTTTGAATTTTGACCCTGTCCTCCAAAGCAGTTGCAATCCCTCCCAGTTTGGTATCGTCCGCAAACTTAATAAGCGTACTTTCTATGCCAACATCTAAATCGTTGATGAAGATATTGAACAGAACCGGTCTCAAAACAGACCCCTGCGGAACCCCACTTGTTATACCTTTCCAGCAGGATTGGGAGCCATTAACAACTACTCTCTGAGTACGGTTATCCAGCCAGTTATGCACCCACCTTATAGTAGCCCCATCTAAATTGTACTTTCCTAGTTTATCTATAAGAATATCATGTGAGACCATATCAAATGCCTTACTAAAGTCTAGGTATATCACATCCACCGCTTCTCCCTTATCCACAAGGCTCGTTATCCTATCAAAGAATGCTATCAGATTAGTTTGACACGATTTGTTCTTTACAAATCCATGCTGGCTATTCCCTATCACCTTACTACCTTCCAAGTGTTTGCAGATGATTTCTTTGATTACCTGCTCCATTATCTTCCCTGGCACAGAAGTTAAACTAACTGGTCTGTAGTTTCCTGGGTTGTTTTTATTTCCCTTTTTATAGATGGGCACTATATTTGCCCCTTTCCAGTCTTCTGGAATCTCCCCCGTCTCCCATGATTTCCCAAAGATAATAGCTAGAGGCTCAGATACCTCTTCTATTAACTCCTTGAGTATTCTAGGATGCATTTCATCAGGCCCTGGTGACTTGCAGGCATCTAACTTTTCTAAGTGATTTTTTACTTGCTCTTTTCTTATTTTCTCTTCTAAACCTACCCCCTTCCCATAAGCATTCACTATACTAGACATTCCTTCAGACTTCTCAGTGAAGACTGAAACAAAGAAGTCATTAAGCATCTCTGCCATTTCCAAGTCTCCCGTTACTGTTTCCCCCTCCTCATTGAGCAGTGGGCCTACCCTGTCCTTAGTCTTCCTCTTGCTTCTAATGTATTGATAAAAAGTCTTCTTGTTTCCATTTATTCCCATAGCTAGTTTGAGTTCATTTTGTGCCTTTGCTTTTCTAATCTTGCCTCTGCATTCCTGTGTTATTTGCCTATATTCATCCTTCGTGATCTGACCTAGTTTCCATTTTTTATATGACGCCTTTTTATTTTGTAGGTCACGCAAGATCTCAAGGGTAAGCCAAGGTGGTCTTTTGCCACATTTTCTAGCTTTCCTAACCATCGGAATAACTTGCTTTTGGGCCCTTAATAGTGTCCCTTTGAAAAACTGCCAACTTTCCTCAGTTGTTTTTCCCCTCAGTCTTAATTCCCATGGGACCTTACCTATCAGCTCTCTGAGCTTACCAAAATCCGCCTTCCTGAAATCCATTGTCTCTATTCTGCTGTACTCCCTTCTACCCTTCCTTAGAATTGCAAACTCTATGATTTCATGATCACTTTCACCCAAGCTTCCTTCTATTTTCAAATTCTCAACAAGTTCCTCCCTATTTGTTAAAATCAAGTCTAGAACAGCTTCCCCCCTAGTAGCTTTTTCAACTTTCTGAAATAAAAAGTTGTCTGCAATGCAGTCCAGGAACTTATTGGATAGTCTGTGCCCTGCAGTGTTATTTTCCCAACATATATCTGGATAGTTGAAGTCCCCCATCACCACCAAATCTTGGGCTTTGGATGATTTTGTTAGTTGTTTGAAGAAAGCCTCATCCACCTCTTCCGCCTGATTAGGTGGCCTGTAGTAGACTCCCAGCACGACATCACCTGTGTTTTTTACCCCTTTTAGCCTAACCCAGAGACTCTCCACACTTCCGTCTCCTATATCCATCTCCACCTCAGTCCAAGTGTGTACATTTTTAATATATAAGGCAACACCTCCTCCCTTTTTCCCCTGTCTATCCTTCCTGAGCAAACTATACCCATCCACACCAACATTCCAGTCGTGTGTATTATCCCACCAAGTTTCAGTAATGCCAACAATGTCATAGTTGTATTTATTTATTAGCACTTCCAGTTCTTCCTGCTTATTACCCATACTTCTTGCATTTGTATAAAGGCATCTAAGATACTGGTTTGATCCTGCCTCCCAGCTTTGCCCTGACCCTCCTTCCTCTCTGCCATTATAGCCCGTGCTCCCTCCTGTTTCCAACCCATCTCCCAGGTCTTGTTCCCCACTTACTTGTGGGCTTTGCTCACCTGTCCCCGTCGAACCTAGTTTAAAGCCCTCCTTACTAGGTTAGCCAGTCTGTGCGCAAATAAGGCCTTTCCCCTCTTCGAAAGGTGAACGCCATCTGTTCCTAGCAGTCCTTCCTCGAATAGCATCCCGTGGTCGAGGAAGCCAAAGCCCTCCTGGCGACACCATCCTCGCAGCCAGGCATTCACCTCCACGATGCATCTGTCTCTGCCCGGACCCCTACCTTCAACAGGAAGAATCGAAGAGAATACCACCTGCGCTCCAAACTCCTTAACCCGTACTCCCAGAGCCCTGTAGTCACTCTTGATCTGCTCAGTGTCACACCTCGCAGTATCATTTGTGCCCACATGGATGAGTAGCATGGGGTAGTAGTCAGAAGGCCGGATAATCCTCGACAATGCCTCTGTAACATCTCGGATACAGGCCCCTGGCAGGCAGCATACCTCCCGGGATGAACGGTCAGGGCGACAGATGGGTGTCTCCGTCCCCCTCAGCAGAGAGTCTCCAACCACCACTACCCTATGTTTCTTATCAGTGGTGGCAGCAGACCTCCCAGCCTTAGGGGTACGAGGCTTCACCTCCTTAACTGTTGGGGGTGATTCCTTCTCTCCTGTATCAAGAAGAGCATAACGGTTATCTTTTACCACAGCAGGAGGGTTCGCAGCAGCGGTGTAGCACTGCCTGCTGCTAGAAGTAACCAGCTGGCTGTGTCCATCCTGAGCCTCCTCCTCCACTGGTGTGTCAGATACACCCTGAGGCACCTCCTCCTCCACTGGTGTGTCAGTAGTCCTGTCAACTGGGACAGCACCGTCAGCTGTCTCCACATGGATACTGTCCAGGAATTGCTCATGGATATGGATGTTCCTCAGCCTAGCCACCTCCTCCTGTAGCTCTCCCACCTGCAGCCTGAGAGATTCCACCAGTAGGCACCTTTCACATTGGATGCCACCCCCAGCCTGGATATCAGTAAGTGGAAATTGCAAATTACAGTCTTTGCAAGCCCACACCAGAATCTGGGTAAAAGCATCCATGCTTTGGTGCTCTGTCTGGCTACAGGCACAGGTGGAGGAGACAGAAGCAGTGCTGGCACAGGTGTTGCGGGTCCTCCTCACCATTGTAAGCCTCCCTCGGTCAAACTCTCTCAAATTCCCGTCTATAGCTCCCTGTCCACTCTGCTCTGCTGTAAACAGAAAGATTTATAGGTTCAGGGGAGCAATGGGTCACAGATGAGACCGACAAGGGACCCCCCCTCCCTTCCTACTCCCCTTCCAAACTCCCTTGCAAAACTCCCTGTTAGCAGCTCCTGTTTGCTAAGCTCCCTGGTCGCTTGTGCGCAGCTTTATAAAGCCCTGGCCTGAGTGAATGCCCCGCCCACTGGTTAAGGCTCAGCCAATTACCAGAGGCTTCTAGCTTTCAAACCTTCCTGGTAGCTCCACCTCCAACTGCCAGCTACAGCACACGGTCCTTCAAACAAACCAACCAAACAGACTGACAAACACAAGCTCAGCACACAGCAAGTAACCCCCAAACACAAACACAAACACTGCAGACAGTCACTTACCCCACAGATGTTGTATGTGCTCCTCCTTCACCTGGAGAACTCCCTTGCAAAACTCCCTGTTAGCAGCTCCTGTTCGTCTCGGGGACTCTCTTTCTGCCCTGCCACCCCCACCAACATGATACAGTTCTGTGTCGATCTGGAAGCCTACTTTCGCCATCTCCGACTCAAAGAATACTTTCAGGATAACACTGAACAGCGCACTGATACACAGGTGCCCTCCCACCAACAGCACTAGAAGAAAAACTCCACATGGACTCCTCCTGAGGATCGAAATAACAGTCTGGACCTATACATAGAATGCTTCCGCCGATATGCACAGGCAGAAATTGTGGAAAAACAACATGTCTTGCCTCATAACCTAAGTCATGCAGAACGCAATGCCATCCACAGCCTCAGAAACCACCCTGACATTATAATCAAAGAGGCTGATAAAGGAGGTGCTGTTGTCATAATGAACAGGTCTGACTACCAAAAGGAGGCCGCTAGACAACTCTCCAATATCAAATTCTACAGGCCACTTCCCTCAGATCCCACTGAGGAATACACTAAGAAACTGCACCATTTACTCAGGACACTCCCTACACTAACACCGGAACAAATCAACATACCCTTAGAGCCCCGACCAGGGTTATTCAATCTACTACCCAAGATCCACAACCCCAGAAATCCTGGACACCCCATCATCTTGGGCATTGGCACTCTCACTGAAGGACTGTCTGGATATGTGGACTCTCTACTTAGACCCTATGCCACCAGCACTCCCAGCTATCTCCGTGACACCACTGATTTCCTGAGGAAACTACAATGCATTGGTGACCTTCCAATAAACACCATCCTTGCCACCATGGATGTAGAGACTCTCTACACAAACATCCCACACACGGATGGAATACAAGCTGTCAAGAACAGTATCCCTGATGATGCCACAGCACAACTGGTTGCTGAGCTCTGTGCCTTTATCCTCACACACAACTCTTTCAAATTTGATGACAATATATATCTCCAGATCAGTGGCACCACTATGGGCATTCGCATGGCCCCACAATATGCCAACATTTTTATGGCTGACCTGGAACAACGCTTCCTCAGCTCTCGTCCACTCACGCCCCTTTTCTGCCTACGCTACATTGATGACATCTTCATCATCTGAACCCATGGGAAGGAGAGTCTGGAAAAATTCCACCACGATTTCAACACTTCCACCCCACCATCAACCTCAGCCTGGACCAATCTGCATGGGAGGTCCACTTCCTAGGCACCACGGTGCAAATAAGTGATGGTCATATTAACACCACCCTATACTGAAAACCTACCAACCTCTATGCCTACCTTCATGCCTCCAGCTTCCATCCCGGGCACACCACACAATCCATTGTCTACAGCCAAGCACTGAGGTTCATCCTCATCTGTTCTAACCCCTCAGACAGAGACCAACGCCTACAAAATCTCCACCAAGCATTCTCAAAACTACAATACCCGCACGAGGAAATAAGGAAACAGATCAACAGAGCAAGACGTGTACCCAGAAGCCTCCTACTGCAAGACAAACCCAAGAAAGAAACCAACAGGACTCCACTGGCCATCACATACAGTCCCCAGCTACAACCCCTCCAACACTTCATCAGGGACCTACAACCCATCCTGGACAATGATCTCACATTTTCACATGCCTTGGGTGGCAGGCCAGTCCTCGCCCACAGACAACCTGACAACCTGCAGCATATTCTCACCAGTAACTGCACACTGCATCATAGTAACTCAGGAACCAATCCATGCAACAAACCTCAATGCCAACTCTGCCCACATATCTACACCAGTGACACCATCACAGGACCTAACCAGATCAGCCACACCATCACTGGTTCATTCACCTGCACATCCACCAATGTAATATACGCCATCATATGCCAGCAATGCCCCTCTGCTATGTACATCGGCCAAACTGGACAGTCCCTATGGAAAAGGATAAATGGACACAAATCAGATATTAGGAATGGCAATATACTAAAACCTGTAGGAGAACATTTCAACCTCCCTGGCCACACAATAGCAGATCTTAAGGTGGCCATCCTGCGGAAAAAAACTTTAGGACCAGACTTCAAAGAGAAGCTGCTGAGCTTCAGTTCATCTGTAAATTTGACACCATCAGCTCAGGATTAAACAAAGACTGTGAGTGGATTGCCAACTATAAAACCAGTTTCTCCTCCCTTGGTGTTCACACCTCAGCTGCTAGAAGAGGGCCTCATCCTCCCTGATTGAACTACCTCATTATCTCTAGCCTGCTTCTTGCTTGCATATATATACCTGCCCCTGGAAATTTCCATTACATGCATCCGACGAAGTGAGTATTCACCCACGAAAGCTCATGCTCCAAAACATCTGTTAGTCTATAAGGTGTCACAGGACTCTTTGCTGCTTTTATGCTTCCAAAGTACTGCAAATTTGTAAGAATTCTTCTCATTGTGCCTGTATCATCCTGGACTGCAGAACGCTCATTCTCCAGCTTCAGAAACTTACAAATTATCTCCAGTCACCAATGGGACAGACGCAACTGAGCAATGCAGCTGTCCTTAACATGCAGCAAGACCATACCAGGGAACTAGATGTAAATAAGATGCTGATAGTTTTATCTAGAAAGCTACCGTGAGATGTAATGTCTTTAAACTGGGACGTTAGTGAAGTCAGCTTGTAGGTGATTGCAATGATTTTAATATACTGCAATTCATGATAATGTAATTATGTCATTCATAATAATGTAATCATTAAAATAGTAAAGATACCAATGATAGACACATATTCAATAACTAGAATACGAAAGAAGTGTACAATTATGCTGAAAATAATCTACGCCAAAATTACCCACCCCGCCCCCCCAAACACACACACATCTTTAAAAGAAACCACTGGCAAAAAGAAAAGTCAGTGTCTCTTCTTGACACCTCCTTTGCATGAATTTCACAGCACTGGAGATGATCTGAGAAGATTTAGGGCAATGGGGCAGAAATAGTTCAACTTCATACTGAGATTTTGGATTTCATTGCACCAATAAAGCTCAGTTAAATTACTCTTCTCATTCTATACCCTCATGTGTTTATCAGCTGGTCAGCAGCAATGTCCACTCCTTGGTCAAATGACATGACCAAAAGTTGATTTCACAAGGATGTTGGCAGCACACCTGACTGAGTCCGTTCCACCCATATAGACAAATTACACTACGCCAATGTCATCTGCAGGAGTCAGGAATCTCATGTGTGATATGAGATTCATGCCCAGACCATTCATTCCATACAAGAATCTCATGGTTTTCAAGGTAACTGTAACTCACTACGCTCATATTACCAGTCTTGTATAAAGTCCCCTGGATGTACCATGGCTTGATATTGCAAAAACCGCAGATACAAAGATTACATTTCCCACTATAATTTTCTTCAACGTTTCTGTGACTCTCAGTTCCCAGAAGATGAACATTTTCCACTAATCAAATTTTTGATTTGACAACACAAAAAGAAATACCTATCCAGATCATTCTGCATCTTTAAGGACATGACACACTACTCAGGTAGGGAGATTTAGCCGTCTGGCCACGGGATTTGTGTATAAAAGCAATACAGCTCTAATCTTCAATATCAGACTGTACCCGTGGACCGCTTCTCGGAACGGAAGAAATAGGCATTGCTGCAGAAGATCAGGCTTCTCTCCCACAGCGATCAGTGCCAGATGTTTCACTGGGAGGTGCAAGAAGCCCAGCAGAACACAGTTCTTCTGAGATCACCTGCCCATGGAGGAATTATTATGCTATCCCCTGTCAGTCAGATCTGTCTCCATGATTGGATGATACCCTGAAGCACAAGAGTTTATGCCCTTGTCAAACTTGAAGAAATGCAGTAAATCCACCTGTCTCCGTTTGCTCCAGAGTGCTGCAAGCACCATTCCGTCTGCGTCCCCAACAGACAGGTCTCAGCTTCTCCATCCCCTTTGAGATACACCAGGATCAATAACGAATTTAAAGCTGCAGCATTAAAGACCTGAACAGCCCAAGAATAAACCTTTTGATATTAAGCGATGAGCCTTTCACCACCAGATCACACGCTTCATTGAGAACAAATGCCCAAATATCGCCAAGATGCCTCTCTAAAATATCTACTTAGTTCTTTTTTCTTTCCTTTCCTTTCCTTTTCTTTTAAATTGGAAGGCCTGGGAACTCAGATCCTTTGAATTGAAGTAACAGCATTTCATGAAAGACTAAAGACTTAACAGAAGGGAGCCTGGGCTAAATCAGCATCTATTCCAATTATCTTACTTGTGGAAGCAGCTTAGCCAACCTCTTTCCAAAGGAGCCACTGATTTTAGATGCCTGATCATAAAATATAGAATATCAGAGAATATCGGGGTTGGAAGGGATTTTAGGAGGTCATCTAGTCCCACCCCCTGCTCAAAGCAGGATCAATCCCCTGATAAGAGAGGTTGCAACCAGGCCCATTTTTCTGAAGTATTGAGCACTCAAAACTCTCATTGAAGCTAATGGGAGCTGTTTATGCTCAACATTTCTTCATAACAGGCCACAGGTTTTCCTTACTTGTGCACTACATTGTGGATATCCAAAATTGGAGCACATTTTTGATCAAGAGATGTGGAAGCCTTTGGTGATATTACATGATAACAAATGGAAGAACAATTAAACCCAAACAGCAATAGTGTGATATAGTATATATCTGCATTTGAAATAAAGAGTGTGACGGGCTGGATCACAGAAACCCCCCTGGGACCTGCCAACTGATGTGCCAAGACTACCTGTGCTCCTGTTTTCCCTGCCAGCTCAGGACTCCAGCTCCCTTTCTGGCTGAGCCAGACACTCCCGTCTGCTCCAACAAAGACACAGGGTCTGAATCATTTGCCCCAAAACTGCAGGTTTACCTGAAGGCAGCTAACAGAAGTGTGCTTATCTTTAACACCTAGATGCCCAACTCCCAATGGGGTCTAAACCCAAATAAATCCTTTTTACCCTGTATAAAGCTTATGCAGAGTAAACGCATAAATTGTTCCTCCTCTATAACACTGATAGAGAGATGTGCACTGTTGTTTGCTCCCCCAGGTGTTAATACATACTCTGAGTTAATTAATAAGTAAAAAGTGATTTTATTAAATACAGAAAGTAGGATTTAAGTGGTTCCAAGTAGTTACAGACAGAATAAAGTAAGCCACCAAGCAAAATAAAATAAAGTGTGCAAATCTATGTCTAATCAAACTGAATACAGATAATCTCACCGGTTCCAGAATGCTCCCTTTTACAGACTAAACTCCTTTTAGCCTGGATGCAGCAATCACTCACACCTAGGGCCGCCCGGGGGGGGGCAAGTGGGGCAATTTGCCCCAGGCCCCGGGCTCCGCAGGGGCCCCCAAGAGAACAGGCGAGGCTCCCGCCCTAGCCCGACCCTGCCTCTGCCCCTCACCCGGAGCCTCAGCGGATCCAGCAGTGTCCCTGAACAGCAGTACACTGTGGCTGAGCTCCCAGCCCCGCCCCCTTACCATGTGGTTCTGAGCGGGGCGGAGCTCATGAGCCCCGCCGGAGCCATGCCGCACCGCTGTTCAGGGACACTGCTGGATACGACGCGCTAAGGCTCCGGGTGAGCGGGGCGCCAGGGGTAAGGGGCCGGGTGAGGGGGTTGGCTAAGGGGCAGGAAGTCCTGGGGACAGTCAGGGCACAGGGAGGGGGCCGAGGTGGGGGGGCGGTCAGGGGACAGGGAATGGGGGGGGTTGGATTGTGGGTGTTCCGGGGGTTTGTCAAGACTCAGTGGGGGGGTGGATAGGGGTCGGGGCAGTCAGGGGACAGGGAGCAGGGGTGGGGTCCCGGGGTGATGGTGGTGGGTCTCTTGGGGATGGTGAGGGGGCAAGGAACAGGATAGGTTGGGGATTCTGAGGGGGGTGGGCAGTTGGGGGGCAGGAAGTAGGGGGGTCAGATAGGGGGCAGGGCCAGGCTGTTTGGGAGGCACAGCCTTCCCTACTCTAAAGCTCATTCAGCAGTTTGAGGCTTGCAGAAGAGCCAAGCTATTAGCTTTTCCATTAGGGCTACCATCCCTTTTACTTCTCAAATGCCAAATTATAGTCTATATTTAATTTCAGTGCCATAGGGAGATTCATGTCAGGGGAGAGTAGCTTCATTTAAAATTAGCCACTGGGAGAGGGATCACATGAGAAGAGCAATATCCTACACCACCTACCTCCTTCCTGACCCTACCAAGGGAGACACCTTCGCCCCCTCCTCCCCCCCCAGCATTCCCTGAGGCTTCAGAGGATTTAATTCAGTGGTTCTCAAACTTTTTTGTCCTGGTGACCCCATTCACATAGCAAACCTCTGAGTGCAATTCCCCCTCCATACATTGAAAACACTTTTTTGTATATTTAACACTATTATAAATGCTGGAGGCAAAGCAGGGTTTGAGGTGGAGGTTGACAGCTCGCGACCCCCAGTAATAACCTGGTGACCCCCTGAGGAGGCCCAACCCCCAGTTTGAGAACCCCTGGGTTAATTTAATGTTAACACCCTGTGTCCATTCACATGCATGTGCTATTTTGAGCATGTCAGTTTTCACAACATAGGCTCATCCCAGATTCTGGAACAAGCTCAAACGCTCAGTTTGTGGAGTATGTACATAAGTTATACTAAAGACAAACCCACAGTGACCGTCTCCAGTTTGTGAGGGACCCCGTGGAGCCAGTCTCTAGGAAACAGATAAATGCATGGAGGCTAAGTCCATTAATGGCTATTAGCCAGGATGAGTAACGAATGGTGTCCCTAGCCTCTGTTTGTCAGAGGGTGGAGATGGATAGCAGGGAAGAGATCACTTGATCATTACCGGTAGGTTCACTCCCTCTGGGGCACTTGGCATTGGCCATTGTCGGTAGACAGGATACTGGGTTGGATGGACCTTTGGTTTGACCCAGTATGGCTGTTCTTGTGTTCTAACCTAAATGAACCCAAAGTTATGGAGACAGATATGAGTCAAGAAAGTCAGCAGAGTATGAGAAACCTGGAAAAATCTCTGACTGGATGGGCTCAGGCGTTTGGTCACAAGCTGAGGTGGTTCAAAAGTTTTGGATCTTTTTAAGCAGAATTTTTTAGTGTTTCTTTAAACAATCAAACACAGCAAGCAGCAAACATTTGGCTACACACTTCTGAAACCCCAAACCATATTCAGGTTTTGGTAGACTAATTTCAGCTTTTTAATTTAAAAAAACCACAACAAATTTTGAAGGAAAGCAGACATTGTCCGTGATTTTTTTTTGCTTTTTAAAAACCCCTAGTTTTCAATCCAAAAAAAGTTTTGACGGAAAATATTTGTCCAGCCCTTTTAATGAGCTTTAGAGCCTTTTAGCACTAGCTGATGCTGAGAACCAGCGATACCTTGTAAAGAAGTTTTCTCAAAGCTGGATTTGTGCCGAGATGCGGAAGGTTTATTTTTCCCAGGGCTGCCTCTGGCAGGGAGCAAGTGGGGCAATTTGCCTGGGCCCTTCAGGCGCCCCCAAGAGAATATAGTATTGCAATTTTTTTTATGGAAGGGGCCCCCAAAATTGCTTTGCTCCAGGCCCCCTGAATCCTCTGGGCGGCCGTGCTCACACCCCTTGCAGTCTCTGTCCCTCATTCCAGTTTCTTTCAGTATCCTGTGGAGCGGGCAAGGGGGGAGAGACTCTCTCTTTAGACAGCTGAAGACAAAATGGAGGGGTCTCCCAAGGGTTTAAATAGACTTTCTCTTCTGGGTAGACACCTCTCCCTCCCCCTGTGTAGAATCCAGTCACAAAATGGAGATTCTGAATTACATGGGCAAGTCACATGCCCATGCATGACTCAGGACCTGCAGGCAGCAGCCATTACCCGCATGCTACCTTGAATGTCCTCAGGTAGACTTCTTATGTGGATTGGAGTCTTCCAAGCTCTTTTGTCTGTTAATTGCTTCCTGACTGAGCATTTAACTCGCACATTCCTTTCTGAAGAAGTGAGCAAATGTTCTAACTAAGGCTACTTAGAAATCAAGCAAGTATATAGCCAATGTTAATAACTTTGAACACACAAATGGTACCTGCATACAACTAGGATGAACATAACCAGTAGATCATAACCTCTACATAGATGTGTTACATGGCATATGTAGCAAAACCCTATTCCAGTTATATCATACATACATCTATAAACACCTCCCATAAAGCCTTATGGGGTACATTGTCACAAAGAGGAGTGGAAAATTGTCAAAATAAAGAAAGCTGAATAAGAAGACTATATTTCCATGAAGTGCTATGTCCTATTCCCAGCTCCCAAGTGGGGTATTTCTCACACAGTTCTCCTCCTCCTTTATTGCAGATGTAGAGTTTGACAATCAAGTCTGTCTGCCACCATTGTTAATTACTTATTTCACCCTCCTCAGTTTCTACTAAAACAAAACACAATAAAAGTAGAGATTCAAAAAACTTCTCCATTCTGCAGCTGCTGTTAGAAAGAAAGAAATGCTCCATATCCATGGAGAGGAGATCACCTGGCTGAATTCTCATTGACACTAAAGCCTTTTGACACTGCTCTGGCATGGGAAAGAGCCATTCAAGTTAATGTAGATGTAATTAACATACATACTATGCCCTTCTGCTCCATTTGCACTTCACAAAACCCATCGTGTAGTTGAGAATCAGGCCCACTGGGTTGATAAGAGAGAAAACCCATAGCCAGGAAGGCATTAGACGAAACCGATCAAGGGTAACATGGCAAACATGAGGAATGTTTGCAGAGGTGCTGATGAAATGCAGCTCTCTCATTATTTCACACAGAGTTCGATGTACTCAACACTTCTCAAAGCCAGGCCTATGCGCTCAGACATGAAGTTGTATCTTGCCATTCATTTCCTGCTTCTTCCTGTTCCCATGGAGATGCCTGGTGGGTGTGTCATAAACAGATAGCTAAGGGTTAATGTCTCTTTCACCTGAAGCACCTGACCAGAGGACCAATCAGAAAACCGGATTTTTTCAACTCTGGGTGGAGGGAAGTTTGTGTCTGAGTCTTTTGTCTGTCTGCCTGCTTTCTCTGAGCTTTGGAGAAGTAGTTTCTGTTTTCTAATCTTCTGTTTCTAAGTGTATGGACAAAGAGATCAGATAGTAAGTTATATGGTTTCTTTTCTTTGGTATTTGCATGAATATAAGTGCTGGAGTGCTTTGATTTGTATTCTTTTTGAATAAGGCTGTTTATTCAATATTCTTTTAAGCAATCGACCCTGTATTTTGTCACCTTAATACAGAGAGACCATTTGTATGTATTTTTCCTTTCTTTTTTATATAAAGCTTTCTTTTAAGACCTGTTGAAGTTTTCTTTACTGGGAAATTTCAGGGAAATTGAGTCTGTACTCACCAGGGAATTGGTGGGAGGAAGAATTCAGGGGGAGATCTGTGTGTTGGGTTTGCTAGCCTGATTTTGCATTCCTTCTGGGTGAATAGGAAAGTGCTTTTTGTTTCCAGGACTGGGAACGGAGAGGGGGAGTCACTCTGTGTAGTTTCACAGAGCTTGTGTCGGTGTATCTCTCCAGGAGCACCTGGAGGGGGGAAGGGAAAAAGGATTATTTCCCTTTGTTGTGAGACTCAAGGGATTTGGGTCTTGGGGTCCCCAGGGAAGGTTTTTCAGGGGGACCAGAGTGCCCCAAAACACTCTAATTTTTTGGGTGGTGGCAGCAAGTACCAGGTCCAAGCTGGTAACTAAGCTTGGAGGTTTTCATGCTAACCCCCATATTTTGGACGCTAAGGTCCAAATCTGGGACTAAGGTTATGACAGGGTGTAACATGGTTTACAATTTCCATGAAGGTCCCAATGACCCCATCACCATCCTCCCTTACCCTGTAATCCCCCACAACCATATGGGCCCCTGTGACCATAGAGCTTCTCCTAACTGTATGGGCCCCCATAACTGTATAATTTCCCATAACCACAGGGACACCAGTTACAATATAATCCTCCATAGCATTATAAGCTTCTATCAGCACATGTGCCCCCATCACCACCTCCACTGTCAGCTGCACCTGAGGATTCCACTCTGCATTCCTGAGAGAAGGAGTTGAGAATGGCTCCTGGGAAAGTCATGATGGTGGTGGTTGAATCAGCATTGTAGAGTCAGGGCACTGTAGAGTCTGCCTTTCGTCTGGCTTGTTGCAGCTGTCACACGTGATTTGTGGAATGTCACTTCACACATTTGTGACGCAAGGTGTCTTTCTGCCATGGAGATAAATCTGAAGCAATAGGTGGAAAGACAGTAAATTTAAGGTATGTGGGTCAGTGGAACAAAAATTTTAATGATAAACTCCTTTTGCAGCTGAGCTCATTTAGAGATCTAAAGAGAAAGACACAGAAAGAGAGAAAGAGAAATAAAGGAAGGAAGAAAGGAAGAGGGACATAATCAGTTCTTTTGAATCCTTGTTATTTTCTTTGTCCTAAAAATATCCTGTCTCTAAGGGCTGGTCTATGGTACAGCTGTAAGTTGACCTAAGTTACGCTACTTCAGTGATGTAAGTAATGTAACTAAAGAAAACGTAACTTAGGTGGATGTACAGCAGTATCTACACTGCACTGTGTCGACTGAATCTTCCACAGACACTCTGTGATTCTTAACAATGGGAAGGGTTTGGGGGCTTTTTCAATTTTATTTTTTTTGTTATTGAATTGCAGGCATTAGCTTCTTCATTGTTTAGAAGTCAAGCCCCGGATTTTCACAGCAAGACATGGAGTTGGGACACTAGAGCAGACCTCATCCCTCTCTTTTTCCATTCTGGAACCCAATCCACTGGGGACCAAAGGACCCAGTCTGAGTCAGTGAAAATGGCTGCCTCCTGAGTAGTGGAGGTAATTTCGAAGGCTACTGCTACAGCCACAATTTTGGCTGCTTGGGCAGAATATGGTGCACACTGTGTCCCCTCAGTACCTCCGCATGCAGATGGCCACTTTTGTGAAAACAAGAGCTGACCACTAACCAAACAAAATCATTTCACTCAACACGGCCTCTCCTTCGAAGAGCCGTCGCTCCTCAGACAGTGGCTCCGGTAACGGGCAATCGTGCCCTTCCCCCTCTATCAGGAGGCCGTGAGGTATTGGGGATAGCGCTGGGGGTTTTTGTGTATCTACATTTTTGTTTAACAAAGCAAGGATCCATTTTGACAATCGAGGACTAGATACGTGGCTGTTGGGATATAGATATTTAGGCCTGTTTGTAAAGGCCTATTCTGTAAGAATTTAGGTGTATGTTTATTATTTAGCTAGTTATAGAGATATAAAAGAAAGAATTAAAATTACAGTTTGCCTGTTTATAGGTCTTTTTTTACTATGATAGTTTAAGGCCGTGTTTTTAGGCTAAGATTTTTGGCTAAGCAGCAGAGGCAGCCATAAGCTGGGAAGCGTATGGTTACATTTTTACATTTTAAACTGATTACTTTAAAATAAGGTGCTATTGGGCTGTTAGAAATACAATTTTATTCCGATATTGCCTATTACCCCCAAATAAAGATAAAAGCCTAAAAGATGTAAAAAAAAAACCCGTAGCTTAATAGCATTCTGTCTGGCAAAAACTCACTTATTAAGGCCATGGCTACACTTACAGTTTTGCAGCGCTGGTAGTTACAGCTGTGTTCGTACAGCTGTGTAGGGCCAGCGCTGTAGTGTGGCCACACTGACAGCTACCAGCGCTGCAGTGTGGCCACGTTTGCAGCATTTACAGTGCTGTTGGGAGTGGTGCATTGTGGGCAGCTATCCCACAGAGCACCTCGTCCCATTTTGGCGCTGTGGCTTCTGGGAAGGGGAAGGAAGTGTGCGGGTCTTTCCGCTTCCTGTTCCAACGCCCCATGGTGCTTTGCTACATATTCCGAGCAGTTTGGCAGCATTGTGAGTCTGCAGCGCGATTTCTGAGATTTCTGTTACAAATGGAGCCTGAGCTGCTGAGGACCTTACTCATGAATGTTGCCAGCACATCACGCATGGCAGTGGAGCTATTCCTTCAGCTGCAAAGTGACAGGGAGGAGTCAGACGATGATATTGAAACGCCTGACGCTCAAAACACTCAGTTGCTTGTGGCAGTAACAGACGTGCTCAGCACCGTGGAATGGCACCTTTGGGCTCGGGAAACCAGCACTAAGTGGTGGGATCACATCGTCTTGTAAACCTGGGATGACGAGCAGTGGCTGCAGAACTTTCTGATAAGAAAAGCCACTTTCATGGCACTGTGTGCTGAGCTCGCCCCTACCCTGCGGCGCAGGAACGTGAGATTGAGAGCTGCCCTGCCAGTGGAGAAGCGGGTGGCTATTGCAATCTGGAAGCTGGCAACTCCAGACAGCTACCGATCGGTGGCGAACCAGTTTGGTGTGGGAAAGTCCACCGTTGGAATGGTGCTGATGCAAGTTTGCACAGCCATTAATCGCACCCTGCTAAGAAGAACTGTGACTCTTGGGAACGTGCAGGACATTGTGGATGGCTTTGCAGACATGGGTTTCCCTAACTGTGGAGGGGCAATAGATGGGACGCGTATTCCTATTCTGTCACCACCCCACCTGGCATCAGAGTACGTTAATCGCAAGGGGTATTTCTCCGTGGTTCTGCAAGCGCTTGTGGATCACCGTGGGCGTTTCACTGACATTTACTCAGGATGGCCTGGAAAGGTGCACGATGCACGCATCTTTCGGAACAGTGCCCTGTTCAGGAGGCTGAGGGCCGGGACTTTTTTCCCAGACCGCAAGATCACAGTGGGGGACGTCAAAATGCCCACTGTGATCCTTGGAGACCCCGCTTACCCCTTAATGCCATGGCTCATGAAACCGTATACAGGGAAGCTTGACAGGAGCAAGGACCGGTTCAACTACAGGCTGAGCCGGTGCAGAATGACTGTGGAGTGTGCTTTTGGCCGTTTGAAAGCCCGCTGGAGGTGTCTTTATGGGAAGCTAGATTTGGGGGAAAGCAGCATCTCCGCTATTATATCCGCGTGCTGTACCCTCCATAATATTTGTGAAGAGAAGGGTGAAAGATTCAGTGAGGAATGGACCTCCGAGGTTCGACGCCTAGAGGATGAATTTGCACAGCCAGAGAGCAGGGCTACTAGAGAGGCCCAGAAAAGGGCTTCAAGGATTAGGGATGCCTGAAGGGAGCAATTTGATGCTGAGAGCCAACAGTAATGTTTGGTGCCTTTGCTGTGCTCCTTTCTACCTTGGGGTACAATATTTACCACTTCCTCCAATAATAAAACATATTTTTAAAGCCATAAAATCCTTTATTCAAAGTACAGTACATAAAAGGCCAGGGGGGTTAGGGTGGTGGACTGTACATTCAGAGGTTTGAATATGTCCTGTTTGGATTACTGTTCAATGTCTGCTGCACTTCAGGATTACTATGCTGCAGGGTAATGGGGGTGGAGTGCACAGGGTAAGAATTGTAGTTATCAGGGCCGGTAGGTGATCGTACAGGTGTTGGGGGCAGCTGGGGGTAATAAGAAACTGGCTGCTGGAGAAAGGTGTTTTGTGCAAATACTGGGGAGCAAGAAAGAGAGCTTTGGGAGGGGTGTGGGTTACCACGGTACAGATCTGCCTGCATGGCTACGAGAGACTCGAAAGACTCAGTTTGGCGAGCCAGGAGGCTTATCATCTGCTTTGAGGTTTTTTTGGTAGCCAATTCCTTTCTCCTGCTTTCTGTTTGCCTCCACTCATACATTTTCTCTCTCCATTCATACATTTTCTCTCTCCATTCCTGCGTCTTCCTACTTTCTCTGTTGTAGTGAATCATAACTGCTTTGATCAATTCTTCTTTTGATTTTCGCGGATTTTTTCTCAAGTTCTGCAAGCGACGTGAGGCCGGTGATCCCGCTGCATTGGTCAAGGTCACTAAAAAAAACATAGATAGAAACATGTAATACACAGAGGCTACATTGTTTATTATCACACAGTGAAGGAGTTTTTAGACTTTTTGTAGCATCCTTCCCAGATACCAAACATAACACAGAGAGGCCAGGGAAGCTAAGTCATGGCGAGCAATGGGGTGAGTGTTTCTGCCCCGACTGCACCTGGGAGGGGGAATTGACCGATGGGTCACTGGGGTTTATCTGCACTGGGTACAGTAGGTAACTGGTGTCCTGCACAGGGGACAGTAGTGAACAGGAAGGTGGCGAGCTGCTGGCAGGGGGTGCGGTCCGCGTAACTGCCAGCCTGCTGGTGAGGGGGGGGGGAACGCACAGCTGTGCTGGCTGCCTGCTGGGAAGGGGGGGGGAAGACCAGAGGGCACCGCGGGGCTGCCTGCCTGCTGGGAAGGGGGGGGAAAAACCCGAGGGCATCGCGGGGCTGGCTGCCTGCTGGGAAGGGAGAGGGAGACTGGAGCGCACCGTGGGGCTGGCTACGTGCTGGGAACGGGGGGGGGGGGAAGACCAGAACACACCGCGGGGCTGGCTGCCTGCTGGAAGGGGGTGGGGAGACCGGAACGCACTGCGGGGTTGGGGGGGACCGCGAACCTGGCGCCCTGCACTCAAGTATCCCTAAATTCTCAACAGGGTTTCCTACTGCCAAATATATCACTGCTGCGTGTTACCTGGGAAGAGAGGGAGGGTCTTCTACAGCAATGTGGATTCCACCCTGGCCCCTATGCAGCTAGCCTGTGTGCAGCCATGGTCCTCCCACCCCTCGCTGCACAGTGGATCGGACGAGTTAGCCTGACCGGGACAAGGACCACGGTGGCTCTCCCGATAAACTTGAGAAAGCAAATTGCGCACGCTCTGGCTGCAACTTTTCAAGAGATTACCGAGGCAGATTACAGAGATGTGATAGAGCAAATCAGTGGGCTATTCCACGTTTAGACATGCATGCAGCAGCCATAACCCAAACCCTCCTCTCCCAAAACATAAAAATCTGATTACCCCGAGCACTATCCTCTGCTTCTTCTTCACCAGCAACTTCCAGCTGCTGCGACTGGCTAGCCTCCTCCTGGCTTGAGAAGAGCTCCTGGCTGCATGCCTCCCGGGACTCCGGGGTGTTTCCCTCCACGCCAGTAGCCTCGCTCTCGGCTTCCTCTACACCCTCCCCCACTTCTCCCTGCTCTGAACTCTCCATCATGCTCCTCGGATTGGCAGTGGGGTCACACCCAAGTATGGCATCCAGCTCCTTGTAAAAACGGCAGCTTGTGGGGGCAGCTCCTGAGCGGCGATTTCCCTCACGGGCTTTGCAGTAAGCACTCCTCAGCTCTTTAATTTTGACCCTGCACTGCAACGTGTCCAGTTCATGGCCCCTTCTCAGCAAGGACTGCGATATCTGCCCATAGGTATCCTAATTTCTCCTTCTGGAGCGCAGCTGTGCTTGCACAGCTTCCTCACCCCAAACACTGATGAGGTCCTGCAGCTCGGAATTGTTCCATGCTGGGGCTCGTTTGGGGCGTGGAGGCATGGTCGCTGATTGATTGATTGATTGATTGCACTCTATACCTGGCTGAGCAAACAGGAAGGGGATTTTTAAAATTCCCGGGGCATTTAAAGGAGGGGTCAGCTGAGCCCAGGGCAGTGGAGTGTGCATGATTACCAGAGAGGCTTCTAAGGTATGCTGGGATACCTCCTTATACCCCGGAGGTCAATAAAAGCGCTGGTGGGCGTCCACACTTGCTGACCAGCACTGGATCACCAGCGCTGGAATCCCTACACCCGAGGCTCGACCGGGTGTACAGCCAGCGCTGCAACCAGGGAGTTGCAGCACTGGCCGTGCTTTGCAAGTGTGGCCACATCCTAAGTTGCAGCGCTGTAACCCCCTCACCAGTGCTGCAACTCTCTAGTGTAGCCATGGCCTAATAAGAGTAAGAAAAAAGGAGAGAGACTCCATGGGGCAGGCTGGAACTCCAGGGAGGGAGAGAGGCAGTCGGCAGGGCCTGGAAAAGTAAAGCAGGGAGAACCTGCCTGAGGCCTGGGCAGGACAGGCCCAATCGAGGACAGCCCAGGACAGGAGCCAGGAGGAGCCCTGTGCCAGGGAGGAATCGCCCGAGAAGGACAGGCCAGAGCTGGACCCAGTATCATGGCTGCCCAGGACTGCATGGGGCTGGGCTTGTGACTCTGCACTGGGAACAAGGAGGGAAGTTGCTAGCCAGTTAAGCGGGGAGGTGGTCGCTCTGTCTGGCTTTGCAGAGAGCTGCAGAAGAAGGCACCGGAGGGGGTTGTTGGGGAAAGTTCCCTGGTGCCGAAGACGACCAGGAGCACCCAAGACTCACCACTGGACTAGAACATTGCTCAGGCCTCATGAACTCTGTGTGCAGACATATTGCTCAGTGTCTGCCCTTCCAGACTGTGCTACCACTGGGCCTGTGGGGCCTTGGCTTGGATGCAGCCCTGTTTTACTGCTCCCCATATATTTCCTCTCGTTGTCTTTCTCCTCTCATCCCTCTTTAAATAAATACCTCCCTTTGTTGTATCCATTGTACTTTTCCTGTGGGTGTAGGTGTTCACTCGGGGGGGGTTGGAACAGGTGCCCCTGGGGTGGAAGGGATTTCTCCTGCTACAGTCCTATGCGCACCTTCTCTTGGCCACAGCTGCCTGCAGAGCAGACTCCATCTTGGCCACAAAGGCGCTAAAGTTACAGCTAAAATGTAAAATCTTTATTTCTTGGTTGTTTTATAACTGTAGTCCCCACTTCCCTATCATTTGGCTGTATAATCTGGTTCTGGGATTGTTTCTCTCTGCTGTATAATCAATTTTGTTGGGTGTAAACCAATTAAGGTGGTGGGATATAATTGGCTAAATAATTATGTTACAATATGTTAGGATTGGTTAGTTAAATTTTAGTAAAATAATTGGTTACGGTCTAGCTAAGCAAAATGCAAGTTTTACTGTATAGTTTGCAGTCAATCAGGAAGCAAAGGGTGGGAACGGGAACAGGAAATGAGGGATGGGGGAATTGGAATCATGCTTTGCTGGGGGGAGGAATAGGAACATGGACACAGGCAAGGCTCTGTGGTGTCAGAGCTGGGAAGGGGGACACTGAGGAAGGAAACTGGAATCATGCTTGCTGGAAGTTCACCCCAATGAACATCAGATTGTTTGCACCTTTGGACTTGGGGTTTTGTTGCTCTGTTCATACGAGAAGGACTAGGAAAGTGAGCAGGTGAAGGAATAAGCCCCTAACATCTTGGTGCTGGTGACTCGGATGCATCACATCGGATAGGTGAGTGGCAGCCTGTAAGTCCCCCTCCCCAACAGTCCGCGCAGCTGCTTGGAGGGGGTATAGCAAACTCTCGTGATGGTAGTTGTGGGTTCTGGCAAGCTGGTGTAAAGGATTTTTTGAATAACTGGATAAGGAAGAACCAGGGCCTGTACCAGGTGCAGGGGTCAGCCTGGGATGAGATTAAAAAGGACATGGAGGAAGTGTCAGGGGACCCAGAGGGATGGGAGGTGGCTGAGGAGCCCACCCCCCTTTGGTATATGGGTAGTGGAAGAAGGTCCCTTCCCCTGGGGACTGGATGCCTTCCAGGGAAAGGAGGCACTTCAGTCTACCTGTGAGAGGTTTGAAGTAAGGGCAGCATTATGGGAAGCTGCCAGTAATCTTTCTGGTTTGGTGCTGCTTCAGCAGGGGCTGCTGAAGGGTTATAAATTAGTTGAGGTGGTTAGAGATAATTTGACACAACAGCGTTTAGAGTCAGAAGCAGAGTTAACAGACCAGCTTTAGAGACAGGAGCCGGGACTTGGTCCTGGGGGTAGGGGGAAAGGTTTCAAAGTGGAAAATGGCAGGAGCAGCTGACAACCCCCACTCTTCTCCCAGAGCCAGGATGAGAACCTGGGGGTGGGGGGGTTCCCAGCTGTTTCAACCCAGGGACCCTACGCTTGGCTCAGAGCTAATTATGTCCTTTGCTTCTTTCTCTTCTTCTTTTTCTCAGTTTACTTAATTTGCTGCTGGGAGCCTGTACTTCAAACTGACCTTGCAGGGTTAATTGGTTTCTTTCCACCTCTTCCCCCCACCCACCCCCACCTTTCCACACTTTTGTTTTGCTACTACCACCACTATGCTTCTGTCCCCAGAACCCTGTACAGCTATTCTAGACAAAACGGGCCCTTTCCCCACAGAAATGGTCTATAAGGACCTGCTGCAGGCAGCAGGCAGAGAGATAACCTAATCAAAATTATTTAACTATTGGGTGATGTAATCAAAATCACTGAAGAAATGTCCGGGGTTTCTATGGAAACTTCACTTGGCTGCCCCTGGCTGTCTCTGGTTGTACAAGATGGGAGTGTGATCGGGGTACAGTTGTGTAAAAAAAAAAGTAATCGCAGTGCAAGGGATGTTAGAAGAGAATTTTGTGTGTGTGCACAGGGAA
This sequence comes from Gopherus flavomarginatus, assembly GCF_025201925.1. NCBI lineage: Eukaryota > Metazoa > Chordata > Testudines > Testudinidae > Gopherus > Gopherus flavomarginatus. Next base: position 3,849,560 of record NC_066617.1, on the reverse strand, counting down.
AAGAAAAGGAAAAGGGGAGTGATAATAAAAGAACTAAGCCTCGGGGTGGCTCTGGGGGAGCAAACTGTTGCTTTGGTGGAGGTTCATAAAAACTCTGTGGGCACAGGGGAGGCAGTTACACCTTGTGTAGAATTAATATGGCTAATATCATGTTGTGGAGGTTAAACTATGGGGAAAATGTGCATTTTCCCAGGATCTGTGCTGTGTATATTAAAGAAGAGGTAAAAGAAATGCAAACAAAACATAGTACTTAATTAAAATCCTATTGGGGCTCTAAAAAAGGCCACAATCGGTTGTGCTTTCTTTTTCAGATCTGTGTGCATCTTAGAGTAGAAAATGAAAGTGAAAAGTAATCTGAACTCTGGTGAAAGTAAAATGTGTCCCTTTTAAAACAGTCTCTAAGCTGCTCATAGCTTTAAATCCAAAAGCAAGCCAAAAAGCCTCTGCGTAAACACAAATTATCTAGTTGATGGGGGGAGAAAAAAACTGCCCATAAGTGGCAGCACAAAAAACCTACAAGTAATAAATACATCTAAAAAACTCAAATTATGGCCCTCCAGAAAAGAAAGGTAAAAAAAACAAGTCAAGCCTAAAAATAAAGGGGACTGGCTCACCCCAAGGTAGGTGGGTGGGTGTGTGGATGATGCTAAAATCTAAAGGTGTCTCTCAGCTATTACGTAAGAATAAACTTAGAGCTTGGTACGGCAAAAAAACTGTTGCAAACTCGGTCTGTTGTACAAGAGGGGAAACTGAGGCACACCACCTCATTAATTTCATAAATAATCAATAAGTGGGGTAATTCACTAGCCTAACTATAAAACAAAATAAGGAAAGCCTGGAGGTAATTCTTCTGCTTTTCCTGCAGTTAGCAAAAAAAATTGTAAAGGAATTGGTATTGTCGGAGAAAAACAGTTCTTGTTCTCTGGTTGGGTGCAGCAAGTCAGAGTATTATTATTAAGCAATAATCTGTCCCCACCAAAGGGATGGAAATTGTTTCTTTTGTTTTTCAGACACTCTACAAGCAAGCTGGCTCCAGCAAAAGAATAACCCAGAATACCATAAATCTATTTGTGTTGTTTGTCTGTGGTGTTTCTCTTGTTTCTAGCATTGTTGTGTTTCAATAAACAGAAAACCTCATGGCATGGGTGGCGGATGGCTTCACAAGGCTGACCTGGGGGGAGATGTGCATGGGAATGCAAAATGCACAGCTGAATAATAAAGCTACCATGGTACCTGGAAATAAAACAGCAGGTAAGGTGGGCCCCACAAGCCCTATGGAAATAAGAAGAGAAGAAGCTCTCTGCAAATCAATGAAGGGGTGTGTAAAATGGTGTAAATCCAGAGAAGATGTTTGGCTGTGCCCCTCTCCTATGACTATGAAGGAGCAAAATCAATGGCCTATGGCAAGGGGTGGACAATAGGGGGTACTGTGTATGAGGTATTTTGCTGGGAATGTACATATAACTAAGGGACACAATTACACCAGCCCATAGCCACACTACACAGACCGATACACTGCTATATAAACTTTGGTGCACAAATAAATCTGTAAATCTTATTGCTGTAAATAATTAAACTAGGGCATACTGCCTGATTCCATACCAAGTGGTTAAGTTGGTTTAAACAATAGCCCATTTCTCTGTCTTGGTAGTCCATCGATCCGATGATGACAAATCTGAGCAAATCATCTATTGTTGGTCTCATGGTGTGCCCTCTGATGACTATACAAGCCAATTCTAGAGGTACACATTTTGCTGCAGATGGTACATGGGAAGTTCGCAGTCAGCGGGTTGTGCACTGCTGGTGATCTGTGACGTCATTAGCGTGCCTCTTGTAGACGCCGGCAGCGGTCTTCCTCAAAGGCAATGCAGGTATTTCTGACTGTTGCACACCACTGTGTTCTGTCGCTGGCGGCGTCCTCAAGGTCCCTGGGTTTGATACTGCTATACTGCAGATTGGCTTTGATGGTATTCTTGTAATGTTTTCGTGGATCACCTATATGTCGGATGCCCTGGGAGAGCTCACTATAGAGAAGCTGACGGGGGATTCTGTTGGCATCCATGCGGCTGACATGACCAGTCCAACATAGCTGGGACTCCATGATCATCATTTCAATGTTTGTCATCTGGGCTCTCTCGAGGACCTCAAGATTGGGCACTTTGTCTTGCCAGCAGATCTTCATGATGTTGCGGAGGCAATGCATGTGGAATGCTTCGAGCTGCTTGATCTGATGCCTATATAGTGTCCATGTTTCGCACCCGTACAAAAGAGATGAAAGAACAGCAGATAGCCAAGTGCCTGGCTTGCTTTGGATATTCGTGCGTTGATCCATCCATCACTGGATATGACACTATCCAGGTATTTAAAGTTCTCCACTACTTTAAGCTGAGTGCCATCAATGGAGATACTAGGGACAGAAGCATTTGATCCAGGTGCAGGTTGATGGAGAACTTCTGTCTTTCTGAGGCTGATAGTTAGTCCGAAGAGTTGCAAGGCCTCGACAAACTTGTTGACAATGTGCTGAAGATCATTTTCAGTGTGAGCCATGAGGGCACAGTTGTCAGCAAAGAGTGCCTCAAGAAGGAGTTTCTGCACTGTCTTAGGCTTTGCATTCAGGCGATGGAGGTCAAAAAGAGAACCATCATGCCAGTATTTCAAATATATACCTCGATCCAGATCTTTCATTGCATGGTTAAGGACACATGCAAAGAACAGGTTAAATAGGACAGGAGCGAGAACCCATCTTTGTTTCACGCCGTTGGTGATGTTGAAGGGGGCACATGTGGCTCCATCAGACAATACTTCGCCTGTCATGCTGTCATGAAAAAGGCATATAATCTAGACAAATTTTCTTGGGCAGCCAAGTCGTGTTAGAATAGTCCAAAGGGCTTCCTGTTGACGGTATCAAACGCCTTTGTCAGTTCTATGAAGACAGCATACAGGTGCATGTTCTGTTCAATGCACTTCTCTTGTATTTGTCTGACAGCAAGCACCATGTCGACTGCTCTGGCCAGGTCGAAAACCACACTGACTTTCAGGTAGATTTGCCTCGGAGATACTGGTTATTAGGCGGTTCAAGATGATGTGGGCGATGATTTTCCCTCGAACAGAGAGGAGGGATATGCCTCTATAATTTCCACATTCCGCTTTGTTGCCTTTGTTCTTGAAAAAAGAGACAATAGTAGCGTCGCGGAGGTCCTGTGGTGTGTTTTCATCCTCCCAGATGCTGATGATCACGCTGTGGAATGCTGCTAATGCTGCTGGACCTGCTGCTTTGTCTATCTCGGCTAGTATCCCATCTTTTCCAGGAGCTTTTCGTGAACTCATCTGGCTAACAGCTTTCTTAATCTCATCTATAGTGGGCAGAGAGTCAAGTTCTTTCAGAGCAGGTTGTTGTGCAATTTCATTGAGGACATTATTATTCACGGTCTATTGAGAAGGTTGCTAAAGTGTTCTCGCCATCTTTCGTTGATGCCGTCTTTATCTCTAATCAGCGTTGTGTTGTCTGATGAGAGCAGTGGGGTGGTCCTTGGTTTAGAAGGTCCATAGACAGTCTGAATAGCACTGAAGAACAGCTTTGTGTTGTGGGTCTCAGCATAGTGCTCAATTTCTTTGGCTTTGCTCTCCCACCAGTTGTCCTGTATCTGACGGAGGTCTTTCTGTGTTCTGCTCTGAAGGTATTTGAAATGGTCCCGTTTACAGACTGAGGAGGGGTCATTCTGCCATTCAATAAAGGCTTTTCTCTTTACTTCCAGTGCTGAGCATATTTCTTCTTGGTTCTCATCAAACCAATCCTGATGTGTTCTTTTCTTTGGTCCAAGAGATGTTATTGCTGTGTCAGTCATTATCTGCTTGAACTGGTCCCACTTTTCGGTTGCAGTACCGATCAGTTGTCTGTGGGATGTCAGTTTCTCATCAAGACTCTTCTGGAAGTTGTTGAAACATTGAGCATCCTTCAGTTTGACTATGTTGAGAGCAGGTCACACATGCTTAGGGGCATTTGTGCCAAGAGGGAGCGATGTAGAGTTGGAGAGACGTCCTGACTAATCTGTGGTCTGTCCAGCATTCTGCGCCTCGCATCACTTTGGTGATCAGTACTTCTCGGATGTCTCGCCTTCTGACAATGGCATAATCTATCAGATGCCACTGTTTGGACCTAGGGTGCATCCATGTCATTTCTCTGTAAACATTCAATAAACTTATCATATAAACAAAAGCACGCAAAGCCTTCAGGGGCAACTTGTTGCAACTGCCAGCAACTGCAACTAAACACATTAACCTCTTAAACCTGTCGAAGGAGGAGAGGCAGTGCTTTGGGGGTGGCCAAATGTTAAACCAGTGGTCAAAACTCAGAGTTGCTGTAAATTATCATAGCAGCTGGTGTATTGGTAACTGTACTTGTGTTACACTGCATGTAAAAATAACCTATAAGTAATGTAGTAAGCCCTCTCCTCCCCGTAGTGTCCTAGACAACCTGGACCCAACCTTCTCAGGCCCACTATAATGGGAAATCTGGAACTCTAACTGGAATAGGTGTGGTATGCCCGTATGAGAGAAGGTGCAGGACATTATACACAAGGGGCAGAGGGGCTAATGGAATAGCGACACCTTCCACCTTGATGTCTGGCCCTATCAAGAAATATGTCGCCATATGTCCTTTACTTTTCCAGGGGTACCTGGGCAGCAGGGCTGACCCACAACATTTTTGGCACCTGAGGCGGGGAGCTCAAATGACACCCTAATGCCTCCTCACTTGGGCCAAAACTTTGAAAGATCTCAATTCTGCCTTCTTCCTGTTTGACTCCTCTCATGGTACTGCTCTGCTACCTACCCCAATAAAGAAGAACTAACAACTTAGTTGCCTTGTTAAAAAGTGTTAAGTAACACTTAACTTTCAAACGCCTGAACAACAAATGTAACTTTTCTTGTCTGCATAGTAAACACTGGCATTTTTATCTGTTTGAATAATCAAAGTGGTGCTTTCCATGCCAGCTTGGTTGCAAAGATTTGATCTGCTTCCTGCTGAAGGTCCACGGTCTGGGCCAGCGCATGCTCTGTTGAGATGGTTGCAAGATCGACCAGCCTCTCCTGGGTCATTGTGGGATGTAGATGTGTTTTTATTACCTTCAGCTTGGAGAAGCTGCATTCTCCACTGGCAACTGTTACAGGAAGTGTTAGAAGTATGCGCAGAGCAACAAAAGCATTTGGAAAGAGGGTGGTCATCTTATTTGTGCACATATATTCCAGAACAGCCTTTGGAGTTGATCTTGCTGAAATGTATCTTGAAAGGGCTTTCAGTTCATCACTTAAATCATTCACATCAATATTGCTCTTGTCGTCATGTGTCAACACTGTCTCTAGTGCCCTGCATTGCTTCTTCAGGTATAGTGAGGAGTTTGGGAATATCATACAACATCCCAAATATACTGCTGTGTTCCTTGAGCTGCATGAAATGTTCTTCAACTGACTGTATTTCACAGTCTAGCACAGGCCTGCACAACATACAGCCTGCGGGGGGATTCTAAATCCCACGCACACGGCGCTCTGCGGGCAGCCCAAAGCCCTTTGAATCTCGGCCGTGCTGAGATTTAAAGGGCTCAGGGCTCCCCTCAGCGGCAGGAGCTCTGGGCCCTTTAAATCCCTGCCCCAGCCCCGCAAAGCTCCGGTTCTCCTGGCTGCCGGACCCCTGGGCCCTTAATTTGCCCCTGAGGGCTCCCAGCCACCTCTTCAGCTTGGAGCCCCTGGTTGATTTAAAATCAAGTATCACCTCCCCACCCCCAACCTTCCTTTTTGGCCCACAGCTGTTTTGGTGGGGCGGCGCTGGGGAAGGAGGGTTTGTTTCTGCAGGGCTGGGCGGCGCTGGGGCAGGGTGTTTCCGCGGGGCCCAGAGGTGCTGGGGGGAGGTGTTTCCATGGGGCCGGGGGCTTTCGGCCCTCAGCTGTTTTCTTTGGGGTAATGTGGCCCTCGTCACTTTACAAGTTGTGCAGGCCTGGTCTAGCACCTGGTTATAGAATTCAACTTTGAATTGTTGTTCGGGGTCTCTTATGGGATTATCCCATGCCTCATAATCAAAATGTTTTCTTCTTTGGTGACTCTTGTATTCTTGAATGAGTGGGAAAATAGCTTCAGTGTGAAGTTTCTCTGCCAACTTCTGTGCACTCTTCAGAACGTTTTGAAATCCCTCATCTGACAGGTAAGACTGTAGATATGACTTTGCTTTGTCCAGTTGTTTCATTGCTACAGATATATCAAGGCTAACACCTTGGAGTCTCTTGCTTACAACATTTATTTCAAACAGTGTGTCATGCCACAACACTAAGCCACTCAGAAATGTGAAGTTCTGTATGTTTCTGGTGATTCCATTTCCCTCTACCACTGTGCTCCCACAAACAGTTCCTGTCATAGCATTATCCTCCAGAATGGCAACTAGGGCATCATCTATCTTCCCAATTTGGGGTTTGATAGGCTTTATCGCCTCCACCCGACTTTCCCATCGTGTGGCTCTCAGTGGTTTCAGTGTCAGAGAGGATGTTCCCAGATGTTGCTTCAAAATTTGCCATCAATGAGTTAATGCAAAGAAAAATACATAGATGCTTTGAACTATATTAAAAAATTCAGCAGCCTCACTAGAAGCTGATGCTGCATCACTGACCACCAAGTTCAATGAATGAGAACTGCATGGGACAAAAAAAGCTCCAGGGTTTAACTCTCAGATCCGTGTCTGCACTCCTCTGTCCTTTCCTCTCATGTTGGCACCATTATCGTAGCCCTGACCTCTCATGTCAGCTATCACAATTCCCAGATCTTCCATCTTTTTAAGAAGCACATTTATCACACCAGCTCCTGTCATAGTATCATCAATGTCAATAAATGCTAGAAAATGCTCTCTGACAGTCACCACTGCAGGGACATTTTCACTAGGTTCTGTTGTTGTTACAAAATGCATCATTAAAGTCATTTGTTCCATATGGCTGATGTCAAGTGTGCAGACCCGAATAACAGAGTAATATCTGACTTGAGATCTGCCACAATCTTCTGTTTAACTTTTGATGCCAGGAACTGTGTGATCTCATTTTGAATGGTTTTTTCCAAGGTAGTGGTGTGTGTACATTTCTTGGGTGGTGACTCTTCTGAGATCAGGGTTTCTCAAACAGGGGTCGCCACTTGTGTAGGGAAAGCCCCTAGCGGGCTGGGCCAGTGTTTACCCGTCCCATCCTCAGGTCCGGCCAATCGCAGCTTCCAGTTGCCGTGGATCACTGCTCCGGGCCAAGGGGAGCTGCTGGAAGTGTACCCCGATCACACTCCCATCTTGTACAACCAGAGACAACCAGGGGCAGCCAAGTGAAGTTTCCATAGAAACCCCGGACATTTCTTCAGTGATTTTGATTACATCACCCAATAGTTAAATAATTTTGATTAGGTTATCTCTCTGCCTGCTGCCTGCAGCAGGTCCTTATAGACCATTTCTGTGGGGAAAGGGCCCGTTTTGTCTAGAATAGCTGTACAGGGTTCTGAGGACAGAAGCATAGTGGTGGTAGTAGCAAAACAAAAGTGTGGAAAGGTGGGGGTGGGTGGGAGGAAGAGGTGGAAAGAAACCAATTAACCCTGCAAGGTCAGTTTGAAGTACAGGCTCCCAGCAGCAAATTAAGTAAACTGAGAAAAAGAAGAAGAGAAAGAAGCAAAGGACATAATTAGCTCTGAGCCAAGTGTAGGGTCCCTGGGTTGAAACAGCTGGGAACCCCCCCACCCCCAGGTTCTCATCCTGGCTCTGGGAGAAGAGTGGGGGTTGTCAGCTGCTCCTACCATTTTCCACTTTGAAACCTTCGCCCCTTCCCCCAGGACCAAGTCCCAGCTCCTGTCTCTAAAGCTGGTCTGTTAACTCTGCTTCTGACTCTAAACGCTGTTGTGTCAAATTATCTCTAACCACCCCAACTAATTTATAACCCTTCAGCAGCCCCTGCTGAAGCAGCACCAAACCAGAAAGATTACTGGCAGCTTCCCATAATGCTGCCCTTACTTCAAACCTCTCACAGGTAGACTGAAGTGCCTCCTTTCCCTGGAAGGCATCCAGTCCCCAGGGGAAGGGACCTTCTTCCACTACCTATATACCAAAGGAGGGTGGGCTCCTCAGCCACCTCCCATCCCTCTGGGTCCCCTGACACTTCCTCCAGGTCCTTTTTAATCTCATCCCAGCAGTGCCGGTGCAACCATTTAGGCGACCTAGGCGGTTGCCTAGGGCGCCAAGATTTGAGGGCGCCAAAAAGCGGCGCCCTCAAAAAAATTTTTAATGGTTGCAGCCGCTGCTGCTGGAGAGGCAGTCTGAGCTGCCCGCGGCAGCAGCTGCCTGCTGCCGGCAGCCCAGGGTGCCCCCGGGGTCAGCGCGCTGCCACGGCAGCCCGGCAGCACAGGGCACCCCCGTCAGAGCACAGTCACGGCAGCCCGGCAGCCCGGGACTCCCCCGGGATCAGTGCACCGCCGCGGCAGCCCGGCAGCCCGGGGCACCCCCCGGGTCAGGACACAGCCGCGGCAGCACAGGGCGCCCCCAGGGTCAGGGTGGGAGCCCGGCAGCCCAGGGTGCCCCCGGGTCAGAGAGCCGCTGTGGCAGCCCGGCAGCCCAGGGCACCCCCGGGGTCAGGGAGCCACTGCGGCAGCCCGGCAGCCCAGGGCACCCCCGGGGTCAGGGCGCCGGCGCGGCAGCCCAGCAGCCCAGGGCACCCCTGGGGTCAGCGTGCCGCAGCAGCAGCACAGAGGTTTGAGCTGACAGCGGCTGCGCTGACCCAGGGGAATCCCTGAGCTGCAGGCAGAGGCTCAGAATCCCTCTCCCTCCCAGAGCAGGGGCTCCAGCCTCTGCAATTTTTCTCGTTGCCCGGCGGGGGCACCGGCGGCTGGGCAGAGCTGCGCAGCTCTGCTTAGGGCACGTGGCAGGGGCCCTGCGACAGCGGTGCAACACCAGGGCTTCGCTTCTGGAGGAAAACCGCAGCTGCCTCCTGGCTCAGCCTCCACATCAGCCCCAGCGAGGGGCACGGAGAAGAAAAGAGCCTCAGCAGTGGTCTGGTGGAGCGGAGGAAAAAAGAGGACCCTAGCGCTCATGCATTGGACAAGGTAAGCAAGTGCCTCCCCATGGGTCAGCCTCAGACGCCTGTGCTCCTGCCCCCTTGGTCCTTAGCTGGTCCCTGCTCCTGCTCCCCTTGTGCCTGGACAGCTGGAGAGAACAGCAGCCTGCAGAGCTGAGCTGCCCCAGTGCCCCCAGGCACCCCCCTGACCCCATCCCCCCCACAGCCCTGACCCCCAGCTCCGAGCCTAGTCCTTCTGAGCTGGAAACCCCCTCGACCTCATCCCCCCACAGCCCTGACCCCCAGCTCCGAGCCCAGTCCTTCTGAGCTGGACACCCCCCTGACCCCATCTCCCCACATCCCTGAACCCAGTCCCTGTGAGCTGGGCACCCCTGAACCCAGAGCCCAGCTCCCCACCCAGCCGTGGGCAACAACAGCACCACCCCCAGGGAACGACAGTCCATTGGTACCAACCATCACAATCACCCATCATCTGCCCATTATGTAATTGCAAATGTATACAGACCATTACAGCTTTTAATGTTTTTAAATAATGTATTTAGTGTATTTTCAAATTATTACAAATTAATTTTTGAATGTATTTCACTAGTTATTTTTTACATTTCCTAATACATGTTACTATAGTATTGCAAATGTTTTATGGAAGGGGCCCCCGATTTTGCTTTGCCCAAGGCCCCCTGAATCCTCTGGGCAGCCCTGTCTGAGTTTTAAGCCCTGCTGCTGTGTTTTGCCTGCAACAGGCAGGCCTAAGCCTGTGAGTGACCCCCATAGCAGCAGCCTGAAGAAGTGCTTGGGTGAATCCTGCAGAAGGAGTGTGATTTTTGTTTGAGTTCTCTCCTCATGGAGGCTGTGCTCCACTTGGTGCAGGACAGCAGTCTCAGCAGGACTCTAGGCCCAGCACCTTGCCTCAGTTTGTAGATTTGTAGTGCACCCATCACCGGGCTCAGTCTGGCACCGCTACCCCTCACCAGTGCCCAAGAAGCAGTCAAAAAAGTTGGATAGACTGGTTAGGTTAGTTGTCGTGCTGTTGCTTGGCCAGTGTAGAGACCACTGAATGCATAGTTTTCCTCTATGATATTCTGTCCTGAGCAAAATTGGCATGTTATGAGGTAGTTGCCTGTGAGGGACAGGTGTCTGTTTATGTATCCAGCCATCATGTCTTCTGCAGGGGGAGCTTCTCCATCCTGCTTTCATTGGTGACATCTGTGATGCTCTGGTAGACATCTATGAAGACAATACTCTGACAGGATCATCTGGCAATACATCATGAGTTGATGCAAAGGCTCTTACAAAAGCCATTTCTAGTTTCAAGTTTCTTGTTTCTCTTGTTTTGTGGTATGACATATTGTTTGAGATCAACATAACTAGCAAACAACTTCAGGCAAAAGAATTTGATATATGTGATGCCATTAATCAACTTGGAGAAACCAAGAAGTTTCTTGTGGGCGGCAGACGTGACGCAGCCTTTGAGAAAACATTGGTAGATGCAGGTGAACTTGCGGAGGAGTTGGATGTACCGGCACTTTTTGAACCAGATCCAATCCGTATTAGAAAGAAGAGGAAGCAGTTCACATATGAAGCAGATGACGAACCTATTTATGACCCGAAAGAAAAATTCAAAGTGAACTTTTACTTTGCAGTCATTGACACAGCAATACATTGGATTGAAGGAAGAGTCACATTGATGCAGCAAATTAGTTCAGTATTTGGCTTCGTATATGATGTTTAGAGTTTGCAAAATAAAACACCAAAGCAAATTATGGAACATTGCTTGAATCTGGAGAAAGCTTTGCAACACGGTGAATCCAAAGATATTGATGCCTTTGACTTGTGCAGGGAATTGCAAGCTATTGCAAGACGAGTCCAAAGTTCATCACCGCAAGATGTATTGAACTTCATATGGGAAAATAAGCTGACAGATAGTGTCCCTAACACAGTTATTGCTCTTCGCATCTGTGACGAACTGGGAATGTTCTTAATATTTGCTCTGAGTACTGTGTTGGTGCCTCAGTGTCCCCAAGGCAGTTCTTAAGTATCTGGCAGAGCAAAGGGCCAGTGCCCCTAAATGCCTGGCACTCTGTCTCCTAGCAACTGATGGCCTGGGCCCCTCCTCTGCAAAGGTGCCAGCTGAAGGTGTTGGAGACAAAGGGATCAGGTGACCTCCTGGCCCGGGAAAGGGGCTGAGCAGAGAGGAGGGGCTGGAGGGTGCGGGGGAGTTGGAGTCTGGAGCTGGCTGGGGACGAGGAGTGAAGTGCAGTCATGGGGGGTCTGGCTCACTGCCTCCCAGAATGGACCCAGCTGAGGGGTCCCATTCTCTGTACCTACAAGCTCTGTTTTAGACCCTGTTCCTGTCATCGAATAAACCTCTGTGTTACTGGCTGGCTGAGAGTCACGTCTGACTGCAAAGTGGGGGTGCAGGACCCGGTGGCTTCCCCAGGACCCCGCTGGGGTGGACTCGCTGTGGGAAGCGCACGGAGGGGCAGAGGATGCTGAATGCTCCAAGGAGAGACCCAGGAGGTGAAGACGTGTGAGCTTCTTGCCCTGAACAAGTCTGCTCCAAGGGAGAGGAGGCTCCCCAAAGTCCTGCCTGGCTTAGTGGGGAGCAGTTCCAGAGCATCGCCCGGTGACTCCGTGACAGCATCCTCTTGACTCTCCCAGTTTCTGTGGCCAGTGGTGAGCGAAGCTTCTCGAAGCTCAAGTTGATAAAAACATATATGCGAACATCAATGTTGCAACAAAGACTTGTTGGGCTATCTACCTTGTCAATAGAACATGACATTGCTCACAGCATTGACTTGGAGGAACTTGTTTCTAAATTTGCTAAACTTAAAGCGCGGAAACATAAATTCTAAATTATAACATGTTACTCTGTGACCGTGTATTGTGTATAATGTATGTGATTTTGGGGGGCGGGGGCGCAAGATGGAATTTTCGCCTAGGGTGCAAAATATCCTTGCACCGGCCCTGCACCCCAGGCTGACCCCTGCACCTGGTACAGGCCCTGGTTCTTCCTTATCCAGTTATTCAAAAAATCCTTTACACCGGCTTGCCACAACCTGCAACTACCATCACGAGAGTTTGCTATACCCCCTCCAAACAGCCACGCGGACTGTTGGGGAGGGGGACTTAGAGGCTGCCACTCACCTATCCGATGTGATGCATCCGAGTCACCAGCATCAAGATGTTAGGGGCTTATTCCTTCACCTGCTCACTTTCCTAGTCCTTCTTGTATGAACAGAGCAACAATATCCGAAGTCCAAAGGTGCAAACAATTCAGTGTTTATTGGGGTGAACTTCCAGCAAGCATGATTCCAGTTTCCTTCCTCAGCCTCCCCCTTCCCAGCCCTGACACCACAGAGCCTTGTCTGTGTCCCCGTTCCCATTCCCCCTTAGCAAAACATGACTCCAATTCCCCCATCCTCCATTCCCTGTTCCCATTTCCTGCTTTACTTCCTGATTGACTGCAGATGTGACGAACTGGGAATGTTCTTGATGTTTCCTCTGAATACTGTGTTGGTGCCTCAGTGTCCCCTATGCAGTTCTTAAGTATCTAGGTGGTGGGATAAGGGCATGTGATTGCTACAGAGCAAAGGGTCAGTGCACCTAAATGCCTGGCACTCTGTCTCCTAGCAACTGATGGCCTGGGCCCCTCCTCTGCAAAGGTGTCAGCTGAAGGTGTTGGAGACAAAGGGATCAGGTGACCTCCTGGCCCCAGAAAGGAGCTGAGGAGAGAGGAGGGGCTGGGAGGGGTTGTTAGTCTGGAGCTGGCTGGGGTCAAGGGTGGAGGGCAGACCTGGGGGTCTGGCTCACTGCCCCCCAGAATGGACCCAGCCGAGGGGTCCGGTTCGCTGTATCTACAAGCTCTGTTTTAGACCCTGTTCCTGTCCTCGAATAAACCTCTGTTTTACTGGCTGGCTAAGAGTCACGTCTGACTGCAAAGTGGGGGTGCAGGACCCGGTGGCTTCCCCAGGACCCCACTGGGGTGGACTCGCTGTGGGAAGCGCACGGAGGGGCAGAGGATGCTGAATGCTCCAAGGAGAGACCCAGGAGGTGAAGACGTGTGAGCTTCTTGCCCTGAACAAGTCTGCTCCAAGGGAGAGGAGGCTCCCCAAAGTCCTGACTGGCTTGGTGGGGAGCAGTTCCAGAGCATCGCCCAGTGACTCCGTGACAGCAGACTATATAGGAAAACTTGTGTTCGCCTTCGCTAGATCTTAACCAATTATTTTACTAAAATTTAACTAACCAATCCTAACATATTATAACATAATTATTTAACCAATTATATCCCACCACCTTAATTGGTTTACACCCAGCAAAATTGATTATACAGCAGACAGAAACAATCCCAGAACCAGACAGATTATACAGCCAAGCGATAGGGAAGTGGGGACTACAGTCATAAAACAACCAAGAAATAAGGATTTTACATTTTAGCTATTCAGAAGTGAGTTTTTGCCAGACAGAATGCTATTAAGATATGGTTTACATCTTTTAGGCTTTTTTCTTTATTTGGAGGTAATAGGCATTATCAGAACAAAATTGTATTTCTAACAGCCCAATAGCACCTGATTTTAATGTAACCAGTTTAAAATGTAAACATGTAACCATACGCTTCCCAGCTTATGGCTGCTTAGCCAAAAATCTTAGCCTAAAAACACGGCCTTAAACTATCATAGTAAGAAAAGGCCTATAAATAGGCAAACTGTAATTTTAATTCTTTCTTTTATACCTCTATAACTAGCTAAATAATAAACATACACCTAAATTCTTACAGTATAGACCTTTACAAACAGGCCTAAATATCTATATCCTAACAGCCACGTATCTAGTCCTCAATTGTCAAAATGGATCCTTGCTTTGTTAAACAAAAATGTAGATACGGAAAAAACCCCAGTGCTATCCCCAATACCTCACGGCCTCCTGAGACAGGGGGAAAAGCAAGATTGGCCGTTACCTGAGCCACTGTCTGAGGAGCCGTCACTATTCGAGGGAGGGGCCGTGCTGAGTGAAATGCTGGGAGTAGCAGATATTTTTTGGTTTGTGGACTGGATGGCTCTTGTTTTCCAAAAGCGGCATCTGCATGAGGGCTTCGCGGGTGTAAAAGTGCCTATGGGCATTTATCAGGAATCACAAGTTCTTTGCCAAGGTGGACTTCACAGAAGGGATAGTGGGTTTGGCAAGATTTGTGAGTGATATATATTTATTCAATTAAACTCTTACTTAAAAATCATGTGATTCTACTCATCAGTATATTACCAAACAAGAGAAAGCTCCATCCGGGAACACGGCATACTTACAACATGCAGTAATTACAACAATCAGAAGAAATAAAGAGATGATGACATAGACAGTCGAACAGTGCAGAAGACCACAAATCCGTTGACAACAATTGAGGAACCTGCAGAACCTAAAAATAGGGAACTAGATTGGATTTTTTCATACCCCTTCTTTATATCACTCACCAGATACACAACCATGTTTGATCCATTTCTGTGACCATAACACGATTGATACCTGCCAGTTGCCCTTATGTGGCATTCCAGGTGTTCATAACCTCACCTCTAATCACTAATATTAATAAACTGTCAATCATTCTTTATCATTCCTATACATTATTGCGATCTAACTGCCTAGTTACCAAATTGCAAAAAACAAACCAACCCCAAAGCTGCATCTAATTTGTGAAACTTATGGCGTAACTGTCCTTTTGTGGTTATTTGTTTACTTGTGTAACCCTTCTGCCTGTCTGAGTTGGCAGCATCAAGGGCTGGGTTCAGTATCTAGAGGTTCCGTTTGAATAACACAATGCAAAACCGGCTCGAGCCCCCACTCAGTGACCTGGGACACTTACATACCATCCCCCGGATGCCTCTAAGAGGCAATTCTTCCCTTCTCGCAAGCACGGAGTCTGAGTGTAGCAAAATCCTTTTAATAAAGGAGGGAAACAGTGCGGCATTATGTTGAGGAAACACCACAAATAGGATTCATAACACAAATCATGAGCAGAAGGCCCACCCCCAAGTAGGTTTGTAGGTGTCCTTTTCCCCTCAGAGTCTTAAGTCCAGCAAGCCAAAAAACCACCAAAGTCCCAAAAGTCCAACACCCCAAAAGTCTCTTGGGTCCAGCAACCCAAAAATCACCCAAAAGTCCAACAACCTAAAAGTCTCTGTTCCTGGCCAGTGGACTACCAGCCTCCAAGGTTTTTGTGTGTTTTTTTCCTTTTTCTCTTTTTGACAGCAACGTTCTGTCATTAGATGTTTGATTGCATGTGTGTGTGTGTTCTCCCTGTGTGCTGTCCCAGCTCTGCACAGACAGACAGCACAGCAGTCCTTGAGTGAACCATCCAATGACCACAAGTTCCGTTAAGGTGCGAAGGTGGACAAAGCATGCTAATAGCACCTGGCAGACTCTACAAGGATACTAAGACATGTCTGGCCATGACAATGGACACAGCTCGATGAATGGCTGGATTTTCCATTCTCCCCTCAGTTGGCCAAAGACACTCCCTCTGAGATTCTATTTTATGCATCAATACAAAAATGTTACATACTGCCCCTCTGACGTAGTTAGCTGACACCCTCTGACATAGCCAGTTATCACCCATCATCTTGTACATGTCTATCCATCGCACTGTTCTTCTGATCTTGTCTTTAGGATAGGTCAGCGTGTTCCTGTTATCTTTAGGGAATGTGTTGGTATCGAGGTGTTCTGGTACCATCATTCTGGAATGTGTTTGCGTGAGTTCTCTCTGCCTAATTGTGACAGGCTGGGTCGCAGAAACCCCCTTGGGACTGCCAGCTGATGTGCTGAGACTACCTCAGCCCATTTTCCTGCTGGCTTGGGAATTCAGTATCCTGTCTTATTGAGCCAGACACTCTAGTCTGCTACAAACACAGACCCCGGTCTGAACTACGCCCCCCAAAAGCCACAGGCTTAACTAAAAACAGCTTAAGAGGTACCCTTGTCTCCAGCACCCAGATACCCAGTTCCCAGTGGGGTCCAAACCCCAAATAAACCCATTTTACTCTGTATAAAGATGATACAGAGTAAACTCATAAATTGTCCACCCTCCATAACACTGATAGAGATGCACAGCTGTTTGCTCCCTCAGGAATTAATTACTTGCTCTGGGTTAATTAATAAGTAAAAAGTGATTTTATTAAATATAAAAAGTAGGATTTAAGTGGTTCCAAGTAACAACAAACAGAACAAAGTAAATTACCACGGAAAATAAAACAAAAACACGCAAGTCTAAGCCTAATACAGTAGAAAACTCAATGCCGGTAAATCTCACCCTCAGAGTTGTTCCAATAAGCTTCTTTGACAAACTAGACTCCTTCCTAGTCTGGGTCCAGCAATCACTCACACCCCTGTCCTTTGTTCCAGTTTCTTTCAGGCATCTTTTTGGGGTGAAGGGGCTATCTTTTGAGACAGTTAAAGACAAAATGGAGGGGTTTCCAGAGCCGTATATAGTCTTTCTCTTATGGGTGGAAACAGGGCTGGCTTTAGGAAGTGCGGGGCCCAATTTGAACAGCTTCGATCAGGCCCCGGCAAGGATGACTAAAAAAATAAACAAACAAAAAAAACATGTGGGGCTTGTACTCACCAGGCAGTGCTCCGAGTCTTTGGCGACACTTCAGCAGTGGGTCTTTCACTCACTCCAGGTCTTCAGTGGCACTCAAGGACCCGCCTCCAAAGTGCTGCCGAAGACCCGGAGTGCGGCCGGGTGAGTAAAAATTAAAAAGGCGCCTCTAGCCAGGGAAGGGATTCTCACTGGGCGCGGAGCCCTCTTAGGCGCAGGGCGCAGTTCGGGGGAATTGGTGGAATAGGCCTAAAGCTGGCGCTGGGTGGAAACCCCTTTGTTCTCCTGTGTAAAATCCCCTCAATAAGATGGAGTTTGCAGTCACCTGGGCAAGTCACATGTCTATGAATGATTCAGCTTTTTGCAGGCCGATGCCATTGTTCACGTTAGTTTGAACGTTCCCAGGAAAGCTCAGATGTGGATTGATGCCTCCCAAGTCCATTGTCAGTTACATGTTTTTTGATTGGGCACTTACTGAGAACAGTCCTTTCTCAAGAAGCTGACCAAATGCTTCACTGAGGCTACTTAGAATCAGACAAATACATAGCCAATATTCGTAACTTCAAATACAAAAATGATACACACATACAGACAGCATAATCATAACCAGCCAACTACAACCTCCCATAGACTCCCCACTTGGCCTCCTCTGTATAAGAACTGGTGCAACCATAGAACCCTGGTTGCAACAATGATCTATACGGTCACAGTTTATGTCAACAATGTCACACTAACACCTCTTAGGAATGGGTGTTTCTGCAATATCAGCCCTGTTCTTGCCAAATTCTGTGAGCTTGCAAGCAGGCAGAGACTGACTTCTCTTTGCTTCTTTGCTTTACATCAGCAAAGCTTGAGTACTACTTTCGTTCAGGCCTTAGGCCTTACACCAGGCCTCTGATACAAGGCCTAATGTTTTAGGCTCTCTTTCTACTATACATACCAATGCACCAGCTTAACCATCTTTTAATTTCATAATTTGGCTGGTGCTTTGCATTGTCCCCAAAACCTGGGGCTGATAAGGGAAAGGGACGGTCTGTTAGAATTATAATCATCATCAATAATCTTGGAATACTTGACCAGTAATGTGTCACTTGTTCTGATTTTATTTTTGATTAAATTGTTTTTTCTGTTGTGGAGGAGGCGGTGGTCCTACAAAATCAGCTGGAGGGTTATTTGATTCCCTAATGTTTTTCAGAGGGAAAAGCTGCAGTCTAAGGCCTTTTTGCATGAAGGAGCAGTAGTAGCAACCATTAGCTAAAATTGGGGAGTCACATCCCATCTAAACTGTACAAAACAATAGAATAGCTGGTTGCTAAGAAAGATTCCAGCTGTAAGGAAGTATCGTGTCAAGATCGACAGACAGACATTAAGGACGTGGCTACACTTGCAGATGTAGAGCGCTGGGAGTTAAACCCACCCTCCGAGAGTGCAGCAGGAAAAGCGCTGCCGTGTGTCCACACTGTTAGCTGCAAGCCCAGTGGCGTGGCCACATTTGCGGCACTTGCAGCAGCATTGGGAGCAGTGCATGGGGATGGGGGTTGAGTGCAGTGGGTAAGAGTCGTAGTTTGCAGGGCTGGGTGCTGAAGCTACAGATGTTGGAGGCAGCTGGTGCAATAAGACCCCGGATGTTGGGGAAAGTGGGTTGGTGGTGACATGGGGGCACAAGGGAAAGAGCTTTGGGACAAGGGCTGTGGGGTGGGAGGGTGGGAGTGCTCCACCTGCATTGCTACAAAGCACGATGCTTAGCAGCCACTCTGTGCTTTGGTGCCGGCAATCTGCATTCTGCTGGCGGATCCTCCTTTCACTCTCCTGCCACTCCTGTACTTTTTGATTTTCATTAAGGGACTGCTGCATTACTTCATGCAGCATGTCCTCTTGGATTCTTTGCAGACACTTCCTGATTCTTTGGAGTCTTTCGGCCGTTGATAACAAGGACGGCATCTGTAAAGCCAAAGTGCAACACTTAACAGAAGCAGCATTGTTCACACTAGACAGAGCAATGATTCGGCTGCACTAAAAGACAAGTACAGTGTACACAATAGCAGAAATTGCCCATCCCAAAGCAAGCACACATAACCCAGGGGAGCCCCAAAATGGTGAGTAAGCACAGGGGCAAGGGGGACTGATTGTTTCTCGGCTGTACTGTCCTCTGGGTTCTGTACCTTGGGGAGAGCCAACAGCTGCAGAGGGGGCCTATACTGAACACTGTCCCCACATTTTCCACAGGATGAGTTCATCCTGGAAGATATCTCGCTGTTGAGCGTCACCTGGGAAGCAAGCAAGGGTCTTCTGCAACAATGCAGCTTCCATCCTGGCCCATATGCAGCTTGCCTGTGTGCAGCAATGGTCCCCCTGCCCCTCACAGCACAGTGCCGGGGACATGTTAGCCTAACTGGGACAAGGAGCACAGTAGCTCTGCCAAGGAACCTGTGCAAGCACATTGCCCAGGTTCTGCATGAGACCTTGGAAGAGATCACCGAGGCCGATTACCGCGATGTGAGAGAGCACATCAATGCCCTATTCCGCATCTAGGCATGCATGCAGCCCTAACCCTCCTTGCCCCAAGAGCCCACACCAAACAACTTCCTTCCCAAAATAAAAGCCGCTTACCCAGCACCTCCTCTGGTGTTTGCTCTTCCCCAAGCACCATCCTCTGCGACTGACTACCTTTCTCCTGGCTTGAAAACAGCTCCTGGCTGTATGCATCAAGGGACGCCGGGCTATCCCCTTCCTCCTCTGCACCTTTGCTCCCGCTTTCCTCCTCCTCATCCTGCCTTGTTGACCTGGGCTCTGAAGTGTCCATGGTGGTCCTTGGAGTGGAGGTGGGGTCGCCCCCCAGTATTGTGTCCAGCTCTCTGTAGAAACGGCAGGTCACGGGGGCAGCACCGGAGCAGCGGTTTGCCTCGCGGGCTTTGTGGTAGGCATTCCACAGCTCCTTCACTTTAACCCTGCACTGCAGTGTGTCCCGGTCATGGCCCTTTTCCATCATGTCTCCTGATATCTGCCTGAAGGTATCATAATTCCTACGGCTGGAGCACAGCTGGGACTGGACAGCTTCCTCCCCCAAACACCGATGAGGTCCAGCACCTCGTCATTGTTCCATACTGGGGATCGCCTGGCATGTGGAGGTATGGTCACCTGGAAAGATGTGCAGAGAGCACTCCAGCCTGGCTGAGCAAACGGGAAGGGGATTTTCAAAATTCCCATAGAATTTAAAGGGCAGGTCTGATGATTGGTCACCTGAGGGCAGGGCAGTAGAGTTCAAAGTGATGACCAGAGTGTCTAGCACAGGCATTGTGGGACACCTCTGGAGGCCAATCAGAGCACATTAATAAATCAGGGCATCCACACTGGCACTGCAGCACTCCAGCTGGGGCGCAGCAAGCGTTATGCTTCTCATGGAGGTGGATTACCAGGAGTGCTCCTGCCGTGGAGTCCGGGTGCTCTGCCTGCCTTGCCAGCGTGGATGCGTCATGACTTAGGGCATCTGGGGCTGCTTTAATGCGCTAACTCGCAAGCATAGCCAAGCCCTAAGATGTTTACAGGAAAACTTTGCAAGATAACACTCTCTCTGGCAGAACCACTTAGCAGCAGTTTCAGCTGGGAAAGCTATACTTCCCTTTTGTTTGACCTCTAATTGTTTTTATCTGGTTTTTAATTGTTTCTATCTGTTGTGTAACTGGCTTCACAATATTTGAATTTACTCTTGTATGTAGGGGGTAATGTGCTAGGATTGATTAAAGAATTGTTTCATAATGTGCTAGGACTGGTTAAAATATTGTTTCGTAATATGATTGGTTAAGGTACCGTGACAAAGTTTCTCCTCTACCTTGGTGGGTCCTGCGCTTATTGGCAGATTTGCTCACCTCAGTGATCTTCCCCACAGTCTGGATCAGCTCCTTCTGTGTCTGATCAGGAGCTGGGAGGTTTGAGAGGAACCCGGGCCCGCCCTCTACTCTGGGTTCCAGCCCAGGGCCCTGTGGATTGCAGCTGTCTATAGTGCCTCCTGTAACAGCTGCATGACAGCTACACCTCCCTGGGCTACTTCCCCATGGCCTCCTCCAAACACCTTCTTTACCCTCACCATAGGACCTTCCTCCTGGTGTATGATAATGCTTGTACTCCTTAGTCCTCCAGCAGCACAGCCTCTCACTCTCAGCTCCTTGTGCCTCTTGCTCCCAGCTCCTCACACGCACTTCCTCTCCTCTGGCTCCTCCCCGTCTGACTGGAGTGAGCTCCTTTTTAAACCCAGGTGTCCTGATTAGCCTGCCTTGATTGGCTGCAGGTGATCTAATCAGCCTGTCTGCCTTGATTGGTTCTAGCAGCTTCCTGATTACTCTAGTGCAGCATCTGCTCTGGTCACTCAGGGAACAGAAAACTACTCATCCAGTGACCAGTATATTTGCCCTCTACCAGACTCCTGTACCCCACTGGTCTGGGTCTGTCACAGTACAGATAAGTAGGACCTATATAACAGTTTAACTATATAAACTGCATTCCACAAGGAAGTTCTTTGGAACCTTACTACGGGACACAGCCCAAGTTCAAACCTGCCAGAACTCAATACCCTGCACCATCATCCCGCGCAGAAACCAGAACCCCGGACAATCCTGTCCTGATTGACTATCGGGAGAAGTTAGTCTGCTTTATCAGGAGTGGTGAGCATTGTGTGCTTAGCAAGTGTATTCTGTTGATTAATTGTTAATAAATACTAGTTAAGGATATTATTGGGTAAAGGCTCTTTCACTGGGAAAAGGTCCCACCAACCAGTAGGGGGACATTCAACTAGGCCCAGGGAGAGTAAGGAGTGGGAGCCCTAAATTGTGAAGGTAACACCAAGATTCAGAGTTTTAACTGCTGAATTATTTTTCCAGTGTTTTTATTTTCCTTTTGTGATGCTGGCAGGCCAGGAGCCAGCTCATGCCAAGATCCCCATGTCTCAACTGGACACTAGCAGATACATAGCCGGAGTCAATGTGGCTCACCTGTGGATTCATATTGATAAAATAGATATTACAATTATAAGAAAATGTTTAGCAGTTAGACTCTATGGAATGCCTGTGAGCTGCTGCCAGCATTAATCTCACCTGTAATCTCTATGTTCAGTACTGGAATGTAATATCTGAGCGGGGGGAGGGTGAGCCTCTGTGATTGTCTGAATCACCATACAGGAGAGGGAAGTGGTGAAGAGCTGCCCGTTTACAGGAATTGTTACACCCCTCCTGAAAGAGGAGACCCATCGATACCAGATGGGCTCCTGTTGGATCTTACAAGTGGAAACTCCCCACATCTGGATTGAGAAACAGAACTAAAGACTCTTATTGTTCTGCTTTACTCTCACTGAAGATGAGTCAGGCCAGGGGACTTCTCCCAGCAGCTGAGTTTACAGCTCAGAGCACAGGGAAGGAGAGAGATAAAAACCCCCAAACCAAAGGAACTAGGTCTCTCTAAGCTGCTTGGATTTGTTGGGGGGAGGGGGTGTTTCCAGGCATAAGCAAGAGATCCCCAGTTGCTTAGCCTGGGTTAGCCCTCAAGGACAAATAGAGCTTGCTGATTATAGATGCCTATATTACCTTTTGAAACCTAAGGCTGTAACTCATTCATGTGTCTATGGGCTTGTCTTCATGTATAGCCCTGCAGCTTTAGTGAAGATGCTACAGTACCACACCAACAGGAGAGCTTCTCCCATCGGCATAGTTAAATCATCTCCCTGAGAGGTGGGAGCTGTGTCAATGGGCGAAGCTCTCCCATCGCCTAGGACTGTCTACAGTGCAGGTTACGTTGGTATAACTGCATTGCTCAGGGGTCTGGATATTTCACACCTCTGAGCCATGTAGCTATACCCGTATATGTTTATAGTGTAGACCTGGCCTATGCTTGCCTTAACCTTGTGAATAACTCTCTGGTTATTCTGCCTGGTCCTTTGGAATTAGGAGTAACCTGAATATTGCTGTGGCTCTTGGTGTAAAGGGTCATCCCAGAGATTCACTCACCTGGGTGACAAGACAGCCAGTGTGCCCAGAGACAGGCTGGGATTTTGCAGAAAGGCTGATAAAGTGCCTGCGGAGTTGGCACTCGGAGCAGTTGGCTGATGAAAACTCAGTTTCGAATGAACAACTAACTTGGGGTTTGTGCCCTGGTTTTTAACAATCTGCCCCGTGCTTGCGTCACCGTTGGGAGTGCCACAACTTGTAGAGGCCTTTATATCAGGGACTAAATGGTTTGACTTCCCTTAACTGAAGAAAGGGGATGGGAGTCACGGGCTGGTTCACAAACATGTGAGAGCCTGTTTGCATCCCACTCCCTCTCTGGCTGCCAAATTAGCTCTGTTGTTTTGGAGATACAAAGCGTTCGTTTATTTCACCCCGTAAACATAAAGGGGCCCACTAGAACAAGAGACTAAAACACCCAGAGTAGCATACCTAAGGGCAAACCATTGAAATAGGTGAACCCTCAAAAATACCAGAATGACAAATGCATCAGGGCATTGCAGAGCCCAGCGGAACCAAAAAAGAATAGATTCAACTATTCACTTCAGGTGCCCTCCAAAACGTCATTGCCCAAGCCACTCCGACCACCTCAGAATACACGGTGCAGCATGTGGACCTTTAGCAGCAGCTTTAATTACCATGAGCTAAATCTACCTCTAATCAACAAGCCCAGGCCCATTAGCTTCTCCATCGCGGGCTGATCCAAGACAGCTGTCTCAAGATCAGTCCAGAGTCAACATTTGCCCCCTCTTGGGGTGATAAATTGAATATTTATCCCAATACCATGTTACCTGGCTGAGATTAGATTTGACAATTTATAACACAGATACCAAATGATATATACTGTTATATGTTACAACATCTTAGCCATAGCATGCTTGCAGCTATCAATACTGCATTCATAGTATAGTGGGTTTTTTGTTTTTAAGTAACTTCCCCAATATCTTAATAATTCCAATACATTATTGCAGTCTTACTGATTAGTTATCAACTTGCAAAAAAACCAAAACTCCCTCTAACTTGTGCAACTTGTGGTGTACCAGCCCTTCCATGGTTACCATAGCAAAGCTTACAACGCAAGTATTTCTATTCTCCTACTTCCTATTATTATTTCTATAAGCATGCTTGGCAGATAAATTATATTTTACCCAAAACTACAGATCCTCCATGACACGTCAGGGGTCAGTGTGATGGGGTGTCCCCGACACACAGGACTGGGAGGCCTATTAACCCCACAGGCTGCACCTGGGTCGAGAGCCAGGAAGCAGGGAATTGATTGATCGCAAGCCGTTTCAGCTGTGCAGGACTAGGCAGGGCCTGTAAAACCAGGAAGTTGGCAACAGACAGGGAGGGCTGCTGGGAAAAGGCAGCCACTCCCTGCTAAGAGGAAGGAGGGTTGGGCGTGGTTCACGCAGAGAAAGGAGAGGAACCAGTAGTTGTAGGAAGCAGGCCAGGGAAGGAGCAGTGAGGGCTGGGAGAATGGAGCCCAGAACTGCTGGCCTGAGAGTCCCTGGTCTGGAACTGGGAGAGAGGGCAAGCCCAGGTTCCCCTGCCAGCTGCTGAGGAAGTGGCACCTGAGGAGTGAATGGGAAGACTTCCTAGGACTGCTGAAGGAAAGACTTTCATATACCCCAGAAGGGGGGAATGGCAAATGACCAGGCTGGAGGGCAGAGTCACAAAGAGGACGCTGAAGGTCCTGGGATGAGAGAATTGCTGCAGACCTGGGAGAGAGACAGTGTGGCGGCATGCGAACACGGGAAGAGGCATGGACCTTGAGAGCTAATCCCCAGAGTGACCAGGAGGGGGGCACCAGACAAGCAGTGAGTGGAGCACCCCGTGACAATCAACACCAGCAATGACAGCTGCCAAGCAGAACTGGGCTGAGTCCCGCTGCCCAGCAATGCACAGACCAGCACTTTCAAGCCCTGGTGCTTTCTCACCCCGAGCAGCAAATGCTTTGTTCTTCAGGAGCCGTAATTAGCTCCAGGTGACAAACTGAGATGACCATGTGATGGAACATCCCTGACTGGCATCTGCACAGCACAGAACTCAAACGGGCTGACGCCATGGGTGCCGAGCAGGCAACCCACTCAAACCCACAGGGAATCCATGATGCTTGGCCAACCCCTAAGGCTTGATCTAGACAGAGGATTTGCTTCAGTTGCTGCCATGGAGACAGCTATGCCGTCTCACCCAGGCAGAGCTCACCCCTGGTTTGTTGCTGCAGAGGTAAACTGCGGGTTGCTGCAGAGCAGCTGCACTGATGGCTGGCCCTGAGTGCGTGCAACGTGACTGAAGGAAACGCAAAGTGAAGCCAATTCCACCCCAGCCCCGCCCAAGAGCCGCCGTGCACCAGCTGCCCCCTGGTGGCTGGGTACAGTAAACACTCGTGCACACACCTAATAACCACACTCGCAGTAGGTTACGGCATCCGCCACTCTCAACAGGAGCCTGGCTCAGCGGGACGTCACCTCCCTATGCTGAGCTGGGCTTTGATTTAATCTTGGCCAATTCTGGCAACCCAGCCCGCAATTTGTGTCTTCCCTGAGTCCTCCCTCTGGTCCCGTCCCAGAAGTGCGATGGGCCCCTCTGTCTAGAGCTCAGGAAGGATGGTCTCCTTGTGCCGGCACTGAACATGGACTCTGAGGATCTGAGATAACTCCCTGCAGACTCCTTGTGTGACCTTGGCCACATCCTTTTGTCTCCTGGTGCTTCAGTTCCCCTCTGTAACATGGGGACCGTGGCACTGCCCTCCCGCACAGGAGTGTTGGGGCCATAAATCCAGTAACAAGGGTGAGGAGCTCAGAGCTATGGTGGCTGGGTCATACAAGTACCTGGAGAGAGATGGACAGTCCGCAGCTGATTACAGAGAGCCCAGGCTGGTGGATTTCTGGCCCAGTCAGCACTGGCTGATGACATTAAGCTGGTACTGTCCTTGCATGCCCTCAATGGAGCTGTGACCTGGGCTGCATTGAGGGCAGAAGCCACAAGGCCAGGTGTAGGTTACCTGACCAGCCTGGAGCCCAGAGGGAGAGAAAAAATTAACTTGTAACATACCCTTGGACTTCAGACACTACGCAGCCCCCCTGTCCCACGCACCACAAACAAGGACAGCGCCCTGGCTGGTAGGCATCCTCTGGGAAGGGAGCCAGGAGCCTGGACTGGATGAATGGGGATTTCACAGGCACCCTTCCCCCCCAAACAGTACCCACACCCCAGCTGCGAGGGGAGAGGGCCCAGCACATGGCACTGCTGGAGAACACTGGCCCAGGGCATCGGGGCAAACCGCACTTCTGCGGGAGAGGGGCCTTGGTCTCCTGGGCACCCTGGTGGACCCTAACCGTCCCGAAGGACTGATCTCCAGAGCAGCAGGTCCAACCGCCCGGTGCCCCAGGATGACTCTCATCCCCAATTCGCTGAGGCTCAGGGGAGTTTCCCAAAACACCTCTCCCAGCCGGCCCTGGACAGCGGGGGCCATTCAGCCAGGGCTGGTCCCGGGGGAGGCACAGGCGGGTTCCCCGGGGCCTGCGTCTGGAGACCAGCCCAGCCGTGTCCGCCTCATGTCCCAGCGAGGGGGCTCCGGGACTCTGCCTGGGGTCTCTCCGCTGAGCGCCCCGCGGGGCCGGGCAGCGCCCTCCGCAGCCCCCGCCTGCTGCCCATGCCCCGGCTCTGTCCCCGCAGAGCCCGGCCCCATGGACCGGCCCGACCCCGGCACGGGCAGCAGCTTCCCGGCGCTGATCCGCAAGAAGCGGGATGGGGAGAAGCTGCTGGATGAGGAGATTCGCCACTTCGTCTGGGCCGTGACCCGCGGGGGGCTCCAGGAGGGGCAGATGGGTGAGATGAGCCGGGCACCCCAGAGCCCACCCGGGGGACCTCGGCGGGGGTGGGTCCCAGGAGGGATGGGGGCCCCCGGGGGGGGAGTAGAGGTGGGGGTTAGGTCCTGGGGGGTGGGGATGCAGGGGGCAGATGGATCCTGGAGAGATGGGGGTTAGGTCCTGCGGGGACACTGGGCAGGCGGATCCCTGGTGGGATGGGGGACAGGGGTTAGGTCCTGGGGGGATGGGGGACCCAGGGGACAGGAGGGTCCCCTGTGGGATGGGGAACAGAGATTAGGTCCTGAGGGGATGGGGGACCCAGGGGGCAGGCGGGTCCCTGGTGGGATGGGGAACAGGGGTTAGGTCCTGGGGGGGTGGGGGACCCAGGGGGCAGGCAAGTCCCTGGCGGGATGGGGAACAGGGGTTAGGTGTTGGCAGGATGGGGGACCCAGGGGGCAGACGGGTCCCTGGCAGGATGGGAAACAGAGGTTAGGTCCTGGGGGGATGGGCATTGGGTCCTGGGGGGATGGGGGACCCAGGGGGCAGGCGGGTCCCTGGTGGGATGGGGAACAGGGGTTAGGTCCTGGGGGGATGGGGGACCCAGGGGGCAGGCGGGTCCCTGGCGGGATGGGAAACAGGAGTTAGGTCCTGGGGGGATGGGGGACACTGGGCAGGCGGCTCATTGGCGGGATGGGGAACAGCGGGCAGGTCCTGGGGGGATGGGGGACCCAGGGGAAAGGAGGGTCCCCGGTGGGATGGGGAACAGGGGTTAGGTCCTGGGGGCTGGGGGAGCAAGGGGGCAGCACACCTGGTGGTGACCTTACCTGTGCCATTTCCCTGGGGGGTGAGGACCTCTGAGGATCTCTGCTCTGAGCTGAGAAATGGGCTGGGCCTGGATCCTAGGGGAGCCCCCTCTGCTTTGGCCCCGACCCAGCGATTGGCCAGTTCTGTCCAGGGCAGGAGGCCTCAAAGTGCCTGGAGATAATTGCTCCCCTGGGTGGGGGCAGGGTGGGGAGAGCCAACCCCAGGGGCTGTGGCTCCCGCCCATCCCCTCCCCACAACACACCCCAGCATGCCCATTCCCAGAGCTGTGGGACCCTGGACTATCACACCCTGCCCAGCCCCCACGAGTGCTGGCTCCAGCATAGTCCTGCCCATCCCCTGGAGCTCTGCCTCCATCCCCTGGTACTCAGCCCTGGGTCTGTCCCCCAGGGGCCATGCTGATGGCCATCCGGCTGCGGGGCATGGATCCGGACGAGACGCTGACTCTGACCCGGGAGATGGCGGTGTCGGGAAGGGTCCTGGAGTGGCCCGACAGCTGGCAGAGGCTCCTGGTTGACAAACATTCCACGGGAGGTGTGGGAGACAAGGTCAGCCTGCCCCTGGCCCCGGCCCTGGCTGCCTGCGGCTGTAAGGTGAGTGCCAGGGCCCAGCAGTCTCTGCTCCCTGGGCAGAGGTCTGAGTGGGGCCTGGGTGTTCACGGAGACCCCAAGCACCTGCCTGGGTCCCTGTAGCCCATAGTCATGGCTGGAAAGGCGGAGATGAAGGCAGATGTGCTGTGAACCAGGAGGGGCCTGTGTCTCCCAGCAGACGAGGCTGGCAGCATGATAGTAGGTACTGCCATTGCACGGCTGCCAGCAGAGATGGGTGCCCTGGGAGAGTCTCTACCTGGTGCGGGTTCCCTTCTGCACCAAGAGGTTTATCTCTCCACATCTGTCCTGCCCGGCTGCCTCTCACCAGGGCCTGTGGCCTTCTCCACCCTACCAGGTGCCCATGATCAGTGGCCGGGGACTGGGCCATACCGGGGGCACACTGGACAAGCTGGAGTCCGTGCCAGGGTTCAACGTCTCTCAGAGCCCCAAGCAGGTGAGGGGACCGCCGCAGGGGCTGGGTCGGTGCCTGAGGAGGGAGACCTGAGAGCCTGCCTGGTGTGCTGCCCCCAATGCAGTGCCGGTGCCCCCTGCCTCTGGGACAATGGGAGGGGGCACAGAGCATGCATCCGCAGGGGCTCAGCGCATGAAAGGGGCGTCTGATGGAGGCAGGGGGAGACCTGAGCCAGGGGACAGCCAGTCAGTGCCTTGGCACTTCCTTGTCCAGGCTCCTGACTGAGCCTCTCAGACAGCTGGGTATCCTGCACCCAGTGCCTCTGCCCATCACGGGGGGCGGGCAGCCAGGCCATGCCCACCTCCTGGCACAGGCCAGCTGCTCTGCACTTGGCTTTTGCACAGAAAGGGCCCTGCTGGGGCAACTGGCTCTGGGGGGACCGCATGGGGTCACACACTGACGGCCCCTCCCTGCTACTGCAGATGAGGTCCATCCTGGAACAGGTCGGGTGCTGCATCGTGGGGCAAAGCGAGGACCTGGTCCCGGCGGACAAGGTTCTCTATGGCCTGCGGGACGTCACGGCCACCGTCGACAGCCTGCCCCTCATCACAGGTACCACGGCAGCTGCTCCCACGCCGCCGCCGCCTGGCTGCATCCCCCGGGGCTGTGGCAGGGGGCGGAAGAAAGTGGGGTGGCACCGATGGGGCTGGCATCCCTGGAATCCACATTAAGGCGGCCCCCTTGGGGAGCCAGAGCCCACAAGGCACAGTGGGAGCCAGCACTCTGCACCCGGTCAGCAATGTCTGAGATCCAGGCGGGGCTGGGAATGGTGAGGACCCTGGGGGACTCAGAAGGCTCCATGTTCGGAGAGAAGAGAGCTGACCTCGCACCCCAAAGTCCAGCCTCCTTCCCCTGGGGCTGGCTCAGAGCGAAGAGCTCACTCCTTGTGCCGTGCGTGGGCTCGCTTCCCAGCAGCGGGTCAGCCCGCGGAGGGTGCCAGGGACTCGGGGTGGGGGGAGACTGCCAGTGGGAGCCAGCTAGCAGAAATCAAGGCAGGGCGTTGCAGCAGTCCCCGGTGCAGCGGGCTCCTGGCACAGGGCCCAGCCTTGCCCACGGGATCCCTCCGATAGGAGATGAGCCGAGGTGGCCCAGCAAGGCAGATGCCCAGGACTCCCCATCTCTGAGCTGGCTCCCCCTGGCTCCGCAGCTTCCATTCTGAGCAAGAAGGCAGCAGAGAAGGTCTCCGCCCTGGTGCTGGACGTGAAGTTCGGCAGCGCTGCCCTCTACACCAGCCTGGACAGCGCCCGGACCCTGGCCCAGAGCCTGGTGAGCGGCCCAGACCCGCCAACCCTGGGGGAGAGGGCACAGCTATCCCCACCCACCCCAGGAGCCCCGAGTGGCCTGGCCTCTCCCTACCCTGCCTGCAGGAGCCTCCTGTCCCCCCACTATCCCCATGCTGACTGGCCTCCCCTGTCCTCTCCCTACGGGGCCAGAGGCCTCCCGCAGGTCCCTGACACCGGGAGTAGTGCCCGGTTCCCATGCTTGAAGCTGGGACGTGCCTGTCACTCCAAGACAACCCCCAGAAGAAGGTCTGTGTTCCCGAGTCTGCCATGTGCAGCAGGACGGCACCCCGCCTCCAGAGGGTGAGGCCAGGCCAGGACGGGTGCTGGGACCATGAGCCAGCAGCACGGTCTGCAGCCCCCGTGAGATGGTGACGCAGGGTGGGAGCTGCTCCTCGTCCCCTGGGGGGACACTGGGCTCCTTCCCCAGGCCCAGCTGTCACAAACGCTCACTGCCCCTCCCTCCCGTCCCCGCAGGTGTCGGTGGGCAACCGGCTGGGGATCTGCACCGTGGCCATGCTCAGCAGGATGGATGGGCCCCTGGGGCAGCGCGTAGGCCACTCCCTGGAGGTGCTGGAAGCCCTGCAGTGCCTGGACGGTCGGGGGCCAGCGGATCTGCATCATCTGGTCACCATGCTAGGTGTGGGGAGCTCCAGAACGGCAGCGCTGGGGGGACAAGAGCTGCCCAAGGGTTGATGCCATCCCTGGACAGCGCTGAGCATGGGCGGCGGGAGAACCGGGGGCTTGGGGAGACTAGCCCCCAGCTGGACTGCCCTCTCCGCCCAGTGCCCTGCACCTCCCACCCCCTTCCCACACCGGAGACCAGAGGGCACGACCACCACCAGTCCTGGGCCACCCGAGTGCTCCCCACTCCCCTCAGCCCTGAATTGCCAGACAAGCAGGCAGGCAGTTGAGCATGGCCCCAGCCCCCGAAGGTCAGGCAGGCAGGCAGCGCCCAGAGTCCCTGGCTGCAGACTGGGAGCCAGAGCCCTTTCAAAGGTGGAGACGAAAGCAGCCCCCTGCCCACCCCCAGCTGCCTGCACTGCTGTCCCACGGTGCAGCTCTCCCCGACTGGGCTCCAACTAGGGGAGAAGGGGCACCTCGGAGCTGCAGCCCAGCCATGATATGAGGGGGGTGGGCAGCTGTGGGGAGCCACGGCAGACCTTCCACCTGCCCGTGGTGCGGGGGGCCCAAGCAGCCCCCAGCCCATGTCCCACACCCAGGGCAGGTGGAGGGTCAGGGAGAGCCGCGCGAGCAGTGTGAGGAGTGACGTGGACTCACACGAATGAACGTCCACACAGGGCTGCCCCCTCCTAGCGCCAGCCCTTTGTCCCCTCCTGCCCCGGGCCTGGCTACAGTCCCATCCCGCCCCCCCACACACACACACAGGACTGGGAGCATGAGGAGAAGTGGGGGGCAGAGGCCAGTAGCTGAGAGCGGCTCTGGACCATTGGGCTCCCCGTCACAGCAGGGTGACTGAGTGGAACGGGGCCCAGGGGCAAGCCTGGGGCTGCCACATACCAGGCCTGCTGGGGGGCTGCGCTGGGGCGACGGGATGAGAGCAGAACCTTGGGGCAGAGGGGTGGTAGGGAGGTCTGTGTGTGCAGGAGTGAGACCCCAGCCCGTCTCTCCCTGCGCAGGGGGCTCTGTGCTGTGGCAGTGCGGCGAGGCCGGCTCGGTGGGGCAGGGTGCCGCCCGCATCGCGGCCACGTTGGCTGATGGCTCGGCCCTGGGGAAGTTCCAGGCCATGCTGCAGGCCCAGGGAGTGGAGGCCGGCGTGGCCCAGGCCCTGTGCACAGGAACGGAGGAGCAGCGCTACCAGGTACTCGGGCGGGCTCGGGCCCAGGAGGAGCTGCCCACGGCCCAGGATGGTAAGCGGGGGTGGGGAACGAGGGTGGGGCAATAGGAACCAAGAGAGCTGGTGCTGGGGAGAGGGGCCCTGGCCCCAAGGGACAGTGGGGGGGGCAGGTTGTGCTGCCTCCTGCACCTCAATGTCTCCAAGCTCCCCCACTCCATCCCCATGCCTGTGACCCCAGCCCCAGCTCGCAGGCTGGTCTGGTGCCTCCATAACTCCTGGCCTGTCTCCGCCCTCCTCCCCAGGCACCGTGCAGAGGGTCGAGGCCCTGCCCATCGCCCAGGTGCTGCATGAGCTGGGAGCCGGCCGCACCCAGAAGGGGCAGCCAATCAACCACCACGTGGGGGCCGAGCTGCTGGTGATGGTGGGGCAGCGTGTGGCCAAAGGTAAGAGCCAAGCGCACCCCGCACAGGGCGACTGCTTGCAGGGCTCTCCACCCACCCCCCTGCTCTGCGCTGCCTGCCCTGGGCTCTGCTCCTGGGGCCAGACTCCGGCTAGGACCCTTAAGACCTTCTGTCTGTCGGAGGGTTTTAGTCCGCTGCCCATTCCCGTAGTATCTGACCTGCTCTGGGGCACCCATCCCCTTTGCCGTTATTCTGCAGCTGGCACTGCCAGTTCAGTGCACAGAGCCTGGGCCCTCACGTGGGTTCCCTTCGCCTGGGTGTAGATGGCACTTCTGGACTGAGGGCCCCTGGGTTGGGGCCTGGCACTGGCTTGGGGAAGGGGGAGACACCTGGCACTGCCCCCCCACCAAATTGCAAATGGGGTAACAATGGGATTAGAGCAAGTGGAGGGAGTGGTAGGGACTCGTGAGGAGGGGTGTGCACCTGGGGAGCCCTGGCCTGGCCAGCCCAGCCCATTATTCCTGACGCCCCAAGATGACATGGGAAGCTCCTGCCTCCCGTCCCTTGGGTTAGGAACCAGCTGGTTCTACTTTGGTTCCTGTTTTGATCCCATCTCTGCCTAGGAAACGAGGCCCTTGCTGCCCATCCCAGCCCCAGCAGGTGCACCCCAAAAGCCCCACTCCCTCCCAGTGCTGTCCTTCCCCACGCCCAGCAGGGGGTGACAAGTGTCTCAGCCCCTGCCCCCCATTTCCATAGGTTCACCCTGGATCCGGATTCACTACGACACCCCGGAGCTGAGCAACGATCAAAGACG
Source organism: Gopherus flavomarginatus (assembly GCF_025201925.1). Lineage (NCBI taxonomy): Eukaryota > Metazoa > Chordata > Testudines > Testudinidae > Gopherus > Gopherus flavomarginatus. Next base: position 3,816,922 of record NC_066617.1, on the reverse strand, counting down.
CACCTTGCAGGGGGCACTGGTCCTGGCAGGCTCAGAGCCCTTCACGCCCAGCTGCAAGGTCGCAGAGATCATCCTGCCCCAGGGCAGCCGGTCGCTGGAGGAGCTGACAGGGGAGCAGGGCTTGGGGAGCAGCCAGGCACTGCTTTGCTCTGCCTGAAGGGAGGGGTCCCCTGCCAGCTGGCTCCCCACAGCCCCATGCAGACGCTGCCTCCCGGGACCCTCTGTCACCTGGACAGTGCAACTTGCCATCATCCTTCAGCCCCACTGCCAGCCCCTGCCAGGGCTAACAACTGGGCAATAAAGTATCTTGCTCTGTGCGACGAAGTGGGGCTGTTCTTAATGTTTCCTCTGAATACTGTGGGGGGGTCTCAGTTTCTGGCCAACCCTCTGTCTCCTGGCAACTAATGGCCAGGCCCTTCCCCCTGCAAGGGGATGCTAAAGGTGTGGGAGACAAAGAGGTCAGGTGACCTCCTGGCCCAGGAAAGGAACTGAGCAGAGAGGAGGGGCTGGAGGGGGTTTCATGTGGGAGGTGGAGGGGGAATAGAAGTGAGGGCAGACATGGGGGTCTGGCTCATTACCCCCTAGAATGGACCTGGCTGAGGGTCCCGTTCTCTGTACCTACAAGCTCTGTTTTAGACCGTGTTCCTGCCATCTAATAAACCTCTGTGTTACTGGCTGGCTGAGAGTCACGTCTGACTGCAAAGTGGGGGTCCTTGCAGGACCCTCTGGCTTCCCCAAGACCCCACCTGGGCGGACTCACTGTGGGAAGCGCACGGAGGGGCAGAGGATGCTGAATGCTCCAAGGTCAGACCCGGGAGGTGAAGCCATGTGAGCTTCTTGCCCTGCAGACAGTCTGCTCCGAGGGAGAGGAGGCTCCCCAAAGTCCTGCCTGGCTTTGTGGGAGCAGTTCCAGAGCATCGCCTAGGGACTCCGTGACACTCTGCTACCCCCAGTGATGATTTGGGGTAACAGCCAGTCCCTCGCCCTCTGTTGACTGTAGCTAGGAGGTTCGGGCTGGGCCAGATGCTCGGCTCTAGGGGTGCTGCCTCCTAGAACAACCCAGCCCACCCATCCTCTGTCGTGGGCACCCTCGGGTGTCCGCCTTGCCACCACGACTCAGGCAGGCCGCTCATGTCAGGCTACCGCTCGCTGCCAGTCTGCCCATGGGGACAAAGCAGCTTCCGACGGCAGCTCTGTTCAACACCTTCGTCCGCCGCGTGCGGCCTGCGCTGGAGTGTTCACCGGGCTGGACGGGCGGCGCCAGCATGGCAAAGGCCCATCTTGGGTCCCTCGACTATAGGTCACAGGCTGGGGCTGGATCCCTGCTGGCGAAGGGAGATCCCGCCGTGATTGCATCCCTTGTCTTCCAGCGCAGCTCACCACCCTCCTGTCTTGCCTGTGGGACACAGTGGCCTTGGGTGACAGGCACCCCCAAGTCGGGGAGATCCAGGAGCTGGGCATCCTCAGCGGGGGGGCTATGAGGGGCACCGGGGGCATCCCTAGTGGGGGGGGCTCTTCAGGGGCACAGGAGATACCCCCAGTAGAGGGCTCTGCAGGAGGGTGGGACACCCCAGATGGGGGTTTTGAGGGGGGAGGGGAAAATCCCCAGTAGGGGGGCTCCTTGGGGGGAGGGGGGCACCCCCAGATGGGGGTCTCTGTGGGGGGAGGGGCACATCCCCCATTGGGGGGGCTCTGTGGGGTACAGGGACATCTCCAGTAGGAGGCTCCATGGGGAGAGGGGGACATCCCCAGTGGGGGGGGCTCCGTGGAGGGAGGGGGACATCCCCAGTGGGGGGAGGGGGACACACCCAGTGGGGGGCTCCATGGGGGGAGGGCGACATCCCCAGTGGGGGGGCTCCATGGGGGAGGGGCACACCCCTAGTAGGGGCTCCATGGGGGGAGGGGGACACCCCCAGTGGGGGGCTCTGTGGGGGGAGGGGGACACTCCCATTGGGGGGGCTCTGCAGGGGGGAGGGGGCACCCCGGGGGGCTCCCTGCATACGAGGCTCTTGCCCGTTGTCTGTGCAGCGGCCTGGCCCCCGCCTGCTGTACCGCGGCAGCAGCCCCGCGTCCCGCCGCCAGGTGGCAGCCACGCGCGCCCAGCGCTGTGCGGGCAGCGCCCCCTGCTGCCGGCAGATGGGAATCACACCTCAGCCGCGGAGCCCAGAGCGCAGGCGCAGATCCAGTGCCGGGGCGGAACCGAGTGCCCGCGCTCCTAGAAGGCGAGGTCTGTAGAACTGCGCATGCGTTGGGCGGGGCCCAATGTTTGCGCGTTGGCGTTAGGGGATTCGTCACGGCTCGTCCTCGTTTGGGCGCATCACGCAGTCGAGCGCGTTCGCAGCGAATCTGCTGATGGGGAGAGACCGCGGCGCTGACTCCAGGTGGGAGAGGGGAGCCCAGGGCAGGGCTAGCAGGGGGCCGCAGGTCGGGAGTGAGGGGCACCGGCAGGGTGGGGCGCGGGGGGGGAGCCCAGGACAGGGCTAGCAGGGGGCTGCAGGTCGGGAGTGAGGGGCACCGGCAGGGTGGGGCGCAGGGGGGGAGCCCAGGGCAGGGCTAGCAGGGGCTGCGGGTCGGGAGTGAGGGGCACCGGCAGGGTGGGGCGCGGGGGGGGAGCCCAGGACAGGGCTAGCAGGGGCTGCGGGTCGGGAGTGAGGGGCACCGGCAGACCTGGGGGAGCGAGGGGCTAGGATGCCAGGGGGCTGTGGGACAGCAGCACCGTGGAGAGCCCAGGGCTGCAATGGGAGGGGCGTTGCTGGAAGGCAGGAGCCTGGTCTATCTGCAGAGCCATGGGAGGTGAGGACCCCCCCATGGGCCAGGAGCCTTTCACCTGAGCTCCAGTGTTACCAGCCTCCTCCTAGCATGAGGGTCTAAACTCAGTTGTTTCTCCCACATCTGTTCTATGTTCTGGCTTCCCCCAGTCTCGCAGGGCCTGGCGTGCAGGCCGCCCACAATTCCCGCAGTGCAGAGCGTTAGGGAGGAGCCCAGCCCAAAACACTCATTACTAGAGGCTCTTTTTTGTCCTTTCAGCTTTGCCCAGGATGTTCCAGACCTTCCCACTCCGGAGCCGCTGGCCATTGACTCCATGCGCTGCCGAGCAGCTCAGCCTCCAGGGGAGATCCTGGGCTTTCCAGGAACGTGCCCAGAGATGCCCTCCAGCCGGCTGTGCCAGGTGGCTCGTGTCGAGAGCCAATAAAACAGTCTGGCCGTCACCCTGCTTAAAAACCTGGGAAGTTGGCAGGAGCGGATACACCAAGCCTGCAAGATGGTTCCCAGGGGCAGCAGCAGGGACCCACCAGCAGAGGTGGGCAGCACAGACCCTTTCCTGGAACACGGTCACCAGGAGACAGTTCTCCCAGGGGGCCCCATCGACTGGCAGCTCCGCCCCACGGATACAGCTGGGGACTCGGCTGCTCATCACCTGCCTCTTTGGGGGGGCAGCCCTGGGCACGTGGCTCTACCTGCGCTCTGAAAAGGGACAGCAGCAGAAACTGCAGCGCATCCAGGAGCTGAAGAAGCTGGCCATCGGCCAGGGGGACTTCCACCTGGTGGACCACACTGGGCAGCCCCGCTCCAAGGCCGATTTCTTGGGGCAGTGGGTGCTGCTCTACTTCGGCTTCACCCACTGCCCGGACATCTGCCCCGAGGAGCTGGAGAAGATGAGCCAGGTGGTGCAGCTGCTGGACCAGGAGCCGCAGCTGCCCCAGGTGCAGCCCGTCTTCATCACCGTGGACCCCGAGCGGGACAATGTGGCTGCTGTGGCCAAGTACGTGAGGGAGTTCCACCCGCGCCTGCTGGGGCTGACAGGCAGCCCAGAGCACGTGCGGGAGGCAGGCAGGGCCTATCGCGTGTACTACAGCGCTGGGCCCAGGGACGAGGACAACGACTACATCGTCGACCACACAGTGATCATCTACCTGCTCAGCCCCGACGGGCTCTTCCTGGACTACTACAACCGGAGCAAGAGTGAGGCGCAGATCATCCAGAGCATCAGGGGGCACATGGAGACCTACCAGAGGCTCTTCAGCTGAGCCACACAGCAATAAACGCCCTGCTTGCAGCTGGGCAGAACGACGGGGCCTGGCCTCCTTTCCATAGCTCAGCGCTGCTGCTCCGTGCTGAGCGTTGTGAAACAGGCAGCGGGGAGGGGCCTTCTGCAACTACGGGGGGCTCGGTTCCCCTGGGCCCGGTGGCCAGGACCCCTTCCCCGACAGCCGCGGGGGCTCAGCTCCCCCTGGGCCCTATGGCCAGGACCCCTTCCCCGACAGCCGCGGGGGCTCATCTCCCCCTGGGCCCCGTGGCCAGGGCCCTTCCCCGACAGCCGCGGGGGCTCATCTCCCCCTGGGCCCCGTGGCCAGGGCCCTTTCCCCGACAGCCGCAGGGGCTCATCTCCCTCTGGGCCTGGCAGCCAGGGCCCCTTCCCCCACGGCCCTGGGGGCTCGGTTCTTCCTGTGGCCAGGGCCCCTTCCCCCACGGCCCTGGGGGCTCGGTTCTTCCTGTGGCCAGGGCCCCTTCCCCCACGGCCCTGGGGGCTCGGTTCTTCCTGTGGCCAGGGCCCCTTCCCCCACGGCCCTGGGGGCTCGGTTCTTCCTGTGGCCAGGGCCCCTTCCCCCACGGCCCTGGGGGCTCGGTTCTTCCTGTGGCCAGGGCCCCTTCCCCCACGGCCCTGGGGGCTCGGTTCTTCCTGTGGCCAGGGCCCCTTCCCCTACGGCCCTGGGGGCTCAGCTCTCCCCGGGCCTGGTGGGCAGGGCCCCTTCCCCAGCAGCTGCGAGGGCTCGTTTCCGCCTGGGCCCAGCGGGCAGGGCCCTTTCCCCAACAGCTGCAGAGGCTGGGCTCGGCTCGGCTCCCCCTGGGCCCCGTGGCCAGGGCCCCTTCCCCGACAGCCGCGGGGGCTCAGCTCCCCCTGGGCCCCATGGCCAGGGCCACTTCCCTGACAGCCGCAGGGGCTCGGTTCTTCCTGTGGCCAGGGCCCCTTTCCCTACAGCCATGGGGACTCAGCTCCCCCTGGGCCTGGCAGCCAGGGCCCCTTCCCCTACAGCCCCAGGGGCTTGGTTCTTCCTGGTGGCCAGGGCCTCTCCCCCTACGGCCCCAGGGGCTTGGTTCTTCCTGGTGGCCAGGGCCTCTCCCCCTACGGCCCCAGGGGCTCAGCTCCGCCTGCACCAGGTGGGTAGTACCCCTTCCCCAACAGCCGCGAGGACTCGGCTCTGCCTGGGCCCAGCGGCCAGGGCCCCATCCCTGACAGCTGCAGGGACTGGGCTCAGCTCAGCCGCCCCTGGGCCTGGCAGCCCGGGCCCCTTCCTTGACAGCCGTGGGGGCTCGGCTCTGCCTGGGCCCAGTGGCCAGGGCCCCTTCCCCTACAGCCAGAGGGGCTTGGCACCCCCTGGGCCTGGTGGGCCCCTTCTTCTACAGCCACAGGGGCTCGGCTCCCCCTGGGCCCCCTGGCCAGGGCCCCTTCCCCTACAGCCAGAGGGGCTTGGCACCCCCTGGGCCTGGTGGGCCCCTTCTACAGCCACAGGGGCTCAGCTCCCCATGGCCAGGGCCCCTTCCCCTACAGCTTCAGGGGCTTGGCTCCCTCTGTGCCTGGTGGCCAGCGCCCCTTCCCCGATAGTCGCAGGGGCTCGGCTCCTCCTGCACCAGGGCAGGCAGGACACACACATCCCCCACAGTTGCAGGGGCTTGCCCCTCCTGGGCCAGCTGGGCAGGATCCCCCCCAAGCTGGCGAGTGCTGTTCTCTAAGCTGGCTGGACCAGGCCTGTCACCATCAGACCCAGCTGCTGCTCTGCAGCTCCCAGCCCAGCTTGCGGTGCTGCCACGATCCTCGCATGTCCTAGAAAAGAGAGAGCGGCGTGTGGGGCGCCTGCGCGGTTGTGGCTGCTGGGGCGCTGGCAGCAGCAGAGCGGCTGTGCTGTATGTTTGGGGGGTGGGAGGGCTTAACTGGATGTAGCACCGTCTGCTGGAAGCTGCACTGGACCTAAGGATTCTTCACAGCCATCCTGGGTGGAGATTTAATTGGTGGGGGGTGTTTCCCACCAAGTCTCCTGGGAGGAGCTGGCTGGTCTGTGGGGCTCAGCCAGCCTGGGGAGCCAAGTCTCCTGCTGTCAAGTCCACACGCTGGGTCCTCTAATGCCACTGACTAAAGGATTCAGCTCCTTCTCCCAGCAGAAGGCCCAAAGAGTCAAGGCCAGTTTGGGGCAGGTACCAGGCCAGGCCTGTCCAGCGGCTCTCCCCTCACCCCCACCCCACAGCAGGCTCAGGCAGCACACTGGGGAGCCTGCGCAGTCAGGCTGTGGGGAGAAGAGAGGCAGAGCAGCCTGCGCCTCGCACTCGGTCCATGGGGCGCCCGCCCGTACTGGGAACACTGGTTGGCCCAGTTCAACAAAGCTCTATTGGAACAGGCAGTGGTACAGAAATGGCTGGGGGGCTGGAACAGCTCGCATAGGAGGGGGGAGTAGAAAGATGGGGACTGTTCACCTTGGAAAAGGGACGACTCAGGGTGGATATGAGTGGCCTGTGAAGGGTGAGGAGAAAATGATCCAGGAAGTGTTATTTTCCCCTTCACACAACACCTGAAGCAGGTGTCACCCAAGGATGTTAACAGGCAGCAGGTTCAAAACCAACACAAGGAAGAACTTGCCCAGCGTGCAGTCAGCCGGCGGAGCTCAGCGCCAGGGGCTGCTGTGAAGGCCCAACCAGAACTCGGTACGTTCCCGGAGGACAGGGCCAGCCGTGCGTATGGACAAGCCCACGCTCCCGGTGGCCCTAACCTCTGACGGATGGGCTGGAGCACCCGATAAATTGCCCTGTTCTGTTCATCCCCCCCGCAGCGTCTGGCACTGGCAGAAGGCAGGACGGGGGCTGGCTGGTCTAACCCTCGTCTTACGCCTGCCTCCGGGGTGGGGGCAAGAGCCTCTCGCCCAGGTGCTGCCCATGCTGGCAGCTGAGGAAGGAAGCCCTCGGGGCCACCCCAGGCTGAGCCATGTTTCTCTGTAATAGTTGCACACTTGGAGGGAGGGGGGAATAGGAAGGACGAGACAGGATCCACCCCGCCTGGCCTGGCAGCATTTGGGGTCAAACGCTGGGCCCAGCTTGGGAATGGGGAGGGCGTAGTTTGGTTATACCTCCTGGAGTCAGAGCCTGGCCTGCTTGCCTGGCAGCCCATGGTCCAATCCCCCCGCCCCCCCTCGCAGGGACAGCACGTCGCAGAACCACACCTGTGGTTTATTACTGCCCAGGCTGTGCCTGGGGACAGAGAGCAAAGGGAGAGGCTGTACAGGGCGTGCCGCCGGCACTTAGTATATACACAAGGAATCGGCAGGGCTCTAGGAACGCAGCAGCCCCTGGGGGTGCCATGCACCCCGGAAAGCCAGGGCGCTGTCAGTTAGACACAGAAGGGGCCATGTAGGTGCGGAATCGCTCGTGCGCTCGCTCTTGGGTCAGGAGGCGCAGCCGCATGGTGTCCACCGCCTCCTCCAGGCCTGGCTGCTGGCTGATTTCCACCGTGTAGTCATTGGCCTGTCAGGGGGCAACAGCAGGGTTAGGGGACCAGCTAGGACTGGGGTCCAGGAGTGGGGGCAGGCGCTGTTGCTGGGGCACACCCCGGTGATGGGGCACAGGTCAGGGCCTGCAGAGTGGCACATGGAGGCAGCAATGCAGAGACCCTGGGTAGTTGTGCTCAGCCAAGGGTAGAGGGCAGCAGCCTGCGTGGGAAATTCCAACTGCAGGCAGCTCTGGAGGAGGCCGCCCCACGGCAGGGTGGAGGGGCTGATTGCTGTCCCTGGGGAGCAGGGTACCCTCCTGAGGCAGCCTGCACCCAGACACTCACCAGCTGTAGCGAGGCCAGCATGGAGCGACACACCTCAAAGGCCGGCTTCCCCGCCACCAGGCTGGCGAAGGTGTGCCACTCGCCCAGCCGCCCACAGCTCGCTGCCAGCTGGTCCCCGTAGCTGTGGATGTCGAAGGCGGCTCGCTCCTCCTGCGCGGGAGAGGGGGAGTTAGACACTGCGTCCAGCGCTGAGGGGCCAGGCCAAGCCCCACTCACTCATGGCCACTCGCAAACGCTGGCCAACTCCTAGGGGAGCGGGGGATGACCCAGGCAGCCCCTGCCCTAAGCCATGTTACAACTGTCACTGTCTGTCCATGGCTGAGGGGCACCAGCAGAGCTGTGGGGGGAGCCCAGGCTAGGAGGCACCGGCAGAGCTATGGGGGGAGCCAAGGGCAGGACAGCAGGGGGGCTGCAGGGGCACCGGCAGAGCTGTGGGGGGAGCCCAGGCTAGGGGGCACCGGCAGAGCTATGGGGGGAGCCAAGGGCGGGACAGCAGGGGGGCTGCAGGGGCACTGGCAGAGCTGTGGGGGGAGCCCAGGCTGGGGGGCATCAGCAGATGCCAGAGGTGCCCTCAGACTGGCAGAGGGGGCTATGGGCCAGGATTAGGTGGGCAGCAACAGTGCCGGGAGCCACCCAGCCCTGGGCTCTTATCTAGGTTATGCCGCTGTTTGTTCCCCAGGCAGCAGCCAGTCAGACGCGCTCGGCCTGCAGTGCAAGGGGGGGTGGCAGCACCTTTAAGTCAGCAGGGTGAGAGATGCCTGCCAGGGAGTGGGACCCAGGCATGGGCTTCCCTGCAGGGAGCAGAGTGCCAGGCTGAGAGCTCTGGCCAAAGCTGCATGGGGACGGGGACGTGTTCTCAAGCCTCCCTTCAGCAACACCCTGCGTGCCCCACTGTCGGGCCCAGCCACCCTCGCTCCCAGCCCTCTGCTGCGTACTCCACCCACCCCTGGGGCTCACCCCTGCAGAGAGCCTGGCCCGGCCTCTGCCCGGAACAGCTCCCCCACAGCCGGGCACAGGCTCCCATGCTCCAGCCCACCTGATCCTGCAGCTTGGGTTCCATCTTGTCCTCCCAGTCACGGATACGCTGGGACAGCACTGTCTCGCGGGCGTACTTCTGGGAGTTGGCAATGAACAGCTCCTGGGGCCGGAGAGATGGGGCGGGGATCAGGGAAAAGGAGGAGGGGGGCAGATTCCAGCCCCCGCCCCAGCTCTGCCTCATTCCCACCTCCTCGCCGGGCTCAGGGGAACATTGAAATAGAGTCGTGGGCAGGGGTCACTCATGCCAGCGCTTCCAGACGTGGCCGCTCCCCACACCTGGGGCAGCGCTGGCAGGGGCATGGTCCCCCAGCTGTAATGGGAGTGGTGGTGCTCAGCCCTCCAGCGCTGAGGGCCCACCCCACGGAGCAGCAGGGCAGCTTCCTCTCTCTGCTGGAGAGCTCAGGCCTGGCCCTCTAACAGGACAGGCTAGAAATGGAGAGTCAGACAGCTGAAAGGCTGAGAGAATCCAATGCTGGCCCAGCTGGGTGGAGGCTTTCCAACCTGCTAACAATCCAGCCTGCCCCCCACCATCCCTCTTCTTCCTGGGCTGGGAGGGAATGAACATTTACAGGCATCTCTGGAAAGCCACGGCCCGTAGCTGCAGCATCAGGAAGGGCCAATGGGCAGGTGGCACTGCAGAGCCAGGCTCACGCAGAGAGGCCCTGTGCCCTGTACCCACCCCCCGGAGGATGGGTACGTACCACATTTCTCCTCACCAGCTCCTCATAGCTCAGGGTGTCAGGGATCGTGCAGGGGCCTGAAAGCGAAGGGGAAGCTATAGCTGAGAGCAGCACGGTGCTGCCGCTCCGAGACAGCGCAAGCCATCACGGATACCCTGCCAGCCCACTGACGGGGACATGACTTCCCTAGCGCCATGGGGCTCGCTGTCCCCGGGAAGCACATGAGGCTTGCTACTTGAGCAGCTGGGTATGTGCAGACGTGTATGCGTGTACATGTTCAGGGGTGGGGACACACACCACTCTTCTAACATAAGCAGGTTTTGATGAACCCACAGGCCAGATGGGTTTTGCAACACCCCATCCCCCAAGACTCCTTTTTGGATCAGGACCCCCACGGTTACAACACCCTGAAGTTTCAGATGTAAACATCTGAAAACATTAAATTGACCAATTTTAAAACCCTCTGACCATGAAACTGATTAAAATGGACTGTGGATTGTGGTAGGGCTCTACTCATCTCTAACATAGCTACAACCCATGGAGACTACAGGACCCGGCATAAGGCTCCATGGTAAGTTGGAGCACTGCATGCTGCGACACACAGTCCACAGGTGCCCAGCTATGCTAACACCCACTCTGTTACGCATCCTTGCTGAGCTCCCAGGCTCAGGCACGTTACCAGCACAGGCCCCTTAGGGTAAATGAGGCTCCACCAGTCTGTGACATGAAAAGGGATCTGCTGGGACTACATTACCCAGGTCGCCCTCAGCCAGCTGCTCCAGGGCCGCCGGGTGGACATCCTCCTGCTCCAGGAAGTCATCTGCAGAAGGAGAAAGGACTCTGTCAAAGGTTCGTGGGAAAGTTCCTGCCTGGATGTCGAGCCCTGCTTAGCTACCACGTGCTGAGCATGGAGCCACCAAGCCAAGGGGAGCAGGGATTGTGGGGAGTCCCTGCAGCCTGCTTGGTCCTTGACACACCCAAGAGAGCACAAAACCATCACACAGCAGCTGCCCTGGGCCAGGAAATCCTGCGCTGGCTTCCAAAGGGCAGAGAGGGGCACAGAGCCTGCCTGTCTAGCTCAGGTATGGCCAAGCTCAGCAACTCAGAGCAGACGCTGTCCAGCAGCCGCAACAGCCACAGCCCCAATTCTCACTTCAGTTTCTAGCAGGGTTGGCCCAACGGAGCCAATGTCACCCCTCTGATGGGCACAAACCGGCCCAGATCTCCTGGGGCAGGAGTGAGGCACAGTGGCCAGGATCCCATGCTCAGGGCGGCAGTGATGGTACACAGACTGCCCAGCTCCGAGGCTTTCGGGAGTACCTGCCCCCCCATCGTAGTCCAGGTAGTCGTCCAATCGCTCCTCCTCCACGGCATTCAGCTCCTCCTCGGCCTCCTCCAGCTGCTCCTCCTCCTGCAGATGCTTCCCCAGCAGCAGCCCCTGGGAGAGGGAACAGGACTGGCTGTCACCGCTGGTCTCAGGGCGAGTGCCTGCCTGCCCCCACTCAGCAGTCGTCCTCCGGATTTACATCACCATGGCACCCTGGGCTCCTGAGCAGCACGTGCTGGGTGGGGCTGCCCACGCGGTCTCTGCCCTAGGAAAAGTGCCCTAGCCACCGGCCAATCCCTGTGGCTGCCCAAGTGCCACCCAGGGTGCTCACAGGAACCTGCCCCTTTCTGCAGGCAGACCGAGGGCACCTCCCATTCACACTCGTGCCCCAGCGTCGCTGCTTCCTCACCATTCTCCTCTGCAGCTTCCTCTGCGCGGCCATCCGCTCCTTCAGCTGCTTCCAGTACAGAACCTCCAGATCTGCCAAGACACAGTGGGAGCATGGGAACTGCCCTGCCAGGCAGAGTCGGACAGAGCCGGGCTGCGCGGCATGGACGCCTGGCACGGCTCCTGCCCGCGGGCTCCAGGCACAGCCCTGGCTTGGCTGCAGTCACAAACTGGCTGGGTTCCACCCTCGCCCCTGAGGGAAGGAAGAGCTCCAGGGCAGGCACACACAGCCCAAGCCCTGGGACGGGAGCTACTGCTAACCAACGGGGCATGCAGTTCCCATCCCCCTGCAGTGAGACAGCTGGCATCCCGCCCCAACCAGTTTGGCCCAGTGCTCCCTGGGGTGGGGATGTGTGTGTCCAGGTGGGAAGAGGGCTCAAAGCACATTTTCCCCCCAACCCTCCACCTCACCGCCTGGATCTCCCGCCACAAGGGAGCCAAGGGCTGGTATATGCTAGAAAAGTGTGTCGACCAAGTGACATCACTAGGGGGTGTGAAAATCCACATGCCAGATCGATGCAGCAAAGCCGACCTAAGTCCCCGTGTAGACAGGCTCTTCCATCGATCTAGCTCCCACCTTTCAAGAAGGCGGATTGGCCCCGTCAATGGGAGAACCCCTCCTGTCAGCGCAGCTAGTGTCTACACTGCGGTGTCCCGCTGGAGCGTTTCCAGTGTAGACAAGCCCGGAGGAATGCCCTGGGGTTGAGAAAGTGCTGACGCGCTCTTTGGTTTCGCTCTGCGAGCTCCGTGAAAAGCAGGCTCCAGAGGCATTTGGGTGTGGGAGGGGAGGGGAGGGGAGGGGCATTTAGCGCAAGCAGAGTGGGCAGCAAAGGGATGTTGCCTCTCGCACACATCACCAGCTACGTCCCTCTCACCAGCGAACGTTGGCCCTTTCTTCTTGGTGGTTCTGCTGTCAGCTCTGTCGTTCTCTGGGGAGAGACCAGAAACGGGTGACATTAGCCAGCCGGGTTCTGCGGGGATAGCCCTGTCAGTCGGACACCAGCCAGCAGATTACCGGGGGGAAGGCTGGGATTAAGGACAGATGCGTGGCTGACCCAGTGCTTTGGGCACCCACGGAGGATTGAAGTGACCTGGGTTCAAGTCTCTGCTCTTCCTGACTCCCTGTGTCTCCTAGGGTGAGTCATGGTGTCCCTGGGTCTCAGTCCCCAGGTGTCCAGCAGGGAGGATACCCTGCCAGGCCTCTCGGGGGTGCGGAGGAGCGATATATTACAGATGGCAAGGTTCCACTACTACAGCCATAGGGCCCGGATAAGATGGACAAACATACGGATGCCAGATGATGATGCCACTTCCTCTCAAAGATCCCTGTGGCCATGCACGCTACTTTACCAGCCCTGGTACCACAACACGGTTACAGGGTTACCAGAACCTGATCTGGAGAGGCAGGGCAGCCTAAGGAGGCCTGCACCACTGGGAGAAAAGCAGCAAGAGGACCTGATAGAGGGATGCAAACCAGCGGGTTAGGGACGGTCATATCACACACAGCTCTCTGCTCTCTCATGATACCCGAGCAAAGGGCAGCCACTGATGAGAGGAAACGCCACGTGCCGCGAGCTCAGCCCTCTCGGAGCAGTGACCTTACTGAGCTCAGAAAGGACCAGACATGTATCTGCAGATGAGAACATCCACAATTCTATTAGGCAGGGAACAACATATAAGGAATAGAAACCAGAGTAACTGAGAACAGTTCCCTACAGGCAGGGCCCATGAGCTCTGCGCCCCTGGCAGCGGAACAGGGCTCCAGAGAATGAGTTTTCATTTTTAGGAAGCTTGTGGGCCCGCAGCTTTAGAGAAAACCTGGACAATGTAAACCACACCTAACTGATGCAGCTGTATCTCTGCCTGAGTCTACAGACAGTCTGAACCAATAGCTCTGTACCATTCCTCCTGTTAGACCGACTCTGAATCACGATGACACCACTTTAAATGTCAGCACCATTAAGTGTTTCACTGCCAATCATTTTGGCGAGAACGCCCAACTACAATGGCCTCTCCCATGATTTCAAACCACCTCCCCAGGCTTGCAAGCCCCCACCTTTTCCCCTGACATTCTCCACAGTGCAGCTCTACACTGGGCAATGCAAGAGTCTCTGGTGTGCGTGGACCTTAGGAGTGGGGGCAGCCTGAACTAAATGGAATTTGTTATCACATTAGGCTGATGGGGCCACTCTGCCTTTCAACATCCATTACCCAACTGGGGAATTCCCAGGCAGCATATTCTGTTCTGGGGTTTCCTGCCCCTTCCTGATGCAGCTGGTGTGGGTTACTGGGCTGGATGAGAGTCCTGTGATCCACACCAAACGGCAGGCAGGAGACAGGCTGAGTACAAGGGCCACCGAACCTGGGGTGTATGGGCGGGCGCTGTGGTCGCATGTGACTAGAACAAGGGGAGTCCCCAGGACAGAGTCCAGACACCAGCCGCCATGAGCACTGGCCTGCTAAACCCAGGGTTGTGAGTTCAATCCTTGAGGGGGCCATTTAGGGAACTTGGGTAAAAATCTGACTGGGGATTGGTCCTGCTTTGAGCAGGAGGTGGGAATAGATACCTCCCGAGGTCCCTTCCAAGCCGAGATTCTGTGATGCTGAGGCTGGGGCGTCGAGAGGCCATGTCTCTCGGCAGAGAAGAGCCCTGCCAGGGAGCAGGCTGCAGCGTAGGGGAGCAGAGCTGGAGCGAAGATACTCACGGCTTGCAGAGAACCATTTCATGAAGTCCTGCAGCTTCCTGGGTGTCCACCTCTTCCGCTTGCGGCCAGGCACATCATCCAGCTCACGCGGCACCGTGAAGGGTCTGCCTGGAGCCGGGGGCAGAGAAGGGAGTGAGCTGCAGTCACAGTGGGTGGGGAAAGGAAGGAAGCAGGGGGGCTCTGCCAGTCTCTGCACCAGCAGCCACCAGCACTGGGTGCAGGTTCCAGGGAGACCCCTGGGCGGCTGGATGGGCGTTAGCAGCCACTGACACCCAGCCACACAGTCACATGCCGCAGGACTCAGGACAAGGTCTGTAAGCGCAGTGCCCGCTGGATCTGCCTTCCACTTCAGGGGCAGCCCCGCACTCGCTGTGGCTCTGTTGCACTGGAAGACGCGCTGCTGGGGCCTGACACCACCCCTCTTCCCAGCACGGGGCAATCCTGCAGGTGCCTGGGGAGGCGGGTTTGGGGCTGGCCAGGAAGGAGGAAGGCCCCTTTGCTTTACAGCATCAGGGTGTCAAAGTGCAGCCCACGATATCTGACAGCCTGGGCTGCAGCCGCTCTCTGGCTGGGTGCTCTGGTCCAGGCAGGCAGGGACACTCTCTCCGGGTCGCACAGCTCAGCTCAGGCTGGGGCAGCCACATTCACTCCACTAGCCACCCCCATCTAGGGGGAATGGTAGTCTGCTCCACGGACAGCAGGAGGCGCAAAGATGGGGGCTTCCCTGCTCACAGCACACGCACCCTTCTAGTGGTTCCTGCTTCCTGGGGCTAAACACCCAGGCTAGGATATCATCCCAGGCCCTGCTATGGTCAAGCAGCTGCTAAACCCGGAGAGCAGCCAGGCCAAGCCACCCGTCAGCTGGCCCCCCATTACCTTTCTTAAAGGGCTTATCCTCAGAGTCGTCAAAGGGGTCAAGGCTTCGCCACGGATCCAGCATCTCCTGGCACAGAACGTGAGTGAACAGTGAATGGGACAGCTCGGTGGCCAGGCTGCCAGTTCGCACTCGATTCCCCATGGCAGTCCCCCTCCCTGAGCAGGCAGGGAGCACCCCGTCTCACCAGAGCATGGCTCAGGCAGCCAGTTCAGGACCCATAGCGATGAGCTCTAGGGCCTGTGCCCACTGGGAGCTGCTCCCTGGCATACACAGTGCCGTGGGGAAGCTCCCAGATTACCAGCCTCCAGCTGAGTTACTACCTGGGAACTGCTCTCACTGCCAAAGGGGCTCTGCTGCCCCTCTGGACGTGTCCCTACGGACCTCTCTCACCTTGATGTGGACACTGGGCTCCACGGCTGGGGCCTGTTCCCGCAGCATGTACCTCTTGCCCTCGGGCACACTCTAGCAGGCAGAGGACACGGCAGTTAGTTTCCTGAAGCATTGTACAGAGGCGAGAGTGATCAGCTGGGCCTGTGGGGACCCCAGGCTGCTGGACAGGAGTGAGTGCGGCAGATCCACCTCCCCATGCCGCCCCCACGACGACGGCCCTTCTCCTACCTTCTGCTGCTGAATGTGCTCGACAGCAGCAGGACTGGTCTCCACGCCCCCTTCTGGGGCATCAGACAAGAAATCACCTCCTCGTCCTGCATCGTCATCGTTGTCACCACCACCACCCTCGTCTGGTGCCACAGTGCCTACCAGAGAGGGGCACAGTCACTCCTGGTTCCCCTTCCATCCATGGGGCCACAACCAGCTTAGGAACAGCCCCTGGAAAGCCACCCATCTTCCACCCTCCCTGCTCCCGAGAGGGAACCTCTCCTTCCATTCTGAAAACCAGCCCCCTTTGAAGGCTGCAGCTCAAGAGAACAAGACTTGGTTTCGTTCATAACATAGGCTCCGACACCCTGCACAGCACAGGGCTGCCAGTGCAAGGGAGAACTCGAGCATCCCCAGTGACCCCTGTGGTGAGGAACCAGCCTGCTGGGCCCATGCTATGGGGGTGCCACCCCACCCAAAGCCCGCCAGCACCCCGGATCTCACACAGCAAACTGGTCACATCTCACCTTCATTTTCAGAGAAGTTCAAGACTGGGATCGGAGTCTCACAGGCACTGACGTCCATGGGCGCGTTTCCAGATCCTGGAGCGGCAGTCTGCCCTCCTGGCATGGATGAGGCAGAATTGGGGGAGAGGGAGAGACTTGTTAATGATGTCCCCCAAGCACCACCCCACTGGGGTCTCAGCCCTTGGCTCCCTGAGGACCCCCCTTGAATAGCTGCTGGGTTGGTGACCAAGGCTGGCTTGTATAGCCAACTTCCCCCATACCCCTCAGGTCGGCCTCTCCCATGGACTCTGCACCTCCCACATCCCCTCCCAGGAGGTCTTTGGAGTGGCTATGGGAGATCCCCAGCCCAATCCTGCACCTGTAGCACTGCCAAGGTCCCCAGCCTGGCGTCTTGTTTGGAAGTACTGCGTGGGTGAGAGGCCCGCCAGCTCCAGCATGAAGGCTCCGTTGGCATGAGGGGTGCACGTGTTCATGCGGAAATCCTTCCGGCTGGCAAGGATCTCCCCCTTCCGGCTGAGAGGAGAAAGAGGGCGTTAGAACGGCTCTGACCCAGCACCATCGCTGGTTTCCAGGGTGCAGCCAGAGCATGGGTTCGTAAAAGGTCACATGGGGTGCCAGGAAGAAGGGAAAGAGACCAAGACCTGGGAGAGACCCGCTGGGTCCCATTGAGCCGTCACATCCCCAAGCCAGCACAGAATGGGACTTCTTGTTGGCTCAGATCCTAGCGGGTGGGGCTACATAAGGGAGACCAAGATCTCCTTGCCTCCAGGCTGGCCACGCTCTTCTAAGCAGCACAGGCTGGTGTCAAATCCCCCTGCTGTTTAGCCAGACAGGACAGGTTTAGCTCCGCTCATCTCTCCCTCTGCACCCCAAACGCTTTGTTACTCTCTGAACTGCACCCACCCCTGCATAGACCTCCCCTTTCCAATACAATGGGGCCAGAATCTCAGCTAGGATCTCCCCGGAGCCAGGCAGAAGGGAGCTATCCCCTCCCTGCTCCAGGACGCAAGGCCTCTATCAGCCCAGGCTCATGGTGGCCCATCTCGCATGGCAATCTCACGTCAGATTGGCTTCTAACTCTCCCGCCTCCGTTCCTGACGGTCCCTGGCTGATCGCCAGGCTTGTCCTTCCATGATTGTTCTTCCCCCAGTTGCGTTTCCCATGAGGAATCTCATGCGATGTCCTGCCCACATCTCTGAACTCACTGGAGCCCTCTGGATTATTTCCCTCACCCTGCTGTTCTCCCTCCTTTAGCTCGTTAATGAAGATGTTGAGCAGGGCCAGACCCTACCACCAGTGGTGAGAAAATCCAAGCAAGATAGAAAGCAGATCGCAGGAGAGGAGTGATTGAAAGGCGTTACGAGGGAAGCCATTACCTGAACAGAGGGTTGTCCTTCTTTTCTGTCTCCTCTGGGGGTACCAGGGCCATCGGAGTCAAGGGGACAATGTTCACAGTCTGCAAAGACAGGACAGCATGATCCCAGCTGCCCATCGTGGGAAGAGAGAGGCCCGGCTGCACTCCACAGACTGGGCCCTTGCAGCCGGGAAAAAGCATTCACACATACAGAGAGCGTTTTCATCTGCTTCTCAGGGCTATCAGGGCAAGCTGGGTGCTGCGCAGCAGCCTCCTGCCAGGGTACAAACAGCCAGATGGCAGCCATTGGTACCTACCGTGTGTGCTGAGGAGGGTTCTGGCTGCAGGAATGCCTGGAACTACTCCCTCACTGGCAGAGGTCTCCCCTAACAGCACTGCTCAGTTAGACGGGGTGCTGGGGTGCGCAAGCTGGCACATTGGACACGGCAGACTCTAGTCTCGGAAACCCCCAGATCAGGAGGCAGAAGGGACATGAGAGGGGCATGAAGGACGGGGACCACGTCACTTACATTAGGCTGGTGATCTTTCTTCATGTCCACGCTCACCACGTTGGTGTCCTTGATGTCATCCAAGGAGAGGAACTGCAGAGTGAGAGCAGTAGGACAGAGAACTTCGCACAGACAGCTGTGTCTCTTTGACATGCCGTACAGACACACACTGCTGATCCCCATAGCGCCCCCGAAGGCAGGTCGGGGTCTCTGGGCCACAGGGGAGGGAAGTGACACGTCCAAGGTCATGGAGTGACTCCTGAATCCTTGCCCCGGGCCCAGTCTACCTTGATCCAAACAAGAACAGTTCTGCAGATCTGCACCTGAACCCGGGACTGAGAGGAGGCAGAGAGCCAGTGGGAGCTCTCCAAGCAGTGCACAGGGACCGTGGGCTCCCAGATACTTGGTGGCAAACTCCTTCCAATGCAAGCTGGCCTCTTAGCAGAAATGCCTTAGAACATGGTGGCCAGTGAGTTTGGGGATAGCCGCAGAATTCACTGATACACTGTTATCTGTATAGAGGCAGTGTGACACACACACAGTGCACTGAGCCTGGGAGCCTCAGCAGGCCCTGAGAAATGTACCTCACTCCCAGGGGCCTTGGAGCTGGGAACCTTTCATCTCCACAGACAGCACGGGGCAGCCACTGCTCCTCCGAGGGCGGCACGCCAGGCTCCCCCAAGCAGTGCTGCTGGTTAGCCATTACAGCTGTATGGTGCACCTGCTAAAGGCTCTCCCAGCCAGGCAAGCATTCACACCCCCTTCAGCTGACAGCCCTCCACCTCCTGGGACAGAGAGAGCTGTGGAGGTCAAGCGTTCAGTCTCTGGGGTGGAGCTGGAGGACTGCAGAGGCCAAGAGTTCTGTCCCACGAGGTGAAGGGGAGGAATGCTATAAGGCTACACTTACAGTGGCGTGTAGAGTACAGATACTGCACGCCCAGTTAGCAGCGTTTGGGGTGCAGAGGGAGAGATGAGCGGAGCTAAACCTGTCCTGTTAGGCAAGTAGAATACAGTCCCCCACAGGCCTGAGCCCTGGGTATAAACACGCCCAAGTAGGGCCTCCCATGTCCACACTGCTACATTTAGCAGTGTGGTGTCCCGCTGCCTCCCCACTGCAGGAGCCTTTCCCCGCCACAATGAACGGTTCTGCGAGCAGGGAAAAGCCCCGGCAGGTCCCCGCTGCCTCCCCACTGCAGGACCCTTTCCCTGCCGCGGTGAACAGCTATGCCTGCAGGGAAAAGCCCCGGCAGGACCCCGCTGCCTCCCCACTGCAGGAGCCTTTCCCCGTCGCGGTGACAGGTTCTGCCAGCGGGGAAAAGCCCCGGCGGGTCCCCACTGCAGGAGCCTTTCCCGCTGGTGTGTAGCTACAGGTGTGTCTGTACTCAACTCACCACCATAAGTGCAGACATAGCTGTAGAGACCAAACCCTCAGACCCAGGGAGTCTGGGGCAGGGCCAGGATCAAGTGCTGTGGAAGCTAAATACCCCGTAGCCAGAGAAGAGCAGTTTGGGACTAGTCTGCTGGCAAGCGATCACAGCAGCTAATCAGGCAGGGCACAATTAGACTTGGTGCCGGAGTCTGCAGCCTAAGGTCACCCACCACCATCTAACCTACCAGCCCGGTACCTAGCACACGCCAGGCAGAGGGCTGCTGGGATACTGCCCGCACTCCCCCTGCTGGCACACAGAGGGACTGCACACAGGAGGGGACACACCACACCTGCTGTCTTACCTCTTCCTCCTCCTTCCTGGGCCCAGCGCTCACGTCAGCGTCGGTGCCATCCTCCCCCACGGACGTAGGCTGTTTGTCCCGCCTGGGTCAAGGAGGGAAAAAACACAAGAGGGCACTGGAGTTTTCTAAAACCATTATTGTCAGCTGGGCAGTTTCCTGGGGCAGAGCCCAGGATGTCCCAGTCATTGGTAGGTGTGCTGGGGCAACAGCTACTCTGACAAAAGACACAGGGATGTAACATGTCCACTCCAGCCCAGGAGTGGACGGCAGATAAAGCTACTGGGGCCTCTTTGGTCCTTGTGAAGTGCTATAGAAGGGCCCAGCGTTGAATAGCCCAGGTGGGAGGCAGCCACGTCAGTATGTTATTCCTCTGATGGGAACCAGCTAACGTGCACTTGGTTCCTATATGCAGGCCTGGCTCAGAGCTAGAGCCCACCACTCCTGTGCAGGGGCGCAAACGGCTCAGAGGAAATGGGATTTGGCTGCAGTGGGACAGGGGGGCTTAGGCCTGGCCAGCAAATCTCCTGCTTGTTGAGTCGATTCCGTTTCCGTCAGGGAACGGGGAAGGGAAAGCAGGGGGCACGTTTCACTTCAAGACAGCCAGCCCGCAGCTTAGAGAGAACCCTTAACATACTCCATTTCTAGCAGCTTCAGCTCCCTGCAACACCAGCAGCACTCTCCCCTGTTGGCTCTGTCCCATCCCGCATTGGTAAGGCCCTAGCACAGGGGTGGGCAAACATTTTGGCCCGAGGGCCACATCGGGGTTGCGCAACGGTATGGCGGGTCGGGTAGGGAAGGCTCTGCCCCCAAACAGTCTGGCCCCCACCCCCTCCCCACCCCCGACTGCCCCCTCAGAACCTCCAACCCATCCAATCCCCCCTGCTCCCTGTCCCTTGACAGCCCTCCCGACCCCATCCACATCCCCGCCCCTAACAAGCCCCTTGGGACTCCCACTCCCAACCCTCCCTGTTCCCCATCCCGACCACGCCCCCAGAACCTCCACCCACCACAGGACCTTCCACTCTCTTACCCAATCCCTCCACTCCCCGCCCCCTTACCAGCAGCAGGAGCTCGCAGCCAAACACGGAGCCAGAGCCAGCTGAGCTCCTCACGCTGCCCAGTGGGAGAGGCGGGCCAGAGCGCGGTCAGCCCAGTGGTGTGGCTGTGGGGGAGGGGGGAGAGCAGGGGAGGACTAGGCTTCCCTGCCAGGATCTCAGGAGCCGGGCAGGATGGTCCCACAGGCCGGATGTGGCCCGCAGGCCGTAGTTTGCCCATGTCTGCCCTAGCAAGCGCCCCTGCTGAGCCAGGCCTCTGGCTGAGAGGAGCCCAAAGGGAATTCCATTTCGGAGGTCAGTTTGTGTGGCTGGAGCCAAGTGCTTGTTCAAAGTCAAAGCCATTGGCGGAGCTTCACCCGTCCGGGGGGATTTCTGTTTCAGAACAGCTACTGCTGTCCACCCTAAACAGATCTCTCCTCTCTTAACCGAAGACCTGGACTGAGCATGGGCCAGTCACAATGGGGATATATGGGGATGGAAAAGTTACTACAGACATGACGTGCTACATTTGAAAACTGCTATTAAATGGGATCACCTTGCTAGCGAGGTGCCAAAAACCCCCCACGTCCCAGGCCTATTCAGCCACACTACCTAGATCCTCCTCCTATTTAATACCTCCACTCACCGGGCTGCATTGTGATCACACCAGCTCAGGCCCCAGCCCTACAGCTGGATCCCCACCAGAGACCCCTTGTACCTGCACAGAGACCCACTGACTTCAACATTATCCCAGGAAGATCCTTTTGCAGGACTGGAGCCTAGCATTAAAACCAGCAAAAAATAACCACCAAGATTGTCCTGGATGACAACAGTTTAAAACCAGATAAAGAGCGAGCCTTATGATCTGAGCAGGGAGTCAGGACGTGTGGAGCTATTCCCCACTCTGCAGGGGACTTCCTCTGTAGACTTGGGTACGTCACTTCACTTCCCACCTGCAAAAGGGGGGTAATTTACCTATATCTAAGGCAGGGGTTGGCAACCTTTCAGAAGTGGTGTGCCGAGTCTTCATTTATTCACTCTAATTTAAGGTTTTGCGTGCCGGTAATACATTTTAATGCTTTTTAGGTCTCTCTATAAGCCTATAAATATATAACTAAACTATTGTTGTATGTAAAGTAAATAAAGTTTTCAAAATGTTTAAGAAGCTTTATTTAAAATTAAATTAAAATGCAGAGCCCCCTGGTCTGGGGACCAGGATCCAGACAGTGTGAGTGCCACTGAAAATCAGCTTGTGTGCCGCCTTCAGCACCTGTTCCATAGGTTGCCTACCCCTGATCTAAGGGAAAGGGTTTTGGAAGGATTAGTGTTTGCAAAGTGCTACCAGACCCTTGCTTGGAAGAGACTAGGGAGGGGCAAAGAAGCGTGACAGTGATAGGAAGGGCAGGACGAGATGCATGAGCCTGCTGAGCTGGGCTGGGGGAAGTCATGGTGGGAGCCCCCCATACTAAGCCCAGACAGACTCTGCAAGAGGCAGCCTCACGGAGAAGGAAAATCTTGACTTACTTTTTGTTGGAGATGAAGTCGAGGGCCTGGTAAACAAGAGAGTAGAGATATTCCACCTGCCAAAAGAAGGCCAGAAGGTTAGAGGCTGGGATGCGAGGATCTCAGGGAGGCTGCCTCTGATAGGGCCTAGGGTAAACAGGGTCCCTGAAGAGGCCCCTTGATCACTTCAGTGTTCTCACCAGGTCTTGGCACTTTCAGCCTGAACTCCAGCGCAGGGGAGCGTTTTGCCTGAGGAACTAAGTACTGTGTGGCGAGACTTGTAGCGTCTGCAGGCTGCACGGCTGTATACAGAGACGAGAGCAGCCACAGTGGGGGCTGGGTGATGTCTACCATTTCAGGGCTACATTCAATACATCAGCCCCTGTGCAGCTGGCCTAACCCTTTCAGAGTCAGCAAAACTCCCCTAAGCCCCTAGCTGGCAAACCGCACAGAAGCTCTCCTCCCGGCCTTGCGGGGCAGCAGGAGTGAGCACAGCAGTTCCCCTCAGCGTCCCCACCTTCCTGCTGTAGATGCAGGCAGAACCCTGGATCAGCAGCGCCGCCTCTATGAAGTTCATGGTGGTTTTGCCGCCGTCGAAGGAAATGCAGATCTGGTCCAGCTGCAGAACACGCACATGGGAAGACACAAGCTGATTGTACAGACTGGGTTGGAGAGACAACACAGCAGGAAGAGAGACTTTGGAGGGGACAAAGCCCTGGCCCCACAGCAAACCTGCAGTGGCACCTGGGGGGCGAGATGAGAGGGGTGAACGGAGAATGCAAGACTTTTCCCATCGCATTCTCTTGTAATCTCTGGACTAGAGCTCTTCCATAGGCGGCAATGGGTCTCCAAGGAACAGGTCTGTGCTGTGCAGAGCATCATTTCTAAGGCTCCTCTGGATCCAGGAGCACTTCACAGGGCGGGCAGGGAGCAAAAGGAAAAGCTCTGAGGTCCAGAACTTGATATTTAGAGTTTAAGGCCAGTGACAACATGGCAGGGCTGGCCTGAGGGACAGGAACATTAGAGATCGAAACGAGCGCCGCATGTTAGGAATTCCAGCTGCATGGACACACTGTGGCACTTGGATACCGACATTCCTCCCCGCTACCCTGGTCTTCGTGGGTGGAAAGATTGCCTCACCTCCTCCAGATACTCTCCCAGCTGGGCTGCCACATCCACCTCCCAGTTCTTTGTGAGATCCCGGATGGGCTGCAGAAGGTGCAGGAAGCGAGACTCCACCTCCTCCATCGTAACAGATCCCTAGAAGTGCAAGAAGTTACATTTCATCCAGGAGCCGGGCAGACAAGCCCACAGTCAGCAGGGGACAGAAGGGGGACACAGGTCTGTCTGTTTTCTGACAGCGCTGTCATTTGTGGCCTGTAGTCATTTAATGGGATGCAGTCAGCTCAAAGCTGGCTCCAATTTTGTTTTTACAAAATGTCAGCTTTTGTAAAACCTGACGCCAATCAAAATGTTGTAATTCAAACAAAAAACAGGGCTTTGTTTTGACATAAACATTCCCCTGTGTTGTCACAACACAAGGTAACAGTAAGCTAATGTCTGAGAACCTACAAATAAAAATATTTATATTTTAGACCTACACAAATGTCTATAAACAAACAAACCCGACCATGCAACTGACTAGAAATCGCAGTGAAATAAAGTGAAGCATGTAGCATAAATTACTGTTCATATTATTTATACATTAGCAGCACCTGGTCGGAATTCTGGCCTTGCTGGGCTGGTTAATCTGCAAACCTGAGCTCCAATTCTGCAAACAATTAAGCACCCGTGACCCGACTCCTGGGTTTGAGGACCCAGTCTGGTACAAAAAGTAATTTTCCCTCTGTTAATACTCACACCTT
Organism: Gopherus flavomarginatus; assembly: GCF_025201925.1. Lineage (NCBI taxonomy): Eukaryota > Metazoa > Chordata > Testudines > Testudinidae > Gopherus > Gopherus flavomarginatus. The sequence continues at coordinate 3,792,909 of NC_066617.1, read as the reverse complement.
CTTGTCAACTGTAGGGAATGGGCCACATCCACCCTGACTGAACTGGCCTCGTTAGCACTGACCCCCCACTTGGTAAAGCAACTCCCATCTTTTCATGTGCTGTGCATGTATACCTGCCTGCTGTATTTTTGACTCCATGCATCTGAGGAAGTGGGTTATAGCCACAAAACCTTATGCCCAAATAAATGTGTTAGTCTCTAAGGTGCTACAAGGACTCCTTGTTGTTTTTACACAGGTGCAGGCTCACTCATGGCCCGACTACTCAGAATTTGGGCATCATATAGGAACTTCTTACGTTACAGGAAGAAAAAGCTGCCATTCACTGCACACCTGAATGTTCTCCTCAAAGCCAGCCCATCCCATGTGCCTCTCCTGCTCCCCATCCTGCTCTCCCGGGCTGTGGATAGTGCCTCGCCTTGCCTCGCCTCCCTGTTTTTTAGCTGGTGTCAGATAGTGGGCCTTGATGCCTCATACAGGACTGCAGTATCCATCTGGCTGTAAGAGGGATGGAACGGTCAGACCCAGGAGCGAAGATGGAAGTGGCGGGGGGGGGGGCACAAGGAATGTGACAAGTTGGAGCGATAAGGGCTCAGGGAGGGGTCAGACCCTAGATGAGTGGTTCTCAACCAGGAGTCTGTATTTTGAGTCTGATTTTGTAAGTTTTGAAGTGAAGTAAAGCGTGGGGTATGCAAAGCAGACCAGACTCCTGAAAGGGGTACAGCAGTGTGAACGGTTGAGAACCACTGCCCCAGGATGCAGTCCAACCGTGATACGCAGGTGCAAAAGGGGACAAGGATAAAGGAACCAGGGTCTTCCCAGGGATACATGAGACTCAGGATGGTTTGTGTATCTGGGGAAGACCCTGATACCAGACTAGGGTCTTCCCCACAGCATCACCCCCCACACACACTCTGGCCCCCTGTCTCCAAAACACCCCCACAGCACCCATCTCAGCTCTGCCCCAATCCCCAGCCCTCACAGCCCTGCCCCTCATCCCCACAGCACCCCCTAGTTCTGCCTCTGCACATTCCCACAGCCCCCCCCAGCTCTGTGCCCCCATCTCAGCTCTGCCCCGATCCCCACACCCCAGATCCCCCTCAGCTCTGTGCCCCCATCTCAGCTCTGCCCCAATCCCCACACCCCAGCCCCCCCCAGCTCTGTGCCCCCATCCCAGCTCTGCCCCGATCCCCACACCCCAGCCCCCCCCAGCTCTGTGCCCCCATCTCAGCTCTGCCCCGATCCCCACACCCCAGCCCCCCCAGCTCTGTGCCCCCATCTCAGCTCTGCCCCGATCCCCACACCCCAGCCCCCCCAGCTCTGTGCCCCCATCTCAGCTCTGCCCCGATCCCCACACCCCAGCCCCCCCAGCTCTGTGCCCCCATCTCAGCTCTGCCCCAATCCCCAGCCCTCACAGCCCTGCCCCTCATCCCCACAGCACCCCCTAGTTCTGCCTCTGCACATTCCCACAGCCCCCCCAGCTCTGTGCCCCCATCTCAGCTCTGCCCCGATCCCCACACCCCAGATCCCCCCCAGCTCTGTGCCCCCATCTCAGCTCTGCCCCGATCCCCACACCCCAGCCCCCCCCAGCTCTGTGCCCCCATCTCAGCTCTGCCCCGATCCCCACTGACCCCCCCAGGGTTACCGACCCTGCAGGACCGGCCCGGATTCGGTCACGTGACGGAACCTGCCGAGCCCGCCCCGCCCCGCCCCGGTTCCCGGGCAGTACCATACGTGGGGGGGGGTGAGGCATTGGGGTGTCCGGACCGTACCACACCACGGGGCTGGGCGGGGGGGTCGCACCCGGGGATCAGGACCGTACCACACTCACCCCGCAGCACAGGGGGAACAGCTCCGCTCCGCCTCAGCCCCCGCGCCCGGCCGCCATTTTGTTTTTCCCGCTCAGAGCGGTGACGTAGCCCGCGCGTGAGGCGGGCGCGGTGACGCCGCGGAGGGGGCGTGTCTGCCCGGGCGCTGGGCGGGTACTTGGGGGCGCTCGAGGCTGAGTCCCGTTCCCGCCACCGCCGCGCGCCATGGGGGACCCGCCGCGCCTGGCCCGGCAGCTGCTCCTGGGCGGCCTGGCCGCCGTGTACGCCGCCGCCTTCGCCTCGCTGTACCTGCAGGTCCCGGGTACGGGGCGGGCCGGGACAGGGGCCGAGCGGAGAGACCCCTCGGCGGCGGGGCGGGCTGGTGCCCCCCGGCTGCTCCGCGGGCGCGGGGAGGTGCCCGCAGCGGGTGGGCCGGACGCTGCCGCCCCCGGGCGGGGGGTGGGAACAAGGCAGCGGCTCCTCGGCCCCGGAGCGAGGCGGGGGCTGGGCCCCGGAGGCCCCGCAGGGCCCGGAACCTGCCTCCCGTGGGGCTGAGTCCTGGCCCGGCTCCCCGGAGCGAGGCGGGCGGTGTGCGGGGGGAGGGGTTCTCTCCGGGTGTGCATGGGCCCTCGGCCCGCTGTGCTAGCGCCCCTCAGACACGGGTCTGCAGTGCTGAGCCCGCAGCAGGGCCGCGCGTCTCCCCGGGCACAGCCCGCGGGGGGCCGGGCTGAGCGGGGCAGTGACCCTGAGTCCCAGGCTAGGGCCCCCCCAGGGCTGCCCTGCTCCCCATCGCCCTTCTCCTCCGCGAGCGGTGCCCCTGCCCCCCCAGGGCTGCCCTGCTCCCCATCGCCCTTCTCCTCCCCGTGCGGTGCCCCTGCCCTGCTCCCCATCGCCCTTCTCCTCCCCGTGCGGTGCCCCTGCCCCCCCAGTGCTGCCCTGCTCCTTATCCCACCATTGCTGCTGCTGCGTCTCTCCCTGGGAGCTGTGCCTGGGACTACAGGCCCTGCTTGACCCCAGGTGCAGAGTTCTGTGCTGCTACCTTGGGAAGCGGTTCTTTGAGGCCTGCCAGCTGCTGCCTTCTTCCTGGGGACGGAGGAAGTAGCTGCTGCTCTGCCCTGCTGGTCCCTCCCTTTGCCCAGTACCTCCAGCCTCTGCTTAACCACTTTATTTGAGAGTCTTTCCTCTGTTTCCTCCTGTTTTTCTGTTTCCTGCCAGTCGCTGGGCAAGCGGCCAAGCGCTCAGCCGCTCCAAGCAGGACTTTTAATCTTCCTAACTCGAGGCTGTGCTGGAGCATAGCGGGGGGGCTTAGTGGCCCTTAAAATCTACAGGGGGAGGATAATTTCCCCTCTTCCCCCCGTGAGTCCAGAGCTTCTCTAGAGAGTGAAAGAAGATGGCTGTGGCATAGTTTAGGCCCCTGCCCTTGAAACAGCCCTGTCCTGCAAAGGAGTCCCCTGCAGGCTGGGGAAGGAGAGAGAGCCCTTGCTCTGCAAAGACTAAAAGGCTTCAAGTCTGTTCAAGGCCTTGAGCACATTTGGGTCCAGGCCATGCTGAGTACAGTGTGCTTGGACCCTTACAACAGGTGTAAGTGGTCCCAGCTGCTATACCTCTGCATGCTGCTGGGCCCACTTGGATGGACTGTGCATCACTCTGCTCCCCCAGTTGGCTGGGCAGACACCTAGTTTGCTTGGTGACCGTAGTCCTTGTAGCCATTCCACGTCGGCAGGCTTCCTCTGGCAGCCCTGCAGGCTGTGGCCAGGATCATTAGGCAGCTGTTCACCCCGGGAGCTCCAGATGGATGTTTCCCATGGTATGTTCATTCCCTCTCCCAGGCTCAGTGCCAGCAATGGAGTGTTGAATGTTGCTGCTGGTCTTCTGGACCAAGCGATATTCCTCTGACCCTGGCTCCTGTGGGGGTGTACTCGGTGGGTCCTCCCAGGGTAGACTTGCTCACCAGAAAGGCTGGGTGTCCCTTGGGAAGGGAGGGCTGCATGTTTCTAGTGGAGGGATAGTTACCTGGGGGGAGAGGTTGCGGGGTGTTGCGACTTCCTTTCCTGTCTCTCCCCCCACAGGGCTCTATGGGAAAGATGGCATTCTGCCAGCCCGCAAGATGCTGCGTCTCTCTGGGAAGGGCTTCTGGGAGCAGCTGCGGGACTCCCCGACGCTGCTGTGGCTTGGCCCACGCCTGGGGCTGGACACTGAACAGGGCATGGAGCTGCTGTGCCTGCTGGGCATAGTGACCTCCTTTGGCGCCCTGGTGCTTGAGCCCCTGCGGGACAGCCTCGTCTTCCTGCTGCTCTGGGTGCTCTACCTCTCGCTCTACCAGGTATGTGGGCACTATATGGAGCAGTGCATCATTGCAGGGTAGAGGCAGTCCCTTGAAGTGTGCGAGCAGGGCAGACTTCTCATCTGTGACAGGTGCATGGTGGGAGTGCCCTCCTTGCTGCTCTGCACCCACCTCTCACAGAGCAGGGGGTTATCAGAGTCCCTGCTTGAGGCAGGGTTTGCTCACTTGATCCTCTTCCCCACCTTCCCTGCTCTTCTTATTTAGCTTATCGCTCTTTAAAGCAGCCCAGCTCTCCTCCTGTCAGTCCTGTTCCCTTGCCTCTGCCCAGGGGGATGGGGTGAGTGATTTTTTTTTTTTCTCTCCATAGCAGGTGTTGGTCTTGCCATGTCAGGTTGAATTCAAGTCTCCATCCCTGCCCCTATTCCTGGTGACTCCACAGTGTCCCCCCAGTTCCTTCTGAGGTTGAAATGCTTCATATTTGCTCTGTGACTACTGATTGGGCTTTGGAGTGGCCTCTTGGGAAGAGAGCATGTCACATTCTCACATGCTCAGAGCAGGAATTTTACTCAAATGACTTGGGCTAGAAACATCATACTATACTTGGCTTTTAAAAACAAAACCTCAAAATCTCTTAGCTCCCCAAAGCAAGCCAGGTTTGCAGAGAATCACTTCGCTAAGCACAGCACCAATAAGGTCAGGATGTTGCACACAAGCATAGTTGTGCCTGACATTTTTGGCACACTTAAGGGATCTTAATCTGCTGGTGACGCTTGCAGGCTGCCTGGGCCCAATAGCTCCTTATTGAGGAACTTGCGGTGAGAGTCAGGTATCCTGGCAGTTTGTAAGCATGGTTTCTCTTCCTTCTCACACCAGGGGAATTAAATGCAAAAGGTGGCACTTGTTGTGTTGTATACCCTGTATTCCCTTGTGTAGGCAGCGTGGCTGAGTTAACCCTGTCAGTGCTACCTAAGCTTTCAAGAATATACTGGCTATTGAGTGTTTAATATTTTGGCCTTACACTGCATTAATACTAGTGTGTTGTGTTTAATTGCTGGCTCTGAACTCTGACAGGAGTCATTTCCTGGCAGATCTCAATCAGAAGTGATTCCTGTAGGGTTGGGTGCAGGAGAGTGGAGCTGGCTGGATCAGTTTGGGACATTAAACAGACCAGCCATCTGGGATCACTGCATCCCAGGTGCTCTCCCCAAATCCATACACCTGTCTGGTATCCCTGTGTACATCAAGCAGTGAGTGCTGACAGCCTGCTGCAGCACTAACAGTGTGTTGCTGTTACACTTGCTCTCACATAGGGCTCTGGCCCTGTGCGTGCCTGCCAGCCAGCTCCCCGCTGAGAGCCTGATGGGTGGTTCTGTCTCTCCAAGGAGCTGCACTCCAGTTCGGCTCAGTCTAACCTAAGTACTCTAATACCATCAGGTGTCTCTGCCAAACCACCCACAGCTCGTAGCAGCTCTGCCAGTTGTGGTGGTAGGTGTGGAAAGGGGGCAGAGTGGGGAGCTTGTACTGTGGCCATCAGTGCTGCCCCCAGCTGTGCAGAGAGTGAAGTACCCTGGCTGCAGCTTTGTGTAGCCAGGAAAAGCAAAGGTAAATGGGCTGTCGTCTCCATTGGGCCAGTGGATGCTCCCTCGAAACAGAGTCTAGGGGAGGTGCTCTCTGCCTTCCAAACTGATGGAATTTAGGGTCTGCTAGGTGCCATCTCAGAGGCCCTCTCTGTCCCCAGGGCAGTGATCTCTGTCCCCTGGCTTAGGAGGACCTTACTCTGCCTCTGCTGGGAGTCTTGCCTCCTTCTCATGCAGGCCCCAGAGCCAAGCCAGCTGTTCTCTGGAGTGTAGCACAATCCTCAGCTCTCCCTTCTTGGCTTTGGGGATGTTCCACTTGCTGCCTCTTCCCTTTTAAGGTGACATTGGAGAGAAACATCATTCCTCTTATTGGAGCCTCCAGGGCTCCTCCCCTCTGGAACAGCACTGACTCAGAATCTGGCAATAATCAAATCCCTGCTTCTCTAGTATAGTGTTGGCATGTCCATAGCTGTGGGCGAGTGAGGAGCTGGCCTCTGGCGTCAGCCTGTTACGGTGTCATATTGAGCTTCCTGCCCTATCTCTGAGCACGCTTAAAGCATGAGTGGGCGTGAGCGGCTAATAGCACCAGGGCTAGAGGCAGCCATAGTGCAGGCTGATATGGAGCAAAATTCACCTGCAAATGCCTATCAATCCTGACTCGCAGCCCCCTGCTTTCCCAGCCCTGGGCTCCCCCAGTTCTGCTGCTACCCCTCAATCCCAACCCACAGACCCCTTGTCCTTTGAGTCTCCCTTGGATAATCTGGGTGCCAGGCTTGACCCAGGCAGCCCATCCCACTGGAACAAGCCAGACCTGAAGCAGACTCTCCTGAGGAGACTGGTTCAGTAGCTCCCAGCATCACCTAGCTTTGTTGATGTACATCTGTCCTACCTCCCCACCCTGTCTGTCTTTGCTCCCCCACGTCCAGGCATTGTGCTGTGGCCTTACCATGACCCCACAGCTCTTGGCTGTGTGACAGTGCCTAGTCTCAGTTCCCAGGGGTGGGATCGGGGCCTGTTACCACAAGGGAGCTGGCACTGCTACCTGAAATGTGCCCAGGAAAAGACATTGTCTTCCCATGAGCCTTTGCACTCTTCTCCCTTCCAGTCTGGGTGGGATGGAGAAGACTGGAATGGGGCTATCCTGTGATCAGAACCTATTTGTGCCTGTCACTCCGTAATGCACCCTGGGTCACTTTTTGACACCTTTGTGCCCCCTCTCTCCACAGGTGGGGCAGGTGTTCCTATACTTCCAGTGGTAAGTGACCGTCTCCCCAGATCTACACGTGGCCACTCCTGTTGGGTCATTCAGTCCTGTCCAAGCACAGCTTTGATTCCTTGGCAGGATGGGCCTTGGGTGGGTGGGCTGTGGAAGCCCCAGCTGTATCCTGCAGGTGTTCACATGACCTCTTGTATGGCTGCACCATAGCTCCATAGGGGTTCAGAGTGGCAGGTCTTGTGCTGTGCTGAATCAGTCCAGGGAAGTGACGCTGAAGCACAGGTCCCTGCTCCGTGCTGCCTGGACACTGCTATCCTGACTCAGTGTAGTCAGGGGGCGTCTTGTTCTGGGCATTCCTGGGAACTATCCAACATGTATCATACTTGGTCAGGTGTGCCAGGAACTGGTTCTGACTGTTACCACCTGGCATGTGCTCCTGGGGCATGGAGAGGTGGCCATTCTCTTTCAGGGTGGCTGCTGTATGTCTGGGTGTGAGGGACTCCTATTTCCCTGTGAATGTTGGCTGGGGCCATTTAAACAGGCATTGTCTGGAGTGGGCCACAGTTTGTCCTATTTTCAAAAACTGCGCCAGTATCATGCTAAAGGCAGGGGAAAGACACTGACTCTTCAGTGATACCTGAGTCCATCATCTTGGTGAAGATCACCAGCTAAGCCTGGAGAGTCTACCCTAGCGATGGCCACTGCTACATCCTCCAGGAGGGCCTAACCTCTGGATTGCCTAGGGGGTTGTACACAAGTGATCGGCGAGTGGGATTGGTACCTCGTGGCAGTGACAGTTAGCCACTGGTGACCCCCTGGCTGTGTGTGGGCAGAGGCTGCAGCTCAGCTGTATCATGTCCTGCATTGCTGCCTCTGGGAGCTTGGTCGCAGTGCAGCCCTAGCTAGTGCCTTGCCGACCCCTGGACATGGGCACTCTGTAAGAGCAGTCTGGGTGGTCAGCGCTCTTGTGCAGCCATGCATGTTATCTTCATGCAAGTGGCTAGAAACAATTTGCAGCCAAGTGAAGCAGCCTGACCAAGAGGCCAGGTCTGAAAGGTCATGGAAACTGCCAGGCCAAGAGGCGGGTGGAGAGGGCCTCTGTATGCAGCACCCATGGGGCCAGGGCAGTCGAGGGCAGGTTGGCTCCACCAAACAGGGAGCCTGTGGCCTCTCTGATGCCTTGTGTGATGTGCTCCCTGCAGGGACAGCCTTCTGCTGGAGACGGGCTTCCTGGCCGTGCTGGTGGCCCCCCTGCACCTGCTGAAGTGGCGCTCCACAGCCTGGCGGCCACATGACAGCATCACCTTCTGGCTGATGCGCTGGCTGCTCTTCCGCCTCATGTTTGCCTCGGGAGTGGTGAAGCTGACAAGCCGCTGCCCGACATGGTGGGGGCTCACAGGTGAGGGGCCTGGCATGGCCACAGTGCGGGGATCGCGTCGCTGCAGTCAGCCCTTGGAAGTAGTCCTCCCCAGCACCCCTGGGGGCAGGTCAGTGTCTCTGACCCTTTTCTGCAGGTTGGGAGGGCCATAGAGCCTGGATGAGAGAAGGGTTCCTGGCTCCCAGCCCTGTGCTCAGTCCACTAGACCATGCTGCCTTTTCCAGACACTGGCAGGGTTTCCTGTCACAGACCTCATGGCAAATGAACTGCTGTGCAACCCAAGTGATTTGTGCAGGGCAGCACTTAATATTGTGCACAGCTTGCTCCAGCATCTCTGCATATCCCTGAGTGACCTATCTCCACGTGGTCCTGGCCTTCCCCGTTCTGAGCCACACCCAGTTATTACCCTGCACTGGCTCCTCATTCCCGGCCTGTGTCTAATGCATCCCCTCATGACCCTCACCCTGCTCTCTTCTTCCCCCCAGCCCTGACCTATCACTACGAGACCCAGTGCATCCCTACGCCAGCTGCCTGGTTCGCCCACCAGCTCCCTGTGTGGTTCCAGAAGTTCAGCGTGGTGGCCACATATATCATTGAGATTGCTGTGCCCCTGCTGTTCTTCTCCCCCATCCGCCGCCTCCGCCTCTTCGCCTTCTACTGTCAGGTATGTCCACAGCCAGCCAGGGCTGGAAGGCTCCTGATGTACCCCAGGGAACAGGAGCTGGAAAGAGCATTCAGGGGCCTGGTGCTTGTCCCACGTGTTGTCCAGTGGGAGCCATGAGTTCAGATCTCGCTCTTGGGTATAAGACTTAGGGGACAGGAGACCAAGGGGGATACAATGGGAATGGGCATCCCTGCAGCCTGTTCCCATCATGCATTGCAGACTCACAATGGTCAAAGGCCAGTGACCCGTCAAGTTCTGGGCCCAGAAGGGGGTGTTCCTGCCTTGCTCACTGGAGGCAAAGGGCAGCAGAGCCTCCGAGTGAAGGGAGCAGCTTACAAGCAAGATGAGTTCCCTCCCCTTGCAAGGCCAGACGGGGGGGGAGGGTCCCCATCGTCTGTCTCCTGAACACCTGCCTCTTGTGCCATTATCCTGGTCCTTTGGCTGCTGATGCCAGCCAGAGGGATGGTCATTCTGCTGTGTGGATCTCTGTTAACCCTCTGGAGTCTACAAGTTGCCTCCTAGGCTGAGTCACAGGCCGTTCCAGTGTGGGGCTGCTCCCCTGCACGGAGCAGGACCCCTCTGTGGGGGACTGTTGAGAGTGGAGGTCTCTCAGGCAGGGTGCATGGGAAGGGAGGTGTTTCTCTTGGCACTTAGTCCCCGGTCTCAGGAAGGGAGGTGCTGGGGATGCCAGGCCGGTGCTTCATGCTGTGATGGGACCCTAGCCATGGCTCTGACTTCCTGCCCTCCCCTGTAGGTCCTGCTCCAGCTGCTGATCATCATCACAGGCAACTACAACTTCTTCAACCTGCTCACTATTGTCCTGTGCTTCTCGCTGCTGGATGACGAGCATGTGGGGCTGTGGCTGGGGCGTGGCAAGAGGAAACCTGCCAGCGGTGAGTCTGTATGGGTTAGAGCCCTGCTGTGGTCTTGGCTCACCTGGGCTCAAGCTGCTGCACAGGGTGAGGTGGGTCCTGCTCTGGGGGTGGGCGGGTCCTGAGGCTGATCCAGAAGTGTCAGACAGGGAGCCCTTGGCAGAATTCTCAGTGATCAGTCCCATGTGCTGTGCAAGGAGCTTGCCCTGAGCCCTGGTGCAGACAGCAGATGCTGCAGCAGACTCACCTGGGCTATTTTAAACTGTCCCATAATTAACTTTCAGGGGGTGGTAGGTCTAATAAACACAGCTGCATTGAAACAATCAGTGGTGCTGTGGGGTGGGCAGGAATTGTGGGAGAAGCACATTGGCTGTGTGCATCTGCTAAAAGGATGGTGAGTGAAGTAATGGCTCTGTCAACAACAGAAGCTGGTTCAATACAAGATAAGCTTTTGAGCACCCCGAGCTGCTCAGGTCTGGAAAGGTACTCAGGCCTGGTCCACAGCGGGAACTTCAATTGGCATAGCTACATCTCTGTAGAAAAGTCCTACCTGGAGAAACAGCAATGCTGACCTAACCTCCAAGGTAGACAGCACTTGGTCAACAGAAGAATTCTTCCATTCAGCTAGCTGCTGTCTCTCCAGGAGGTGAATTACCTACGCTGACAGGAGAAGCCCTCCTGTTGGCGTAGGTGGTGTCTACACTAAAGCTACTACAGCAGCTCAGCTGCAGCAGTGGTTTATATGTAGCCGTACCCAAAATGAAGCCATGCCCAGTGTCTCTGCTAAATGTTAGCATAAGGCGTTAACACACATTGTAAGAGATGAGAGTGCAGCAGGCCGTTAACACCTCTTCAGTCCTAGGACAAAAGTTAGTAGGTCACAGATTGTTGTAATGAGACTTAAAATTAGTGTGTCTATTGAAGCAGCAAAGAATCCTGTGGCACCTTAAATGTCTGTTAGTCTATAAGGTGCCACAGGATTCTTTGCTGCTTTTACAGATCCAGACTAACACGGCTACCCCTCTGTGTCTATTGAGTTCATGATTTAGTGTCCAGTAAAGTTCTGAATTTAAACTCCCAGTCTCATCTTCAGAAGGTGCTGTACAGGCTTCCTTTTGGGACAAGGACTGAGAGCCCAAGTATGGAATGATCACTTTGTGAAAAATGTTCACTTCAGGTGATAGGATGTTTTTGTCTTATCATTTTTCTTTATGAGCTCATTAAAGAGCATAGTGATAGCAGTTGTGGCGTTTGACACACTGGATGCGGTACACCATGTGTTGTGATAGGCCTGCACAGGGTCTCGATCATCGTAGCAGTGGCTATATCGCTGCAGGTTTTGCAGCTGTTCTGGCAGGGTCTGGTGCTGCTTTGAGTTGGTGTATTCTTGGCTGCGGGGGACTTGATTCTTCTGATGATGGGTGCGTGCTTGAAGGCTAAAAGAGGGCGGTTGGGAAAGGTTTCTTATAGGATGGGGTCCCAATTGAGTCAGGGTAGTAATGATTTAGTTCCCGTGTGGAGTGGTAGGTGACAACTAGAGGTGTGTGGTCAGTGGGTTTTTTTCTGGGTTGAAGCAAGTTCTCTCAGGTCATTAGGGTAGCTTGTTCCATGATACAATATACTTCTCTGGGCAGTCTTTGCTTGGTGAAGGTGGTTTTAAGTGTGTTGTGCATCCCAGACTTACTCCTCCTTGGGGCATGTTCTGTGGTACCTGAGTGCCTGGCTGTAAGTAACTGGTTCCTTGCTATGTCTGGGGTAGCTGCTGGATCTGTGGAGGTGGCTGTTTAAAGGATGAGGAGCACTAATAGTGCCACTCAAACTGCCATTGTTGGGTTTCAGAGTTAATAGTTAAGCAGGCCCCCATGGCACAATTATGCTTCCCTTGGAGCTGTTTCAGGCTCTCATCAGACTCTGGCAGACAGCACTGTGCATCAGTTCCACTCAGTCCTTGTATCATCACTTGTTTCCTCCTCTACCCTGCAGCCTGGCCTCCAAGGCTGCTGTCTGTCCTCTCCACGCTGCTGGAGCTGACTGTCTATGGGTTATTCATCTACTGGAGCATCCAGGACTTCGGCCTGCATTTCAACTGGGAGAAGCAGCTCATTGAATCCAAAACAGGTGTGGTGCTTCTTCCCCTCACTGCGGGTGGGACAGCATGCACAGCGCATGATGTGCCCTCTGGCTGGTATCCCATCTCTTCTGTGATCCCCCTCTGGGCCCTGCAGCTCAGCCAGGAGAGTGACACTAGCAGGACACAACTTTGAGCAGCTCCTGACCCCTACCATCCATGCAGCATCCTAGCAAGGCCCCGCTCAGGTCAGGTGCAGCTTGGCTGCCCGACCCTCTTACTCTGCCCAATGGCAGAGGTTGGTCCATGTCCTGGTGAGCCTGTTGACTCTGAGTGACTCAGAGTACGAGCCACCTTGTTGCCAACAGTGATGTCCCTTGGTGCCTGTGTCACATGACCTGCACTCCTTCCTGGAGGAAGGGGGTGATGTGTGGGTCCCCCCCTTCCCTGAACAGGCACTGTCTGACTCCTGTGGTTTTACTCCTCTAGCTTTCACTTACCATGACTTCATCCAGTGGCTGAAGACGGTGACTCTCCCTTTAGTGGGGTTGGGCCTCCTCTCCCTGACCTGGGAAATCCTCTCTGCCATGTACAGGTGAGCCACTATTCCCAGGACAGCTGGGTCACTGGCTGGGGCAGGCTCTGCTGCTTGCTGTGCCTCTGAACTGGAGGAGTGTGACAGTGCAGTTCTGGTGGGACCCAACTGAGTGCCAGTTGAGGACAAATCGCTTAAACAGGGCAGTTACAGCCCAAGGCTGAGGTTTTTCCACCTCTAAGGCAAACCTCTTTGGCTGGCTGGTTTGGACTTCGGTTTTACCCCACTGGTTAACCAGAAGTCACACAAGCAATTTCCTTAGACACTCCAATCTCCCAATATCACCACCAGCCCCACCAGTCCTGGGGATGAATGGTTATGAAAACCAACCCCCAATAAAAGGTTCTCTCGATCCTAAAGAACCAAGCCCCAGACCCAGGTCAATATACACATCAGATCTTACCCTCAAATCACGCTGTTGCCAATCCTTTTGAATCTAAAGGTTTATTCATAAAGGCAAAAAGGTATATATGAGAACTAGAATTGGTTAAATGAAATCAATTACATACAGTAATGGCAAAGTTCTTAGTTCAGGCTTGTAGCAGTGATGGAGAAAACTGCAGGTTTAAATCAAGTCTCTGGATGACATCCCCCACTGGGATGGGTCATCAGTCCTTTGTGCAGAGCTTCAGTTTGTAGCACAGTCCCTCCAGAGGTAGGTAGCTGGAGTGAAGACCAGATGGAGGTGAGGCATTAGCCTTTTTATAGTCTTTTCCAGGTGTAGCAGCAACCTCTTTGTCCTTACTGTGGAAAGTTACAGCAAAATGAAGTCTGGAGTCACATGGGCAAGTCCCTGCACACTTTGAGTTACAAGGCATATCTGCCTTCTCTCCATGGGGTAATTGTGTAGCTGATGGTACTTAATGGGCCATCAAGCAGGCTAGTCAGAGCTAACATCAACTTCTCTGGGATGTTTCCCAGAAGCGAGTTTAAAATTTAAAATATAGACAAAGTGATACATACATACATACAAAGTGGTACATACATATAGACACCATAATTTTAACCAGCCACCCCTAACCTGGTCTTAGACACCTTATATGACCCCCTTTGCATAAGATTTGGTGCCACTATGTTCTACATGGTCCCAGATTATATCAATAATGTCACAAGGGGTTTTGTGGCAAGCATCAGTTCTCTGCTGATTATCCCCTCCTGAAGCTGGTGGGACCTGCCCTGGAGGTGCAGCCATGGGGTATGGAGGGGTAGAACGATGCAGCCAATCCATGCACAGCTCTGATGGCACATGACTTGGAGCTAAAGTACAGGAGGTCTGAGGGAATTGGCACCCCTCAGATCTATGGGGCTTGCTGTCTGCCTGGGGGATCCCAGGATCCCCACAGCTCCTGGTTGTTAGCGTGGTCTGCAGCATCACTGTATTCAGATCAAGAGTTTAGTGCTGTAGCCACTGACTGCCCTGGGAGAGTCTTGTCAGGCTGGCTCGTGGGCTGATGAGGCCCCATAGAGTCAGTCTTCCCTGCAGAGTTAGCTGGAGTTGTCTAAGGTCTCCTCACCCCTCTCCAGTTAGCCTGGCTCGAGTGAGAGCAGCCACATTGCTGAGTGTTCGCTGCTGTCTGCACTGGCATGGCACGGCACAGCACATGAGTGCAGATCTTTGGGGTACTTCCCAGGGTTCCTAGTGCTGCAGTAAGCTGCACTGCTCCGAGTTCTTTTGCAGGATATTGTGGGGGAGCCTGTCTGCCCCCTTGGGCACGCTGGGGGGGCAGGGGAGAGGCACTGATTGGCTGCCTGCACTCAAGGAGAGCTAGCCTCAGCGTGCTACAGAATGGCTGTGCTGGCAGCTGATGAGATGCACTAACTGGAATTTTAACCTGTACCCCTTGCTGGGCCAGCAACTCGTGTGAAAAACCCCATTCCTGTGGGTTAAGGGCTTTGGGGATGAGACTGAAGTTAAACTCCAGTTGTGTTTGCTGCAAAGTCTCTAGTCTGGTGCAGAGCTACAGGCTGCTGCTGGCAAACCCTTCATACAGTAGTGTCTGGCAGCCTGGCCCACTCAAAATGGGGCAAAGTCTGCCACCCCTCCCCCAGCTCTGCTAATAGGGGACTTTGGCCCTGTCTGACCTGTCAGTCTCCTGCCTCCCCCACAGGTGTGCATGTGTCCGGGGCTTTCCCTGGAAGCTCTGGGCTACTCTCCAGTGGGCTGTGTTTGCTGTCGCAGCAGCAGGGATGTTTGCCGTCAGCCTGGTGAGTGGGCGGGATGGTGTGGGGAAGCGGCCTATCATGTCTTGTGTGGTCTGGGGATTGAGGGTTGGCTAGTTACTCCCCTTCCATACCTAATACAGGCCAGGCAGGGTTACTGCATGGTCTGGTGCCTGGTTCCTGCAGCCACCCTCTAGGGCAGGGGTTCTCAGATTTTTTTTTTTTTTTTTTTTTTTTGGTACTGGTGACCCCTTTCACACAGCAAACCTCTGATTGCGACCCCACTTCTGCATTAAAACACTTTTTTTGTTCTATATTTAACACCATTATAAATGCTGGTGGCAAAGCAGGGTTTAGGGTGGAAGCTGACAGCTTGTGGACCCCCCCCATGTAGTAACCTCATGGCCCCGTGAGGGGTCCTAACCCCCAGTTTGAGAACCCCTGCTCTAGGGAACCCAGGCTCGTAGAGGGCAGGCAGGGTTCAGGTTGCTGTGGGCACTTCAGGAAAAGAGAAGGCAGATGGAGACTGAGCATCTGCTACAATGCAGATCGAGGCTCTGCCTCAATGCATTAGAGCCTTCTGGGTCAGTGGGCCTGCGGGGTGCAGGAGGGACAGAAGGGTGGTTAAAGCCCCGGGTGATAGGATCATACTACCTAGCTCTTGCAGCTCTAGCTTCGTTGCAGTCTCAGGTGCTGACTACTGGACCCAGGCCCACCCCCTGAAGTGCAGTAGAGGGCAGTGCCAGCTCCTGGGGGGTGGGGGGGAGTGCATTAGCAGGGCAGAACGACCGGTGCTGGGGAGCAAAGCTGTGAATGCTGCCAAGGCTGCATCCTGGTGGCACTCCCTGCTGATGAGGCTGGCTTCTAAGGGCCACTGGTGCTGGAAGGTTGGCTTGGGTCTGGGGAAATGCCATCTGGCCAGCCCACAGAACCCGCACCATGGGTAATGGAGTCAGATACTCTGGCTGGGTAACTGCAGCAGCAATTTAGTGATGCCCTGAGGTCAAGGTCCATCTTCTGGACATTAGCTGGCACTCTCCTCATGTCTTGGATGAACAGTATTGGCTGTTGACTGCTGCAGACACCAGCCAGGGCTGCTTCCTGGTCTGAGTTGGGCAGGGCCAGCAGACAAACTGTTCCACTCTGCTGTATCCCTGCTGCTGTGTCACCCCTCCCCAGTGCCTATTGCGTGGGATGACTGAGCCAGCCTGTTCTCTGCTGCCTCCCAGGTGCCCTTCACCTACATAGAGTACGAGTCGAACGGGAAGCTGTGGCCCAGCATCCACCAGATGTTTGGTGCTGTTGACCGCTACCAGCTGGTGAACTCATACGGGCTCTTCCGCAGGATGACGGGGGTCGGGGGCCGGCCAGAGGTGGTGGTGGAAGGAAGCTACGACAAGGAGAAATGGACGGTAACTCGCTGCCACACCCTGCTGGTGATCTCATGCAGCTTCTGTAGCTTCTTCCCAGGGAGGGGATATGTCTGGGAGGTGCAGGAAGAGTGGGTGGAAGCCTAGGTTAACCCATGAGACCCAGCCTCTGATGGACATCAGCAGTGAAATCAATACTAGTTAGCCCCACTGATGCCTTGCAGAGCCAGCTGGCCTTGTTTCCCTGGAGAGGAGGTGACTGCCCCTGGGATCTCAGAGCCTGGGGCTTGACTGGAGTGACATGCTCTGGAGGTGCTGCTGGGAGGGATGGACCAGCTGGTGCCCCCAGTCCTGGCCCCACAAATTCTGAAGGACTGGCAGTATGGCTGCTTCCTGGGGCCCCGAGACAAGTGCTCCTGCTACAGGCAGAGCAGGGTGCTGTGGCGCACTGAGTAAGCGCTGATCCAGTGCATTGCTAGGAATGCTGTATTGAGTGAGATGTAAAACTGAGTCTCTGACTGCTTATGCAATGCAGCCATCGGTGATCCCTCCTAGCAAGAGCTGGCTGTCGGCCCCATTTGCAGCTTGGCCTTCTGGTCTAAGGCCCCATGCAGCTAGACATGGCATCCTTCACTTCCTGTCCTGAACTATTGTGTTAGCAGCTGTTTAACAGCACACAGCACCGTGTCCCACCCCAAAGGTGGCTGCATTTAGGGATGGGGCAATGATGCTGTGAAGTGCTTTGGGGCACTGCTGTTGGCATCCTCATTCCAGCCATGTTCGTCCAGAATGTTCAAGCCCCACTGTGTGTGGAGTGAGAGCAGTTCAGAGGCACCTTTTACCCCATTCTCCTGTGTCCCTGCAGGAGATTGAGTTCATGTACAAGCCAGGGAACATCAGCGCAGGGCCTCCTGTGGTGGCCCCGCACCAGCCCCGCCTCGACTGGCAGATGTGGTTTGCAGCCTTGGGGGATCACACCCATAGCCCTTGGTTCACCAGCTTTGTCTATCGCCTGCTACAGGGCAAGAAAGAAGGTGAGGAGGCCATGCATGCCCAGGCATTCTGCCTCCCAAGCTGAGCCCCCACCCTGCCCACCCCAGTAAACTCACATGGTGCCCTGGGCAAAGGGTGTTACTCTACTCTGTTGACAGAGCTAGTCACTTCAGTGGGTTGGGGTTGAGGGGCACCGGCAGAGATGTGTGTGTGAGAAGTCGGGGGCTGGGAGTGGGGGGGGGGACTCTGGGTCAGGATTGACGTAAGCAGAGCTGTCTTTCATACCACTTCCTGCTTGCCTCTTGGCCTGAAATTGGCCAGCACTCCGAGTCCCTTGGCCAGCTTTCCTGCCCCGCCTCCCCAGTGCTGTGCGGTGCAATCTGAGCATGCCTGTGCTAAGGCAGTTCTGGCCCTAGGCCTGCCCAGACCTGGGAAGCCATGCTTCCCTGGAGGGCAGCAAGGGGCCTCCTGACCCCGTGTGAGGCCAGCCGCTGGGGTGTGGTGGTAAGGCATACTCTGCTCTTCCTCCTGCTGGGGTACCCACAGTGACGGGGTGGGGAGTTAGCTGCTCCATGCATCGTCGTGGGAGTTCACTCCTGCTCAAGCACTTGGCCCAGGCCCGGTAGATGCAGCTGTATTGGCTGCTCTGGAGTTGTGGCCTTCAAGCTTCTCTCTGCAACACTGAGGGCTAGAAACCCTAATGTGAGAGCTGAGACTTTGGTGGGATCACCAGACTCCACAGGCTGGGGCCCTCAGCATGGCCTTGATACCTGGCGTTAGTGCAGCTGGGCAGGAGGAGCAGCCTGGGTAAAGGGGTGCTGGGGCCCTGTGCTAACTTCTCTGTTCTTGGCAGTGATCCATCTGGTACAGGTTGACGAAACTAAATACCCATTCAGCTCACGGCCGCCTGCCTACATCCGAGCCCAGCTCTACAAGTACTGGTTCACAGAGAGCACCAAGGATGGGTGAGCGATGCCAGCGTCCTTTGCCATCAGCCTCCACTGTCCCCAGGGCCAGCGTTCCCTGCTGGGTAACGTGCTAATGATCTGGAAAGGGGGTGGTAATGAGGAAGCAAAAGGAGGATGCTGTTCTGTAGAGTCATCAGGACTGGTGAGGAACTCCAGAGACCCAGCCAAGCCAGGGGAATGGGCAAGAGCCAATGCAATTCAGTGGTAAATGTGAAGTTGTGCATGCTGGAGGAAAACATTTAGAGCCCTGTCTGGTGAAGTGATTAAATGAGCTGTCAGCCCGAGATGGAACTGGGTGACAGCTGTCTACGCAGTGCAACTGCAGTCAGAAACTCTTAAGATGTGTGAGGCCTGGGATGGTGAATAATAGAACTAGAGCTGGGAAAATACTGACCCTTGTCTTATGTATGGGGTGGGGAGACTCTTGGCTGCAGTGGGCCTAGTCAGTTGGAAGCCACTGCCTCCAAGCCTGGCTTCTGCAGGTGGAATATTCTGGTCCTTATGCAATAACCCTTCAGGGCAGGGCCTGCTGTACGGGCAGGGCAGCTCTCGAGGAGTGGGGGTTGGGTCCGGGCCTTCTGCTCAGCATGGCTGATCTGAGCAACTCCTGCCTCTCCTCCCTTCTCTGCAGGGGCTTCCCCCACCAGTGGTGGCGGCGGCAGCGTGTGCAGGAGTTCTACCCCACGGTGTTCCTGGGAGACCCCAATCTGGAGGCCATGCTCAATCAGTACGGGCTGAAGGTAGGATTGTCAGAACGCCACCTCTGGGCTGTGAGCCATACCACACCTGGGCCACATCCTGGGCACTTCCAGTGGGAGCCCTAAAGCAGTGTTCTTGGAGCAGGGTGGGCTGCTTGCTATGTGATTGGATTGCAACGTGTTGCCCTGTGCGCACACACCTTGTACGTCTGCCTTGGAATCGCCTCTGAGCAGCAGAGCCCCACATGCCCCTTTGCTCTGGGGATGGGTATTTCATGGCCCTGTGCTAAGATTAGGTGCTCAGCAGTGCACCTCTGTGAAGTGGTGATGGAGGAATTGAGCCCCAGTGGTGGGAGGTGCCCAGGCAGGGACCATCCATAGGCTTGGTGGGGCAGAGGGGGCTCTGGCAGCCCAGCTCTGTGAGTGCAGATGCACTCACATCTCTTCCTCTCGGTGCAGGACAAGGCACCCCTGAAGCGCCCTACAGACGCCCTCCTGCCCACAACCCTGCAGCTTATCCGGGAGCTGAGCCGCCCCTACACAGGCCCTGCCGTGGTGTGGACGCTCTACCTCACTGCTGCCACCATCTGCCTCCTGCGAGTGCTGGGCAGCAGGACGCTGGGCAGCGCCCCCAGCGGCCGGCACAAAGGCTCCAAGCGGCCTGATGCGGCAGAGGGAGACAGGGACCAAGCAGGCAGCGAGAAGAACGGACAGGTGAGGAAGAAGGAGGCAGAGGAGAAGGCCGAGGGCAGAGCCCGAGGGGCTGGGGACGCCCCTTCCGATAGCCTCCGGAGCACCAGGAAGAAGAAGTAGCCCCGAAGGTGCCAGCCCTAGCCCCCACCCCACCCTTCTTCCAGGCAATGACTGATATCACCTCTGCTCTGAACTCCTGTCTCTGGGCTTGCCGCTCTTGCCCTGCCTGGCTCCGCTCTGATGGCTCCACAGGCCTCACCGTGGGGGCCCATTGGTTATCAGTCTCAACCCCCTCTGGCTCCATGTTGGCCTGGGCTTCCTCCCCCCATTGCCCCGTGGATCTGAGCTGCCTGCTCTCTGGGGGGCTGCTCTGCCTCAGCTCAGGACAAGGGTGGAATGTCGCTTACACCCCCCCATATGCCCAAGGAGAGGCCAGGCCCTGACCTACCCCTCCCCCACCTTGCTCTGGGTGGGGCAACGGGCTGAGGAGCAACAGCTGTCATCCCCTTCTCTTAGGACCCTGGTGTGATCAGTCCCTTCCCTCCCCGCTGCCTGCTCCTGGCCCCACTGGGGAGTTCGCTGCCCCTGAGGGCCATGGCTCGTACATCCAGTTATTGCTGCTGGACAATGGCCTTATTTTGCCCACCGAGTTGGCCCTTACTGCTGTGAGGAGTGCTGGGCTTGGGCTCCTGGGAACAGCGGTTTCCCTACAGCAGACCTAGGGCAAGGAGCCACACAATCTTTGCCGTGGCCAGTGGCTCTTGGGGCTGAATTGCCCCAACCTGACAGATCTCCAGCTCCTAGGGCCACTGTAACAGGGGCAGGGTGGGAATCCTGGCTCGCATCCTGGAGATGCCTTTAGGCAAGGAGCCATGGCCCAGCTTGGATGAGCTGCTGGCTCCAGCTAGGGCCAGCACTGACATGCTCATGGGGCCTTCTGCCTGCCTATGTGGAAAGCTTGCCATCCTCTCCTCTTCCACTGCTGCCTTGTGCTGCCCCCTCTGGTACCAGCCTGCTGGCGGTGGGGGCTGCTGTGGGATCCCATGACCATGTACAGCATGTTCAGGGGCACAGGCACTCTGACTTGCTCTCCCTAGCCTCTCCCTTGGGCACAGGGCATGGCTGGAATGTGCTTCCTGGCAGCTGTTAACAGAGTGGAGACATTTCCTGTAACTTTCTAAATAAAGCCTTTGACATTCCAGCCCTGCCTCTCTTCCTGGTGAGGGGAGTGGTTAGCCCCTTACCCAGGAGCCAGGGGGGCGGGAGTGATGCATAGGGCATGGGCTGGTGGTTCCTGCCAGGTTACCCCTGGCTGTAATACAAATCCCCTGGGGCCACCTGAGGGGGTGTGTGCACACTCCCTCCCCCTCTGACTGTTGAGGCCAGGATCCTTGGGCCACAGGACACTGGAAATGTAGCTGTGGAAGCTGCAGGGGGGTTGCCTGGCTCAGGCCGCTCTGGACTAGCAGCTGGGTGCTCTGCCCCCTCTAGCAATGCTGGGCATGCAGCCGTGGGACCAGGATTTCTGTTGTAGCTGTGTCCATGGTACCACAGTACTACCTCCCCTCCTAGCCAGAGAGCTGCCTGAGCCCTAGTGTAACGGGGAGGTGCTGAAGCCAGCTCATGTTTTACCCCTGCTGGGCTCTGAGGCAGAGTTCACTGGGGGCAGCTGCTGCAGCAGCTGTTATTTTAAAAAAGAAAAAAAAAAAAAAAAAAAAAAACTTCCCCTTCTCTCCCCCCCCCCCCCCCCCAGCCCAGGGTCTCAGGGCTGAGCCCCCCTGTTCTTTGGCCTTGAGACTTGTTTCTCTTCTGTCAGGCCTACATCCTCCCCTGTACCACCTCCTGCAGGCTGCCAAGCGTGCCAGGGCAGTGCCAGCTGCCTTTCTTGGCAGCTCTAGCCTCTTGCATGGCTTCCAGCAGCCCAGCTTGTTCCTGGGCCCAGGGCCCCTTCAGTGCCCCCTTAGAAAGCCAGGCTGTCCGCATGCACCACCCCTGGAGGAGAACGAAGGAGTGTTGGTGGAGGAGGAGATGCTGTGTGTGCAGGCCTGGTGAGCTGCATGAGGGGCTGAGGCTGGAGTGGAGGTAAAAGCGAGTGTGTGCTGCTCCCCAGAGTCAGAAGGGGAAGTCAAGCCCAGGCCATGGCTCATCAAGAAGAGGCACCAATTGTTACTGGGGCAGCGGAAAGTAGTTGGCATGGGGAGGCTGGGGTCTGCTGCAGCCGGTTACCCAGCTCGCAGCAGGTCAGCCTGGTGCTCGGAGTTCGTGCTGGAGCCTTGGGGGCCAGGCCGGGGTGCGTGCTGGTGGTGAAGGAGGAAGGGCAGGGGCAGACGATTGGTTGCAGGAAAGCTGCAGCAATGGTGGCGGCAGCCCTCTTAAGAGAGCCAGGCCAGTCAAGATGATTTAGGGGTGGCCCCAACGTGGTGTGTGGGGAGAGGCTGAGGCCCAGCATCAGCTCAGTACCCCCACCTCCTTTGCTGTGAGGCTAGTTCTGTGGGGCTCTGCAGCAGGCATGTAACAGGTCCAGCACTGTATGCTAACACCCCATTTATTGAGTTCTAGGAATGACCCCCCCAGCACAGCGGCGCTCTCCTGGAGAAGGTGATCACACACCGTCTGCCATACCCGCCCCCTGGCTGCAGAGAGCTAACACTCTGAGCTGGGCTGGGGGCTTTCAGCTCTTGCTGTTGCCGATGGGGGCTTGTGCAGGGGCAGAGTAAAGGGCAAACCGGAGCAGTGCTGTGAGGGGTGGGGCAGCTGCAGCATGCTCTTTGCCCACGTGCCATTCTGCAGTACCCGGGCCTCAGCAAGCAGGAGTGGGGAACAGAATGAGAAATGTGGCAGCGAGCAGAACCAGCTCATCTCACTGCTTGCACCTCCATGTGCCTTTGCTGGTGCGGGGCTGTTGTCTCCCCTAGCAGCCCAGCACAGCCCAGCTGCACTGGCTCAGAGGCCTTCCTTGCAGGCTGAGTGGTGGGGGAATGCAGGGCCAGGCCTGAGGAGGGTTGTTTCCTGGAGCCTTGAGGCTGGTTTCTGTTGTGCTCATGGACTGAGCTCATCCAGCTGGGTGAGGGTAGGGGACTGGGTGAGGATGCGGCCTTGGGGGCAGGCAGGTGCCTGCTCGGCTGGTCACCAGCACAGCTGGCCTGGGCAGTACTTGTCAATCAGGGACTGGTAATAGGGCTTCAGCTGCGTCACGTCGGGCAGGTCCTCGCACTTGGTGTACAGATCAAACTTGCTGCAGGGAACAGAAAGCAAAGGCTGAACTAGGCTGCTCCCCTTCTACTGTCCCTGCTTCCCTCCCCTCCCAGGAACCTGGCAGCAGGAGCAGGGCCAGCTGAGTTGCTCCCCTACAGCAGCCAGAGGCCAGCAGCCTGCCCTATGGCAATGGGGCAAGCATCTCAGGCAGGCAGCACTAATCCACCCCTGTGCTGCTGTCTGCCCCCCAGCCCATGGAGCATAGGGGTGATCAATTCTCTCCCATGTCTGTAACTGGACTAGCTCTCCAGGGCTCCCTGTATGGTCAGCACCTTGTTCCCTGTATGCCTCCTAGCCAAAGCCAGTCCCCAACCATTGACCCTCAGAGAACAGCCTCAGCCAGGGAGCCTTCCCCAGCTGCAGCCCTGCTCCCATTCCCTGCTGACTCCAGTCTCTTTGTTCCATTGATCTCAAACGCTGCAATTGCCAGACTGGATCAGCCTTGAGGTTCCTCCTGGCTCCCCCCGGGGAAGGAACCAGTTGTGCGAGAGGAAGGTGCAAGCACTCTGCAATGGAAGGTGGGGGGAGGGTAGGATCCAACATTAGGTCCCTTCCTGCTCTCTAATAATTAGAACACAGCTCAAGCCCAGAAGCTTAATATCGATGCAAAAGCATGTTAGCATCAATAACTGTGTGTGGTCCTGTTCTCCACACAAAATGTCCAAGGCCTGGGTGAATCACAAATTTTTGGCCTCAGTGACTTCATGTGGCAGAAAGATCCCACAGCTCCCTGTCACTCTGGGTTTGGAAAAAAAAAAAAAAGTCTTTCCTTTATCAGTTTCAAATTTGCTGCCTTTGCTTCCATGGGCACAATGCCCAACCTCCATGCCTGGCTCAGCAGCCCCTTCCCCCTACCCCAGGGCTGGGGCACGCACTTGAACTCCTTGACCCAGGCCAGCATGTGCAGGTCCTCGTTGCTGCACAGGTGCATGTAATCCCCGCCCGTGTGCCAGGGGTAGAACGAGTGGAAGCGGATCATGTAGAAAGCCTGCAAGAGATGAAGAGGGTGAGAGGGGCAGCATGGGCCCAGACCCACCCATCCTACCACCTTTGAGAGAGCCTAACCTAGGGGGTTCCTCTCCAATCCCTGGAGCCAAATCTCCCATGGGTGTCCCCAAGGCTTTTGGTGCCTCATCCTCAGAGCCTGGAGGAGAGGGTGTCAGCGCTGTGCCAACAGGCATTAAGGAGCAGGTGGAGGCAGAGGAACCCGACTGTGAAGACTTCCTGCTGCTGCAGGGGGTTGCATAACCCAGCTGGACAGTAGGAGAATGCCCACGGGGCAAATGCCCAGCATGCTGTCCCTGGGGGCGGCCAGAGACAGTCTGAGCCAGGGGACAGGCATGAATCGGTTCTCACCGCTATGTACTCCTGTTTCGTGCACCCCCCCCCCCCCAAAAAAAAGCTCCAAAACTCCCCAACCACTTACCTCCTGAGGGAGAGCAAAGTTGTTGAATTTCATGACTTGGTACATGTACTCTGGGGAGAGAGCAGTGTTAGCCCTGCGAGCTCAGGCACCCAGACGGGCTCCAACGCCCTGTCCCAGCCTCTCTGCTACCCCTCTCAGAACGTGGCGGCTGTGCCAGCCAGAGACGAACCTGCAGTAAGGACTGCATGCAGCTCTACAGCTACGGGCGCCCAGCAGAAAACCAGGGCCTGGGGCCTCTTGCTGGGCACCCAGGGTCACTGCCCACATCTGACAATATTAGCCCTGGTGCCAGGCGCAGCACAGATCGGTCAGGGGATGGAGCATCCATCACAGGCGCTGACAATGCCAAAGCGACAGCAAAGCATAGTAGGCATGCCGCCCGAGGGCAGAACTCCTGGGCTCTGTTCCTGGCTCTGACCGTGGTTTGCAATGTGACCTTGGGCAAGTCTGTGCCTCTGTTTCCCCAGCTGTGAACGAACGGGGGATACACAGGTCATGCACTACCCACGAGAGCACCTCTGTGAGCTGGCAGGCTGCTATCCGCTGTGGCCCAGCCGCTAGTCAACGACAGGAGAGATGCTTTGCAAGGCTATTCCATCATAGTGCCCTAAGCCCCTGTGAACAGGGATGGGCCGCTAGGGGGAAGATCCTGGTTGCTCAGGGCAGGGGGTGAGCATCATGTGTCTGGAGAGCTGCCCCCGGACCACAGTTTGTTCCTCTGATACCCGGCTGCTATTTGGCGGAGGCTGGTGGCGAGGGGGGTGAGGGCACACAGGGCTGATGGAGCAGCAAGGTGAAACTGACCCTCACCCTGAAGGGGCCCTAAAAGCAAATCCCCTCCCCAGCTCTGTTCTCCAAGGGGCTTCCGGAGCCAGGCCCAGCCCTCGGCCGCAGCCAGGAGCCCCCGCCGGGCACGCCCTTACCGTCATGTCCCCAGGACATAAGCACGTTGGCCAGGCCGCAGTGAGGCTGGTAGATCCCATACTGTGTGCTGAGCAAGAGAGAGAGCCGGTCAATGGAGCTCCTGGCTGGGCCTCAGCCCTCCCACCTTGTCCCCTCTGCTTGGCGGAGCGCCCTGCAGGGCACGAGCACTGGCTCAGAGCCAGCAGGGCAGGTGCCTGCAGGCAGGTGCAGAACATGGGCCATGGTAACAATCGGCCGACTCGGCATGTTAATTGTTGGGGAAACTGAGTCTCGTGCCCCCCCCATCTGGGGGGGGAAGGAGGGCAGGACCCAGACCCACCCGGGAGGGGTGCAGTGGGGACTCGGGACTGCAACTGTGCCATTGGAGGGGGATTACACCTTACCCACCAGCCGCCCCCATGCCCAGCTGCTCTCACCACCCAGGCCCAGCTCTCTGCTGCTGCAGCCCACAGACCATGAGGGGCAGCCCTGGGGCCGGGGGGGAGAAGAGCCGTCCCAGTGGGAGGCTGACTTGTAGGATGCAGTGTGCGTAGGGGTCACTTCCTAGTGGCATGGGACCCCCAGGGCTCAGGTACTCTGGCGGAGGGGGGGTAGGGGTAGGACTTACTTGTACAGGGGGTTTTTTGTGTCAGGGTTGTCGTGGAAGGTGGAGTCGCTGAAGACAACGGACTCCTGGACCCTGCAGCCCACGGGGAATGTGTCACCCACCACGGCCCACTGCAGAGAGAACATGGGAGGAAAGGGCTCGCCAGCCATGGCCAAGCTGTTTTGTCCTGGCTCCATCCATGGTCCCTTCAGTGGGCAGCTGGGGGGGAGAGTAATCTGCCCCGCACCAGCCCCATCCTGGGCTCTCGTAGCCAGAGATCAGCCTGAGCCCATCCATCGCCTTCATTTGTGAGCATTAACTGCAGTAGCTCAATCTCCATGGGGCTCATGGACACGGGCCTTCCCTCTGAATCTTGCTGGGTGCTTGGCCTGTCCCGCTGGTTGGGCTCTGAGCTAGGCCCCTGCTGTCCTGGAAACACACAGCTGAGGAGCTGGCCAGAGACTGGGGGACGACCCCCACTGGCTCCCCTTGCAAAGGGCTCTGTGTCTGACGTGCTCTCTGGCAGGTGGCCTGCACGCAACTAGCCTAGGGCATTGCCCCCCTCACTTCCCCTCCCTGGGCTGATCCCCAGGGGTCACATGGGGGTAACCAGTCATGCTGGGTGCATTCAACCCACTCCCCTGCCTGGAGCACACGCTGCCTCCATGGCTGCTCACCTGAGGCTCCCCGGCCAGGGCCAGGATTTTGCCCATGTCATGCAGCAGCCCGACCAGCTGGAACCAGTCTGTGACAGAGAGAGCAGAGAGGGGTCAGCCGCTGGCTGGGCTGTTCAGCACCAGAAAAGCCCACGTTGGTTTCTTGGCTGCACCCACAAGGAGCTGCTAAGGCAGCAGCCTCTTGGTCGGTCCCTGCCTACCCGGCTCTGCGGAGACCCCAACTGGGATCCTGCACCCAAACCCCCCAGTCCCGACTGGCCCTACCTTTGTCCGGGTGGGCCCGGCGGATGCCCTCGGCAGTCTGGTACGCGTGGTAGGAGTTGGGAAAGTCCACATCCGGGTCCGATTCATCCACCACGTTGTCCAGTAAATCCAAGGCCTCCATGATGCTCATTCGGCGCTGGGCGCAGGCTCCATACTCTGCGCCCTGGGGAGACGGGAGCTGGTGAGGCCCAGCTCTGAGCACAGGGGTCACTGCCAGCTTCTGGGGCAGGAGAATGTCTGCACCAGCCTGACTTCCTTGGCTGGGGTCCCCAGGGACTGTCGGGGGAGCAGCGTTCCCTAAAGGACTCGGGACGAGGGGAGGGGGCTCCCGTGGGCTGCGGTTCCCAGGACAATCGAGGGAGCAGCGTTCCCTAAGGGGCTCTGAGGGTGGAGAGGGGGCTCCCGTGGGCTGCGGTTCCCAGGACAATCGAGGGAGCAGCGTTCCCTAAGGGGCTCTGAGGGTGGGGAGGGGGCTCCCGTGGGCTGGGGTTCCCAGGGACAATCAAGGGAGCAGCGTTCCCTAAGGGGTTCTGAGGGTGGGGAGGGGGATCCTTTGGGCTGGGGTTCCCAGGGACTGTCGAGGGGGCAGTGTTCGCTAAGGGGTTCTGAGGGTGGGGAGGGGGATCCCGTGGGCTGGGGTTCCCAGGGGCTGTCGAGGGGGCAGCGTTCCTTAAGGGGCTCTGGGGTGGGAGGGGAGGGGAGGGGAGGGGGCTCCCGTGGGCTGCGGTTCCCAGGGACTGTCGGGGGGGCAGCATTCCCTAAGGGGCTCTTGGGTGGGAGGGGATGGGAGGGGGCTCCCGTGGGCTGCAGTTCCCAGGGGCTGTCGAGGGGACAGCGTTCCCTAAGGGGCTCTGGGGTGGGATGGGATGGGAGGGGGCTCCTGTGGGCTGGGCTCCTGGGGAGCCGGGCTGTGGCTAACCCTTTCCTAGACACAGCCGCTGGAGAGTCATAGCCCCCTCTCAGGAAGGGGCTGTCTGAGCGTCTCGGGGGGCTGGGTCAGCAGCGCTGGGGGGGGCACAGGTGGGGCTTTGTGCGTCCCCAGGGGATGTACCTTCTTCCGGACAAAGTCTACGGTCTGGTGCGTGTGCATCAGCAGGTAGGTGTTATACACGCGATCCAGCAGCGGCCCAGCCTGGAACAACACACCCGTGACTCACATGAGAGCCCTGGCCTCCTACTCCAGCACCAGCTTCTCCAACAGGAGGTAGATATGGAGCTCTGGCCATGGGGAGCAGGACAGGAGCGCTGGCTGTGGGAGGAGCTCCCGGCTATTCCAGTCCTGGTTATTCCCAGCAGGGGGCGCTGGCTGTGGGAGGAGCTCCCGGCTATTCCAGTCCTGGTTATTCCCAGCAGGGGGCGCTGTGGGGAGTGGGGCAGGAGCGCTGGCTGTGGGAGGAGCTCCCGGCTATTCCAGCCCTGGTCATTCCCAGCAGGGGGCGCTGTGGGGAGTGGGGCGGGAGCGCTGGCTGTGGGAGGAGCTCCCAGCTAGTCCAGCCCCAGCCTCTCTCAGCAGGGGGCGCTGTGGGGAGTGGGGCAGGAGCGCTGGCTGTGGGAGGAGCTCCCGGCTATTCCAGTCCTGGCCTCTCCCTTGGCCCCTCCTAGCCCCAGCAGGGAGTGCTGTGGTCACCGGATTGCCAGCCTGTTGGTCAGAGCAGAGTGGCTCCAGTCTCAGTGCCTAGCCTCGGGACCCGTCTCTGCCTAGACGTGGGGGGCTGACACCCATGCCCACGGGGTAGGTCCCAGACAGCCGGTGGCAGGTGACAGGGCAGCGGGAGCTCACCGTGTAATTCCTGTAGTCTGTTTTCAGCTTGCCATGCTCAGCCCCTGCCTCTGGCCGGTAAACTTCAGAGGGGTCTGCGTCCTGGGGTGAGGGAAGCTTCGTATGAGGGACCAGCGAGGGTAGCACCCTCCTGCTCCCCTCCCACCCGACCCCGGCCATGCCACCCATACCAGGGGCTATTGCCTCAGTAGATCAGGCAGTCTGTCTGTCTGTCTGCTGTGTCAGTATGTCCAACTGTCCCTTAGTCCGTCACTCTGTCCGTCCATGTTCCACAGTGGACTCCCAGTTCCACAGAAGCTGTCAGGGAGCCTGGAAGCTCTCAGAGACCTGGTTCCCCCGCAGCCCACCTGCCGGGCTGGCCAGCGCTGGGAACCCTAGAAGCCCAGACTCCCCAGCCGACTGCCAGGCAGGCTGCCGCAGAGCCAGGGAGTGCCTGCGCAGGCAAGGGACCTGCCTGCTTCCTGCAAAAGTTTTGTTGCAACTGACACATTCCTACAGAACAGTTCAACTTCAACAAATCGGCATTTTCTGATGGAATCACGATCCAGCAGCAAATTCCCAACCAGCTCCAATGCCCAGCTGTGTCACTAGGGAGATCTACACCTGTCCTGTTCTTATAGTTCTGACAGGTTTCCATGCCCCGCCCAATCCCCCACCGCTATTATAATCCACCAGTCAGACTCCAGCCTTAGACTACACGCCCCTCCTTCCTGTCCAATGAGATGGCCCTATGGCTCTGGAAGTCCTGCCTACTTTTTCCAGGACCCCTAGGTTTCAGGTTTGGTCACATACTTATGGCACCATTCAGCCATTTTCGGAAAAAAATGAGATTTTTTTTTCAAGTTTTTTTAGTGTATCCTTACTGGAATCATTCAAAACAAACGAATAAATATAAATCTCATGTTCCTTCCTTATTTTTAGTGTAAAATATATTTCGTGTGCAAAAATCAAGTTGATTAAATAATTGTATGAAACCACTACAGTAGTACAAGTCTAAATAAATTAAAAACATGCAACAAAAGCTTAGTAACAGAGCAATAATATATACATGAGAAAAATACATTTATATATCTAGTCATGCATTAGCCTCAATTTGTTAGTACAATTTAAATGTAGTCAAATTACATAATTGTATAAATACATGTAATAAATACATGTAAAAAGTCTTAATAACAAAGGCATAAAAGAGAAGTGTTACGTTTTACATATATAACTTTTCCTCATTTTTAAAGTATTCTTATTATGTATTCTCTTATGCAGTTAGCTCAGTTCTAAATAAATTAAATACACCAGTATGCAAAAAAAGACTTAATAATGGAGAAATAAATGAGAAATGTTTATATATATATATTTCTATGATATAATAGCATGCATTTTTCTGATTTTGTGGGCAGAACATTTCTAAATAAATTAAAAACATGCACAAAGGCTGCAAGGGATTCCTGATAGAAAGTGTAAATATAACTTTAGGGTTAATGATGCCTGTACAGGGTCTAGCTGTTCGCCCGCTGCCTTTCCGAGATGACCAAGAAAGTTTTTAAAAGTTATGGGGGAGCCCGGAGAAAGATGAGAAAAGCCACTTACGCAACAGAAAGTGAATATTTTGGCCCTCATTGTGATGGACAAAGATGAATTAATTGCTGGACTAGAAGACCCATGTGATTATGACATAAAATGTTTGATTCCACAATCCTCATTTCCAGGGTCCACACTTTAGAAGGATGTTTAAAAATTGAAGAAGATGCAGAAAAGAGACACAAAAAGGGGGCTGAGGGGGAGAAAATGCCTTGAAGCAAGAGACATAAAGAGCCGCCTGTTCAGCTCACCAACAAGATGTTGAAAGGTGACTCTTGGTTCCCGTGTATAGGGACCTTCGTCGAGAGAAAAGATTGGGCACTAAAGGGGTCTGTAATCTAGCTGAGCAAAGCAGCCCAAGAACCAGCGGCTAGAAGCTGAAGACTGATCACATCAGATTAGAAATAAGGTGCATTTTGTCGCAGTGAGTGAGAGTGATTAACCATTGGCACAAACTGCCATGGTGGGTGGGGTGGTTTGTCCATCTCGGAGGTCTTCAGATCAGGACTATCTTTCTTTCTGGAAGGTCCACTTTAGCCACATCACAGGTTATGCTGTAGTGAAACACCCACTACTGGGCTACATACAGGGGGAACTGGGTGAATTTGAATGGGCTATGATATGCAGGAGGTCAGGCTAGATGATCTAATGGCTGGGCCAGCCTTATGGGTGGGCAATGTGGGCGATCACCCAGGATGCCATGGTCAAGAGAGAAGGAGCCTGCTGGGCCTAGGGTGCGAGGCCATAGAAGGGAGCTCGGGCCAATGGGAGGGAGGCAGCAGGGGTCAAGGGCAATGGAGGGGGTGGGGAGCCTGAGGAGACAGCGGGGTCCAGAGTGATGGAGGAATGGGTGGAGAGCCTGAGGAGGCAGCGGGGGCCAGGGCAATGGGGGGATGGGGGGGCAATGAAGGCCTAGGGGGACGGGTGTGGAGCTCAGGGAGGCAGTGGAGGCCAGAGCACCAAAATACAAGTTCACCCAGGATGCCATTTCCTCACGGCCTGCCCTGTCCAACAGTCCCTTCTGACCTTAAACTCTATGAACCTATGAATCTACCCCACCGAAAATTCCCAGTTCTGGGAGCATGCGACAAACCACACCCCACTGCCTGAGCCAATTAGCAAGTAGTCTTTAACCACACGGCCTTTTGCAGAATCATACATCATAAAGTGTAAGGATGCATCACATTTTTCTGAGCCGATCAAACAGTTTTTCTGATTCCCATAGCCTTTTATGGTACTGTACCAAGCTTTTCTTCCAAATTTCCCTATTCAAGGTAACGTATTTCGTTATCCTTTTCTCCCAAATGGCAATCAGCCCTTACTGGCTTCCACCATAAAGAGGCCTCGAGATTTTAGTAAAATTTTGCCTACATGAATTGCACAGCATGAAAACCTCAACCCAACCGTGGGGAAGGGATGAGGCCTCAGGCAGAAGGGGTGAGGCAGGACCACAGTTTGGGCAACAATGGGCCCCCCCATTTTTAGGGGGCTTCCGCCGCTCCTGGATGAGGTACCCCGCAGGTTGTTATAGCCATGTGCAGGATCCATGGATTTTGAAAGGTGCATTATGGGGGATGTTGATTATCATGATAGTGAAGATTTGCCTGTACGTTTTGCATCTGTTGTTCTGGCAGAGTCTGGTACCACTTGGCATTAGTGGGTCCTAGTCTATGGGGAGCTTGTTTCTGATGATGACTTGGCAAGGTTGGGGGGTTGTTTGAAGGCCAAAGGGGCGTTCGGGAAAAATTTATTTCAGGATGGGGTCCCCATCGAGTATGGACTGTAAGTATTTGATGCTACCCTATGTGGGTTTCAGATTAATCACAGTTTTAATCGCACTGTTAAACGATAGAATGCCAATTGAAATTTATTAAATATTTTTGATGTTTTTCTACATTTTCAAATATATTGATTGCAATTACAACACAGGATACAGAGTATACAGTGCTCACTTGATATTAGTATTATTATTTATTACAAATATTTGCACTTTAAAAATGATAAACAAAATAAACAATATTTTTCAATTCACCTCACACAAGTACTGTAATGCAATCTCTTTATCGTGAAAGTGCAATTTACAAATATAGGGGGTTTTTTGTTACATAACTGCACTCCAAAACAAAACAGTGTTAGAGCCTACAGGTCCACTCAGTCCTGCTTCTTGTTCAGCTAATTGCTAAGACAAACAAGTTTGTTCACATTTACAGGAGATAATGCTGCCTGCTTTTTATTTACAATATCACCTGAAAGTGAGAACAGGTGTTCACATGACAATTTTGTAGCCGACATTGCAAAGTATTTACGTGCCAGATATGCTAAACATTCATATGCCCCTTCATGCTTCGGCCACTATTCTAGAGGACATGTTTCCATGCTGATGATGCTCATTAAAAAAAAAAGGCGTTCATTAAATTTGTGACTGAACTCCTTGGGGGAGAATTGTATGTCCCTTGCTCTGTTTTACCCACATTCTGCCATATGTTTCATGTTATAGCAGTCTCGGATGATGACCCAGCACATGTTGTTCATTTTAAGAACCCTTTCACTGCAGATTTGACAAAACGCAAAGAAGATACCAATGTGAGAATTTCAAAGATAGCTACAGCACTCGACCCAACTGAAGTGCCTTCCAAAATCTGAGAGGGATGAGGTATGGAACATGCTTTCAGAAGTCTTAAAAGAGCGACACTCCAATGCAGAAACTACAGAACCCGAACCACCAAAAAAGAAAATCAACCTTCTGCTGGTGACATCTGACTCAGAAGATGAAATGAACACGCATCAGACCGCACTGCTTTGAACTGTTATCAAGCAAAACCCATCATCAGCATGGATGCATGTCCCTTAGAATGGTGGTTGAAGCATGAAGGGACACATGATTCTTTAGCGCATCCGGCACATAAATATTTTGTGACGCTGGCTACCACAGTGCCACGCAAACGTGTGTTATCACTTTCAGGTGACATTGTAAACAAGAAGAGGGCAGCATTATCTCCTGCAAATGTAAACAAACTTGTTTGTCTGAGCAATTGGCTGAACAAGCAGTAGGACTGAGTGGACTCGTAGGCTCTAAAGCTTTCCATTGTTTTATTTTTGAATGAAGTTATTTTTTGTACATAATTCTACAGTTGTAAGTTCAACTTTCATGATTGCACTACAGTACTTGTATGAGTTAAATTGAAAAATATTATTTATTTTGTTTTTATAGTGCAAATCTTTGTAAACAAAAATAAATATAAAGTGAGCACGGTACACTTTGCATTCTGTGTTGTAATTAAAATCAATATATTTGAAAATGTAGAAAACATCCAAAATTATTATTTAATAATTATTATTTACATAAATGATATTCTATTATTGTTTAACACCACGATTAATCACGATTAATTTTTTAATCACGATTAATTTTTTGAATCACTTGACAGCCCTAATTTTAAGTCATGGCTTTCTAAGTGCCTGAAGGACAGAGATAAAGGTTTCCCCGTCTGACACCTTCCCTCGCCCCTTTCATTTTTCTGAGTTTTTAGGGGTTATCTGAAGAAACATGTGCCCCCAACCTCACATTCCCCATTTTTCTCGAGCTAATAGCTGGTAACTAAAATTGCATCCTCTCCATCTCCTTCTACTAAACATACTATTTTTAGTCAAAGATCTAATGAAATAAAAATTAACTCCAATTAATGTTTTAGAAAGTATTTCTTACATGCTACCCACAGCAAGAGAAAGAGAGAGAGTAACCCAGGCTTTAAAAAGTATAATTCAGAAATAGGGCCCAAGGATAAGACATCAGACCTGGCTTTTATGGGAAATTTTGACAACTGTCTGGAACCTTTACTTAGCGAAGCAATGTTATGTGCATTTTTTGTCAATTGTCATACTTTAGCCCAGGTGAACACTTGTAACGTAAACGCTCTCCCCTGCCTCTTGAGGTGTTATCTCCCCACCTTTCTTTTGCCAGGCTTTCTAATCATTTTCCCAGGGGGATCAGCAGTGAGAAATAAACAAATTACATTAACAAGGGCATCAGACACATTGCGCAGATATAACAGGCCAAAACACCATGCTTGGTCATTTCTAACTGGCAAGAAAAATGCTCAGTAATATATTGTAGCAGTATCTGCAAAGCAACAATTAAATTTAAAAAATTACATATTTGTCCTCACATTGAAGGGGTCCCAAGAAATAATTCCCCCGTTCTTGTATCAAACTTCACACTGTACACAAACTGTGACCCTAGGTACTTGATAGCGATAAATACACAAGACAGCATTTGACAGACCTGAGAAATCATTGAAAACAGATGCGTCATGGTGACTAAAGCCCTAATGCAGAGGGGTTTGGAAGAGATTAAAGGCTTTGTTGACGTGAAAGAGAATATGATGTAAGAGTGGATTTGAAGAAAACGGGGAAGCTCAGAGGTATTTTGCACAAAATTTGAAACTCAAATATGAAATTGCAGAACTGCTAATTGTTAAATGTAGCTTATTGCGTAAATCAGCCTTTGTCCCAGATGACTCGAGGATAACTAATGTAACACCTGTTTTTAAAAAAGGCTCCAGAGGCAATCCTCACAATTACAGGCTGGTGAGCCAAACCTCTGAACAGGCAAATAGGTTGAAACTATAGTAAAGAACAAAATGATCAGATGCATAGATGAACACAATATGTTGGGTAAGAGAAAACAGGGCGTTTGTAAAGGGAAATCATACCTCACCAGTCTAGTAGAATTCTTTGAGGGGGCCAACAGGCATGTGGACAAGGGTGATCCAGTGGATATAGTGTACTTGCACTTTCAGAAAGCCTTTGACAAGTTCCCATGCCAACGGTTCTTAGGCAAAGTGAGCAGATGAAATTTAATATTAATAAGTGCAAAGTAATGCACATTGGAAAAAATAATCCCAACTATATATACAAAATGATGGGATCTAAATTAGATGTTACCCCTCAAGAGAGAGATCTTGGGGTCACCATGGGTAGTTCTCTGAAAACATCCATTCAATGTGCAGCAGAGGTAAAAAAAAAAGGCTAACAGAATGTTAGGAACTATTAGGAAACAGATAGATAATAAAACAGAAAATATCATTATGCCACTATATAAAGCCATAGTACGTCCACATCTTGAATAGTGCATGCAGTTCTGGTTGCCCTATCTCAAAAAAGATATATTAGAACTGGAAAAGGTGCAGAGAAGGGCAACAAATATGATTAGGGGTCTGGAACAGCTCCCATGTGAGGAGAGATTAAAATGACTGGGACTGTTAAGCTTGAAAAAAGGACAGCTAAGAAGGGATACAATAGAGGTCTATAAAATCATTAATGCTGTGGAAAAAGTGAACAGGGAAGTGTTATTTGCCCCTTCCCATAATGCAAGAGCCAGGAGTCCCCCAGTGAAATTAATAGGCAGCAGGTTTAAAACAGAGAGACAGAAGTACTTCTTCACTCAACACTCAGTCAACCTGTGGAACTCCTTGCCAGGGGATGTTGTGAAGGCCAATAGTATAACTGGGTTAAAAAAGAATTAGCTAATTTCCAAGAGGACAGGTCCATCAATGGCTATTAGCCAAGATGGTCAAGGACACAACGCCGTGCTCTGGGTGTCTCTAGCCTCTGATTGCCAGATGAATCTGGCACTGGTCAATGTCAGAGACAGGATACTGGGCTGTTCTTATGTTCTTATCTTCTCCCATCACCCATATACCTGCCCATATGCACAAGGACAGAGGAACGGCTCACATACCTTTGTTTTTGATAAACTGGAACCTACCAACAAAAAACAATGCAATACGAAGTGTGCAGACAGAAGCAGCCCTGGACATTTTGCCAGCCGGGGGAAAACCTTCCACGTGCCACCTCTGCCTCACGAGAGGCCAAGGGGTGGGGGGGAAAGTAGCCAAACAATGGAGCACAAACGGCCAGCCAATCAGCGTACAGAGAAAAGAAAAGGCTGAGTGACACAGCTGTATGTCCCACTCCCTGGAATTGGGTGCCCAGGACAACCACCCTGTTTGCCCACCCCTAAAACCACCTCTGTGTGCCAAGCTCTTCACCGTCTCCCCACCCCTTTTGACACCAGTACCCACCCTCCGATGACCCAGCTGAAAGGCCTTCCTTCGGAAGGGTGGCCCATACCTGTTAGCTAAGAAAGCGCTGTCCAACTACTGGATGAAAGATGATGCGCTGTCTGAAAAGGCTTGTTGACTAAAGATGGAGATACCGCCAAAGGTCTTGAATCCAGACTCGCCGCCACCCAGAGAGAAGTGACTCATGAGGAGATGGCATACGGGCGAAGTTGTGGGAACAGAAGAAACCGCTATATTATTGGCACAGCGGCACCAAGCCAGGCTGCCATGATAGCTGACAATGAAAGTAATCGCAAGGATGGGGCAGAGGAGGAGAACCAGAAGACCGTTCTTGAGCCCCGCTGTTGTTTGAGGTGCTGAAACTTAATGAGGAGACCCCAAGTCATTCAAACAGTGGGGTGGAAGAGACGAGGTACAACGTAAGTTATTTGAGGATGTTTTCTGGCCTGTGTTATGCAGATCAGATGAGATGATTACAACGGTCCCTTCTGGCCTTGGTATCTACAAATCTAGGAAGCTGCACGTAAGAATGTTTAAGGCGCTGGCGCAAAAGGCACGGTAGCGATGAAAGGAGCAGGCTACAGTTGCTGAACTTGCTAGAGCAGTTGGTTCCACCACACCCACCAAAAGGTCTGTGAAGCAAGACCAGCCTGAGGCGAATTTTTTGTAAAGGCCAAAGAGGCCTCCTGGCACAGAGTGTAAAGTGTGGTGTAAAAATCAAACCTGCCTTGTGTTTCTTATTTAAATCCCTCAGCAGCTGAGCACTGTTTCCTCAGATGCCTTGGAGTACCAGGACACCACCCTCTCTGAAGGCACGAGTGAGTTTGGCCCGGCCTGCTTTCGCCAGCCCCAATACCAGATGCTCAATGGGCTGGGAGAGCAGAGTGTGATAATTCTGCAGCTGGGTTTTATTGGGCTGCCAAATTCCTGCCTCTAAGTTAGATAAAATGTAGGTGTTTGTGGCTAATTCAGGATTTTTCATTTCTTTTTTTTGTATTTTGCTAAATGAGCCAAATAAGTGAACAATGCAAAAATACTGACTATTAAACTGTTTCAGATACGTTGAACATTTTGTTTGTATCCATTGCCCCCCAAATATTAAAATGTGGGTTTCTCGAACATTCCATTGCAGTTTTTTCATTTATTAGATCCAAGTTTTATCAACATACACACTTTTACACAGAGTAGGAATAGTTTCATCTAGGCCTGTATTTTGTCTCCTGCCTGGGTGTATTGACCAACTTTACAAAGAGTCCCTTTAAGTTGGTCTGTGTACGTGCTGTATAAAATAGGGCTGAAAAACAAGTATGAGTGTGTACGCTTTGGGGGATGTGCAGTGGGATTGCCTGGTTTTTATTCTTGATTCCTCTGAAATAACTGTTGTAGACCAGAGGTGAAAGTAAGCTGGTACGGTCTGGTACGGTGTACCAGCAAGAGCCAGTATGCCATGCCGGACCACATCGACTTCCATGGCAGGGATTGAAAGGGCTCTGGGCTACCTGCGGCTGCGGGCAGCCCAGAACCCTTTAAATCTCGTCCGCGGCTCTGGTGGTTGGGCTGGGGCCGGGATTTAAAGGGCTCAGATCTCCCTGCGATTGCGGGCAGCCCAGAGCCCTTTGAATCCTGGCCACGGCTCTGGTGGCCAGGCTGGGGCCAGGATTTAAAGGGCTCCGGGCTTCCCTCAGTGGCAGGAACTCTGGACCCTTTAAATCCCTGCCCCTGCCCCAGCCCCGCAAAGCTCGAGGTTCCCCCTGGTGACCAGAGCCCCGGGCCCTTTAATTTGCCCCTGAGCCCCGGGGAGCTCCCAGCCGCCTCTGCAGCTGGGAGCACCTGGTTGATTTAAAGGCTCTGGGTCTCCCAACCACAGCTGGTTTCCCAGGGCCTTTAAATCTTGAGAGGCCACACCTCTTCTGGATGAGGCCATGCCCCCCTCAGGACTCTGGCAGTACCGGTAAGTCCTGCAAGTTATTTTCACCCCTGTTATAGACCCTTACAGACAGAGGGGGTGTGTGGAGATAGATAGATAGATAGAGGGGGTGTGTGGGGATAGATAGATAGATAGATGCAGGCAGCAAACTGGTTGCTAAACAAGGCTTTGCATGGTGCTCTGCATACATCCAGTTTCTATGTACGTGCACTTGTGATCCATGCACTAGCTGTCCACAGGTGCCCGGAGTGTATCTTTTTCTGAATGTGAGGGGACTGTTGGCCCCTTACTAAAACTCGGGAGGGGGGGGTTTTGATTGGCGGGCTCCCTCTACTGAAAGAAAGGGGAACCGTTGATGGGAAACCAGGATCCTGAGCCTGACAGTCCCCAGGACGAATGGGGAGAGGCCAGTGCTCCAGGCCAGCCTGATTGACAGGGTGGGCAGGCTAATCAGGGAGTCAGGAGGCCACGGGGGTCCCATTCTCCCTGTGAGCTGGAATTGCCTGGGGCGGAGGGAGTTGGGGGGCTGAGCTGAGGAGAAAGCAGTGGCTGGAACTGAGCTGGGGAGCGGAGCTGGGCCGGCCAGAGGGGCCAGAGACGCAGCCCAGGGAGCAGGTCAGACCTGGGAGCAGAGTCACAGAAGCAGCCCACAGAGCAGACCTGTGCTGGGAGCAGAGCTGGGCCAGCCAGAGACACGGCCCAGGGACAGCAGATCCTGTGCTGGGAGAAGAGCTGGGCCAGCCAGAGACACGGCCCAGGGACAGCAGATCCTGTTCTGGGAGCAGAGCTGGGCCAGCCAGAGACACGGCCCAGGGAGAGCAGATCATATGTTGGGAGCAGAGCTGCAACCACAGAGCCAGAGACGTGGCCCAGAGAGAGCAGATCCTGTTCTGGGAGCAGAGCTGGGCCAGCCAGAGACACGGCCCAAGGAGAACAGACCTGTGCTGGGAGCAGAGCTGGGCCAGCCAGAGACACGGCCCAAGGAGAACAGACCTGTGCTGGGAGCAGTACTGCAGCCACAGAGCCAGAAACACGGCCCAGGGAGAGCAGACCTGTGCTGGGAGCAGATCTGTAGCCACAGAGCCAGAGACACGGCCCATGGAGAGCAGATCCTGTTCTGGGAGCAGAGCTGGGCAAGCCAGAGACACGGCCCAGGGAGAGCAGACCTGTGCTGGGAGCAGAGCTGCAGCCACAGAGCCAGGGGGCCAGAGAAGCAGCCCAGGGAGTCGCAGGCTGAGCAGCAGCAGCGGCAGCCGTGCTGAGGCAGAGTGGGGCTGGGGCTGGAGCAGGATCTGGGGCTGGAGCTGGAGCCAGGGCCGGGGCTGCAGCAGTCCGGAGCCGGGTGCGGTGAGCAGCTGGGGAGAGCGAAGGGGACCCTGGGCAGAGGGCCCAGCGCAGGAAGATGCCCTTGGCCAAGATGCCCTGTAGGGCAGACTTGGGGGGGATCGTAACCCCGACAGGGCTGGGGCGACGCTGGGAAGAAGGGTCCTGCTACCTAGAGCCTGAGGGCGTGTGGGAAGCGCCAGAGCAAGTGTCCGACCCGCAGCGTCCCTGCGGCACAGCCAGGGCCTGGGCAGGGGCCTGGGACGTGTGAGGAACAGACTGAACTTCCCTGACATTGCAGAGACGCTGGCTGTGACATCCCCGTGCCACAGAGCAGGGTGACGGGTTTTCCTTTCAGCTTCCCTGGTTTTTCCTTGTTTTTTTTTAAATTGGTGGCTGTTTAATAAATTGTATTTGCTTTGAACCATGTGTAATGATCAGTGGGTCAGAGAGGTTCCCAGTGCAGAGAGAGCCCTCCGGAGTGGGGACACCCTCACCCCTGCCCTGAGTGACCATGATGAGGTTGGGGGTTGAGCCCCCCAGGAATCCTGGGCCCAGCCTCGTTGGTGTTATGAGGACTCTGCCACACAGGAGAGTGGAAGGGGAGCCCTCAAGGTCAGACAGCCCCTGGATAAAGGAATTGAGAGCGAGGACTCAGCCCTGATCTACACTACACGTTTAAACCAATTTAACGCTGTACCCGTCCACACAACGAGGCCCTTTATATCGATATATATCTTTAAATTGGTTTCTGTACTCTTCCCCAACGAGAGGAATAGCGCTAAAATCGGTATTACCATACGGATTAGGGTTAGTGTGGCCGCAAATTGACGGTATTGGCCTCCGGGCGGTATCCCACAGTGCACCATTGTGACTGTTCTGGACAGCAATCCAAACTTGGATGCAGTGGCCAGGTAGACAGGAAAAGCCCTGCGAACTTTTGAATTTCATTTCCTGTTTGCCCAGCGTGGAGCTCTGATCAGCATGGGTGGCGATGCAGTCCCAAATCCAAAAAGAGCTCCAGCATGGACCGTACGGGAGATACTGGATCTGATCGCTGTATGGGGAGACAAATCTGTTCTATCAGAGCTCCGTTCCAGAAGACGAAATGCCAAAGCATTTGAAAAAAATCTCCAGGCTATGATACAGAGTCCACAGCACAGTGCTGTGTGACAAGCGTAACGGAAAGCCAAAGAATCAAATGGACGCTCCTGGAGGGAGGGGTACTGAGGACTCCAGCTATCCCACAGTCCACAGCAGTCTCCGAAAAGCATTTGCATTCTTGGCTGAGCTCCCAATGCCTGTAGGTTCAAACACACTGTCCGGGGTGGCTCAGGGTATAGCTCGTCAATTTACCCCTCCTTCCTCCCCCGTGAAAGAAAAGGGAAAAAATTTGTTTCTTGACTCTTTTCAATGTCACCCTGTGTCTACTGAATGCTGCTGGTAGACGCGATGCTGTAGCAGTGAAGAGCAGTATCCGCTCCTGTGACGAACTAGGAATGTTCTTAATGTTTTCTCTAAATACAGTGTTGGTGCCTCAGTGTCCCCTAGGCAGTTCTTAAGTATCTGGCAGAGCAAGGGCCAGTGCACCTAAATGCCTGACCCTCTGTCTCCTAGCAACTGATGGCCTGGGCCCCTCCCCTGCAAAGGTGCCAGCTGAAGGTGTTGGAGGCAAAGGGATCAGGTGACCTCATGTCCCGGGAAAGGAGCTGAGCAGAGAGGAGGGGCTGGGAGGGGTTGTTAGTCTGGAGCTGGCTGGGGTCGAGGAGTGAAGTGCAGACGTGGGGGGTCTGGCTCACTGCCCCCCAGAATGGACCCGGCTGAGGGGTCCGGTTCGCTGTATCTACAAGCTCTGTTTTAGACCCTGTTCCTGTCATGGTTGGGGGAGCAGGGAAGCAACGGGTGCAGTTGTTGTAGGGGCACCCCCTAGAATGGCATGCAGCTCATCATTTCTGCAGGATCTGACATGGAGCAGCTGTGCTGTCTGGTTGTCTAGCACACTTGCCCCATATTCTAGGCAGGACTGACTCTATTTTTAGATACAACATAAAGGAGGGAATGACCCGGGAAATCATTCCCATTTTTGTCTTTGTGCCCCCGGCTGACCTCAGCCGGGGGCACCTATGACAGCAGCAGACAGCACAAAATGACAGATAACCGTCATCTCATTGCCAATTTACAATGGCAGCAGACGGTACAGAACGACTGATAACCATCTCTGCTATCATGCAAAGGCAAACAAATGCTGCTGTGTAGCACTGCAGTACTGCCTCTGTCAGCGGCATCCAGTACACATACAGTGACAGTGACAAAAGGCAAAACAGGCTCCATGGTTGCCATGCTGTGGCATCTTCCAGGGCAATCCAGGGAAAGAGGGCGCGAAATGATTGTCTGCCGTTGCTTTCCCAGAGGAAGGAATGAGTGATGACATTTACCCAGAACCACCCACGACAATGATTTTTGCCCCATCAGGCACTGGGATCTCAACCCAGAATTCCAAGGGGTGGAGGAGACAGTGGGAACTATGGGATAGCTACGGAATAGCTACCCACAGTGCAACGCTCTAGAAATCGACGCTAGCCTCGGACCATGGACGCACACCACCAAATTAATGTGCTTAGTGTGGCCGCGTGCACTCGACTTTATACAATCTGTTTTACAAAACCAGATTATGTAAAATCAGAATAATCCCGTAGTGTAGACGTACCCTCAGATCCTTGCACTAGCCCACTTCACCGAGGTCATGTATAAGCCAGGAAAGTTCCTCACAATAGTGGGACCATTCCCCCGCTAACAT
This sequence comes from Gopherus flavomarginatus, assembly GCF_025201925.1. Classification (NCBI taxonomy): domain Eukaryota; kingdom Metazoa; phylum Chordata; order Testudines; family Testudinidae; genus Gopherus; species Gopherus flavomarginatus. The sequence continues at coordinate 3,750,951 of NC_066617.1, read as the reverse complement.
AACGTTATCAGTTGTGTTACGCTGGAGGGTTGCAGAACCGGGAAAGTCTTTATGCTATGAAAGAGTGTCTGTATATCGGATATTAACTTTAGCATTAGCCTTTCAGTGCTTGGTGTGGAGAGAGGAATTGGGGAGGGGGAAGGGCAATCCCACAGTACCTGCATAGCCTTGTTACTGGGCTTTGGGTTATCTGGGGACACAATGACAAAACAGCCGGGAAGATTTCAAAGAAAATAACTTTTTCCTTGTGGTGCTTTTCTCAGGAGTTTTGGGAGAGTTGAAACCAGGGCGCTCTGCAGTTCGGCTTTAATTTGTTAAATAGCTGCCACAAAGGAGAGTGTGAGGTGTGTGTGTTTGTGCCTGTGCAGGTGTTTAATTTATTTAGAATTGTATGAACTGCTTAAAAGAATATTTTCTCTAAAAACGAGGAAGATGCATGAGGCATTGTATATATAAACACTTCTTTGTTCCTCTGCTATTAACCCTTTTGGCAAGCGTTTAATTTGTTTATAGTGAACTAATTATATAAATGTATATTTCTCTCTAAAATAAAGGTGTGACGAACTGGGAATGTTCTTAATGTTTGCTCTGAATACTGTGTTGGTGCCTCAGTGTCCCCATGGCAGTTCTTAAGTATCTGGCAGAGCAAAGGGCCAGTGCACCTAAATGCCTGACACTCTGTCTCTTAGCAACTGATGGCCTGGGCCCCTCCTCTGCAAAGGTGCCAGCTGAAGGTGTTGGAGACAAAGGGATCAGGTGACCTCCTGGCCCGGGAAAGGGGCTGAGGAGAGAGAAGGGGCTGGGAGGGGTTGTTAGTCTGGAGGGTGGAGGGCAGACCTGGGGGTCTGGCTCACTGCCCCCCAGAATGGACCCAGCCGAGGGGTCCGGTTCGCTGTATCTACAAGCTCTGTTTTAGACCCTGTTCCTGTCATCGAATAAACCTCTGTTTTACTGGCTGGCTAAGAGTCACGTCTGACTGCGAAGTGGGGGTGCAGGACCCGGTGGCTTCCCCAGGACCCCGCTGAGGCGGGCTCACTGTGGGAAGTGCACGGAGGGGCAGAGGGATGCTGAATGCTCCAAGGAGAGACCCAGGAGGTGGAAGCTGTGTGAACTTCTTGCCCTGAACAAGTCTGCTCCAAGGGAGAGGAGGCTCCCCAAAGTCCTGACTGGCTTGGTGGGGAGCAGTTCCAGAGCATCACCCGGTGACTCCGTGACAACTGGTGGCAGCGGTGGGATGTACTGCACCCCGTGAATGGCGCTGCTTGCAGTAAGTGACTGGGGAGCAGTAAAACAGAGGAGGGATAATGAGGACCAGGCGTGCTGAAGGCTCAGAGTGGGACGGTTTCAGGGGGCAGTTAACCTCTGGGAGTGTGTGACCAGCGAGAAGGACTGTTGGAGTAACGGGGTCCCCCTGAGGACTGCAGCGAGCAGTCTCGGGGCGGAGGAGCTTGCCGCTCGACCCTGGGAGAGAGAAGGATTTTTGCAGTAACAGGGTTCCCCTAGGGATTGCAGGAGCAGTCCCAGGGGCGGAGGAGTCTGCAGCTCGACCCTGGCAAAGAGGTGGTGATCACGAGGAGGGCTGGCACACCAGGGGTTCTTCCTGGAAACCATGGGGGAGCCAAGAGCACACAGGTCTGTGAGTCCAGAGCCACTTGGGAACGGTGAAGTGATGGCCTATCACCATCTCCTTGAGAAGGACATTGTGATCCTGTGCACAAAGAGAGGGTTACGCATGGGGAAATTCACCAAGGCACAGTTAATCGTGCAGTTGGAGGAGAAGCACCACTCTGAGGAGCAGATTCCTGGCCCAGATGGGGCTACAAGAGGATCTGAGAGCAGCTGGAGCATCAGCCAGGCATCCCCGGGAGTCTGGTCCCCAGTCAGACGAGGGTCTTCACGATTGGGTTCCCCATCAGGAGATTGGAGACGGATGGGATGGGAGCAGAGCCCGAGAGAGCGAGAGGACCGTGAGAGAAAGCAAGAGCCCGAGGAAAAGCTGCATGAGAAGCAGCAGCAGCGTGGACTGGTGATGGTGGAGCAGAGAGACATAGGGGGCTTCCTAGGGGTCAGTGGGGAAACACGCCTGCGAGGGCGAGACCCTGGGACAGAGAGAACTGTGGTGGTGCAGCCCCAGATGCTGAGGGACTGTGGAACCTGGGTGACGTTCCCTGGGGTGAAGCCCCTCGCCCTGCCTATGGCCCAGATCCCTGTACAGACCCAGAAGGAGTCGGGCTGGCTGGTAGTTGGGGTTCTCCAGGATATCGGCTGGGAGGCCCTGTTGGGGGGTGACTGTCTCCCCATGGGACAGGATCCCGGCCCCGCTCCTGTAACGGCTGAGGGTTTGAATTCAAATCCAGGGAACCAATTGGCTAGGATGGAAATGGTCAGTGAAAATGCAAATAACCTGGCTGGCAGGGGGGAGGGGCTGCTGGGCTCAGGATACCTGCCTACCTGTAACCAGCCCCCTGGGGCTGAGTGGGAGGGAGAGATGCTCCCCACCCCCCTGCACACCGGAGAGGGGGATCACGCTGGCTCTGATGCTGTGACCAGAGCAGAGAGCTCGCTGCCTGCCCCCACTGGGACAGCAAGGGCAGTGCTGAGCACGGGGGGAGCTGAGATCCCAGCTGAGTGGGGGGACACCCAGGCAGCTGCCAACCAAGTTTGCCTGGTCCAGACGTGCTGCTGGGAAGTGATTACACAGCAGGGAGGGAGCTACCAGGGACGGGGCTCAGGGGGGCTGTGACCCCAGGCCCAGCCAGCAAGAGGGAGCAGGTCCCACTCCCTGCCCCAGCTGCTGAATCCCAGACTGAGCTGCAGAGGGATCCCTCCTTGGAGAAGCTGAGGGAACTTGCTGGCCACAGCGCTGCAACCCCCCTTGGGGAAGGCTGCAGGGACAGAGTCCTGCAGGAGGAGGGATTCCTGTACCGGGAATGGGCTCCCCAAGGGGAAGTAGAACTAGGGGGAATCGGGAGGCAGCTGGTGGTGCTCCAGGAATCCACAGGGCTCTTCCCATTTGAGCTGCTGGATGGGAGGAGAGTGAGGGGACCCCTGGACCTGAAGAGGGAGGATTGGATGGAGAAGGGGGAAGACCCCTGGGGGGATCTCTTCCCTGAGGTGGGAGACAATCTCCCCATCAGGTGTTCCCTGTTCAGAGTCACTGGGAAAGCAGCCCAGAACCTGGAGAGAGAGGTCAGGAGCATCCTGGCTTTAGATGGGATCCAGCCGTTTTACAGCCCATGGGCCTCACCCATGGGGCTGATCCCCAAGGGAGACAGGATGATCTGGTTTTATGGGGGCTATCAGAAGCTTAAAGCCATCACAGTGTCCGATGCCCACCCCATGCCTAGGCCTGGGGAGATTCTAGAGAAGCAGAGGGCGATGGAGAACTTGGCCCTGGCAGACACTGATAACATGTGCATCTTGAGCCAGACCTGGGAGGAACAAGTGTCCCAGGTGAAGAGGGGGCTGGGCTGCCTCAAGGAGGTGGGACTGACGGTAAAAGCTGGAAAGTGTAAGGGGGGACGGCAGAGGTGTTGTGTCTGGGCCACAAAGTGGGAAGCGGCTGCCCAAGCCCAGAGCTGGCAAAGGCCAAGATGGGGGCTCTTAACCAAGGGAGCCCGAATTGCAGCCCAGAGTGCTGGGAGAAGACCCCGTCCCAGTTTGAACCCCAGGGGTACTGGGGATAGCAAAAGGGTTCAAGCCGCATAAACCTTCCCACATGCGGCTTGCAAGTGCCATCAAGCACACCCGACCTAAGGGAGGGCGTGAGACTGGACTGTCCTGGTGTAACTCACACCAAGGAATGGGAGAGATGCTGGGGCATCTGTGGGAACCTTGGTGGGTTCGAACTTCCCCAGGTCACTGGCTGGAGTGACCTCGCTCAGTTCGGTCTCGAAGGGGGGAGAGATGTGATGAACTGGGAATGTTCTTAATGTTTGCTCTGAATACTGTGTTGGTGCCTCAGTGTCCCCATGGCAGTTCTTAAGTATCTGGCAGAGCAAAGGGCCAGTGCACCTAAATGCCTGACACTCTGTCTCCTAGCAACTGATGGCCTGGGCCCCTCCTCTGCAAAGGTGCCAGCTGAAGGTGTTGGAGACAAAGGGATCAGGTGACCTCCTGGCCCGGGAAAGGGGCTGAGGAGAGAGAAGGGGCTGGGAGGGGTTGTTAGTCTGGAGCTGGCTGGGGTCAAGGGTGGAGGGCAGACCTGGGGGTCTGGCTCACTGCCCCCCAGAATGGACCCAGCCGAGGGGTCCGGTTCGCTGTATCTACAAGCTCTGTTTTAGACCCTGTTCCTGTCATCGAATAAACCTCTGTTTTACTGGCTGGCTAAGAGTCACGTCTGACTGCGAAGTGGGGGTGCAGGACCCGGTGGCTTCCCCAGGACCCCGCTGGGGCAGGCTCGCTGTGGGAAGTGCACGGAGGGGCAGAGGATGCTGAATGCTTCAAGGAGAGATCCAGGAGGTGAAGCTGTGTGAACTTCTTGCCCTGAACAAGTCTGCTCCAAGGGAGAGGAGGCTCCCCAAAGTCCTGACTGGCTTGGTGGGGAGCAGTTCCAGAGCATCGCCCGGGGACTCCGTGACAAAAGGAAAATGTGATAGATAGATAGATGGATAGATGGGTGTATGGGGATGGATGGATAGATAGATAGATAGAGGGAGTGTCTGGGGATGGATAGATGGGGGGCTGTCTGGGGATAAATACATTTATTCCTTTGTTATTAAACCTCTTGCACATATGTATTGAGAATTTTGCCAGCACTTTCATACAATTATTGAATCAGCTTTATGTAGCATTGTAGTACTGGCATAAAAAGCAAATTTTTTTCTAAAGTGAGTGAAAGGCATGAAATCTATATTTAGTCATTTATTTTTAATGATTCCAGAAGGATGAATTAATGAACATTTTTTAAAATCTTGTTTTTTCTCCCAACAGGGCCCATGGCACCGTAAATGCACACATGGCTCAAAAGGGACCTAGAGGTCCTGGAAAGGGAGGACATGATAGGAGGGACTTCCAGAACCATACAGTCAACTCATTGGACCAAAAAGAGGGACATGCAATCTAATGCTGGAATCTAATTGGGACAATATCATGGAGGAAGGGGAGTTGGAAACCTGCCAAAAATATATGCTGAGGAAAGGTACAGAGATGTCATTACTTATGTCATAAGAACAGAAGAGCAAGATATGATAAAAGGCTGTAAAATCATGACTTGTGTGTGAGTAAGGAAGTGTTATTTACCTGTACACAAGAACCAGGGGTCACCTGATGAAATTAATAGGCAGCAGGTTTAAAACAAAAGGAAGTACTACTTCTTACGGCACACAGTTAACCTGTGGAACTCATTGCCATGGGTCAGAACAATGGTCCATCTAGCCCAGTATCTTGTCTTCCAACAGTGATCAGTGCTAGATGCTTCAGCAGGAATGAACAGAAATGGGCAATTACTGAGTGATCCATCCCCTGTTGTGCAGTCCCAGGTTCTGGCAGTCAGAGGTTTAGAGACACTCATAGCATGTGGTTGTGTCTCTGAATATCTTGGCTAAAAGCCATTAATGGGCCTGTTCTGCAGGAACTTATCTAATTCTTTTTTGAACCCAGTTATTCTTTTAGCCTTTACAACATCCCATGGCAATGAGTTCCACAGGTTAACTGTGTGCCGTAAGAAGTAGTACTTCCTTTTATTTTAAACCTGCTGCCTATTAATTTCATCAGGTGAGCCCTGGTTCTTGTGTACAGGTAAATAACACTTCCTTATTCAAGCACCAATCATGATTTTACAGCCCTTTATCATATCCCGCTTTCGTCATCTCTTTTCAAAGATGAACAGGCCCAGTCTTTTTCATCTGTCCTCATTTGGAAGGTTGTTGCCCTTCTCTGCACCTTTTCCAATTCCAATGTGTCATTTTTGAGATGAGGCGACCACACCTGCACGCTCTATTCAAGGTGTGGGCGCACCATGGATTTATCTAGTGCCACTCTGATATTTTCTGTCTTACTACCTATCCCTTTCCTGGTGGTCCCTAACAATCTGTCGGCCTGTGTGTCTATGTTCTACTGATGGTTACAGGGTTTACCGTTTTATTTAGGCCCTGACCTATTGGGGGGGGGGACATATATCCCTCTATCCTCTAGCAAACCGTTCTAGGGCCCAAGCATAAGGGTGAGAGGTGGGCAAGTGTGCCCGGCACTGCTGTGAGATCAAGGAGAAGTGGCTGGACCCTGAGCCCAGTGAGTCCCCTAGCATCTGGGCACAGCAGATCCAGCAGATCTGTGCATGTGGGAGCCACTGGCGGAAGGCAGGATCTATATGCACAGGATCGACTAGGAGCTTCCACACACACTGGGGAACCTGCAGGGTCTGTGCGTGAAGGATACCTGATGGGGTCTTTGCACGAACAGTCGGATCTGTGCATAGGGGATCAGAAGAGAAGCAGCAGGATCTCTGTGTGTGGGAACCAGTAGGGTCTGAACACAGAGGATCCAATGGTCTCTCTGCATATGGGGAATCGAGTGGAAGATGCAAGCTCTGCATGGTGTGCAGGGAGGGGTACAGTGGCGTGTGTACACAGGGGAGCCCTAGGACCAAACCCAGCAAAGGAAAATCTCAGGGGAACCACAGGAAAACCTTCCTGCCCGCAGGGCTGGTGGTGGACTGGTGAGTCATGCCCCGGTGGAATCAGCGGGAGCCTTGTCTCTTGGGCCATCGAAAACTAGCCAGGGTCTAGCCCTGGCGAATAGACGCTGGGCACAATCCGGACCAGGAAGATGGAAGGTGGGGGGACGATGGCTGGGCAGGATGGGACGGGAGTGACCCCATGGCTTTTCCTCTGCTGCCTCTAGGATTCAGATCCCAGGCCAGCCTGCCTCTCCCTACTCACCATGTGTACGACCTTCATCCTGGCTCCTCACCCTGGCAGCCCCGGAGGAGGAGAGTGTGTGAGGAGGGGAGCGCTGCAGTCTCTGGGGCTGGAGCAGGCGTCTCTCTGGGTTTATAAACCCCCCTGAGTTACGCAAGGAGGGCCCAGGACTGGCCAGAACCTGCCCGAAGAAGTGCTGACCCCAGGGCGAAATGAGTCACCAGTTAACTAGCCCTGGGCCAAACTCTCATTGCTTGGAAGTAGCTTCTGGCAAAGCAATTAATGCGTGAGCCTTTGAGAGCTGGGGCGGGGGGGGGGGGTGACAGCTGCAGGAGGGGCGGGGGTGGGAGAAGGATCTTGTTGCTGATCCCGAGGACTCTCTCTGTGTCCCTGAGAGACACAAGCCAGTGGCCTGTCCCGTGCCCCAGGCAGGGGATTGCGCCGGGACAGGGGAGAGGCCAACCCAGCAGAGCGGGCCCTGCGGAGCTAGAGGCCTTGTCATAGGCCCAGGCATTTCAGGGGAAGATCAGGAGGTTAAAGCTCCACCTGACTAACCCAGAGCACTTAATCTTTCACCTCAAGCCCTCCCCCGCCTCCTTGCTCATTCTCTCTGAACAGCACCACCCGCCTGCCCCGCACACAAACCCGTAGCCTGGGGGTCATCTTGAACTTCGCCCTCTTTAGGTCCTCCCAGCCCAGGGACCTCTGAATCCTGCCATTGCTTTCTGCAGAATAGCTCTGAGATCCAGCCTCTCCCGGCCATCCACCCAGCCAAACCTCTCCCCGGCTGGCTCCCTGCAACGTCCTGCTCTCTGGCCTTGACAAATGCTACCCCGCCCCGTCCCAGCCAGGCTGAACGCCTCTGCAAAGACCCTTTGCCTTTTGGCCACGTTTCCCCCAGCTACCTCTTCTCTGAGCCTCTTCCTGGCCCAGCCTCATCCCCCTTATCATCGCTCAGGCCTTGTCTGCGCTCGGCTTTAATGCTACTGGTGTAATTAACCAGTAGACGCTCCTTCGTGGAGAAGCATTTATGCTACTAGATGGGTACTTGATACCAATACAGACGCTCCCTGACTCACACAGTGATCTGTTCCGGAATGCCTTGCCTAAGTCGAATTCTGCATATGTCGGGAACATATACCCAACAATTACACAGACACACACAAAAAAGCTTATGGAACTTTTTCCATAAGTGCAGATTTGCGTAAGTTGGGTTTGCGTAACCCAGGGAGTGTCTGTATAGCTAGTCCTGCATGGGAAGGGTGATAAAGTACCCATACAAGGCAACTTTATACTGGTATAACTGTGTCCGCACTACTGGTATCATTATAAGAACAGGAGTACTTGTGGCACCTTAGAGACTAACAAATTTATTTCAGAATGAGCTTTTGTGAGCTACAGCTCACTTCTTCGGATGCATAGAATGGAACACGCAGACAGGAGATATTTATACATACAGAGAACAGGAAAAGGTGGAAGTATGCATACTAACAGGAAGAGTCTAATCTATTGAGATGAGCTATCATCAGCAGGAGAAAAAAAAACTTTTGAAGTGATAATTAAGATGACCCATAGAAGGTGTGAGGAGAACTTAACATAGGGAAATAGATTCAATTAGTGTAATGACCCAACCATTCCCAGTCTCTGTTTAGGCCTGAGTTAATTGTATCTGATTTGCATATTAATGCGAGTTCAGCAGTCTCTCTTTGGAGTCTGTTTTTGAAGTTTTTTTGTTGCAAAATTGCCACCTTCAAATCTGTCACTGAGTGGTTAGAGAGGTTGAAGTGTTCTCCCACTGGTTTTTGAATGTTATGATTCCTGATGTCAGATTTGTGTCCATTTATTCTTTTGCGTAGAGACTGTCCAGTTTGGCCAATGTACATGGCAGAGGGGCATTGCTGGCACATGATGGCATATATCACGTTGGTAGATGTGCAGGTGAACGAGCCCCTGATGGTGTGGCTGATGTGGTTAGGTCCCATGATGGTGTCACTTGAATAGATATGTGGACAGAGCTGGCATCGGGCTTTGTTGCAAGGCTAGGTTCCTGGGTTAGTGTTTCTGTTATATGGTGTGCGGTTGCTGGTGAGTATGTGCTTCAGGTTGGGAGGCTGTCTATTAGCGAGGACTGGCCTGTCTCCCAAGATCTGTGAGAGTGAGGGATCATCTTTCAGGATAGGCTGTAGATCTTTGATGATGCACTGGAGAGGTTTTAGTTGGGGGCTGTAGGTGATTGCTAGTGGCTTTCTGTTATTTTCTTTGTTGGGCCTGTCCTGTAGTAGGTGGCTTCTGGGTACTCTTCTGGCTCTGTCAGTCTGGTTCTTCCCTTCCCCAGGTGGATATTGTAGTTTTAAGAATGCTTGATAGAGACCTTGTAGGTGTTTATCTCTGTCTGAGGGATTGGAGCAAATACGGTTCTATCTTAGAGCTTGGCTGTAGACAATGGATTGTGTGGTGTGTCCTGGATGGAAGCTGGAGGCATATAGGTAAGTATAGCGGTCAGTGGCTTTCCGGTATAGGGTGATGTTTATGTGACCATTGCTTATTAGCACAGTAGTGTCTAGGAAATGGACCGCTGGTGTGGATTGATCTAGGCTGAGGTTGATGGTGGGATGGAAATTGTTAAAATCACGGTGGAATTCCTCGAGGGCTTCTTTTCCATGAGTCCAGATGATGAAGATGTCATCAATGTAGCGCAAGTTGAGTAGGGGCATTAGGGAACAAGAGCTGAGGAAGCGTTGTTCTAAGTCAGCCATAAAGATGTTGGCATACTGTGGGGCCATGCGGGTACCCATAGCAGTGCCACTGACTTGAAGGTATATATTGTCCCCAAATGTGAAATAGTTGTGGGTGAAGGCAAAGTCACAAAGTTCACCCACCAAGTTAGCCGTGATATTATCGGGGATACTATTCCTGATGACTTGTAGTCCATCTTTGTGTGGAATGTTGGTGTAGAGGGCTTCCACATCCATAGTGACCAGGATGGTGTTTTCTGGAAGATCACCGATGGATTGTAGTTTCCTCAGGAAGTCGATGGTGTTTCGAAGATAGCTGGGAGTGCTGGTAGCATAGGGCCTGAGGAGAGAGTCCACATAGCCAGACAATCCTGCTGTTAAGGTGCCAATGCTTGAGATGATGAGGCGTCCAGGATTCCCAGGTTTATGGATCACGGGTAGCAAATAGAATACACCTGGTCTAGGCATGTGTCTGTACAGATCTGCATCAGGAATCATAACATTCAAAAACCAGTGGGAGAACACTTCAGCCTCTGTAACCACTCAGTGACAGACTTATTAGAGTGTCAGCTCTTTGGGGCACGGCCCATCCTTTCGTCCTCTGTACATACAGCACCTAGCACAGTGGGGTCCCGGTCCTTGGCGCAACCTGCTGGGCACTACGATCGCACTGTTAGGAGCTGGCTGGAATGTTGCTCTGGGGACAGGGCCGGTGCAAGGATATTTTGCGCCCTAGGCGAAACTTCCATCTTGCGCGCCCCCCCAAAAAAAATCACATACATTATACAAAATACACGGTCACGAAATTGTGCCCCAGACCTTTTTTTTTATCTGCCATGAGGCTGCATCAACTGTAAACGAAAAAAAATGAAATTTTATTCCTATCAGGCCTTTTTCTTGTTCACTATTAAAAGTAAAGGCTAGAGAATGCATGTCACTTACTATAATTAACTATTTGAATTTCATCAACTGTTTGACGTAAATATTGATTAAGAGATCAAGATGACTTTCCCTTAAAATTAATCAATGTTGTTTGTAATCAGAAATACACCTTTTTTAGTCACATATACGTCCTTCCTTCATATCAAAATCTGACTGGGAGTGCTGGGAACCCATTCTGCCTAACTAGCCATGCACCTCCAAATGATTAAAAACATCAAATGGTACAAACTCAATTTGAATGAAAAATTCCATTTTCTAACTAAATAGGTCACACACACTCAAATGGTTGCCAAGTGCACTCTGTGGTGGTATGTTCATCTGCTCTAAATGCCTACTAACTCCCCTGTGAAAATAATCTTTGACTTTGATCCAATGAAAGCAGGATGGAAAAGCTCCCCCCCTAGAAGACCTAAGACATGATGGTTGGATGACATAAACAGACACCTGTCCCTCACAGGCACTACCTCATAACATGCCAATTGTGCTCAGGACAGAACATCACAGAGGAATATTATGCATTCAGTGGTCTCTACACTGGCCAAGCAACAGCACGACAACTAACCTAACCAGTCCATCCAACTTTTTTGACTGCTTCTTGGGCACTGGGGAGGGGTAACGGTGCCAGACTGAGCCCGGTGATGGGTGCACTACAAATCTACAAACTGAGGCACGGTGCTGGGCCTAGAGTCCTGCTGAGACTGCTGTCCTGCACCAAGTGGAGCACAACCTCCATGAGGAGAGAACTCAAACAAATATCACGCTCCTTCTGCAGGATTCCCCCAAGCACTTCTTCAGGCAGCTGCTATAGGGGTCACTCACAGGCTTAGGCCTGCCTGTTGCAGGCAAAACACAGCAGCAGGGCTTAAAACTCAGACAGGGCCACCCAGAGGACTCAGGGGGCCTTGGGCAAAGCAAAATCGGGGGCCCCTTCCATAAAACATTTGCAATACTATAGTAACATGTATTAGGAAATGTAAAAAATAACTAGTGAAATACATTCAAAAATTAACTTGTAATAATTTGAAAATACACTAAATACATTATTTAAAAACATTAAAAGCTGTAATGGTCTGTATACATTTGCAGTTACATAATGGGCAGATGATGGGTGATTGTGATGGTTGGTACCAATGGACTGTAGCTGCCTGGGGGTGGTGCTGTTGTTGCCCAGGGCTGGGTGGGGAGCTGGGCTCTGGGTTCAGGGGTGCCCAGCTCACAGGGGCTGGGCTCAGGGATGTGGGGAGATGGGGTCAGGGTGGTGTCCAGCTCAGAGAGACTGGGCTCGGAGCTGGGGGTCAGGGCTGTGGGGGGGATGAGGTCAAGGGGGGTGCCTGGGGGCACTGGGGAAGCTCAGCTCTGCAGGCTGCTGTTCTCTGGAGCAGCCCACACACAAGTGGAGCAGGTGCAGGGACCAGCCAAGGACCAAGGGGGCAGGAGCACAGGCGCCTGAGGCCGAGCTGTGGGGAAGCACTTGCTTACCTTGCCCAGCACTTGAGCGTCAGAGTCTTCTTTCTTCCTCCACTCCACCAGACCACCGCTGAGGCTCTTTTCTTCTCCTGCCCCTCGCTGGGGCTGATGTGGAGGCTGAGCCAGGGGGCAGCCCCTGCTTTCCTCCAGAAGCCCTTGTGTCGCGCCTTCGCAGGGCTCCTACCACGTGCGCTAAGCAGAGCTGCACAGCTCTGCCCAGCTGCCGCCACCCACCCACCCACCCCCCATGAGAAAAATTGCATAGGCTGGAGCCCCTGCTCTGGGAGGGAGAGGGATTCTGATTTCTGAGCCTCTGCTAGCAGCCCAGGGATTCCCCTGGGTCAGCGCGCCACCGGCAGCCTGAACCTCTGGGCAGTCACAGCGGCACCCTGACCCAGGGGACTCCCTGGACTGCCAGCTGCCGCCGCGGCGCCCTGACCCAGGGGACCCCTGGCCTGCCGGCTGCCGCGGTGGTGCGCGCTGACCCAGGGTCAGTGTGCCTCCGCAGCAGCCGGCAGCCAGGGGTTTCCCTGGGCCAGGGGATCCCCTGGGCTGCCGGCTGCCGCAGTGGCGCCCTGACCCGGGGGACACCCTGGGCTACCGGCTGCCGCTGGCAGCTCAGACTCTCTCTCTGTCGCAGCAGCCGGTCAATCATTTAAAAAAAAATTGGGGGCCAAATCTCGGCACCCTAGGCAACCCCCTAGTTCGCCTAAATGGTTGCAATGGCCCTGGGAAACAAACCTGTGACCATGCCCAGGCGCTTCTGGCTGCATATTGTTCTGGGTAGGGCTGCGTGTGGGAAGGCAGAACAGAGCCAACTGGGAAAGACTGAGAGAGCGAGCATGAAGGAGCAGGTGCAAGCACAGTGGCTGACACTGGAAGAAACCCGGAATGAGACGAGCACGCTTGGTGCTGTGCGCAAAGGACGCTGTTTCCTGTTTTCAGTTTCCTTCTAGACTTGGAGCCGCAGCACGCGGTACATTCTTTGGAAACCAGCAAAAACACATCAAAGAAAATACCTGATTCCATCCTCTGCCAGCTGGAATGGCCCCGGGGCCCCAGGACTTTTGGGCTAGCCGCTCGGGTCAGAAAGGGACAATGCAAACAATAACTGATTTTTCACACTTGCCGTCTGGTCACCCTAAACAATACCGTGCTGACTGGATTGTCACAAAGCGTTGGACAAGGGCCCTCTCAAGATGCTGCTCCGGAGAACGAGTGGTTGTGGGGTGAAAGGTCTGGCCTCAGGGCTTCCAATCCAGCTCTACGTTCAACCCTGAATCTTTGGCCCTAGGCTAAGGTGCAGAAGCGTCTGGGGTAAATTCCCTTTCCAAAGCCCAGCATGAAACAAAACTTCTACCTAATCCATCTGTGCTCCCCTCCTGCTGCTTCTGCACCCAGCCAATTGCCCCTCTCGCCCCAGACCCACCCATCTAGACTAGCTATCTGCCTATCTATCTGACTAGGAACACTCCACAGATAGATGATGGTGTCTGGGTTTTTAATGGCCTAGCCTTGAGCATGGGCCCTGCCACCCCAAACAGCCCTGCAGGGCCCTGCCCACCCTCCACCCCAAGGCCCCCTCCTGCTGCTGGTTGGCTCCAGGCCAGGCAGGCTGCTCCTCTTCCAGGAAGGGAAGCTTGCTGGGGCTGAAGCTCGGGCAGCTGGGACTTGGGGTGGCTGGGGCCACCCAACACTGGGGGGTCCCCAGCGCTGGGGCCAGGCTGCCTAGTGCTCCAGGGCTGGAGGGAGTGGGGGATGCATGCTGCCTGCCAGGAACTCTGGGGCTGGAGGCACTCGGGTGACCAGGAGCTGTGGGGGGACAGAGGGGGCTGGGGGGCGGGGGGGTTGAGCTTGGAGGGGGAGGGGGCAGGGCCTCTCCAAGCCCATGGTTCACCCACTGCCCATGGCCCTGAGCAGTGCTGGGAGTTTGATCCCTTTTCTGTGAGTGGGGAACAGCCATTGTTTTGTTTCTGAAACTGGAGCTGGCTGGGAACTATTTGTTCTGAACTTTCATTCTTCAGGTTAGTTTGTTCCTTGGCCGGGACAAGGGAAGCCTGGCATGAGCAGGTACCAGCGCTCCTAGGGGTTGAGCCGGGGCTGTTGTTGTTGATCTGCCTTTATGCAGTGTTGGAAACATTCCTCTGGAAGTACAAGCTGCTGTCGGTGGGTTTCTGTGTCCCAGGCTTCCTGCCTTCCCGGATGGGGGATAGCTGGGATGCTTGGGATGTTTGATACTATAAACTTTCCCTTCCAAATGGCAGCCAGCCCAGCTGAGACAAAGGGCAGTGGGGCAGGGATGAAACTGATATGGAGCCAACACAGACTGCTTGTGAGGCTAGAAAACCCATCGGATACAGCTACAACCCCCAGCTGATGGATAGGCCCAGGAGAGAAACCGAAGCCCTGTCTGGATCAGCGAGAGGCGTGCATACGCCGAGGAGGTGGGTGATCACAGCTGCCCAGTGGGTGTTCCTGACCCAGTTTTTGTCTCTGATGGTTATTCCTAACCTTGGTTATATATTGTCCTTTATTAAAGAAAATTCTTTACAGGACCTGCTCTCCCATCCCATCCCATTCTAGTCTATTCTATGCAGAGGTGGCAGCGATGCCTAGATAAGGCTGCCTGAGAATTTCCCATTAGAACACTCTTTTCAGTTGCTAGTAACGTTGCCAAACTGTAACGGGTTGGGCTGGTTTCCCATGCCAGGTGTCTGCATAAAGGGTTTTTTGTTAAAGTTTCATCTGAATCAGTTCGGCCATTTCTGAGACTGGGATTAGGGGGAAAGACGTTGTTTTGCCCATGTCACTTTTCTTTTTTATACCCATTTAGTTGCAAAGCCTTAGCACCTCCCATGCTTTGGAGCAGGGTCTTGAAGTTTGCCAGGTGTATTGCTCTGGTGTCACCGAGGTGTAAATTTCGATGTGCACGTGCTCCTTAGAGACTTGTTAGCGTTTGGTAGCTAAATCCTCGGAAGGTTCCATCTCCAGTGAGCTTGGTCCATCTCTGCACAGCTCCTACATGTGGCTGGATGGCGCGTCTCTGGCATCTCCCCGAGCAACTGACCGTGAACCATCCCAGGGCTACAGGGGCTGAGCAAAACTTTCCCTTGCAATTGCCACGGGACATTGTGGGGAACCAGGTACCAGAACTGAGAACAGGGCAACTGTCTCTCCTGTGCTCTCAGTACCCCTATGGCTGGGCTCAGGCAGCGTAGAGGGGAAGGAGGGCAGGTAGAGGAGTGGAAGGTCTGTTGCAACTAGTTACACTGCTCTCCTGTGCTAACTATCCCACCCTGCCGGTGACCCAAGACGGGGGTCAATATGGTTCCACATGATGGAATTTCTCCTGTTTCAAATTCTAATTTTTTTTTTTTAATATAGGAACATACATCCAAAAACACTGTGTTACTGAAGATTAAGGTTGCAAAGTCCGGCACTCAAAAGTTAGGCAATGCCAGAATGAAGGTAGCCCAGGACATCCTTAAATTAGCCCCTCCTCTCGCAGGGGTATTGTGAAGATAAATACATGCGAGCCCCATAGATACACTCTAATGTGGTGTTCAGGGTAGGGCTTGGCTGGCATGGGTTAAATAAGGCCTGGGGCTTCAAGCTGAGTGTGGAGGATACAAAGCGATATTGAATAACTGACTGAAACAGGGGTCCTGGGGCAAACACCCCATAAGATCACGTAATTAAAGGTTGGCCCATAAGAGATACGCTCGAGGGGGTTGAAATAGGGTTGCACAGGCAACTTAATACTGGCCTTTTCTCAGTTTCAGTGGTGGTCTGTTTCCCAGTCTCAGCCTGGCCCCCACAAAAGCGCTGTCCCCTCCACAGGCGAGCTTTACCCTGGACTTCCCCAACTGTTCTGCCAATGGTCTAGATCCCGAGCCGTAGCCCCATTGATTACTCCAGCGTAGATCCCCCCTCCTGCCACTCCAGTCCTGATCTCTGGCCTCCCTTGCTATTCCAGGCCTTTTCCCTCCCAGATCTGCTATGCCCCACATTCCTAACCCACAGCCACTTCTGCTAGTCCAGCTCTGGGTTCTCCACACACACAGCTATGCCAAGGCCTCTGTCTCCTGTCTGCAGCTGCCCCCGCCCTCAACTCCCCACTACTCCAGTTCTGGGCTTCCCAGATGCTCAGCTCTGCTAATACCTCTCAATCCCAGCCCGCAGCCATCTGCTATTCCAAGCCTTGACGTGTGTCAAACTGGGTGGAGGGGCTTGTGCCCACCTGGAACGCCTGGGTGAGCCCCTGCCATGTAGTTTCCTTATGGCCTAGCAGGGTTTGAACCTAGACTCAGCAGGCTAAAGGCCAGTACAGACTCCTGCTGTCAGCACTCCCAGTTTGCTTTGCCTTAGCACAGGAAGGCAGCGAGGTTCAGTGGTGTGAGCAGAGGCCTGGAAGCCCTGAATTCCAGCTTGGACACCAAGACATGGTGCTCTTGAGCAAGTGACGTAATCCATCCGTGCCTCAGTTCCCCCTTTTGTAAAACTGAGCTAATGTTTAGTCGCTGCCTTTGGGTGAGGTGGGGGGAAGGTCAACGTACATGCGGACGGTGCAGTGCAGACAGATAGCTCTGGACAGGGGCTGAAGCAGCCAGCGAGCAGACAGGAAACATGACTGTGCACAGGGAAAGTGTGGGAAGGAAAGAACTTGTCAGCAGGGGGCACTGTGACCTCAGGGGAAAGGGCTGCAGAATGGCAACTGGAGGTGCCTTTAGCCATAGGACAGGCGCTAATTATAGCCCTGCGGCCCCTGCAGTTTTGCCTTTTGCTCTCCAGCCTCCCTCCCCGAGTCACTCACAGGCTTCTCAATCACCGACTGTGCTGGTGAAAGCTGGGAGCGAAGAAGGGGAACCTCCCCCCTCTGTTCGTCTCTTCCCCACCCACCCTCTGCTGGCCCTTGGTCCAAATCAGCTTGAATCCGTTTCTAAGCCCAGTTTTTCCCTGGTGTCACCGCCCACCCGCTGTGCTGCCGCCAGTCACCGGTTAAATGGCATTAGCCCTGACTGGTCCCAAAGCAGGTTTCAAAGCCCCCGAGCCCTCTCCCTCGCCCTCCAGGAGCCAGCAGAAGTTGCTGGGGTCCTGGAAGGAGAGAACATGGGCCCAGTATGGACAGGGCGCCACCTCTCTCTGTCTGTCCACCTCCTTCTACCCTGGCCCTCTCTCTCCTTCTGGTCTTTTGTGTCAGTTCAGGTTGCCCTGTGCACCGCACGCGGCAGCCAGTGCTGGATGGCCCCGATTTGGGGCTCTGCTTGGCTTGTGGGCTCTGAAAGAACTTGGGTGGGTTCCACGCTGCATCCGGCAGGGGCCTGTGGCGCCACCGAGCGCAGCAAAGCCGTGCTGAGTGGGAAGGGAGTGAGGCAGCCACAGGGGGAGCAGTAGGGTGACCAGATGTCCCAATTTTATAGGGACAGTCCCGATATTTGGGACATTGTCTTATATAGGTGCCTATTACCCCCCACCCCATGTCCCGATTTTTCACACTTGCAGTCTGGTCACCCTAGGGAGGAAGCAGCCCTATTGAGGGGCAAGGGTCAGTTTGGGGAGAAAGGGGAATAACCTTCTTTTCCTCAGCCGGTCCCCTATGGTCTCCAACCCTGGGGCTGCCCACTCAGGCCCACCCACTAATGTTATTACCAGCAAGACAGTGGCAGGCTCTGAAAGGCCCTTTGTAAATGGCCTGTTTATTTCTGCAGCTCCCAGGTCAGGGCATCCTGTGCAGCTCTGATCCTGCCAGAGCTCTTATCTGCTAAACCACAATGCAGCACAAGTTCTCCCTCCCAGCTGGGCCTGCCTGCGATCTCACTGCCATGAACCAGGAGGAATCCATATGGACTCAGTGTTGGAAAGAAGAAAACAGGCCCATATTGTGCTGCTGGTGCGAGAGCACATGGGCACTCGGGGGCACCACCGTGACACAGCTGACGATTCGTAAAGAGGATGGCCTCAGAGGAGCTCACCAGGGAATCACTAAGGTTGACTGATGATGTACACATCATACAGCGAGGAAGAAACATCCCTTCCCTGGGGAGTCGCAGGTACCTGAATATTTCTCAGCATTCAAAAAGAGAGAAAAGACATTCTTGTCATATTATTGGGAGTCACCAGATGGTGCTGTAGCCGGTAGGGTTACACATTCTTTTAAAATGATTGTCTAGGCAGTTAGATCTTGGAGAAATGCTGTGGGGTTAGTTGTAGTGTAGTTCTTGGAAACTGAGTATTAAGCACTCTTAACACAGTTAAGAGTGTTTGCTGCCTTAGACTCTCTAGCTGAAATGATTTCTTAGGTGTAGAGTTGTTGCCTACAGGATACCCTCATGAGCAAACATGTTACTGTTTACAATGCAATTACATAGATTTGCATGTGGAAAACAGTGAGAAAGGCAAACATCAGCTGTGTTTGGATTATTCGTGGGGAACAATTTAGTAGATGATTGTAGCACTTTGTTCATGAATAATCTACAGCCAAGACTTTGATTCTAACAGATGGGCTCATTATATGCACTTGGCCAGTGAACGGTTAGTGCGAAAGTATTTCATCAAACTATTTGCTATTGCAAAATGAGTGGAACATCTCACACTATGTGATGGGTCAGCTAGATCACATGTTATTGTTTTTGCTCCTAGGTTGGATGTTTCCCAAACCCACAGAGCCCTTTCAAATGTACAAAGGGAATCAAAGCAGGCAACAGACACCACAGGACCTGATGGGTTGTTTTAATTCAGGCAAACGTTTGCAAATACTTTTTTGCAGTATCTTCTTAGCTCTATCTAAGTCTGTTTATTGCCTTCCTGTCATTTCTGTGAGGTGCTCAAGACACCATGGCACTGAGCAGGCGATTTAAACACTGACTGCAGATTAGATTAGCTAGAGGTCTCCGTGTGTGTCTGCAGGCAGGACGAGCCAGTAAGGGCTGAAATTGGCATGAAAAGAGGCGTGTGTTTTGTTTTACTGCTTAGTGGTCTTTTCGCAAAGAACCAACCACTCCAGTCTGGCTTAAGGGTTTAGCTAATCCCCAGAGGCTAATTGAGATCTGACACGTGGATTCACAGAGCCAGCCTGAACTATGCGAAAAAAGCCCTGGTTGTGCACAAATGCTGGAACGTGGCACCACAGCTGAGATGCTCTGAGCTGGCAGAGGGGACGATGCTCTCGGCAGCCTTCCACATGTGCTAGCATGGTTGTATGGCTAAGCTTAGTGCCTGGCTCCTCCTGCGCTATGGCTCCGGCTGGGTTCTCGCTCTGAACTACCAAAGCAGACTCAGCGCTGGGGGCAGCTGGCTAGCGTCTCGGGGAACGATCCCATTCTCCAGCTGTCTCAAGGGAGACCACTCCCAGTCATAAGCCACCTAAGTACAAAGCTACAGGACCAGAGAAGGCTGCAATCTTCTTCCTCAAGCAGGCCGCTGCGGGCCTGGCATGACTCCAATGAGATTAGTATTATTATTGGAGGGGCGGAAGGTGTCTGTGAAGGGAGAGATGGGGTAAAGGGATAGGAGTGGGAGCAGTGCGGGGTGGTGGGTGGCCCCAGGCTGGAAAGGTGGGATCCTGGTAGTTCCTGCCAGTTCCATGGCCCAATCCCAGGTGCTGCTGCCACTACGCCAGCCCTGCCAGGTCCCACTATTGCATCTGCCCCCCGCCCCCCACCACCACCACATGTGTGAGTTTATGTGAGGAGGGATCCCCCACAATATTTCCATGGTGGGGTGCTAGTCCCCTTCCCCCACCCGGTTCCTCTGCCCCTGGTATTTGTGGGCATTATGTTAGCACCTATGAGGCCGTAGCAGCCTATGAACACGCCAGGGAAAGCCCTCGGTCACGGTGCTAGCAGTATGTGCTCGGGCAGGCATGTCTATCCAAGGTGGGGAGATTTATTTCCTCTGCCTTTATAAAGTCAAACCCTTTGGTGACAGGCCTCCATTCTCCCTACGGGAAATGACAGTGTTTTGTTGTGGATGAGCGTTCCCCAGGCCATGCTGGATTCTGCTCGCCTCTCCTGCTGACAGCACGGGGGTCATCCTAGCAGGACTCCTGCCCCGGGCTCTTGCACAGATACTCCTTTGTCTAAAGGAAGCTGGGCACCATAACCCACAACTGATAACCCTCCTCCGCAGCTCACAATTCAGACCTGCTCCCTGGCCAATCTCCCTGTCCAGCGCTGGCTGAGAGAGGAACGGAGCAGGTAGCAGGAATGTGAGTTGTGAAATGCAGCGTTGATTGCAAACAACCTGAGCCAGGTATCGTAGACGCAAACACTAGCCAGATAACCAGCCAGCCAAATGTGCAGGGCCCTGGTGTCAGGCCTGAACGCCCTCCCCTCCCCCCGCTCCCCCACCTCGGGGTGACCCCAGGAAGGAATCTGGCCCTGTGCTTCCTTAGTGTTGAACAATCCATTCATTCTCTCTGTATAAATGTTTAAAGTGGCGGAGTGAAATTCAGTGTGATCAAATTGACGCTCGCTGAAAGGTGGAATTCAGGTGGGAGGAGATGCCAAAGACAGGACTAAGGACATTTTCCTTCTCTATTTCAATGTTCCATGGTTCCCACTACAAGAAAAAAATGCAGAGAATTCAAAGGGGGGGACACAAAAATGATCCAGGGGCTGGAAAACAAGCTGTACCAGGTGAGGGTAGAGGAGCTCAACGGATTCAGCTGATCAAAGGGAAGCATCGTGCGGTGACTTGATTGCTGGGTCTGACACATGGACAGGAGAACGGCTACTGGGCGGCGTTTCAGTCTTGCTTACAAAGACAGAACAAGATCCAATGGCTGGAAGCCGGATTTAGACCAACTCAGCCGTGCAGTAAGGTGCAGCCGTTTCTTGGCAGTGGGGGTGGTTAGACGTTGGAACTGTTCACTGGGGCGGTGATGGCCTTTACAAGGAGCTTAGAGACCTTCTAGAGAGAGAGGCTTTGGCAGAAATTCAGCTACTTGTGCGTGTTATGGGTAAGCCTGGATGGGCATGGACATCCCATCCAGCCTGGGAATCTGTGACTCTGTGAATTCCCATTCATCCCCTGCCTTCAAAGGCCACAGGGAGAGTGGGGTTGCCAGGATTGCCCTCCTGATAGGGTTGCCACTCGTCCAGTTTTCACCCAGACAGTCCGGTTTCTGGCTTGTGCGGCCCAGCACTGTTTGACAAGCCCTGATCTGGGGAGGAATAGGCAGATCGGGTGCGAGGCCTTGGGGGGAAGAGGCAGAGCAGAGGCAGGGCCTTGAAGGAAGAGGTAGAGCAGGAGGCAGGGCCTTGGGGGTCCGGCTACCAACCATTAGATGGGTGGCCACCCTAGCCCTCAACCTTCTCATAACATTCTTTAGGCTTCAGCTGGTTACCTCCAGGGGTCAGGAAGGAATTGCCCCCTCGATACGCAGTTGTAATTGTGGGGTGGGGCGTGGCAGGTTGTCTTCCTGTGAAGCATCAAAAGTTGGCCACGGTGAGAAATGGGGTACTGGCAGGGATGGACCAGTGTTGTGAGGCGGTGCAGAGCATCCTCTGCTTACATACCTGGCTGGTGGGTCTTGCTTACATGTGGAGGGTCTAACTGAGCCCCAGATTTGGGGTCAGGAAGGAATTTCTCCCTAGTCAGCATGGCAGGGACTTAGGGGGCTTTCACCTTCCTCTGCAGCGTGGGTCACCTGTCAGGATACCCAGGCAGGTCTCAGTTCCTGCCACCACAGACACCTCGGACATTGCTGGCATCTCACACTCTCCTGGTCTCTGCCTGTAGGGACAGTTAATTAAAGTTGGCTTCAGTGTGGTTAAGAACATAATATCTGCTTTATGGTTTGTGACTAGGACTGGAAAGGCCCCAATCAACACATAAAAGAAGGTCATGAGAATAATAAGTAATATTGCTTATACTGTGGGAAAGACAGTTGGACTGCTCAAGTGAAAAACTGCAGTAATAAGACAAAGGGAAACTGTCTTAAAAGAAACAAGCGAAAACCTTCCCATGGTTCTCCTAGTAGGCACGGGGGGGAGGGGGAGGAGATAAGAAAGGAAGACCTTGGCAGAAGGGAAGGAGCAAGGCTGAACTTTTTCAAACTGGGATTTGCTAAAGCTAGCACGTTAGCTGGGGTGTATAAACAGAGCGGTGGATGTGAAGGTGCTTTGTCAGACCTGACCTGATCACGCCGTTGCACGGCAGGCTGAGACGGTCATCCCCAAGGCTGTCCCGTTTGTAAGTATACTGATCGCATGCTTGTGAACACTTTGTTACTGTGCTGGGCGTAGTGACGGCTGGTTTTAGATTGTAGATATGTGTGTAGCAATTGTATAAATGCCACTTGGCCGTTGGATTTAATCAAGGACTTTCTGGTTAAATTGGTGTTCTGGTAGTACCCTGCCTAAATGATAATAATTCCAGTGTTCTGGGGAGCCACGAAGGGTCACCCGCTGGCATTAATTTCAGTTGCTCTAAAGCCCCTGACTGAAGGCATAGAGACCTGTCCTCCAGGGCCAGGATAATTTCTCTCCTAACGAGAAAATCAATAGCAAAAGAGAGATGGAAGGTGCTTTGGATACCTGTGTGGAAAGCTTCTTGGCAAAGCTTGGCAGAGGTCTGTCGAGTGCCACTGAACTTTTAAAGAATAAGCCCCGTGGGTGACCTTGAAGACAAATATTAACACTGCCTTCTTAACCCCCCCCCCAGGGTAAAGAAAGCCAGCCGAAGGCAGTGGCGTTGCACTTGGTGGCTAAGGCTTTGCAGGCAAAGTGCGCCACCTTGACGGATAAGTGCAAAAAGCACAAAACTCAGCACAGGGCCGTGGAGAGAAATCAGCTCTGAGTGTGTCACTTTGGGAGGTAAGTGATTTAAAGAACGAGCACACGGAGTTCAAAGTAGGTTTTGCACAAATTCTCACCTCAGAGTTCAGGGGAAACTAACCAGTCCGGGGCTGTGGACATGTTAAAAAACTGGAAGGCGTCATCCTGAGGGTGCTAATGGCTTAAACACTTGGTTTAATAATGAAACCCAGTTATAGCAGTACAGCTCGGGGACAGTCACACTCGGTGGAACCCTGGTAGTCAGATCATGCAAACAGGAGGTTAAGTGGTAAAATCACCACCACTCTGCCTTTGTCCCCAGGAGCCTTTACAGCCATTTCGAAGGAACATGGACTCTTTGCCCAAAGAAATGCCCTGTGAATAATCAGTTGTAAATGGCTGCTGCAGGCAGAGGGACAATAGCATTTGACTATGAGCGATTTAGACAGAATCACTGAAAAGTTCAGAGGGATTTCTGTGAGGTGGGACCAGGGCCGGCCTTAGGATTTATGGTGCCCTAGGCGAGATTATTAAACTGGTGCCCCTGTGCCTGATCTGCTCTTAGCAACACAAACATAAGCTTATAGTATTGGAAAACATGCCACATTCACATTATTAAAACCAGTTTAACTTAATTAAGCACACTATAATGCTGATGGACTAGCACTAAAGAAGCAGCACTATAGAAAAAATTCTGATATGACAGAATGATGCAAATAATATATTTTTTTTAATTTATCAAAATTTTATTGGAAATTTATATGAAGAGGTATTGAAACAAAGATTTGTTTTTAATTAGAAGCAATCTTTCTGGCTTTTTTGGCTGCAAAATCAGTAATAATGTCATCGTATGACAAAGACAAAGTCGTGTCTTGTTCGATTGCAAGAATAGCAAGACCAGTCAAGCGTTCCTGACTCATTGTAGAGCGGAGATAATTTTTAATGAGCTTTAGTTTTGAGAAACTCCGTTCTCCTGATGCTACTGTTACAGGAATTGTCAGTAGAATAGGAGTGGCAATGTACACATTAGGATATATGTCAACAAGTTTGCGGGTATGAATAAACTGTACAATGTCCATCACCGATTTTGCATGTGGCAACATTGATGACAGTGTACTCAATTCTTCGTACAGTTCAAGTCCATTTAAATCAAAACTATCACCGTGCTTCAGGAGGCTCTCTAGATTCTTGCACTTTGTCATTAGTTGCTCTTGTTTTCCTATTTTGTTGAATTTAGTTATGTCATACAAAAATCCAAACTGTTCGTGGTGTACTTGCAAGGTATTAAACCTTTCATTAACAGCAGATACTGCTTTATCCATCACAACATTAAAAAATTCAACCTCAAATTTCTTTTCTGGATCATCTATGGGCATGATCTGCTGTACAGATTCTTCACAAAGAAGTGTCCCTGGCCTTTTTCACTCATATTAACTATGTATTTACTTTATGAAAGTTGGAGAAAACATTGTGAAAACGTAAAACATTGGCTGCCCAACTTCTGGGCTGGCAAAAGTTATACTGACTCACAGGGAAAAAAAAAAGCAGGAGAATCTTAGTACGACATATGGTCACTCTATACCAGGGATCGGCAACCTTTCAGAAGTGGTGTGCCAAGTTCACTGTAATTTAAGGTTTCTCGTGCCAGTAATACATTTTAATGTTTGTAGAAGGTTTCTCTCTATGTCTATATTATATAAATAAACTATTGTTATTATCTGAGGTCTTGGCCACCGATCCTGCTCAGGCCACTGCCAGCTGAGTAAATGAAACCCCAAACCGGCAGCGGGCTGGTGGCTGGAACCCTAGACAAGGATCCCAGGCCCTGCTCAGCCCGCTGCTGGTCTGGGGTTCTGACCACCAACTCCTGCCAGCCAGGATCCCGGCCACCAACGCCCCCTCAGCCCGCTACCAGCCTGGGATTCTGCTCACCCAGGCTGGCAGGAGGCAGAGTGGGGCTGGCGGCTGAGCTCCTGACTGGCAAGGAGCCGACAGCCGGAACCCCGGATTAGCAGTAGGCTGAGTGCTGCTGGCACCCCAGACTGGCAGCAGACTGAGCCACTCAACCCCCCACCGGCCTTGCTCAGTCCGCCACCAGCCCGCTCAGCCCGCCATCAGCCCGCTCAGCCTGCTGCCGGCTGAGTGAATGGAACCCCAGGCTGACAGCAGGCTGAGTGGTTCAGCTGGCCTGCTCAGCCCACTGCCAGCCTGGGATTCCTTGGGGGTCTCCAGGCCAGCAGCAGGTGCTGAGTGGGGCCGATGGCTGGTATCCCAGCTGGCAATAGGGCAGCAGCCGGAGCCCCAGAGCAGTGATGGGCTGAGCCGCTCAGCCTGCTGCTGCATACCATCAAAAATCAGCTCACCTGCCACCTTTGACACGTGTGCCGTAGGTTGCCGACCCCTGCTTTATACACTAGTAAGGAGATGAGCATATTACAGTTGTTGGAGGGCTCTTATCAGGAGTAACAGGCTATAGGAAAGTCAGTCAACATTTTTTGTTTCTCTGATGAAAACTGACCCACTCCCTGCCTCAAACCAAACCTGTCACTAATAATTGTCAACAACTTAATTTTCTGTTTTTGGCTAAGATATTGATTAAAAAAAAATATTGAAATTGGATTCAGGATTGTTAGTAAGAATTTTTGGCAAACAAAGTTGTTAAATGACAATCTAAATGGCAACACAGTACTGCTTTCATGCTTGGCTCACCCCCCAGCCCGCTGGTCCAACAGCTGTAGTAGAGGAGGAGATAGGTGGAAAACTGCAGGACCCCAAAATCCACCTCTTGGGGTGCAGAGTGGCAACAGCAGCAGCAAACCCTCAGGTCCAATCACACGCCAATGGGCACCGCCGCCAGCCCAACAGACCATGGTGAAGTTAGCACAGCATCTGATCTCAGGGACGGGGCACCCATGGAGCCACAGCAGCTCATCCTGCCCTGTGCAGCTCCCCCCGGATGAGATGGATAGCTGGCAGCTGCCAGCCCGGGGGAGAGGCGCTCCCCAGCTAGGGTGATAGATCCAGATATCCTGATTTTATAGGGCCAGTCCCGATATTTGGGGCTTTGTCTTATATAGGCACCAATTACCCCCACCTAGAGTGACCAGACAGAAAGTGTGTAAAATCAGGACAGGGATGGGTGGGGGTGGGGGTGGGGGGGTAAAAGGAGCCTATATAAGAAAAAGACCCCAAAATTGGGACTGTCTCTATAAAATAGGGATATCTGCTCACCCTACCCCAATCCCCTATCCTGATTTTTCACACATCTGGCTAACCCCAGCCAAGCCCTGTGTGGCATTCCAATTCTGGCTGCCTGCCTAGGAAGTGAGTTACTTTCACTTTCATTCCTCAGCAGGCAGCCAGCCTCCCCTCCCCCCACCTACCCCCCAGCACCTCACCCAACCCAGCCCTGACGGAGGGGAGGGAGGAGAGAGAGAGGGGTGCTCCTGGGGAGGAGGGAGAAAGGAGGGGGTGCTCCGTGGGGCAGGGGGGAGAAGAATGGATGTTATGGGAGACAACAAAGGATACTGGTTCCAGAGCCACAGAGCCTGCCGCACCTGACCTCAGCCGGGGGGAAAGAGTCACACTCACAGGTGAGCTCCTTTCCCAACCCCCACCCCTTCCCTTCCCAGAGACCCCAGCAGCCAATCCCATTCCTCAGACTGTGCTGCATTCGGCTCCCTCTAGGACCCAGCAGCCCTGCTTCTACACTGTCTGGGCTGCCTGCAGAGTGGTGCCCCCAGGCAGAGTGAGGCCCTATGCAGCTGCCTATTCTGCCTATGCCTAAGGATGGCCCTGGGTGGGACGGCTTCTCAGTGTACCAGTGGGGATGTAACCTGGGTACAGTCATGCAGGCAAATTATTAAGAGCTATGAGAGGAGCGTTGATCAGCCCAAAGAACAGATTGTAAGTAAAAAAGGGGAAACCATCTAGTACAAAAGAAATCCTGCCTGTGGGAACAAGACCAATCTCAGTGTAACAATCAGCTCACAGACAGCTCTGGTAGCTGAGACAGAGAAGGGAGGAAAAACAGCAGTAAAGCCAACCATTGCTAGGATACAGCAGTTACCAGCATCAGACCAGAACAGTTCTCGCTCCGGCAGAAAAACTTATTCGAAGCTTAAATATCAAAATAAAATGACAGGTTAGAAATGTGAGTGACTTCAGTGTGTCCTCAGCTCCTAACTCACAATCTACAAAGGGAAAACGGCAGGAGCATCAAACCATTTTTAGGAAGGAGGAGGGTTCGGAGGCTCCGCTGGGGGTGAAGCCAAGCAAGTTAAAAATATTTCTTTGGTCTCTTGTAATAAACGGTTTACAGCCCAGCAAGGAGCCACAGGGTTTAATTTTAGAAACCCCCCAGCTATTTAAACAGAAAAGGTAAAATGTCCCTGTGAAAAAAATTGGCTTTAAAAAAATCCACTAAAATCTATCCAAATCTTTCATTCAAACCTGCAGAACTGACAGACCCTTTTTGCGAAGCATAGGTTGCCAGTGTTTGTAGGGTTTGTTATTTAGCATGTAAACCTTTGCTTTTATACAGCTCAGCTAAGAACCAGAGGACGGAATTGTTGCTGTGGCAGAGTCGGCCGGGACCAGGAGAGTGGGGAGAGACCCTGGATCCTCTTTCAATAATAAAGCAGCAACTGAAAGAGCGGCAGGAGCAGAATGAAAAATGACAGAGCCAGCGCCCCTCAGGAGCAAGGGCAGGGGTGAGCTGCACAACGGAAGCAATGTTAGAACACAGGGCCTTAAGGTGGCCCTGAGCAATCAGACAGTCACTTTGATACGGATCCTCAAGCACAAAATAAAGTTGCCCCTCATGAGAAAATTGAGGTAGCTAATATAATGTTATAGCGAAGAAAAATGGAAGTTGAACTCTGGAAGGAATGTGCATTTCCCCCGGGACTGTGCAATGTATGTGGAAAAGAGGTAAAAGAAAGGTGAACAAAACATGCTACTTAATTCAACTCTTCTTTTTCCGGTGGCCGTGTGCTTCGGAAGCAGAAACCGACCCAGCACCAAAAAAAGTCCTTGCATTTCAGAAATGGCCCTTAACCGATGTAAATCTTTTCCAAACG
The DNA here is from genome assembly GCF_025201925.1 of Gopherus flavomarginatus. Taxonomy (NCBI): domain Eukaryota; kingdom Metazoa; phylum Chordata; order Testudines; family Testudinidae; genus Gopherus; species Gopherus flavomarginatus. Next base: position 3,723,088 of record NC_066617.1, on the reverse strand, counting down.
TTATGATGAATTGTGGTGTAAAGTAAATATTGTTAGGGAGTGAAACGCTACCTGGTGGTGTGGTGTAAATGAAAAAGAGTAATTGTATTAAAACTAAGTAACTGAATAATAGATTGAAATGCCCTAGATTGAAAACAAATCCAGCTAATGGTTTGAGGTTAAACCTGTTAAGAAAATGTTGTGCAATATAGAGATGATATTCTGGTGCACACTGCTGACAGGAAGCTCTTTAAAAGCATTGGAAACCCTGTTTGCAGGAGGTTTCCTTCCTGGGACTACCCCTGCAACCCAACCAGCAAGCTGCAGACAGACAGTAGGGTGACGTGATTTTGGAGCTGCCCCTCCCTGGTTCAGACCCAGCGCTGCCATCGCTGCTGTGCATGATGGGCTTTTGTCAGGATTTCATCCCTGCCTAGGCAATCGCTGCTCGTCTCTACCAGCTCCTGCAATAAAAGCTCAAGGAGGAATGGCCCTGCCCCTAGACATTAAAAGAGGGTAGCCGTGTTAGTCTGTATCCACAGGAACAACGAGGAGTCCAGTGGCACCTTAAAGACTAACAGATTTATTCGGGCATAAGCTTTTGTGGGTAAAAAACCTCACGTTAAAAGAGGCTTTACCACAAGCGCCAGGTCTTGGCACCCCAGATTAGAGAAAACTTTCTGGCTTGTTTATAGCGAGCAGGGATGCAGCCGTTTCAGCTGCATGGATGCAGGACAGAGGAAAACCTATTGCGTATGCATCCAGGATACTGAATGGAGCTGAACACACTTTTTGCCTGTTTGGTGGCCTCAACACATTTTAGATGGGGGTTGGGACGCATAAAACAGTACGTCACTCATACTCCCTTCAAGTATCCTTCGTCTGGTAAAACCAAGGGTGGGACAGTGTCTGCGCCCGCGAGTGTCCTGGAAAAGGGGCCCTCACCTTTTCTCCCATGAGCAGTATAGCAGTTAAATTCTGAAGGGCTGCACCCTGAGGGGCTGAGAGCATATGTTGATGGGTTGGCCTATCACAGGTAGGGTGACCAGACAGCAAGTGTGAAAAATCAGGATGGGGTGGGGAGTAATAGGAGCCTATATAAGAAAAAGACCCCAAAATCAGGACTGCGCCTGTAAAATTGGGACACCAGGTCACCCTAGGCACAGGATCTGTGCAGTACAGGGGCAGTACGAACACTACCCAGTATGCGGAATTGGCTGCTGTAACAGAGGGATTCCCACTCTGTACCAAAGGACAAGTGCCGGCAGGTGTGATACGTTCAGACTCTCAGTGAGTGAGTGTCTCCCCTGGTGGAGCACGAATTTATTTTGCCTGCAGCTCACGAGCCTTGATGCTATCGAGCCCTTTTGTCCTGTGCCTGGGAACTCACGAGTCAATGGGGTGAGTCAGCAGAGTCTGTGGTTAAGGTAAAAGTTCACTGCAGACATGGGGAAGGCAGCAAGAAAACAGCACGGGGTGGATGAAGCTGCTGCGAATGGAGCTCCAGTGTGGGTCCCACCCCCCTGCTCATCCGGTCCTTGCTGGTCCCACTCCAGCACTTTGATTTAATAACATTCCAAGAAGCTGCTCCACAGGGATCTGCTCTTACACAAAAAGTAATGCACGGGGCGCGAAACCCGTTCAACGGCAAATCGCTCCTTGGTTTAGCTTCCCCGCTCTGATAGATGCTGGAACTTGGGGTGCTGCCCTACCCCCTAGCATGAGGTGGTTTCCATCAGACAGTTTGGTTCAATGACTCTCAGCACCCCCACGGTACAAATTACTCCAGCACCCCTGCCCACTTTGAATTCCTCCACAGCCTCTTCAAAGGGAAATGTTGTGATTGGTGCATGAGGTACCGTCGGGGGCCCACTAAAGTGCTGATGCCACTTAGCAGTGACTGATGAAGGCAGCCAGGTGGCCCGACTGGTAAAAAAGATGTAACCATACGTGTTAGCCGTTGCCTAGTTTGTGCTAATAGCAATCCACCAGGGAAAGCAGACTGTGGATTTCCCCAGGCACAGCACTTCTGAGAGCCATAGGAAAGATTGCAGATTAACTACACAGGGGAGTTGCCCCCGTGCAAGAAAAGGCAGCCAATATTTACGGGTAATCGTTGATGCCTCGCCTACTGGAAAAACCTCAACTCCTGTTACAGCCAAACTCTCAGTGGAACATGTCTTTTCTGGAGGATTCACCACACCATAGACAGTAACCAGGGAACAACCTTCACAGGGAAGGTGATGAAAGATGATTGCATCATGCTGGGACTAGAGTAAAAATTTCACATACCTTTGAGTCATAGAATCAGAGAATCTCAGGGTTGGAAGGGAGCTCAGGAAGTCATCTAGTCCCACCGCCTGCTCAAAGCAGGACCAACCCCAACTAAATCATCCCAGCCTTATCTCCCCAGGCTTCTGGCTCAGTGGAAAGGTCAAACAGAACGATCAGAACAATGCAAGGGAAGGTGGTATGTGAACCAGGCGAAGGCTGGGATGGAAAATTGCCTCTGATTCTTATGGTTTTAAGGGGAACTCAAAATAAACCAAGCGGGATCTCTCCTTTAACTGCCATGACAAGCTGAGAAATGAGACTCCCAGAGCATTTGTTCACTGGTCCCATGCCAAGCCTAATGAAGGAAGGGTTGGTCACAGAACAATGGGTCAGACCGCTGGAAAAAAATAGTGCAAGTCAGGTGCGTGTGTAGTGCAGAGTAGCAGGGATGGGATCATGCCAAAAATGAGGGCATGCTTTACCAACAAGCCCAAAATCCAGAGGGCAGAGCGCTGGTACTAACCCCGGAAAAAAACCCATTTCCAGCACCTAGGTGGTGAGGCCACTGCTATCTAATGCAAAGAAGGCAGCTCTGCAGTTCTCTGGTACGAATAGAAGCAGGACCTACAAGCAAGGATCGATGGCTACATGCTACTCCAGTTAAACCTGATTAATTGTTCCCACTAAGGCCATGTCTACACTAACAAGCTTATGGTGCCACCGATACAGCTGTGTTGCTGCAAGCGCATTTGTGTCGCCGCATTGTGCTCTCCCTTCGACATCATAAAGCCAGCTCAAGGAGCAGCGCTAGTGACATCAGCAGGAGAGCATCTCCCACCGACATAGCGCTGACAAAAATTATGTTGCTCCGGGGGTTGTTTTTTCACACCCCTGAGCAATAAAAATTTTGCTGACATGAGCGCTAGTGTAGGCGTGGCCTAGGGCAGCACGGGAAATCGTGGTTTGTTCTTCAGGCTGTTGGTAGCATCCGGAGAGGCCAGTGTGATTGTGCGTGGAGAAGGCGCATCAATAACAATCCGAGTTTGGGGATCTGAGGAAGCTACTGGCCTTGAAGTGACGGCCGGAGCCCAGCTCAGTCAGGGTGTGAAATAAACAATGCCACTGGATATCGCACACAATTCTGCAAGTGGCCTGAAGACAAGCGAAAAAAAAGCTGATTGCATAAGAATTGACAATTGTAGCATCAGTCTCTATTTAAGGAATGTACCTTGAGTTTTCCATATGTGCATGCTAGGCATGAGGGCCATTACGCTTTTTGTGTTTCCTGTAACATTTAATCGAACAAGCGTTTAGCAATGTGCACCCTTCGGAGCCATAAGGGTGGCACAAATACCGTACATTGGAAAAAAACCCACAATGCCCCACGGCGGAGGCAGGACCCAGTAACCGATGGGTATTAAGGCCCCTTAAAGAGCTGTTCAATTATGTTCAATTTATACATGTACCTGTGTTGTTCAACTTGACTTCACTGCATTTGCCAAAGGGATTATGTCTGCCAGGGTTTGGCCAATTGTAACGCACAATGATAAAGGACTCTTGGAAAGACTTTGTCGATAGAAATTCAGATATAAGCAGAGCCTGAAAGAATCGATGAATTCTCCCCTGACAGCTAGCTAGAAGCGGGAGAGACTTCAGGAGCAAACTATATTTACATGAACACACCCTCTCTGCTTAGATACCCAGCAGCTAGAGTGGTATCGCTCAAGTAATCAGCTTGGGCTGGTGGTGGGTTACAAATCACTTTAGTACTGAATGTAGCGAGAGTGAAATGCTGTTACCAACGTGTTGGCATTATTGTATGAATGAAAGGGAGCAGAACTGTGTTTAACCTGTCCCAAATGAGAGGACCACCCTCAGCTGAAAGGACCTTGTTAAACCAGAGATGTGAATGCCAGAAACCTGTTAAAGTAAAATGAGTGGGGACAGGTGTCCCAGCCAGGAGGTATGAACTCCTCCTAGGGATTCCCCCCCACCTGCAGACTGGTTTACCCCATTCCTCTCCACTGCTCAAAGAAAGAGCTAAATAGGCTTTATTATGAGACTCTGTGTTATTTTAAAGGCTCAATCAGAGCTGAAATCAGTTGTGGTGGGACTGTGTTTCTGCCCAGCCTGCAAAGAGCTGAAAATCACTAAGAGACGGATGTGCAGAGGTCACAGCAGAGAGGCAGGTGGCAGCAGAAGGTGACTGACATGACGAGTGGCTGGTGAAGCAGTGAGCAGAACAGGCCGCTGGCGAGGCAGTGAGGAACCACGGCTGGCAGGATGGCCAGCAGAGAGGAACCACGGCTGGTGGGTCAGCCAGGTGGCAAGGAGCAGCTGCTGGCAGGGCAGCAACCAAAGCAAGTGCTCAGATGCAGAGTAAGCAAGATGCCTTCTTCCCCGGGTGGGAGGTAAACTCACACAGATGCACCTCTGAACCCTGGGTCCTCTCTGACCAAGGACAACCCCCGTGAGTGGGGTATGGAGAGGAAGCGGAGGGAAGCACAGAAAAGGAACTGTTGGTTGTAGAACTCAAGAACATGAGGCAGAAGACTCTGCCCCAGGCACTCTGGGGTAGGCGTCCTGATCACAGTGTTATGTTTATGAATCCTGTTTGTGGCATTTTCCCTAATTAATGCCAGGTGACTTCCCTCCATTCATTAAAAGTTTCTTATCTACACTCAGACTCTGTGCTTGCGAGCAGGGAAGTATGGCCTCGCAGAGACACTGAGGGGTGCTGCGTAATTTTCCCAGGTTACTGGATGGGGGCTCAAGCCAGTTCTGTGTTGTATCGATGGAAAGGAACCCCTAGATATTGAACCTGGCCCTGGTTGCTGCCGGCTCTCCCTGGCAGAAGGGTTACACACAGGTAAAGGCACCTGAATCAATTCAAAGGTGAAGTCAATGGCACAGATCCACTAGTGATATAACAGGATGGTTTGGAGCTGGAGCATTAATCTGGAACAAGGAGGGCATTGAGACTCTAGGGGAGCATGAACAAACTTTCGAACACAAGCTGTCTGGGACATACTTAGCCCAAAGAATGAGCAAAGCAAGAAACTCATGAACCAAGAACTTCTGCATGTATCTAACATGCATGATGTCATTAATTTGTGTAAAGAGGTACAGCCTAAAATAAATGAAATAATCAGCCAAACCAGTGAGGATCATCAAAGCAGGGCAATCATCAGGGCCATGACACGTTCTGTGGGTGCAGAGTGAAGGACATAAATCCACGCTGTGTAGAGGTCAAGCATAGTAGTTTCTTACACACAGCGCTGGTGGCGTTTCACCTTGTTTATTAGGCTCAGAGACACTGCCAATTAATTGATTACAATGGAATATATGAATTTTCCATGGGCAGGGGAAAGTGACGAGGTAGGCAGTTCCACACCCCAGGATAGGTTTTGCACCAAGACAAGATAGCACATTAGCCAATGGTTAAAAGGTTACATTATGTCTCCACCCATGGTCTCATGTTAGCAAGTTAACATTTAATTAATACTTTGATAAAATGTTATTAGTATAAAATATATGTGTTGAATTCTGATATGGGGTCCATAGGAATGGGTAGCTCCTCTAATTGTCCAGCAGATACATTCCTAGGGGTTAAAGCAAAGAAACAATGAAAGTACACCTCTACCTCGATATAACGCTGTCCTCGGGAGCCAAAAAATCTTACCACGTTATAGGTGGAACCGTGTTATATCGAACTTGCTTTGATCCATCAGAGTGCGCTGCCCCACCCCCTCCTCCCGCACATCAGCCCGGAGCACTGCTTTACTGCATTATATCCGAATTCGTGTTATGTCTAGTCGCGTTATATTGAGGTAGAGGTGTATATGGCAATAAAGATTGTCTCCTTTGTGTTTTAAGGCAGGCATTGGTCCCTTGGAAGGGGAGTGGGAGGATGCCATATCTTATACTGACATGTGCCAACTTTTCATAAACTCAAGGTTGGATCTGTGGGAAGAATGTTCCCTACAGAAGAGATTGTCACAATAGGAGCAGGGATCCTTTGTTCAATCTGCAACACAATCTAAGACACAATTATTTAGTTCTTAGCTCCAACACCTGGCAATTTGCTGACTAGTCTTATTTTAGAAAAACAAGATTATCTGTTTACCCCCAGTTTTCTCTTAACTGATCACTATTTCCTAGGCCTCTGGTCCCTTGACCATATTGTGGACTTTGGGTCTGGAAAAGAGCTGGCACAATCCATATAGCAGGTTGTTATATAAAATGCACAAGGATTTTACCCCTTCAAGGGGTATGCACTAGACAAAATCAAAGCCACTCTTTCTGATATAGAACACAGTAAATCACCCTTTTTTATCACCACAGAGAAATGGATAACTTGGTGTGGCAAAGATCATATTGATTGGTATAAAATAACAACAACAGCAAAACCTTGCATAGGTCCAGTGCGATGGGGTTAATTGTGGGATGAATACAGGACTCCTTATCCCATTCACGATAGCAGCAATTGCAAAACACCAGACCATTCAAACCATTGTTAGGATAGCACCTGTAGGAGCCCAGGAAGACGCTGCAACCCATAAGCTTGGAAGGAATTAGTTTCTCCTCCATACTGTTGCCAGATAAGGTCTGGAAAGCCCCACACTTAAGAACAAAAGAACAGCCATAGTGGGTCAGACCAAAGGTCCATCTTGCCCAATGTCCTGTCTTCCAACAGTGCCAAGTGCCAGCTGCTCCAGAGGGAATGAACAGAACAGGTAATCATCAAGTGATCCATCCCCTGTCGCCCAATCCCAGCTTCTGGCAAACAGAGGCTAGGGACACCATCCCTGCCCATCTTGGCTAATAGCCACTGATGGATCTATCCTCCAGGAACTTATCTAGTTCTTTTTTTAACCCAGTTATATAGTCTTGGCCTTCACAACATCCTCTGGCAAAAAGTTCCATAGGTTGTGTGAAGAAATACTTCCTTTTGTTTGTTTTAAACCTGCTGCCCCTTAATTTCATTTGGTGAACCCTAGTTCTTGTGTTATGAGAAGGAGTAAATAACTTTTCTTTATTTACTATCTCCACACCAGCCATGATTTTATAGACTTGTCCCCTTGGTCACCTGGGGGACACCGACAGGTGCAGATGAAATGTCTTGCAGACAGTTGCCAACACGTGGGTTCAATCTCCAAACTGCCCAGTGCGGCTGAGAGGCTGGGGAAGTGAGGAAAGGCAAACCGCCTAGTCTGGGAATGGTAAATAGAGAGTGGTGGCTGGAAGTAGCCACTTTCGGTGCAGATCCAAAGATGGTTATTCTGACTGGCCAACGTCTTGTCTCACACCTGAATTCACTGTGCTGATAGGTGGAAAGATCTTACATCTCAGACACATTTTTCATAATGGAACTGAATTACAGGCTGAATTCAGATTACAGGAAGATGCTTTAAAAGCGGTACCCAAGTCTGGGCATCCTATTCCTCAACCTGTGGAACTCTTTGCCAGAGGATCTTGTGAAGGCCAAGACTATAACAGGGTTCAAAAAAGAGCTAGATACGTTCATGGAGGATAGGTCCATCAATGGCTATTAGCCAGGATGGGCAGAGATGGTGTCCCTAGCCTTTGTTTGCCAGAAGCTGGGAATGGACGACAGGGGATGGATCTCTTGATGGTTACCTGTTCTGTTCATTCCCTCTGGGGCACCTGGCACTGGGCACTGTCGGCAGACAGGATACTGGGCTGGATGGACCTTTGGTCTGACCAGTCTGGCCATTCTTATGTTCTTATTCCTCCCTTGAACCTGGCTCGTAAAGGCTTAATAGGCAGGAACAGGAAATTTAGTAGTTAACTAGCCCATCCTGGTGGGAACAACTGTACAAAGTGGGACTACATCCACGGTGAAGATTTCAATCAAAGCTTCAGTAGCTAGCAAGATGATTGTGGTAAATGTTCTTCTGACTTCGTATTGTCGAGGTTATTGGTTGTACAAAATGTTGCAAAATCAGAAACAGAAGTATGTTTGAAATGCTTAATGTAATAAAGTCCATATGGTATGTAGGGTGTTAAGGAGGGAAATGTAGGGGTAATTACTTAAGGTTAGCTTAAGTTTGGTTAAGAAAATAATATCTGCTTTATGGTTTGTGGCTAGTACAGAAAAGACCCCAATCAACAGATAAAAGAAGATCATGAGAATAATAAGTAATATTGCTTATACTGTGGGGAAATGATTGGGCCAAAAAGGAACTGCTCAAGTGAAAAGCTGCAGTAATAAGACAAAGGAAAAAACGATCTTAAAAGAAACAAGCGTAAACCTTCCCACGGTTCTCCTGGTAAGCCTGGTGGATGCGGGGAGGAGATAAGAAAAGAAGGCCTTGGCAGAAGGGAAGGAACAAAGCTGAACTGCTTCAAACTGGGATTTGCTAAAGCTAGCAAGTTAGCTGGGGTGTATAAAGAGAGCGGTGAATGTGAAGGTGCTTTGTCAGACCCGACCTGATCACGCCGGGGCACAGCAGGCTGAGACAGTCATCCCCAGGTCTGGCCGGTTTGTAAGTATACTGATCACATGCTTGTGAACGCTTTGTTACTGTGCTGGGTGTGGTGACTGCTGGGTTTTAGACTGTCAGACGTGTGTGGAGCAATTGTATAAATACCATTTGGCCATTGGGTTTAACCAAAGACTTTCTGGTTAAATTAGTGCTGCGGTGAGACTCTGCCTGAATAATAACAATCCCAGTCCTGCCTGTAGCACACAACAGTTTTGTTTCTTGGGGACTGAAACACTTTAGTTTAGCTGACGTCACAGGGCTCAGGGGAGGGGGTTTGGGTGGAATGTCGTGGCCTGTGCTAGACAGACAGTCAGAGGAGATGATCTCATGGTCTTAGACTTTATGAAACACACCAGGCACTGGTTGACAGCCCTGGATCCTCCGCCCCCTGACCAGGCCCAGCCTGGGAAGCAGCAGTAGGGGCTTCCCTGACACATTGCCCCCCACCAGCGTGCCTCATCTCCTTAAGGCAGTTCAGTCTTCAGAGCCCATTCACTTCTTGCTGATGGCAGCTTTGATCTGTGGGGACTCCACAGGCTGAGCGAGCCCAGGTTAAAAAAACTTGCAATCTTTAGCCTTCCTTAAATACTCCTCCTTTTGTTTTATGCCCAGTGCTCACAAGCACAGCGTTGTTTACGGGAGCGGCAGGTTAAGGTCAAATTGGTAAACTGAGGCACAGGGCTCCTTTTAGGGCAGAGGATCTGGGATTTCTGTGAGGAGCCAGTGTCAGGCTGGAGTTCGCAGGGGAACAATTCAAAGGGGCTCAGGGCCTGGGGTGCCCCTACCTTTAGCCTGCCCCGCGAGGACAGGACTGGCATTCCCCAGAGGAGTGTGCATGCAGATGGGGTCAAGGAGCTGACGTCCAGGCAAGACACTCTCATGTGGGTGGCAGGAGGGTAACAAGGACACTCAGAATCCTGATTGCCCCGAGAACCGTCACATGGGTTCCCTGCTAGGAGGCTGTTCCCGAGATAAAGGTGCCTGATTAGGACAGTGAAAGGCACCCTAGAAATCCTGCTGCTGGAGCTGGTTGGGCAATGGGAATTTTCTAGTAGGAATCAAAAAAAAAAATCCCGCAAACTCTTTTGGTTAAATAAACAAATAAATGGTTCTCCAAAACTGGGTTTTGGTTTAAAAAAAATAAGTTTGGTTTTAGAAAATAAAAAAAACCCTGAACATTTTTATCCCAAACTAAACATTTTTACTCAAATATTTATTTTTTTTTAATTGGGAAAAATGGAAGAACTTTGACAAAAGTGAAAATTTTCTGCAAAAATGTTACCTTGGCCAAAACCCATTTTCCATCCGACAAGCAAAGGGCCTTAGCTCCAGCTCCTGCTGCAGGTAAGTGTGGGCCCAGCAGCTCCCCAGCCCCTGGGAGGGGCTTGAGCTAGTGCGGAGCATGGGAGCTCCCTTGGACGGCTGCCACCACAGCTGTCACTCTGAGCTGCCTAGGGCTGCTGTGACTGGGGGAGACTGAATTAATTTCACTACAGTCAGCTGACTGGGAGCTATTCAGCAGAACAAAAAGCAGACAGGAATTGGGAATATTTCCTTGTAGCCCTGCAGACCCTGGCTGCCAGCCAAACTCAATGCTAGGGAGGCGTTGCTGGAGATACTGTAGACTTGGTCTTCAAAGGATTGTTAATATCCAAGTGGAGAGCAAGCCATTGCCCATGTCCATGTCCTCTTTGCATCAGGTGTTACCAGCCCTATCCCTGACACCAAGGCTAGGAGTTCTGCCACAGGCAGCACATGCACCCCCGTTTGGGGAGGCTAGCCCCCTGCCCCACCTCTTCCGCCCAAGGCCCCGCCCCCACCCCTTCTGACTGAGGCCCCAGCCCCACCCCACCCCTTCCACCCAGCCATCCCGCCAGCCCACGGTGCCCAGAGCAGCCCAGAGCCAGCCAGGGCCAAGTCCTGAGCCCGGCAGCCCAGAGTGGAGCTCTGAGCCCCGCCTCCCCCAGCTTCCATTACCCGCCACCGTTGAGTCCAGCCAGCGAACGGGTTGTGGGGGCAGATCGGGACTTACTCTGTTACAGGTAGCAATGCCTCTAGTTAAGGTTACCAGCCACTTCTGATGTTACGATCCGCTTTACAGATGCTTATCACTTTGCCAAAGTTAAACATCCGGAGGGCCTTGGCTTTCTAATACAGTAGTACAGTAAGTAGTAATACAACTGACTGATCTGAGGGCAAAACTTTTGGGACAGAGCAATATCAGCAGTCGCTCCTCCACAGTGAAACTCCACACCAGAGATCACAAATTGCCCATGCTGGGTGTTTGCCTCGGGCTGATGTGTTCTGGGAAAGTTCAGCTAACATGGCTCAGCCATTGTGAGAACGAGGTCAGGGGAAAATACCGTGTTTTGCCCATTTTTTTTAAAAAACCCACCTTCTCTCAACCATTTTGCTGAGAAGTATTAGTGACTCCATGCTCTGGAGAGGGCAGGGTTGTCACCTTGGCATCAGGAAGGTGCCTTTTGCCATTCCCATGAAAACCCACCCAACTGGGGCCAAGTCAGGAGCCTCTGAAAAATGTCAGTTCGCACAAGCTCAGTAAAGACTTGCTAGAGTCTAGCAGTTCGAGTCACTGGAGATGCCCTCTGCCCTGTGAGCGTGGCCTGCCCCCAGCTCTCACACGGCTCCACACTGAGCATGTGCCGTCTCAGGGCTGCAGAGCCTGAGCAGGACTTTCCTGGCAATTGCACCTCCCGGGTGCCAGGGGCCAAGAACTGGGAGCTGGGAGCCTCACGTCTCATGTGCTGCTCTGCTAGGGGCTAGGCCGGGAGAAGTCTGAGTGAAATGTGGATGGCTGAGGGCCCTGGCCGAGGGGGATTCTGGAGGGCAGAATGGAACATGGGAATGGGGGGCAGGCGCTGGGATGAGAAGCCAGGGGAGACGAGGACTAGGAGAACTGGGTAGGGGACTGGGACGCTGAGCTGGGGTGGGGGGCTGGGACATGAAGGTGATCGGGGGCGGATAGGGACTGGGGTGAGGAGCCAAGGGTGCATGCAGGTGGGACGACTTGGGGAGAGAACTGGGTAAGTGGCAGGGGTCCTGTGGAAAACATAGGGCTCTGGCTCTGAATTCTTTGCTTCCGCATACAACCACAAAAGGGAAGGCTGGCCTGGTGGTGAAAGCACCACACTGGGTCTCGGGGGAGCGAAGGAGTCTCCCTGCTCCGCAAACACAGCCTGCCCATATGACCCAGGGCATCCCTTAATAGCGCCGTGCCTCAGTTTCCCAGCTGTGCAGTGACACTTCCTTTCTCTCACCCTGTGGCTTGTCTATTTAGACTGGGAAGTGTAGACTAAAACTTGTTCCACCGTGGGAAAAGTGGCTGGGTTTAGCGAGCTTGTGTTCGCTAAGCCCAGCCTGAACGGAGTATATGGCCAGCATCCAGCACGACCTGTCCATTAGAGGGCTACTACTTGCTCGGGCGCGGATTTGTCCTCGTGACCAACCATGCCCCTCTTCAATGGGTGCAGCAGAACAAGGAGAAGAACACAAGAGTGACCAGGTGGTTCTTATCCTTCCAACCTTTCTAAAGGTTTATTCATAAAGATAAAAAGGTAGAGATGGGAGCTAGAATTGGTTAAATGGAATCAATTCCATACAGTGATGGCAAAGTTCTTAGTTCAGGCTTGTAGCAGTGATGGAGAAAACTGCAGGTGCAAATCAAGTCTCTGGAGAACATTCCCCGCTGGGATGGGTCATCAGTCCTTTGTGCAGAGCTTCAGCTTGTAGCAAAGTCCCTCCAGACGTAAGAAGCAGGATTGAAGACCAGATGGAGATGAGGCATCAGCCTTATATAGGCTCTTCCAGGGGTAAGAACCCTTCTTTGTTCTTACTGTGGAAAATTACAGCAAAATGGAGTCTGCAGTCACATGGGCAAGTCCCTGCACACCCTGCTGAGTCACAAGGCATATCTGCCTCCTCTCAATGGGTCAATTGTGTAGCTGATGGTCTTTAATGGGCCATCAAGCAGGCTAGGCAGAGCTAACACCAACTCGTCTGGGATTTTTCCCAGAACTACAGCACCAATTTGGAATACAGACAGTATACAGCCAATACTCATAATTTCAACTACAAAATGACACACACATACAGACAGCATAACCATAACCAGCAACCCATAACCGGGTCTTAGACACTTTATATGACCCCCTTTACATAAGATTTGGTGCCACTACAGGACCTTGGTTGCAAACCATGTTCTATATGGTCCCAGTTTATATCAATAACGTCACATTCAGCATCTACACTGTCTTGTAAACGTGTGCTCACAGTTGCTGCACCAGGTCTCGCTAATGCTGCCCTGCTGTACTACACGGCCCTTCTGACTTGGGGCTGTGTCTTGAGCTGCGTCCACACTGCAAACGACAGGGGTTGGACCCTAGTCACAGCAGGACTAGCAGCCAGAGGCACTGACTTCCCCAGTTCCCGGGACCCCCGCTCCACTCCAGGCCGCGCTCCCATTCCCCCCACCCTTCCCACCCCTGCCCTGTTCTGCCCCCTCCCCCCACCTCTTCCTATCCCCCTCTCTGCCCCCTCCCCCTCAAAACACCCCTCGAACACCGCTGAACAGCTGATAGCGGCAGGCAGGAGGCACTGGGAGGGAGGGGAAGAAGCTGATTGGCGGAGCCACAGACGAGCGACATAGGTTAGGGGGTTGTTACAGAAGTGGATGGATGAGATTCTGTGGCCTGCGTTGTGCAGGAGGTCAGACTAGATGATCATAATGGTCCCTTCTGACCTTAAAGTCTATAAGTCTATGAGCGGGAGGGCTGGGGGGGGGAGGGGGAGGAGCTGATTGGCAGAGTCGCTGACGAGCAAGAGGGCTGGGGGGGAGGGGGAGGAGCTGATTTGCAGAGTCGCTGACGAGCGGGAGGGCTGGGGGGAGGGGGAGGAGCTGATCTATGGGGCTGCTGAGAACCCACTGTTTTTTTTCCAAGGGTGCTCCAGGCCCAGACCTGGAGTACCCACGAATTCAGCACTTATGCTAGCAGGGGCCTAGGATCTGGGTCCTGAGCACTTGCTGACCCAAGTCCATTTTGTGTGTAGACGGAAGCAGGGCTGGGTCTCAATCCAGAGTCAGACCCTGGGCTTAGTGTGCAGGGTAGACATACCCTGAATGGACCCGGGAGCAGGAGAGAGAATAACACAATAAGATCCCTTAGTAGCTCCATGGGGCTTTTCTTCTTCCAAGCTCTCAGCAAAGATGAATTAATCCAGGCAGGCGACTTGGAAAACGGGGCCTGCAGAAATAAAGGCAATGAGGAGCAATCACCCTCCCCCTTCTCTGGGACTGGCAGTTTCGAAGCCTGTCAGACTCAGCTGGAAGGGTTCAGGGCCCCGCGAGCGGGAGATCTTTGATGTCTCCACAGCTTTGCTGCAGCAGGAGCGTGATTGACGGGCCCGTCTCTCCAGCCTACGGTCTGGCCGGTGGGAACGCAGCGAAAGAATTGCCAGGGGTACATGGGGAACAGAGCCAGCCCCGGCCTAGCTCTGGGAGCTTGTCTCCTGCCAGATTAAGAGTGGAATCTGAAGGGGGGGCAGGGCGCCGTTTTTCCCACCCCCTAGAGGATTCCAGAGCAGGCGCCTGCCCATGTGATTCAGCAGCAGGCTGGGCCCTAGGACAGGGAACTGACCCTGCATGTCTCCTTTTACCCCCCTCACTTTGGTAGGGCTGACGGGATCGGAGAAAGACTCATTAGCCCCTTCCGGGGAGGGGAGTGTTTGGAATTGTTCCCCACGCTCTATTCTTCAGGGTTTTGTCCCATTTGGTTTGACATGAGCAAGAGTGTGATCCAAAGCCCACACCATTGACTACGCCGGTCTTCGGCTCAGACGCTGTCATGCGGTTCTCACCGTAAATCAGCCCTGCCATCCCCTGGTGCTTTAGTGTGGCTCTTCTCTGAACTCCCCCCAATTTGCCAGCATACTTCTGCGGGGGGCAGAGCCGAGTGCAGGATCCCCGGGAGAGTGGGGGGCTCCTCCCCAGAGCTGGGCCGAGAGGGGCTGTTCTCTCCCTGATCCGGGGTGGGCAGCCTCTGCAATGCCAGCTCAGAGCCGGGCCAGATCTTTTTGCTGCTCTGTGCAGACTCCACCCCCCAGGCTCTCCACTCATCCTGTTTTGCACAGTACAGTGCCCGCACCTTGCGCCTTTAACAGCAGGGATTCCCATCCTTGCTGGGCCGGAGCACTTACTGTCCAGCCCAGTGTATGCATGTTTGTGGTGTGAATTCCTGCTCAGTCTGGGAGGGAGTGGATTATATCCCCCCAGGTGGGTCCTGGCTGAATCTCACTTGGCTATCTCCTGCCCCCACCCATGGTGCACAACCCCAAAGGGCCCCCTCCCAGAATACTCCGGAAGAGGGGAGGTCTGAGGACTGCTCAGAGGGGCTGCTGGGACATGTCAGTACACGACGGTGATCATCACCCCTCCCTTGTGGCCCTTACGCTAGTTTTCAGCCCAGGTGGCAGGACTCTGCTCCAGTTTGCATGAACAGTAGACGAGCAGTGAGCCATCCTGTGCACCCAGCCCGTCTCCATGAAATCAGGCTGGGTTGTGGTGCCCTCATTCATTCTCCCACTCCTTTGCGTTGCATCCGCCTGCTGCAACTTGTCATTCACCTAGACCAGGGGCTCGCTACCTTTCCAGATGACTGTTCCCCTTTCAGGAGGCTGATTTGTCTTGCGTATCCTCAAACTGCACCTCACTTATAAATTACTTGCTGACAAAATCAGCAGGGCCGCCCGCCGGTTGCACTTCAGCAGCAGGTCCCACTTCGGCAGTAATTCGCTGGTGGGAGGTCCTTCCGCCCCGGAGCGGAGGGACCCCCCGCCGGCGAAGACCAGGAGCGGAAGAAGCTCCAGGGCCCGGCCCCGCAAGAGTTTTCCAGGCCCCCCGGAGCGAGTGAAGGACTCCGCTCCAGGGGCCCCAAAAAACTCTCATGGGGGCCCCTGCGGAGCCCGGGGCCTGGGGCAAATTGCCCCTCTTGCACCCCCCCCCCAGGCAGCCCTGAAAATCAGACATAAAAATACAGAAGTGTCCTGGCACACTACTACGGAAATATTGCTGACTTTTTACCATATAATCATAAAATAAATCAGTTAGAATGTAAATATTGTACTAATTTTCAGTGTATAGTATGTAGAGCAGTATAAATAAGTCATTGTCTGTATGAAATTTTAGTTGGTACTGACTTTGCTGGTGCTTTTTCTGTAGCCTGCTGTAAAACTAGGCAAATCTCTAGCTGAGTTGATGTAACCCCTGGAACAGCTCTGTGTACGCCTGGTTGAGAACCACTGACCTAGACGGTGTGCATACTGCATGTGTTCACACCACCTCACACAGCAGGGCCTTGAGCGCTAGCTGCGGCATCCCAGCACTGCCACCAGCCAAACAAATATCTCAGGAGAAACTGTCCCAAACACATCATTAAATTCCAGATTCAGGCCAGATTCCCACCTGTATAAATCGTTGTGTGTCAGTTCATTCCAGCTGAAGGCTCGTTACACTTACTGGCGTCTTTCCATGCACAGAGCTTGTAATTTGATTTCAAAGAAGCACCCGTCCCGTTGGCCAAGCAGAACTTGGTTTTTTTTCCTATCTCAGCTGTGATGGGGCAAGGCCAGATGGCTACAGTAAAGTACTGAGGAACAGGTATGTTAGCCCCAGGCTAAACAAATCCCTAGGACCCTGGTAACCAAATGGCAGTTGCTCCAGGTTAATCAAGGCACCTGGGGCCAATTAAGATCTTTCTAGAAGGCAGTGGAGATAGCTACTTTAATTAGAACACCTGCAGCCAATCAAGGCAGGCTAATCAGGGCACCTGGGTTTAAAAAGGAGCTCACTCCAGTCAGCGGAGGAGGAGCCAGAGGAGAGGAAGTGTGTGTGAGGAGCTGGGAGCAAGAGGCACAAGGAGCTGAGAGTGAGAGGCTGTGCTGCTGGAGGACTAAGGAGTACAAGTGTTATCAGACACGAGGAGGAAGGTCCTGCGGTGAGGATAAAGAAGGTGTTTGGAGGAGGCCATGGGGAAGTAGCCCAGGGAGGTGTAGCTGTCATGCAGCTGTTACAGGAAGCACTATAGACAGCTGCAATCCACAGGGCCCTGGGCTGGAACCCAGAGTAGAGGGCAGGCCCGGGTTCCCCCCAAACCTCCCAACTCCTGATCAGACACAGGAGGAGTTGACCCAGACTGTGGGGAAGATCACTGAGATGAGCAAATCTGCCAATAAGCGCAGGACCCACCAAGGTAGAGGAGGAACTTTGTCACACAGCCCATTGCTGTATTATCTGAGCACCTGCCACGTACAATCGCTAGCAACAGCGAAATCCCTAATGGACTTCGGGAAGTCTCTGTGCTTCACTCTGTTTGCAGTGGGCCTTGATGGGTCTTTTTAAGCTTTAATTAATTTATATTGTTTGTGTTGCTTCACTGCCCGGCAGAAGAGGGCGTCACCCTTGTGAGTGACAAAAGGCATAAATTACTGCTCTTTATTTCTCATGGATCCTTTGTCCTCCAGCTGTTAAACTTTTCCTCTTACTATTGGCTGCACTTTTTTCACCAGGAAGTGGAGCTGGATTTATTAAGCAATAACCGCTAGGCTTTGCCCCAAGTCTCTTTATGAACATTAGCATGACGTTTGCCTTCTTCCAGGACTTCTCCTTGATCAGAGTCAGTCTCACAGGGTCACTGGCCCTTTATGGGTCTCTGCTTCCCCTGTGACATTAATAACTCTCCTTCTCAGGTGGGGCAAATGGAGGGGCAGTAGCCTGATTCAGTCAGGCCCCTCAGATAAATAAGGGACAAGCCTGAGTGAATGGAGAGAAACTTCAGCAAAGGCCTGGGGAAGGCTCCCGGGGTCTGCAAAGTTCCCGTAGAGTCACTGAGATGCCAAGGCCAGGGCCAGGAGAGCAGCCGGGTTCCCTGTGGCTGTCTCTAACCCAGAGAGAAGCCGTCCCAGGGAGAGTTTTGGTTCCTTCCCTGGGGGGAAGGAAAGACTCCAGGGAGGAAGATCTGGAAGCAGCTGCTGGATGAAGATTGGACTGGGACTGAGAAGGTCCTCAGGACCGGAAGAAGATGCCAGAGCTGAGTGTAAGCTTTTGTGCTGGGGGGATAGACTCTATCTGGGGTCTCTGAGAGGTGCTTTGAACTGATTTGGTTATTAAACCTGCCCCAGGAAGGGGGATATTAGACACAAGAAACCCTTTGTGGATTATTTCTGGGTGCCCTAGAGGGAAACTGAGGCATGGCTGCTGCAGAGCCCCTCCCCCCACCCCAGGCCACAAAGGGGTGTTCAGGAATCAGCACCCCTTTTACAGTCAGAAAATGTCGTGACTCATAATTCCCTTTACATGTCAGGCTGCCGGGGGCTGCTGATCAACCTGTATTCAGTGTTTCCCTGTCAAGACTTGTCTCTGAAAGGTGCAACACATTTCGGGGTTACCTGGGGCGAATCACCCCCTGCTTACAGAACGAGCGCCCTGCCTGTGCCCAGCCCCTCGCCTTCTGGACCCCCTCAGTGGGCTCCCATCTGTTGCCTCCACAGAAGCCACGCCCCCAGAGTAGTGGTATCACCTCCCTTGCACCAGGCCCTTAGATGTGTCAACAGTAAAACCCAACGTCAGTGTTTTACAGAGCTTGAGCGAGCGATTCAAAGCAAAGCAAGGAGAAGGGTTTGGAAATAGGTTACAAATCACAGGAAAGCGTAAGACCCAAGCTATAGCTTTCACGGCTTAACGAAGTCCTCTCCGCTGTATCCTGGAGCAACAAAAGGGGGTCTTCCCTCACTGGAATCCACCCTTGAGAGGCAGTGGTAAGTCGAGGAATAAATTCTCACCCAGGCGTCGGTGGGCTGACGCACACCGCACAGGGGATGGTGTTTTTCACTGTGCTATCGTCGTAGGGTAGATCAGCCCTTAGCCCCAAGCGGGTCCCCTCTTCCGAGACTTTTCTTGGGGCTCTTTCATCTTTGTCAAGGCTCCAGCCTGCACCTGGGCCAGCCAGTAAACATGAGACTGGCCCCATGGACGGGCCTGGGTCTCGGTGTCAATTCTCAGACTCCCCTGCCTCAGGTGAGGGGTCTCATGTCTGGCGGTTTTAGAACCCACAACCCTGCCCGTGACATCGCGTGGGGGCTGTTTCCTGTACAAACATCTCACACTAACCGTGATGCCCAGCCTTGGGCAGAGACCCCACACGACCCCCCAGTGTGAAATACTGAGAAGGCGGATGGGGCGCGGGGGGAGACTAGGGCTGTGTCACAAAAGGTCTTAACAGTTTTACCCCTTTCTCCTCATTTGACCTGTCACGCCCCGCTGGAAAGAAGTCCAGCTCCTCAGCCATTTCAGAGGCCTCTTGATTTCTACCCTCCTCGTTATTTATCGCTCTGTCTCCAGCATTTTGTCTGCCCCCTGAGCAGCCGGGCTTCTCCAGCAGGGACTCCTCCCCAGGGAGCGTGGAGGTGAGATCCAGCTCCACCTTAGCTGACACATCCCAAAGCAAGAGGCTTGCTGGGTAAACCCAAGGAAGTGCTCGCTGGCTCTTCTCCCAAGGAGCACCGCGGCAGGCACACGGGATCCGTCCCTTGGCTCGATCACTCGCCCCAGCAGGACAGTAACTCGCTACCAGCACTTTCACATGCCAGCATCTGTGAGCAGCTTCAGGTGTCTGTACGCCGCTGCCCTCTCCTGGATGGAATCCATGCTGCTCCTCTGTGTGTCAGTGGCCCTACACTGCTAGCAGGTCATGGCGATTCCCCTTTAATTCAGCAGCGGGAGGCTGTGCTCTTGGAGCAGATGGATCCAAGCTCTAGCCCTGCTGTTGCTTGGAGGTCTAAGTAGTCGCAGCCCAGTGACAGGGGGGAAGCTCTAGCTGGATTTGGATTTCTTACCTTAGCTACAAAGGAGGCACTCCCTTCCCTCTCAGTGAGGGCCCCCTCTTCGCCCTTTGCCACCATTTGTCTCCATTGTCGCCCCCCGGCCTTCTCGTGCACTGGGGCACCTTTGATTCTCCCTCCCACTGCGCCTTGCTCGCGAGATTTCTAAAGTCCCTCCATGTTTGCTTTCCCAGGCCTGGCCCCCTTTCACGGCTCCATTCTGTGACTCCGTGCCCCACACTCCTTCCTAGGGTGTCTTCACGGCAAGATCTCCTGGCTTCCCCACTGCTTGCAGCGGCTCTTTGGCTCTTTAGCTGCCCGCTGCTCCCATGTGCTGCTCTGTTACTTTGGATGTCTGAGCGTTGGCGTCTCTTGGGCCCGGCCCCTTCGTCCCTCCAGCGTGACTCAAAGCAGAAGGACTAAAGAACAACACAGACGTTGGCCTGCTGCTAGACTCACCCCCCCCGTGCCCCCATCAACCCCCGTGGCAGGCTAATGACCATCCCTTGGCCTCCCGTGTTCACAGCCCAGGGCCTGAGTCTCTCCTGTGCAGCACCTGGACTCATCGTGAACACCTGTGCAAAGTGAGGGTGCAACACCAGCTGGTTGGAAAGGCCACACGCTACCTTGCACCAGCGTAAATGACAAGCCAAGGTCCCAGGCCTGGCAGAATCAGGCCCAGGGACCCCCAAGACACTTTGCACAAGTGACTGGCTCAGCCCCCCCCTACACTCCTTGGGATCAGGATCACAATCCTAGTACTACTGGAGGGAAACTGAGGCAGTGCATAGCGAAGTGAGCTGCCCCAGCTCAGCGGCAGATCCAGGAACAGAACCCAGCTACCCTCACACCCAGGTCTGGGCCTTAATCACAAAACCACGGGCTCCCTACAAGGCTTCCAATGGGCTGTCTGTGCTCTGAGCTAGCCCGGCCTTGCCCTGCCCTGTTAGCTGAGATCAGCTGCGAGAGGGGGTTTTTTGATCACCATGGTGTATCGATTAACTGAGTCAATAGAGTGATGTTGGGCTGACAAACAGCTCAGAAGAGCCCCCCCGAACTCCCTCTCTGCGACCTGGGGCGTAATGTCTGCTTTGCCCATTGCCAACGTCCGTGCTTCCACCAGCCCAGCTGGAAACCTTGGCAAAGGGGGGGCAAAGGTGGCAGGTGGCTGTTCTGTGTGAGTTGCGCCCGCCCCAGAAGGCAAATCAAGGTATGGCTGCACCCCCATCCCGGAAAGGGAAGCGACCCTCAGCGCCTGCCACCAGAGGCTGGTCTTTGCCCTGGGTGGTCCCTCCTGCGGGCTGCTGCCCCGTGTATGAGCAGTGGCTCTGGGCCAGTGCAGCCACCCCATTGCACAAGTCCCTCTCGCTGCGCAGAGCAGCTAGCAGGGCCAGGGGGGTAGGCTTGCCAAGAGTGTGGTTTTCAACCAGAACACTGGTTCGAAAAGGGAACCTGGTGGTTCCGGTCAGCACTACCAACTGGACCGTTGAAAGTCCAGTCGGTGGCACAGCAGGGCTAAGGCAGGCTCCCTGCCTGCCCTGGCTCCGCTCAGCTCCCAGAAGGAGCAACATGTCCCTGCAGCCCCTACGTGCAGGAGCCAGGGATGCTTCACGCGCTGGCCCAGCCCCGAGCACCAGCTCCACAGCTCCCATTGGCCGGGAACCACGGCCAATGGGAGCTGCAGGGCAGCACCTGAAGGTGTGGGCAGCATGTGGAGCCCCCTCCCATATCCTGAACCCCTCATTTCTGGCCCCATCCCGGAGGCCACACACCTAGCTGGAGCCCTCACCCCCTCCCGCACCCCAACCCCGTGCCCAGCCCAGTGAAAGTGAATGAGGGTGGTGGAGAGTGAGCGACGGAGGGAGGGGGCTGGAGTGAGTGGGGCGGGGCCTCAGAGAAGGGACGGGGTCAGATGGGGCTTTGGGAAAGGGGTGTTCGGTTTTGTGCAATTAGGAAGTTGACAACCCTACAGGGAGGTCCCATCTCAATGGACTGCCCCACAGGCTCTGGCAGGGGTGGGCATCCAGCTGCAGAGCTCTTGGGGGCGGGGGGAGAATCGCTCATGGGTGGCGTGAGCCCCCTAGATTTGCCTCCTGTGGCCTGGGGCTCTGTGCTCACAGCCAGCGGAGGCCCTGGGGCCTGTCCTGCATCCTCGCTCCTGCTGAGGGGAGTCCAGCAATATCCCTCCTTCCCTGGCATGGGCCCTGGGCAGCTCCGGCTTGGAGCACACGGATGGGCCCAGCCAGGGCCCCCGCGCCCACACACAGTCCCTCTGTTGGGGTCCTGAGCCTCTTTCCAGGGCTTCCTGCCCCCGGGGTTGGGTGGGATGTGTTCAGAACAAGGAACATGGAGGGAGGTTGGGGGCAGAAGGTTGTTAAAGGAACAGGGGATGGGTGTTTCTTTTTGTGTGCACCTGATGCAGTAATGAGTGGGAGGTGAGTTGAGCCAGGGCCCCCTGCAGCCATGGACTTGGCTGACCTGGCTCTGCTGGGAGGGAGATCCCAGCCCTATGTCCTGCGAGGGAAGGGAGACCCCAGGGCTGGGTGAGAAGCAAAGTATATTCCTCACCTGGCCCACTGCAGAGGGACCAGGGCCAGGCAGATTCCCTGGGCTGGGGGGAACCAAGCCATGTGGGCCGGGCGCTCCCCAGGGGCTGGGAGCAGAGGGGTCGCAGGGCAGGGTGAGGTGCAGACGGCCGGAGAGAGGGGGCCGTGCAGGGCTTTAACCACCGCGCTCGTGTTATGAACTCAGACCAGGTCCATGGTGTTTCCCACCGTGTTTAATAATCAGAGCCTCACAGTTCTCTCAAGGAGTCGCTGGACAGGTGAGTCGCCCAGCAGGGGCCAGCCAATAACAGACAGGGCTGTGCCCTCTGGGGTCTCCGCATGCAGGGTAGTGACGCTGCCTCTGGGCGGTTCTTGGCAAACTCCGCAGGGGTCTGGCCTGGCTCCGGAGCAGCTAGTGCTCCCTAAACACAGCCTAGGGGGTGTATTAACAACTGCCAGGCACCTCAGCCCCCAAGCAGGCCTGGGTCCGCTCCCCCAGCGTAGCCTGAGCCCGGTGCCTGGGGTTGAGGCCAGCCAGGCAGACATTTAGGCACACAAGATACGCGACCCGTCTCCCGGGGGAGCCCTACAGCGTGCGCTTGGCTCAGGCCCCACGAGGACAAGTCCCTCACTCATAAAGTGCTTCAAACTCAACCTACTTTCAGTGCTGGCTGTGGACTGACCTGCGAGGTCCCTGACACCCCCCACCACCCTCGACACCCAGATCCCCTATCCTGGGCAGCTGCCCCCAGGCCCAGTGAAAATTGGGTGGAGGGAGGACCTATGTCCTAACTGGTCTTCTGTTGCCCTCTGATCTAATGTGAGAGAGATCCCACCCCATTGCGCGTTGTCCGAGGTGAGGGGGGCGCCTTTGCCCCCTGTCCTACACCCAGGCGTGCCGTTGTTAAGCCGACCTAATCCCCGGTGTAGACATGGCTGGGGTGGTGGCAGAATTTATCCGTCAACATGGCTATCGCCTCTGTGGGGTGGATTAACTACAGAGCTGGAAAAACCTCTTCCACCACTGTAGGGTGTGTCTGCACTACGGACGCTGGAGCCCCATGGCGGTGCCACAGCAGCCTCTGGGGTGCAGACTAGTCCGTAGGCTGCCTGGCGCAGGAAATGCAGTGCTGTTATCTAGACCCCTGCTCCAGGTTCCACCACCTCAATAATAGGGCAGAGAAGAATGGGAAAGGTCCAGAGAAGGGCCAATGAAAGTAGGAAGAGGCACACGGGGGTTGGTCTGTGCACAGTGCGGGGAGAGGAGAGATGGGCTACGAGGTTTGAAAAGGAGGAGAGAGGTGAGCAGAGCCTGATGCAGAGAAGGCTGGTCAGGCTGCCTGCCCCAGCAGGTATGAGCAACAAATGTAACATGGTAGAGAAAATGCCCGTAGCAGAGTCTGAGTCACCCGTGGAACTCGCTGGTGCAGGAGATGGAGGAGAGAGCACCAACAGGCTCCCCTGTGACTTGTCTACAGTGAAACCAGCTGGAGTGGAAATTCCACGGGCCCTTAGTCCACCTGGAGCTCAGGTTCTGAGCAGATCCCAGCTGGGAGCAGGAGAAATTCTGCCCGTTTGTGCCCTAGGATTGCAGACCCAAGCAGGTTGCCTGCCTTCCTCTGCAGCAGCCGTCACTGGAGGCAGGGTAGGGGGCTCTTGCAGGGGATGCTGAGCCCAGAGACCAGCTGAGAGCACCTCCATGGGGCTCTGACCAGCAGCTCCCCTCAGCTCACCCAGGGCAAGGCTCCCTCCCAGTCCAGCGGGCAGACTGGCTGCCTGTCATGGAGCCCCGTGAGGCTCCCAGTTGGATTTCTTTCTGGTCCCCAGCAGCCAGGAGATGCCCCATGGCAGGGT